>NC_071571.1:12691327-13891327 GCF_024509145.1 Vidua macroura
AGGAGGGAAGAGGGAAAGGGAAAAGAGAGAGATAAGAGTCAGGTTTCAAGTATAACAAGATTTTGAGCCATGGGATTGACATGATTAATTTCATCACCAAAACTGGTTGGCCCTCTCAGAGACCTGACTGGGCACTCAGACAGCAAGTCTTCCTGGGAGGTGCTTAACTCTAGACTCTGCTGTATCATCTGAAGGCATCAGCCGCTGTCTGTAGTGAATCACAGCTTGTATGCAGTGCTCTAGCTCTGCTGGAGTAACACACCTTCCCTTGGCTGCCTTGCCTCAGCCCCCTCCTGGTGCTGTTCCCACTCTTAAAGAAATCAATAACACCTTTATGCTCCTCTGCCCTCAGTTCTCACCTTGGCTGGACTGCTTGGCTTGATGCACAGAGTGACAGAAGGGCTGAGGTTGTAAGGGACCTCTGGATGCCATCTGCTCGATCCTGATGCTGAAGCAGGAACACTCAGTTGTCCAGGACCATGTCCAGACAACTTCTGAAAATCTCCAAGGATGGAGATTCCAACAATCTTCTCTCTGGGCAACCTGTACCAGCTCTCAGCCACCCCCAAAATGAAAAGGTGTCTCCTGATGTTCAGAGGGCACCTTCCACGTGTCTGTTTGTGCCCATTTCCTTTTGTCCACCACTGGGCACCACTGTGCACACAGCCTGACTCCATTCTGTTTGCACCCTGCCTTCAGATATTTTCTCATATTAATAAGATTCCCCTTCTTTGCTCTCTTTTCTTTCTTCAGAGCAGAAATGTCACAGTCTCCAACCATCCTTGCATCCTTTTCCAGAATTCCCACGGATCTCCAGCGCTGAGACCAGACCGGACACCGACACTGCTCCGACCAGCACAAAGGAAGGTCCCTTTACCTATGGACAATTCCTGTGTTCAATAAAGCCACAGTCACCCCTTCTCTCCTTCTGGCAGAGCCATCTTTCTTGGCCCTTGTGCCACATGGGATTTGCACCGGGATCCCCGGTCCTGCCCTACCCACCGGGCCGGACCCCGTCTGTGGTGCCGCGCTCTCCCGCCGCGGGACTTCGCCCGTGTCTGCCACACCTCCCCCGCATCCCGGCGGGTGGATGGGATGAACGGATGGCAGCACCTGAGGAGTTGGGGCGGGGTCAAAATAAAGCTGCGTTGGCCGGGAATCGAACCCGGGTCAACTGCTTGGAAGGCAGCTATGCTCACCACTATACCACCAACGCTGTGATGGTGGTGCCTCTCTACTTACTCTATTCCTTCTTTTCCACCGCCTTCCATTCCCAATTTACTCACAGGGTTTACTACCTGCCCTTAAGCACAGCAAAGAGCTATTGAGGGAGGCATTCAAGTTTTCTCCACGGCTGCCAAGACTACTAGAAAATTAGAAGCTTGTTTGCTTGTTCATTTTTAAACACTGATAAAAAGATATTGTTCAGTGAAATGTTTCCAATATCCTGATTGGTTTAAAAGAAATTACAAATAGGACTAAAACCTTCAGAAAGGGGACTGTGGATGATAGCACAACTGAAAAAAAAAAAAAAAAAGGCTGGCTGACAGCACACATCTGATGAAATAAGCATCTTCATTTTTAGTAAAAGATATAGTCTTTCCCGCATTAATGTTGCAGACGAGATTTTTATATCATGTCTGAAAAATTAGGTGGAAAAAGTTTATAAAAACAACATATGTTGTCCTTTCCGTCAACTACTGCTTTTGTGTTCTCAGTATCATCCAAAGAAGCATAAGATTACATGAAAAATATAGCTGAAAATAAACTTAACAGAATTGCAAAAGCTTGATATTTGAAAGAGGATAATCTGAAACACAGCCCTGAAATGCTGAATCTCAAACTTGAATACATTTTTGTGACATAATGTGTGGTGAAAAGTTTTCTACTATGGTGGATAGAGCCAACAAGCTATTTTAGAAGAACAAAATCTCAAAAAACTCACATGGTGTGAAAATATCTATGAATAACCCAGGACACTCTAGGGCATCCGTGATTTCACTTCTGAGAATGTCCTGTTTACAAACAGATGTGGCTCTTAACATGTAGGAATCTCAGCAAGCTTGTGGTGGAAACCATCGTGTGCCAACAGAGAGGTCTGAAGCAGAGACACCTTCATGTCTCCTTCATTCTCAAATCCTCTGTCTTCAGCTTCCTGCAGTGGTAATCAGAAAAGTTGTGAGACCTAATATTGGACAGACATCCATCGATCCTGTCACTTTCTGTCACTTGGCATCTGAGTAATTAATAGGTCCATAGAAGGTCCCCCAGGCCTGTGCATACTCTGGCCATTTACAAATGTTGGTACAGATTAAATTTTTTGTAACCTTAAATGAAAGTCTGTCATGCACAGCTACACTGTGGTAAGGATACAGAGTGTTCTCTCATTTTCTTATCATATTTTACTTTAAAAATCAGCAAAACCAACTGAGATCCTATTTGGAATGCTCTGCAAACAGCTCATGAGGACATAATGTTAAGTGTATTTATATCAAAGATTTAACAAAACAAAGAGGGCTCTGCTGAATGATGCAGAGTCCATTTTGACTGCATGTGACATGCAGTGTGCATGTGTTGCTGTGCAAACTCCCACTTCAGCTCTGTGGTGCACAAACAGCAAACCATGCTTTTGGGAGCCACATTTTCTCTGCATTTGTTGTGGAACCTTTCTACACAGGACCTTGACCTTGAGCCAGTAGGCTTATATTTTAAGAAGTTGTTAAAATGGGACACACCACACTCACTGATCTTAATAACTTCTGAAAAGCACATAATTTATTGTAATGATTTTCATGCTTTTCTACTAATCTGTAGGCACCATAAATATTTTCTAGTAAAAGCATGGATAGTAAATTTAAGCCAAGTGACAGTTGTTTCCAACATTACTGAAGAGTATGGTTTAACAATCATCAAAAATGTTTATTCTTTATATACTCCCTTGCAGAAAAATTCCATGGAACCTGAAACTCTGTGGAAAAAGATTTGAAAATAATTACCTTACTATTTAGGAAATTTGAATAACTTTAGTAAAGAAGTCAGCCTGGAGGAAGTGTGGATGCTCTTATAAGAATGATATTTCTCTTCCTTCAGCTTCTAGTCTGAATTACATCTTCTTTGTGAAGTCACCAACCTGTATTTTAAGGCATTACAGAATGAAGAAGGTGATTTTAAAACATTGTGATAGAACTGGAAAGAGAGATAGGCCCCCGTTGAATTGAGAAAAAGCACTGAATGAGGATTTCCAGCTCTGAGAAAGCTGGAAGCTGAAGTGTATGGACAGAACAGGACAGAGAAGTGGGACAGGCTAAGCTGATCTCTGAAAAGCAGCCACCTGCATCTCAGCTCATAAAACTGCATGAGATTCCTAAAGTATTTAAGCACCAAAACTTGCAGATATAACTCAGAGGGCCACATTCCCAAAGTCAGAGTAGTCTTATCCTGCTTAAGGAATTCTAGAAACACTTCTGGACATCTGTAAGCACCTGGAAATCTGTTGAAATCTGACATCAGTTTTCCAGTCTCAAATGCAAAGCCTCCTAAACTCCTGCATGTTCAGGCAATAGACACACACTGCCATATCAGGGGCTCTGCATGAAATTTGTCCTGATTATTTATTTAGCCTCCCTCTCTCTCACACACACGCAGATGCACACAGATTCCAGTAGAGCTTGATGTACAAGCAGATCAAATTAACCCTATTATGTCTTACCAGAAGACGAAGAATGAGCAATGGTAGCATTTCCTAATCTGGTTTTAATTCACTAGGCAACAAATATATTGGCTATGAGTCTCCTGCTTGCAGCTTTTAGCTGAGAGGAAGTATTTCACTGTGACATAATTAAGTGTTCCAATTTTACACACACAACCACACGCTCTCTGCTTTCTTATCAAAGCTTGTCTTTGTTGGGGCTGACACTAAATAAGTTGCACATGTGACTGGTTTTGCTGCAATATCATCTTCAGCTACTTAGTGCATCACCAGGCTAACCTCTCGATTAACCCTTGCTTCAAAGGCTGCTCCGTGCAGGTGCAGTCTTGTGGCTTTTCTGGCAAGGGACATGCCTTGCTCACTTCTGGTGACCCCTGTCATTGCTGAGGACCTGGGCATGCCACAGATGCTTTGGTTTACAGCTCAAGGCCTTGGCTAATTGCATAATTGATGTGGTGCAGATCCACAGCCTGTAGGAATCTAGATGATATTAAAATGAAAAAAAATAAAACCTAGGCCTTGCCAACACTAAATTTGTCCAGTTTTCTGGCAATAAGCTTCTCCACAGAGTATAGATTTTAATTTAATTAGTCTGGAAGAAATATATGGCTATACCCTAGGTCCAAAGGATTCCTCAGTCCTTATCAGAGAAAACGTTTGGAAGTAAGAACAATGTATTCCAGCAGATTTCAAAGCTCTTGAGTGCTACCATAGGAACAGAATATGTCAATTACCTATTACAAGTTTTATCAACTTCTCTGGAAAAGAAACAGCATTAAATCTTCAAATTAAAGACATCTCAATTTTGACAGAAAATTTCCCAAATATGTGGCAAACATTACAAACATTTGATCCTTTGGAAGTTGTTTGAAAGTTGCATATATTTGGACCTAATGCACCAATAGAAATAAAAATAAAAAGCTTTAAAATATGGTTTTAGAACTAATTTACTTAGGATCAGACAAATAGAAGTTTAATGAAAAATAATAGCCATCATTTATAGGGCTTTTGCTTTAAAATCTTACCTTTCTCCTGACTGATATTCTTTTATACTTAAACTGATTATCTTAGTTACTGATTTCAGTTTTACCAAATGCTGTTCACAGAGTGTTCGCATAGTTAGTTATATGCTTTTTTCTATCAAGGTCAATCTCCATGAGCGATCAGTCCTCAACATGCAATAAAGATAACATACGCATAAACACATAGTTATCTTTATCAAAGAAGACAACTACTCAAAATTAGAAGTACTTTAAAATAGACTGTAAAAATGGCATTTCAAAATTCCTGACCTGTTGCTGATCACCAACAAGTCTTGCAAATATTGTTTAACATTTGTAATGCTAGTTAACTTAGTTGCCTTTATTTAAAACAGTCATAAACCACTTTTTCCCTTCTTATTTAAATGGTATGATTTTGGACTTGATATAAAATATTAGAAACACTATAATTTTTCATGATCCTCTGAGGATTTTTATTAACATTCAATAATATGTCTGACCTTTCAAAAATAAGCCAAGTATTCTTTTCTCTACCACTAAGTAACTGAACTTTAATGACAAGCAACAAGATTCTTTCCCTGGTGTTTGCAAAATTCATAATGCTAAAATAAATAGACAGCTGTTAACTTGAAAAAATTAAATTTCCTGAAAAATATTTTTCCTAATTTGAAGGAGAGCTCACAATATCAGATGCAGGGAAGCCCCAACAAGGCTGGCATAGTACAGCTAAAATAAAAACTCAGCAGTCAGTTTCTTTGTATTTATTCTGATGATGAAATCAACTGAACATCTAGCAAGTTGGTAAAAAAAAAAAAATCTTAAATTATTCCTAAGTCATTACTGGTTTTGTTCTTTAGCTTTTCTTTGAATTATCAGTGGATAGGAAGTTTAATGAAAACCTGAACTGAGACTTTTTTCCATGCAGTCACTTAGCTTCAGAAGCTGGGATGCTGTGTATTAATGTGCATGGGCACCTCAGGGAATGGTTCATCTCAGGTTCTTTTCCAAGGCCATCACAGCCCTGGTTAAGTGTCTAAAATAAACTGATGAATCACCTTCTGGATGGGCCTGTTTCTATCAGTGTTAAAGATAGGAAGTGGTTAGCTCAAAAGTTTTACACACAGTGGCTTTAATATAGACAGTTTTTTTCTAGAAATGATAAATTATAAAATGACAACTCCCATTTTTTTACAGTCTGATTGGTTCTATTAGCTGTTATATTACTTTGAGATATCACCTAGGAAGAAAAATTTTGAGACAAATTTTATTAATATATGGATATTGATATTTTTGGGCAGACTTGATACCAGTCACCCAGCAGTGATTTAGAGGTTTCCAGGGGTAACAAAATTACTTAATATTTAGAAATTAGCTACACAATCAACCAGACCTTTACTGGCTCTCTATAGTACTTCAAGAAAACAGAAGTCACTTGATTTTCTCTATTTCATGAAAACACAAGCAGACATTTTTAAAAATCCAACCCCAAATGAAGAGGATTATTAGAAATAAGGTGTTGGGTTGTTTTTCTTTGAATTAAAGCGGTTTATTAAGGAAGGCATCTGCACACTCTCCTGTTATTATTCCAGATTTACTAACCCCATCTGAAGTCCTTAAGTAGGGAGGCTTTAGTCATTTGCATCCTTATATTTGCACATCTTTTCATACCAATATCTGTTCTAGATGATCAGATTTATAGACACAGTATCAGACAAGAGTATTAAAAAACCTTTTTATTTCTAAAGATGTACAAGTCATGTACACAGTTAGTGTCATATGTTGTTAAGGACATTCAAAGATTCAGTAAGCTATTTTTTCTTTTTTTTTTTACCGTACAGCACATTCTTTCTTTCCCATTCCTCCTTTTCTTAGACTGTTTTTTAAGCACACCCACAGCCTTCACCTAACTTTAGAAGACATCAATGGAAGATTTGACTGTGAAGGCTGAACACAAAGACCTGATTAAAAATAGGATTTTTTTTTTTAAGCAGAAAAATTCAGAACCATAGAAAAACATCTTGATTTGTTTTGTCACTTTATTTTATCCCTTTCTTTCTTACTATCTCTTATAGGGGAAAAGCTTCTACTTTTGTTTTAGGCTAGGTTATCCTGATTGATTTTGGCTACAGAAATAATTTATCTTTTTTATTTATCCTTGCTATATAATTTATTTTTGCTGTATAATGCTGGACATTTAAACATTGGTCTAGAGTCAAAGATTCTGTTTTACTCCATCTCCATCTTTCTGGGAGCTGAAGGGGCTGAAGGGGAGGGGAATAAGAGGGAATTACTAAGTTCTGCATCTTTAGGGAAATATGTACATGGAAATATGTGAAACAGGGTGCTTGCATTTCGTTGTGTAGGGATTTCTTTTTTTCCCTTCACCTTCTGAAAAGGTTGGCATATTTCATTTTTTATGGTCAGTCCAAAAGATTATGCTTTCCAGAGCCCTGTCAAATGAGTATGATTGATGCACTAGTGGAAAATAAATATGGGGGAAATTACTCTAGAGTATTTATCCATTAAATAAGCTAACATTCCCTATCCCAGAGGCTCATAGCAAAATGAGCAATTAAGCCTCTTGATTCTTGCACTTCCACGTAGAAATTGACTTCTATGGAAATGGGGAGCACTGTTTAAGGTGATTGTGGGCATTTCTCAGTGCTGGACTTTTAATGGCTTTTGTCTGAGGTTTAGCGTGTGTGTTGTGTGATATGAGACTGGTCAGGACTGTCAGGCTTAGACATTTTAGAATCATAGAATATCCTGAGCTGGAAGGGACCCACAGGGACCATCAAATTCTAACTCCCAGACCTGCACAGGACAGCTGGGCAAGCATGTTATAAAAAAAATTGTTTCAAAATACATACTCATTTTAGAGAGAAAAGTTTTTATTTTTCGCAATTCTTGCTGCCATTCAGGAAAGCCAATTCCACAGTTCTGTCTTAATATTGGTAGGAGTTATTAAGACTGAATTTATAAACATAAGTGCACAAAAATAATTTTTTCACTCATAATTAATGCATTTCATTATCTAAGTGTCAATTTCTATGCAAGTTAATTTGGAATTGAAGTTTTTCAGCTCAATACTCTGCATCTGAAGTACGACAGAGCTGCTCTGAGATATGCTTATGTTGATGTAGCTTTCTATACTGATAATTACATTATTTTAATCAAAATTTTCTGTAGAGACTCTTGAGTAGTTCTCAAATTGGAGTTTTATTGTGTAAAAATTAAATTACTTTAGAAGTCTTACCAACATTCCATTGGATTAACTGTAAATGCTTAATAGAACAGATTTGGGTGCACCGGATACCTTTTCTTACCTTTCTTTTGTTATGATTTGGTTTAGCATTTGATTACTTTGATACCTAATTCTCTAGCTAGTCTGGTTCACCAAGTTATCAAATATTAGCTGAGCTGCAGAATTGTTTGTTTGTCCTTCAAGCATTGGTCATTATCTGCAAAAGCAAATTGTACTATGGAGCATGAGCATAATTCATTTTCACTGTAAATCAAGTTGGCTTACAGTTGCTTTGGTTAAAAATAGAGATCAGTTTCCTCAGATCTGTTATAATATAGTAGATTTAAATTACCATTATTGGTAACTGAAGTTACCAAATTTTTATGTGTTGATTTCTAACTCTGTTTTTGGGAAGCCATACATATTAAGGAAAGAATTTATTGTTAGCCCTTCGAGAATCTAAATACAATGCAAAAAAAGTTAGAATTAACAGTCCAGTTATACCAATTTATAAATAGCCAACATTCTCCTATTTCAAATTCTCTACTTAATATAAATCAAATGTCATTAAAATTGTTAAAAATACAGATCTAAAAAATAGTGTTACATCATATAATATTATTGGAAGATAAGCACAAGTTAGGCAAACCAGGGAATAGACAGCTGCTCTTTGGAAAGATGTTCTGGATTAACAAGGAAGAAAAACACTCAAAACAGGCCAAGACAAGTTCAAGCAAGGTCTGGCAAGTCATCATACCAGTTTCCCTTTCTTTAATTGCACTATCATACCCAGCTTAGTGCTTCTGAAACCATCACACTTCTGATATCTTTGTAAGGAAATATGTGGGTCTCATGGCTGTATTAGCTGAAGATATGCTGAAGATCACCTTTCACTGATGCCTTTGTCTCTTGGCTTTTAAAGACAGCCAATCTCACAAACACCCCAGAGGAAAAGACTCTTTTCTCCACAGTTGTACTAATAAGAAAATAGATTTTAATTGGATAGTTCTAATGAAGGCATTCTGAATTCTTTATTCTTTGTATGTCAGTTTGATAACTATTAAAATACAACAGATGCTTTACCCACTTCTCTCTCAAGACACCCCACCTTCCCCCTTGCCATGCCTATTTTGGCAGGGGGGACTGTCTGAGAGCTGTGTAGACCTTTCTTTCTTTTTCTTGCTCTTTGACACTCAGTGCAGAATCTGCAGCTCTATTCCTGAATGCCAAGGCAACCATTTCTGACTTCTCCTGATTAAATAAGTTTTCTTTGGCAAATTTTTCCACCTTAAGGACTAGTATATCTCATATTGAGAATCATTTCTTACAAAGCCTCAGAAACACTGACCAAATCCCTTGTAAACTGTTGACTGAAAATAAAATGTCATTACTCTATTTTTTCTGTACCAAATTGGATTGTTTGGATTTAACCAGTGTTATGTAGTTTTAACTCCCTCCTTGAACTTTTTTTCATTCTGTCTCTATTTAGCATCACCTACTAATTTTTCTAAATAAGCCATAGCCAGCAAATTGGTCATATGAAATGAACAGCTTATATAACTTTAGATGAGATATCAAGTAGGCAAGCACTTTTTGCTAACAGAAATTCCCTTTTTCCTCCCTCCTGAATCCATATGTGCACCTGTTTCAAGATAAATCCCTTTACTTCTGCTGGATTCCTGTTGGTTTGGCAGGCTGGAAAAGTGCAATGGAAGGGCACTGGGCTAATTTTTCAGAGAGGCTTAGGATGCACACATTCCTCCAAAGTTAGTGGGAGCTGCAGGTGCTCAACACAGCCTAAAAATCTTGTCTTAGCAGGAAAACTTGTGCTCTCCTCTAGAAAGACCATTATTTTTAAAAATCTAATACAGACCTTCTGTATCAGCTGACCTTTTCTTTGATGAATTTCTTCATTATTCTGGAAACAAAAGGAGGCCTAATGAAAGAAGCATTGTTTAATTAATGTTTTAGAGATAAACCACCAAAAGAAAAAAAAAAAAAAAAGGAAACAGGATATAAGGGAAAGAATTGTCTAGGATGCAATCCGTGGATAAAAGTGAAACTTCTAAAAAACAGATAATTTTGAAGAAAGAGGTATTTCAAGAACATTAGAGTGAAATGCTGAATGTTTTTCTGACACATGCAAGTTTTTACTCCTAAAACCTGAATAAATGTAAAAGAAAACATCAGAAAGAGTAAGAATGACAGAAGAAAATGAAAATTAATGAAATTAAATTAAATTAAATGCACTAATCAAAAAGAAACTAGAGAAGAGAAAACAATGCAAAAAATTAATTCCCATTAGGACTGCAGCTAACTAAACAGGCTTAAACCACAGAACACACTTTTCTTAGTGTTGTCATATTTTCAATGTTTATTATTCTATTATTTAGATTCCTTTGGAAGCCAAAAAAGGAAAACAAAAACCCAACAGAATAAAAACAAAAAACTACACAAGCAAAAAAAAAAGGAAAAAAAAAAAAAACAGAAACAAACAAAACCAAAATCAAATAAATAAACAACCAAAAAAAAAACCCAAGAAGGAAAACAGATCGTATCATACATAAATAAAAATTATAAATTAAGTAAGATTAAGATCATAGAAAGTTGCTAATTATTAAGATCTCACTGAAACTACTTAGAAGTAGGAGCAGGAAATGAAGGCATGAATCTGAACAGGGAAAGAAAACAAAGCACAGCAGAGGGATTTATAATATGAGTACAAATTTCATATTCCTGCCTATGATACTACTGAAACTAGTACAGATGGTGATATCATCTGTTACTCAGTATAATCAAGACATTTTTCAGTATCAACGTGTCAAAAATATTTTGTTGGTAAAATGACTGACTCTATGCTGTATCAGGTTTGGTTGTAATATAGTCACTGGCTAAATCAGCTGCCCTTTCCCCCACAGTCATTGATTTCTGTAGCCAGTTTTGTGCTCCAAATGGAATGGCACTTTTGTTATTTGGAAAAAATAGGGAGTATTTCACACAACACCTACAGCTATAATACATTGAATAACCTTGTAGATGTACAATCACAGGTACCAATACATCTTTTGCCTTCACTTACAGTATTTTAAAATTGATATTTTTCTTAGAGTTCTAATTTCTTGGCTTTTATTCCCTCTTACTTACAGGTGAATTTTCTTTCCTAAGTGCTCTAATATGACTATATGTCTTATTGTTGAATACTTAAGCAGTTTTAAGAAGAGGTCATTTATCTGATGGGTGGGCCCTCTACAATCAATGTCATCTGTCACTCTATGCTCAGTGAACAGAAATAGAAGAACAGTTGGTCTCAGTTTTCATGAGTTTTACTCTTTCTTTATTTTTGCATCACATGGGATAAATTCATTATTTCTAACCTGGCTTTTTAGTCACAGCTGGAACACAAAGGAGAATTTATACCTGACTTGATAAGTTTTGTCTAGGTTTGAGTTGAGAACATAAGCTATGAAGCATGTTGTTTTTTTGGTTTTTTTTCCAAACTTTCCACATCAGCCCGTTTCATTTTAATTAGGTAGAAGCTTGCAAACTTTATTAAATTATTCAGTCAAATCTTGTTAACTCCTAAGTATCAAAAAGGCCTCAAATGAGTTTGCTTTCACCTGATTACAGGTTTATTCATATTATAATTCCAGCCTGGTGAGGAAAAAAAAAAAAGAGTATAATATATCAGGTTTTAGAAGATATTTCCCAGATACATGGTGCCTCATCTATCACATTAGTGAGAGCCTACCTAGCTAATTATTGACTCATTCCTGCTTATTTCTGTGAGAACAAACAGTGTCAACAATGTGTCATTGCTCTCTAGACCCTGGAAAAATGGTTAACTTGTAATTCTGTTATTACTTAACAAAAACCTTTGAAATAAGTCAAAAAAAAATAAAATGCCCACAAAAAAAAAAAAAAAAAAAAAAAAAAAAAAAAAAAAAAAGAAAAAAGGAAAAGGGTATAATTGTCCTAAGAAAGTCTATCTAATAAATACCAAAAAAAAAAAAAACAAAAGGCATTTCATATACTCATAAAATTAACTGGACAGAAATTTAATAAAATATAGACTAGACTTCAGAAGTATTAGTGATCTGGACTGGTACTAAACAGGTTCACTTCCTACATTTCACACTCCTAAAATGCCATCCTTATTAAAGTGTAAATTTACAGAACATTTGATCACCTGTATTTGATTCTTAATATCTGTAAGGTCAGGTTACCTTTACCTAAAAAGTATAATTAACCCTCTCTCTGAACAAAGAATGTTGCAGTGAGTCATCAATAAACATCAATGAAATCACTAATTAATCAATGAAATGCTGTCTATTCAGTTGTATATCTTTATTATGGTTTTATTTATTGGCTATAAACAGAGATGTCAGAGTCTGAATGAGGCATAAAGTTATTTATGAGAATGTTGATGATGAGGCTACTTGTGCTGGTTGACTATGTTTAAGATAAATCTAGAAAACTACAATCTATCAACATTTAATAGTTTAGTATTTTTTATTTGTAATTTGTAATTAGTAATTCTGTAGTCTTAATTTTTCTTCTCCAAAGGGAGCTGAGAAATTGAAAATCATACACTGATCTTGAACATCACATAACAAATAAGTCTCATGCTATGGAATAATGTAGACTACCCCCCACCAGTCAGAGATTTTCTGTGAATTCATGGAAATTTAGGCTTTAACCAACTCATTGTACAAAGGCCAACACAGCATTTGGCTCTAACTTTCAGTAATTTATACAAGGTAACACTTAAATTAAACTTAAAAAAAATAATCACAAAGCAAAATATTTTATATATAAAAGTTTTAAAAAATGCCTTTTTGTTTCTCTTATCAAAATAAAATTTCAAAAAAAAAAGTATAGTCAGTCTGCCATCTAAACCCAAACTTTCCAGTGTTTAGTCCATGAGCAATGTCTCACTGATCACAAAGTGGTAGCTGGGATGATGATGATGGAGTCAATGAAGGCATCACAGAACTGACCCTACACAAGACTCTTCCCCAGCTGAGAAAACATTTGTGTCTATAAACCAGATTTACACACCAGACAACAGCCCATCCATGTTTCTATGCCATATTCCACAGCAGAGGCTGCAGGATGCAGCGGTAATTTTATGATGCTTCCCATCTCCTTCCACTCCCACACTTTCTAAATTGTCCCATCAGCTAACCTTTCCCACAAACACAACTATTCTCTAACTGCACTATTTCAAAACTCATCAAAACAACAGGGATGCTGCTCTTCCAAACATTGGAAAATGAAAAAATCTGATCTTGGGGGAGGATTTCAAAACTAGTTGCCCTAACTCATTTGCTATCTGTTATGGTTATATCTTCTTTCACTTGTAAATTTAATACATGAATCTTTTATGAAGAAAGAAGAGGTCCAACCCTCACAATTTCTATCTGAGTCTAGCTGCTCTTCTTATTCTGATACTATGCATTATAGGTCAGATTCAGGCAGAATACTGAAGAAATATTTTCTTTATACTATTTATTCTTTGTCATAAAAATCCTGGCACTGAAATTCAACCTTTGTCCTTTGATAACTGATATCTGAGTCTTTCTAGTAAGGGAGGAATCAGTGACATGAAACATACAAATAATCCCTTATTTTATCTGTCAAGGCTCCCCTCCCCTAAAGAAAATAGAAAAATATGTAACCACCAAATTAAGAATTTTTAATCATCCTTTAAGCAAGGGAAACTACTAAAGTCTTTCTGAACAACCTCCTTCTAACATAGCCTGTATGTTGGATCCAAACTTTGAAATGTTGACAAACTGCTTCTGCAGCATTTGGTGAGCAGCTCCCTAGATTTCTCTGATGCAAACAGGAATTCTCCTCTTGAAGAATCACATTGATATTCTTATGGACTGCAAGCAGCTTTGGGATCTTATTACAACACTCCAGTGAATATCTGCCTGGTCACTTGGTGGGAATGAGGAGGGACATCCTTTCTTCAAAGCCGTCAATTCTCTGCAGGGAAGGGATGTGAGGGATGTTAGGGATTAGGAATCCTGATTCTTTTTCAATTAGAGACAACCCTGTCATTGTCTCCACAAGCCCAAACCCCTGCCAGCATCTTTGTCTTTATCCAAATCCAAGACTTTCTCCAGTACTGCCAAGAACATTTCCAACTGGCTCCAAGAACCTCAAAGTGGCTTAAGAAATGTAATTGGTCTCACACATACTCCCAGCAGGATTGCCAGAGCTCAGCAGCTACATGACTGCTCTTCCACGGTGTGAACAAGACACATGCCACAACAGAGAGCTCTAGCAGGGAGGAAGGTTTCCAGCCTCTTTTACTGGACCTCTTCCTATTTTATCCTTTATTCTGCTCTGAGGTGTTCACATGAACTCAGATAGGAAGCTGAGACAGGACGAGTGGCTAACAGCTGCCACAGAGCCCTTCACTCATCTGTTTGGTTTAACAAGACTAAATGCACAATTTCACATTTAATTTATATATAGTTGCCATTCCTATGCACAGCTGAGACTAAAAATAGCAAAGGCAGGATACAAGGAATGCAGCTTAAATCATCTGAAACTGTTTTAAAGAAGACATCTGGAAACTATCTTTGAACGACCCATCAGGGTAAGACTTTTTTTTTTTTTTAAATGTCAGGGAACAGCCTTTCCACTGAAGCAGAAATTGAGCCCTAACTGCATCAGATAAGGACTCAAGTCAACTATCACATACATGAACTGAAAATCTGACTAAGATTCCAGATCAAAGATAAAAACAAAGACTGCCAAACACATAGATTTTTATGAAAATTGATGTGATTATGAGAGCTACAAAGAATAAGTGTGTAAAATCTGTGAGAGACAAGAACCAAAATGGCTCATATACAGTAGGAAAACAATGAGAAGACACAAAATAGAGAAAATACATTTTTAAAATGTTAGGTAAAAAGGAGCAAGGATATGTTTAAAAAGACAAGAATGTGTTCATCATGATTTCATCCAAGGAAGACGGTACCTCTGCAGACAGCAACTGCAAAGCTCCTCCTAGAGCCATGAGCTGCACAACATGATACAGCTGTCATTTAAAAAATTCCTTTGAAAGTGGTAGAAACCTGAAAAGAAGTACATTTTTTCTGGATTCTCCTATCAAGCCTATTAAGGGATGTTCTCATCCCTTAATACCCTTCAAGGATAGAGGTATTTTCCAATCTTAATGATTCTGCATGGCCTCAGTCACTATTACAAATATATTACTAAATTGTGAGAGAAACTCGGAGTGACAAATATGTTGTTAATCTGAGAGAGAAACAGAGGCAGTGTTATTTTTGCTTTGTTTTCAGATTTAGGAAGATAAAAAACTTTCCTTATCATATATATGTTTTCTCTATGCTTGTTTTCTTTACACACATTTCCCTGCTGAAAGAAACATTCAGAACAGGGAGCTGAATTGTGCTTGACATAGTGGGAGGACACTAATTTGGCCCAGCTGACATTCTGGCTCGATACCATAAGTAGTGCAGATGTGACCACCAGGCAAACAAGTGCCAATAGCATCACACACAAGCAATAGTGTTTTTTCTGACTGTGTGGTGTAGAGAGCATTTGCTTACTTACTGTAAATCTTTTCCTGTCCCACTAATCCAGCTGGGTGCTCACAAGGACTGAATCAATTGTTTACTCATCATAAAGATTAATTTCAGCTGGTGCTGCTTTGCTGTCTGCAAATAAAAAAATAAAAAGCAAAACAAAACACAGTCTTTAACTGAAAGTGAAGTTTCATCTCTCTTGTTCCATGCAGATGGTGCTGTTTACCAGTTGTCTCTCAGAGAAGGAAGGAGACCAAAGCCTAGATGAATTACAGCTGGTTCAAACTAATTCAGGCAAAAGCTGAAGTTAATGAGGAGTAGAAAAGTAATTTGTTGAATTCTGTGATTACTATGATCTCACAGCTAGTCAGACTATAACCCTACTAATAGTCTACTCAGTATTCAAAAATGACATCTTTGATACACAAATTATAGTGTTGCCAAGAACATTTTCTGCGTGAAGTGATACATACCAACCTTGCTCTAAATTCTGTTTGAAAAAAAAAACCAAAAAAAACCTCATCTGTGCAATTGAGAATGAGCCTCCCTTTCCTGTCTTTGTAGGACAGGATGACTGGCTGGGCTGATCCACTGTCTGGGTTGGAAAGGAAGGTCATGCAGGATCTGAAGCTAACCTGTCTTACGGACAGGCAGCAGCTGAGACAGGGAGGTAACTCCACTCCAGGAACCCCATAATTCCTAATAACTGGTGTGCTTCACTTCATCCAGACAGAACCATCCTCTGCTCTGTGTCACAAAGGTGACAAGTGACACTTCTTGGTACACCTGCAGATGAATGCAAGCAGGAGATGACAAACATCACCTGCATCAGTCAGGAAGGGTCTAGATAGCTGTGTCATGCAACGTGCATGGTTCTTCATCCCATGGCAGCTTGAAGGAAGAGTATGGCAATGCTCTGAACAAATGAAATATGCCTTGTAGTGGATAAATGAATATCAAATGGAAAAAAAAGGGAGAAGGAGGAGCAAATGAAAGACTAGCAGTTGCACACATATCTGTGGTTTGTGGATGTAAAGGAGTTGTTTCTTGAACTTCCATATGCACTTGTTGACTGCCAGGACAACTGTACTGGAACCACATCTGTGAAAATAAGACCTGCTTTTCAAAAGCGGCTTTTCTAGAGACAACAGACAAATCTCTTCATTTTCTATTGTATAATTTGGTTGAGTGTGTATAAAATGGACTGCTATTCTTGGCAGAGTAAATTACTAATTCTTTCTCAGCCATTAAACTATAAATAATGGTTTTGCATGAAAAAAACATGGATTTTCATATACTTACTTTGCTTCAGGTATTCAGTTGTTATTTACTGGGGTCCACTCATAACAGTCCACTGATTTGAATACTCTTTTCTGCTATAGACAGAGTTTATAGAGTCCTTAACATCCACAATATCATTTTTACTTGACTAATGAAGAGATGGTTCATTATAATTCCTAGACTTACATGCCATCACTGGAAGAAGGCAAAAGTCTGATTCACACTGAAGAAACACATGAGAAATCTCACACTGATACAAGGGAGCTTGGGTAAGCAAAATGAGTAGTTACCTTATTGACTTCCAGGCAATTGCGACTTAAGAACACATAAAGATTAAAAAAACTTCTAGTAACCATTTCATGGAGACTAGGTCAGACAAGCATCTGTCAGGAATCATTGATCCTGCCTTCAGGCAAAGCAGTGGACAAGACGACCTCCAAAGGTTTATTTCCAGCCCCATTTTCCTGTGATACTGTGATGAGACTTGAGTTCCCTTGGGAGCATCAGGTAGTAGAGCTGAAGCCTTTCTGTGGAGTTATCCATCAAGGTTGGGGGGGTTATTTTCATAAATGCCAGTGTAAACAATTTTTATTAAGCAGAAATATTATTGCTTTGATTTTTCTTTCACTATGTCTTGTTGCAAGCCTATGCTGAAAACCTTCAGGCAAGGTAAGTCCTCAAGGACAATATTATAAATCTTACTGGATCAATGCATAATTTTATGGAGCTTTTTTCTGCCTGCAGATAAGAGCAATTTTTTAACCCCAGTCATACTGAGTCTGAAGTACAACAACTTTATGAGTCTGAAAGTGATAGGAAGCAAAAACCCTATTTGTACAGAGACCTTTCTTGACAGCAGAGTATCAAACATTGTAGGATTGCCTGATTTTAATTTCCTATTTCAACAAAAAACAAAAGATCCAAAGCCACACAGCTATTCATTTATCCAAAAGTTGTCGCCGGAAAAAAAAAAAAAACACACATACACAAATCATAACATGTAAAAGACCATGGTTTCTTGAAAAGGGTAATTTTACATCCTCAAGTTGTGTTCCTTCATAAAGAATTAAAATGTTGTCATTTCTTGATAGGCAGGTTGATTATTTGATAAGATTACACTGATAAAGTGACGTTCATCATATTTCACACATAATTAAATACAACAAAAGTAATATTTTAAATAGATAAGCAAACCCACAATGGATAATTATGTGTATGGAACTTTCTGTGTTACAGTGTATACTGTTTAATTAGACCTTAAGGGACAGTGCAAATTTACTAATCATATGTGCAAGTCACAGCCAACATTTCATACCAAAGTTCCAGACTCCTGTCTACATCTGCATGTAATTTGCTTATTAGTTTAAATGCACAATTTCAACTCTTTAACATTCAGTTCTGATTGGTTTTGCTGTATTAATGGAATAATAACATCATTCATAATCAATGTTCTCCAAATGTAAATTATTTTAATTGTTCACACATAATAGTGTTCTCTATTAAAAACACATACTGATGCCTCGTTGAGAAAATTAATTTGCTGTGTTTGTTACTATAATGAAATAAAAGTTGTTCCAATTTAATGAATTCAGCAGTAGACTTCATAACTTCATTATGAACACAAACTCAATTTTCTGGGGGTAACTTACCATTAGTTCAAATGAAAAGATTCATTCTCTGGAAAATTCAGGAGTCACTGGTTCTATTTCTTGGGGTCATTCCAATTAATAAAATGAGAAATATTTAACAATGCCATAGAATGAATATTCCAACATGCAATTGAAATAATTCTTCCTGCATCTTGAATTTCAGAGTTTTCCCAGCTGAACTG
This sequence comes from Vidua macroura, assembly GCF_024509145.1. Classification (NCBI taxonomy): domain Eukaryota; kingdom Metazoa; phylum Chordata; class Aves; order Passeriformes; family Viduidae; genus Vidua; species Vidua macroura. The sequence goes on from NC_071571.1 coordinate 12,709,962, forward strand.
TTATTTTTTTAAAAGTTTCCCAAGGGAGGAGACAGAAAAAATAGTGACAGCATCATTTAACTATTTTCATACTAAATTATTTATGTTCCTTTTGTAGCTTGTCTCATGAACTTGAAATCTATGGGCCTGTTTTTGTTCAGCAGGTCAAAAAAAAATGCAATGCTTATCACCATTCAGCTTGAAGAAAATGAATTACCATATTGTAATACTGAATACTTTTAATGCACAGATTTCGAAAGCATCGACTCTGAGGATTACTTAACGGATACCACACTTGATTATTTTACCACTGCTAGGTGTAAAACTGTGGATATTCATACTGAGCCCTTGCTCAGTAGCATGAAAAAGATGATGGTAAGCTAAAATTGACAATAAATCGATTGTGATAACTGAAAACTGACGTCCAGCTTTGGGGCCTTCTTTTGCTATGTCTTAAAACCAAATTACTAATCTTTGGAGTTTAGAGAACAAAACCTTAGGGCTATTAGGAAAGTAGTGAGAAGGCATGAGTAAATATGAAATCTTTTCTTGGACTCTGGCATCTCAAATATTCCCCTACTATTATGTCTGTTCCATTTCCAGGTAGCTTTTTTTTTTTTTTTTTTTTTTTTTTTTTTTTTTGGTAGGATCTGCAAAGAAAAATTTTGACATGTTATAAAATTTGTCCTAGAAAATGAGTGCCAGCTGAATAGAGAAAGTACATCTTAACTGAGAAATTGTCTAATATGTGGGGTTTATGGTCTTAGCATTTCTGCTCATAGCTACCATTCCATGCCTTTCTGGGACATACAATTTAGTTTTGTATGAGATCCTAGGCAGAGATATGAAACAGGTTTTGTAGCAGATCAAGATTAATCATGTAATGCTGTCTTCAGGCCTTCACACAAAACTATGATTTTCACCACCAAAATTAATTTGTATCTAACTATAAGCATATGGGTCTTTCTTATTGAAATCAAGGAATACAAAAATCTACCTCACTAGAACTGCACCGCCAAACTCCGAGTTAAAGTCAGTTTACTCTGCTGAGTTATTCCTGGGATTCAAGAAAGGTTTAAACTCTGCTGGATTTAGTAAAGAATATTCAGTACCAAACTTAGAGGACTGAGCTATGAAACAAGTTGTTGGGTGGATTCAGGAGAGGGAAAAATATGCCATTCTTTTCAGCTCTGAATGTGATGTTGCATAGATAGTTCACAAGGTACCTGGTTCTCATTCATCTTTATGAAAACTGTGTCCAGTTTTTTAAATTCATTGACTTAGGATAATTTAAAAAGATCTCCTTAAATTTTAATATTAAGCCAGAGGGAATGGAAGCTTCAGACTTTCTTTATAATAATACTTAAGTGACACACTCTTGGACACCCTCCAATTCTTGGGTACTGTTATTGAATTTCTCTATTTATACAAAAATGATAACCACTTCAGTAGACTACCATAAATGTATGTGGTATTTACAGATTATTGTATAGAGAAGTCATTTTCAAGTATCTGCCAGTTTTTCATAAAACTCCAGTTTTCCACAGAATCTGTTATTAGCACCAAAGCAATACCAAAGTATTAGGTAGCTACACATTTTATCACACAGTGATCCAACTTAATAGCTACATAATTAAATGAAAGTTGATCCTCTCCTGAGCAGAGTCCAAAGGAATAATATTTAAAGTTACAGTTGAATCAAAGAACGGTCTGGGTTGGAAGGGCCCTGAAAGATCATCTGGTTCCAGCTCTCCAGCCATGGACAAAGACACAAGACACAAGACACCAGGTTGCTCAGTGACTCATCTAACCTGGCCTTAAACACTTCCAGGGATGAAACATCCACTTTGATGGGCAACCTGTTTCACTGCTATCGTAGTAAAGAATTTCTTCCTTGTATCTAATCTAGCCCTACCCTCTTTCAGTTTAAATCCATTATCCCTTGTCTTGTTATTACATGGCCATGATAAAAGTCCCTCTTTAGTCATCTATGAGCCTCCTTTACCTAATGAAAGGTATTATAAAGTGTCCCCAGAGCAGTCTCTTCTCCAGGCTGAACAGCCCCAACCATCTTGTTGAATCATCCTCTGATCATCCTTATGGCCTCCTCTGGACTCATTCCAACACATCCTTCTTATGTTGGACATAGTACTGCATGTGGCATCTCAAAAAGCCAGAGTAGAGTGGGGGAATCACCTCTCTTAGTCTCTCTTGATGAAGCCCAGGACGTGTTTGGCTTTCTGGGCTGCAAGCACACACTGCTGGGTCACATCGAGCTTCTCGTCAACCAACATTCCCAAGTGTCTCTACCCAGATCTGCTCTAAAACCATTCTTCATCAAGTCTGTATTTTCCGTTTGGAATTGGCCCAGTCCAGGTTCAGGACCTTGCGCTTGGTTTTGTTGAACTTCATGAGATTTTCATGTACACACCTCTCCAGCCTGCCCAGTTCCCTCTGGATAGCATTCCCTCCCTCCAGAGTGTCAACCACCCCACATGGCTTGGCGTCATCAGCAAACCTGCTGAGGGTGCACTTGATCCCAGCTGTGACAAAGTTGTTAAACACCAGTCCCAGTACTAATGTCAATTGGCATTGATAACTAATTCAAACTTTAATGTATAAGTGCATAAAATAAATCAGCAGACTTTGTGTATTCCCATGCTCAGTTTAATTTTCTCTTATCTCTTTGCCCAAGGCATAAAGAGAATGTACTTCCACTTATTATATTACCCTTTTCACCCCTCTCCAAATCTATCCATGAATGGCTCTTTCTCTTTTCCATCATTGCAATTCCATAAACATCTGTTTGCTTCTCTCCTTATCCTATAAGAAGAATCCAAAATATGAAAAAATATTGAAAATAATGGGGTTTATTCATTTTAATTGGAGAATTAAAATGAGAATTTCAGAAGGAAAAAGACCTGCATAACCAGGCTGCTTGCTTGTATGTAAGTCTAGAAGATTATTTCTGTCAGAATTTTTATGTTCTCTTTCCCCCAAAACACCCAGAGGTCTAGTTCTTAAAATTAGCAAATAGAGTCTTGGTGATGACAAGAAAAAGAAAGTTGCTTCTAAAATTTCTTGTTTGTTTTGCTTGTATACAATCAGAAGATAGGAGTGAGGGTAAGATCACAAATGGTGATATAAATAAACAAAGAATGAAATGTTAATTCCATAATGAGAACTTTAATGAAATTACTTGAGCTTCAGATGCGAGTAGAAATATATTTTCTTCCCTCTTATAGTGAGATTAGAAAGTAATAGTTTGCATAAGCAAAAGACACTCTAACATGAGCCATCCTTTGTAATGCCACACATTCTGAGATTGATTTATAAATACAGGTAGAAATAAATTTGAATTGTTTGCTTTGTGTTTCTTTGCCTTTTGTCTTTTGGGGAGTGGGAATCATGCTCCAGGCTCCAGTGGATTTTCAGCTAAACTCTACAAAACTTTGTAGTACATTTTAAAAGTAGGTTTTGAGTAGGATCTATAATAAGGCATTTCAGGTCAATTCATTAACCAGTTCTCTTAGGAATGCTTTAATTACAGTGCTCTGAAACCAGAGGGGAAAATGATAAATACCATAGAGCCAACAGACCAATACTGCTAATTAATATGGATTGCTGGAAAAAGTGTTAACTAAAAAGCCTTGGATGAAATCTCAGAGGGACAATGAATTATGATCAAGGAGGATTTATTAAAAATAGACCTGCTATAAATACTAAAATTTTGTGCACTTTCTAACATCTTTAACTCACTTACTTTCTGCAAACATTACTTAATTGTCCAAACATTGTACTAGAGTAAACAGCTGCTATGATCCCAACTAAATAGTCTGACGCTTTTTCAAATTGAGAAACTTGCCCAGAAGGCAACAATATATCCATGGCAGACTGGGGAACAGAACTTGCCTGGTTTGTTGGTTTCTTCTTAGTCTTAATATGTCAGACCACTTTCCTACAGGGCATGATCCAAAACCTAACAAAATCAGGAGCAGCCATACGGCTGACCTCATAGGGCTTTGAATTGCCCACGGAAAGACATATCAGACTTTTAATCAGGGCTACTGCCAGTAAAAATACAACGCTGCAGTGGTAGAAAAGTCATGGTGGTGTGGGTAAGGATCAATTGTTCCTTCTCCTACTTTAGGGTAATATTCAGACAGCAAAAGACAATATCAGGGGGAGAGTCCAGTTTGGTACTGGATCAGTGCTTCAGTGTTGTATGACAACATGCCATACACTTTTTCATTATTTTTGTATGAAATGAATAAGTTCCTATTACTAAATGACAAGTTTTGTAAAAGTATTGATGACAACTCCAACTATCCAGCTAAGTTCTAGCTATTTTGTCCCTCTTTATACCTCAACATTTTCAAATTGTGATATGAAGTTATTAATTTTGTCACTTTTTTATGCATATGCCCTTCTATATGTCACAAAGGATTTGGTTTGCTGTTCTCTTTCTGCATACTGTTTTAAACAGGCAATGATTCACTTCCAAATGTGGTTGCAGATTGGTTCAAGTGAGATCTCCAAACATGAGACACAGTAGGACAAGATTTTCACGTATAAGAGCCCAACTAACTTTTCAACTTTCTATACATAAAAAGCAGGCAATATTTAATGATCTTCTGGTATGGAAATTATCTTGCTTTACATAAGATGTGCTATTATTATGGCACAATTTTTGTACTTTGATAAAATTCCTTTTGTGTTGAGAGGCTATATTAGAAAGCTCACTTAATAATTTTTTCCCAATTTTACGTCATGTGATCAGTTCTACATGCTTTGATTACAAGATCAAAATGAAATTAGGAAACCCAGGACAGCTCAGATGAAAATCTTTCACATACATATGAATTTAGTGTACAAAAGACTATATAGACAGTTAGCCCCATTCTGTTTTGGGGTTTTTATCATTTTTTAATAAACTATTTGTTTTGCCCAAGCTATGACTAGAAAATCTTATCAACAGTATTGGTACTGTCCTGATACCCAAAATGTTGCAGCCACTTTTGCAAAATGGAGCTCTAAATGGTCACCAGAGGGCACAAAATGCCTTTGAATCATGGAAGTGGAATATGTACACCAACATTCTCATATTTGGCCTCTGAAGCTATGTTTAAATAGGAATTTGTTGTGTTCAGAGGTAAATAGTACAACCTAATGTCAGGTCATAGTTCTCATCTGAAACCAGATAGCCATTTCTGCTTTGGTGAATAATTCTAAGCTTACATATATAGAAAATTTTGTTCTGTTTCTTTGTTTGGGAACTAATCCTCAAGATAAAAAGGCATACCTATAGCTTTAAGGTATTCCTGTAAAAATTCAGTAAATAATTTCAGTCTGTGAAACCTATGAAGTCCCCATTCATTTTTAAGGTTGTCTCTCTGCTTCTAGGGCACAGACCAAAGAGGAATTACTTCTGTTGTTAGTTCCCTTCCTCTGAGGTGCAAAGATCCTTTGTCACATGCTACTTCCAGTGCAAGATCATAAGTGACCCTGGCTACAGTCTCCAGCTGTGCTGATATTTCATGTTGCTTTTTAGCTACCAAGAAGGTAAGACCAGAAGCATGATGGGCTCTTACAGCTCTTTGCTCTGGGATCCCTTTGGCCAGCAGTCCCATCCAAGCTCAAGTAAAACACTGGGTCCATAACTGAGAAAATACTTTCCCTGACAAGGTCTATGATCAAGACACATGATAAAATGTTTGAACTTTAGAATATTGCTTATCACCCTCCTCCTTCTACTTAGCTGCAACTACCTAATTAGACAGAAACCCAGCATGGATGATGTACAGATTTCCCCTGTCCGTCTAAAAATGAACTGCAGTAAAATACAGTGCAGTTAGAGGGTAAAGATTTTAACTGTTGTACTCACAGTGAGATCTGGGGAAAAAAAATGTAATGGTAAGTAAATAAGTGTAGTAAATAAATGCCCTGTTGAGGTCAGATGAAAGCCTATCCAGGAAAATATCCAGTTAGAAAAATATACTGAGCCCTTACTTCATGAATAAACTCGAGTTGTGAAAACAATATGAGCAGAATCATATCTGTAAAACGTGAATATATAATACATTACTCTAGTGCTAGTGATTGTTTCACTGCCTGTTTTTGACATCAATGACATTAAAAATTATTTCAAAAAGTTTCTCTTCAATGTAGCTGAGGCCTTTGCTTGCAGTGCTGAAGATCCAGGGTTCAATCAGCCTATGGCTCTTGCAGAGACACAATATTCCAACATATGTGCTAATATCAGTACTATCAGGCCAAAGAAAGAAGATCCTGATGAAATCTTTTTTTAGATTTCAGTACCAAATGCTGCAATGTACCACAAGGCAATTCCCAAAGGTGACTAGAAAAGTCTTCCAAATTAAACATGCTGTTAAATTAGATTAAAATGACAAAAACCAGATAAGTCATGTTAAAGTCTGATCCTACTCCAACCTTAATTCACACTGCTGTAAAATTATATCATTACAACATGCAGAACAGTGAATTAAAGATCAAGTGCCAGCTTCAAATTTAATTTCCTCACATTTGCCAGTTTCAGATTATCTAGTGCTAACAGCATGACTGACACTTCACAGGCATGCATGAAAATAAATTCCTCTAATCCAGGACCTCTCTTGCCAACATCTCAGTTGTCTCATGGGGTCTGCTAAGTGAGTAGATTGGGAACCTGGTAAAATAGAGGGATGTTGGAATATAACATTAAAACTGAGGACTATTAAGGCAAGAAAAGATTCAAGATGGGGAGTTAGACAAATCCAGATTAGATGTGATGTCAGGAAAATGTCCCTTTGCTCCTACTTTAAATACCACTCCAGGAAGGTCTGCTGGAGAGAAAAGCTGCCTGATTGGGCCAAAAATGTGGGACTGTATTTCTGCAGCAGCCTCAAAACCACAGTAAGGTTTTTCAGCACACGTGGGAAGATGTCCCACTGTGACTTTCTTGTGCTGCACATGCAGTCACATTCACACACAGAAAAAGGGGAGGAAGTTCAGCTACTGCCACATGCATGCACTTGAAGCACTGACTGTGCTTATTCCTCTCTTACTGTGATGTGTCATGATACATTATTTTTCTTCCTAGACCTCCTATAATCTTTCTGTCACTCCTTAGGTCAAACAGAGTTAACTGGTCTGCAGTTCCACATTCACTCCTGCTACAATGCATAACTTACTCTGGAGGATGTTAGAACTTAATTCAAACCCTGTGTTTAGCTGAACTTTTCATTGAAATCGTCACTCTAAATGTTATAAAACAGTGTTTTAGTTGTATGTGGTGGCTGGTTGTATATGATGCAAAATATTTTTAGCCTGTGGGAGAATTATAGAAATTAAAAAGACTGAATAAATAAAGTAACCACAAACCATGTAAGCTATAAGTCAAATGAATTCTCGCAGTCTGTAGGAGATTGCAGATGAACTTGAGGATAGGTTGTTGGAAGAGCAGCACTCATGGTCATCTCTCTAGAGAAGGCATCATACCCCATACAGATTCTTTACTCAGGATATTGCCCTTTTGTTATTACTTTAGACTGACCTATCTTGGTTATTAAATTGGCAAAGTGAAAACAGAATTTTAACCTAAACTACCCAAGGCTAATATAATCAAAAAGAAAAGGAAAATATTCTTTCCAAAGGAACATATTCTTTCCAAAGAAAGGAATATATTGAATTTGCCTAATCAGTAGCCATCTGAACTTTTGCTATTAAATTTCTGAAACCAGAGGTCAGACTGTTGGAAGGATTTATTCACTTTCTTAACTTTATTTGTATAAGCATTGCTCCCAATTCAAGATTTAGTCAATAGTGGAACACTAAGCACATACAAACATGTTTTAAAGCATAAGATTTTATGAAATTTATGAATTTTATTTAATTTGCATGCTACTAGGGTAAGCACTTTGTTTTCTTATTCTTAACAATCTTAATAATATTTAGGATAACCTATGTTACCCACAGAGTGAAAGAAGATCATTAATGTCTAAGAGAGGGGGTGTATATAAAACCTGAAATAGCCAACAGGCTGAGGAGGGACAAGAGGCTGTTTCCTCACGCAGATTAATAACAAACTAAATCACTAAACCACTAAAGTGGACCCAAAAGGACAAGCTTTAGACCTCATCACCTTCTCATGCCCTCCCTGTTGCAGCCAAAGTGGGTTCCCCAGAAATGAATGAGATAAGATTGCTTAAGAGGCAAGTAGCATTCAAATAACATAGAAAAAATGAACAAAATACACACATTTTTGCAGCATTTCAGTATAAAATCTGAACTGCTTTCAAGTTTTGTTCTTCTTTATAGCTGCTTGAATGTAAACATACCAACTCTGATACAAAAACCAGAAATACATTCATTAGGAGAAACTTTTGTAGAATCAAAACAGGAACTGTTTGACACTGGAAAGTGCCACCTTCCCACCTTTTTCTGCTGTTAAACCCCTTTCTTCTTTGAAAGGTGGGCTTTTGATAGAAGTAAGGGGAAAGGGGAGAGGATTTGCAAAGTCATTGCAGCCTTGTGCATGATCAGTTGCTACCTCCCTACCACAATATGAACAGTGTCCTTATTTATCTTTTTCCTGAACAGAGAACTAGAAAAGCCAAAAGTATTTAAGTAAAATAGTAATTGGACCTTACAGTAGTTCCAGAAACAATGGGAACTAGAAGAGAAATGTAATGATTCATTTTGGCTACTCTGTCATATCATTTGTACTTCCTTAGCTCTATAAACTGGTACATGATGACTTTTAGAAATATAGGAAAGTGAGAAACAGAAACCAGATGCTCAGAACTCATAACACCTTTCTCTTATTTCCTCTGAGTTCAAAACCTAAAGTCATCAGCATTTGTGAATGTAACCTTTTAATATAGAAATGAAATCATGTGTTCTAGTAGCTGATTGTGACAGTAACACTTCATTTCCCCCTTTCTGCTCTCAAGTGGCAAATTGATATGACACAATGCAGAAACATTTTCAAACACACAGCCTGAAAATCTTAAAGTGTATCTGTAACACATTAGTTTCTGAAAACTTAGATGTCTGTATAGTGTGTCCGCATCTGTAAATTTCTGCAAGAAAGCTAATCCAAGCAGATTTGAGCTAACATCTGTCTACAATATCAGCTACTTAAATCAATGTATTGGTCAGGGCTCTTTCTAGGGGATAAATTGAAATAGATGTGAAATCAAAATAAATAACAGTTACAGTAATTTATATAGAAAATAATTTTCTGTTCTTTAAAAGTCTAGTAGAAAATTTGCTTCTATTACTTCTTTCTGTTCCACATCTTCATTTTGTGATAAGTTATAACAAAAATAAAGGATGAACAATTTTGGTTCATAGAGACATTAAAAATGCTAAATCATGTATTTCTGAATAAATTGCATAAATACTGTTTAGAGTAAAAAATTAACAAATTACTAACCAGATTGCTGCTACAAAAATTTGAGATTTTTTTTTTTTTTACTGGATTAGGTCTAAAATGCAACACAGATTTTCAGACACAACACCATTGCTTCATATAGATAAGTGAAGCTGATTTGGCTGCTGTACTTACAAATCAACCTGTCACGTTTGTCCAGGTGTAAATAAGTTCCATTTCCACATAACTTATTCTACAAGTGGCTCAAAGACAAACAAAATGTGCCAATGGCCCAAGGATGAAAGAAAAAATTCATTTAGAGTTGGTAACATTTGCTGCCATGAACTGTAATGGCTTCTGCTGTGAGAAGCAATACCAATCCCAGATATTCACAGCTTATGGAAAAAGCCTTTTTTTTCAACAGCAGGAAATGTATATGTATTACAAAACAAACAGAAAGACAGATACAACCCAGTTCTGACTAGAGCTTCCCTGATTACAGTGGCCCACTCTAATTTATAGGTCCTACAGCACTTATAAACCCCAGTGAGCACTGGTCACTGCTTAATTGGTGAAGCTAAGCCCAAAACATTCTCTCTTCCTTCCTACCTCCACCTGAAACTTCTCTTTTTTCTAAGGGACTTCACATGAGAAACAGAGCATCAATATTGTCTCTTTAAAAAATAGACTGGTAGATGAACAATTGATTTTAGCTGACTTACTTCTTCTCAAAATTATTTAATTCCTGAGAAGTATTTTCATCTTTTCTTAAAAATTTAAAGGCATAAAGTAAATGAGTGTTTTGGGCTGGGAAATAATATTTAAGTGGAAGAAATAGATATTTTAATGGATTTATGCTTAGAAATTTTCAAAACTTTCAAGTTCTTTACTGTTTAAACAAAGTATTAAATATTTGCACTCAATTCACATTCTTCCATTATCCTTTCTATGCTGTTTCATGGGTTTTTTCCCAAGTGTTTTCTACTAGCTGAGATCTACTTCTGATACTTAGAGAGGTGAGGTAAACATTAATCTGACACAAGAAGAGAGATGTCACTCTCATTTAGTGAAATTGAGTTTCTCTAAACAGATTTCAATGCTTATATTTGAAGGAGAACATCTCTTTCCCTCATCCAGAGAGGGAAAAGCATCTTCATGGACAATTAACTACTCCAAAATTTCCAGTGACCTCTGAAATTCACATGGGAGAATGTTCTTCAGACTGCATGCTCCTGAATGATCAGAGGAAGGAGAAGGATAATCAGGCTTGGGAACAAAACAGATTCCTGTATCCAGTGGGAATTTCAACAGCATTTTTCATAGACCTGACTTTATTTCTTGTTCATTCTAGTAACTTCCACTGCCACTCAAGCTCCTGTGACTTCAGGAGAAACTTTTATGGATGATCATATGCACAATTATCAATATTTATTAATTTAATATTACTTTATTTATTAAATAAATTAAACAGGAAACATTTGGAGATTGATTATAAGTAAGGAGGAATGGAGAGGAAAAATAGAGAGAAAGATTGGATCAAATGAAGATCAATATAGTTTAGTGAGGATTACCTTACTTTGCAATTGTATTAGAATTTTATGAGCAATGAAACAGATCAAGTTTTAGATCTATTAAAGATTAAACAATATCACCAATTTTTTTAAGCTGCCTTATTAAATAACTACTCTGGAGTTTGAGTTCACTGTCTTGGCTAATTGGAGTTTTCTGGTGTAGATGTGAAATGCTGCTGATACACTGTGGTATGGTTTAAGTGCATTTTGGAATGTTACAGCATTATTATGCAAGATTCAAAATAAATCAGAAATATAACACTGAGTAACAAAGACAAAACTTATATCCAAGAATAAAGTTATATGTATATCTTGAAGAATTTTGAATTCTACTTGTAATAAAAATCAAATTATTGATATTTTCCCTTTTTTTTTTCCTTTAGAAAATAAAAGAATTTTCAGTAAATGCAAGCAGACCTTCTTGTCATGTTCAGTCTTCAGGCCCCTGAAGCAACAATCTCTTTCAGTGTGTAATTCAGTAGCTATAAAACAGGGACTATTGACACAGCAGACCACACTGTCTCTTGCAGAACCATTATGGTCTTCCTTGTCAGCGAGAGTTTGCTTATTTAAAAAATAATACTCTGTGTGTGAGGGATATGATCCAGTGGGTGAGCAAAATAAAGACAGATGGATTAACTGTGGTGTATTTCATTCCAAGGAAGACTTTACAGTTAAAAAGTCGTGTACTCTGCACACTTAAAAAGAATTCACCAAGTTTTATGAAATATAAAATTGTCTAAAAGATATATAGTGGATCGTAATATCAATGGAAATAAATTTATTTCTCTATCAAATTCACTACCATACTGATTCATATCAAGAGGATTTTGGAAGGATTACATAAATGTACAAGGGACTCTTTCAATAAAATCAAACCTCTATGCATATATTGATGCTTCAATTTGAATTTGCTGCTACTAAAAATACATAACTGAGAACATAAATAAATCAACATTTCATTTATTTATGAGATTGGCCCTATTTTTTTTGTTGTAATTAAAACAAGGAAAGACTCCCCATTATTCTGGCCAAAAATAAAGTGATTATTTTCTTGTAGACCTAAAGAGAAGATATGGCAAGCTGTTTTCTTACAATGGGAGATCCTAAAGGTATCCTCCAAAATTTAAAGCACTGAAAAAAATTAATGGGAAGAGTTACTCTCTTCAGACATTGCAGACAAACAGTTTCAGTTAGTTTATTCTTACTGATAAATCTTATAGGTATTAGAGGGGAAAGTTTGTTTTAAACAGTACTTAAGGCAATTTCTATATATATGTCTCTTAAAAGCCAAGAGCTGTTTAGAAACAGAAGGCTGCTTCAGGAATTCTATTGACAGATTGCTGCTCTCTGAAATTCTGAATCCTGTATAATTTTATACAGGATTTTTCAGTAATGTCAGAATGTTCAGGAGAGGACAGAATTCAGGGCAAGTACACTTGCCTAGCTGATATTTTGAACCAGAGTTCAGAAGTCTGACACACTATCTATACTGTATATTCTATTAAGATATGAAACTTCACAGCAAGATTTATATCAGTGGTATTTTTATGATTATTCAACACTGAGAGGCTTCTCTGTGAGTTAAGTATTTTTAAGTTTAAAAAATAACATTGAAGAAAATAGCACATGTGGAAATTATCGCAACATTGCTGCACCTACAGTGGAGTGTTGGTTCTATTTCAACTCAGGCAACACTTAAAAATAGGAACTAACTACGCTATGATTAAATACAAAACCTGTTATCAATACAGGAAAGAAAATCAGCAGTTTTCAAATCCTCAATCCCATTTTACAGGTGGAGCACTAGTGGTGTCCACATGATACTTCCCAGACTTCCAGAAAAAAAGGCATGAAAACTACATGAAAAGCAAATCATGCATCTGTATTTAACAGACAGAATAATTTGCCGTATAAAAGACACAGGTAAAAACCAGTTTATCTTCTAATTCACCTCAGTGAAAAATGCATCTTTGTTTTTTGCATGGAAAGTATGAATCCTACATTTTACTTTCTCACACCAGTGCTACCATTCATGCTCCGTCATCTTCCTATATATGCACATATATTCATGCCCCTGAATTGTGGGAGGATGGATTGTGAGAGAATAGAGATAGTGCTGAAGGCAATCTCGTCCCTGAGGAGTTGCAGCTGTGCTAATTACAAAGAGTAGGAACAGCCCTGCCCTTAATAGGGCACAGTTGTGTCCAGTAAGGACAGGTGTTATAAAAGAGTGGGTTAGCGGGTTGAGAGGAGAGTTGGAGTTGGTTGTGCTGCTGTGAGGAGCAAGGGTTGGGCAGTTGTACAAGGGTGTCGTGGTTTGACATGGAAGTGAATTTTTTTCCAGGAAGTTGGGTCAAACCAATCAGTGGTCAGGTTTGGATATTGGCACCTGGAGTGACCACTGAAAGTATGGACACACCTCTGAGAACACAGGGGGTTAAAAGCAAGAACTCCCAGGGGAACTGTCTCTTTGGTTCCGGTCGTCAGAGAGTGCAGTGCAGACTCTCCCCTGCCCAGCCATGGGCTGGGTGGGGGAGGGGAAGCCACACGGCCTTGTCCAGGTAGGCCAAGGGGCTGAAGGTCTGGAACCCAGCCAGCCCCTGGACGGAAGGGTGGAGAGAAGCGGAGATGCCTTTGTTCCCCCCCCACAGAGGGAAAGTGACAGAGAGCCTGGCGGCACCTGGAAATTTGCCGCCAGAGGAGAAGGAGAAAGTGGGGGGGGGGATGATGCCCAGCGTGGGAGACGGGATGCTGGACCAAGATATCAGCCGTCCAGGGAGTCTGAGCTTTTAATCCTTTCTAGGCAATGAGGGCTTTGTAAAATATTACTCCTCCTTGATTTGTAGTGGAAGAGAGACCGTCTGGGACCTGAGATGTTAGAAGAAGAAATATTTAGGTGGGAGGAGATGATGAAGTAGCTTTTGGCTGGACTTTTCTTGTTAGCCATGGACTGAACCAAAATCTCCTGCAATAGAGACTGCATTTTAGGGGGATGCAGTGATGACCCAAGGAGACCTGCTTCAGCTTCTAACAGCACAGGAATGGCAAGAACAGAAGAAAGCTGAGGAGGGAATGGTGATGCCCTCTGTCTTCGGGAAAGAAGATGATCTCTGTTCTTGGACCCTTGGCCCCAGGGGAAAATGGGGGGGACTGTAGTCCCAAGATGAGAAGCTGAACTGTTGTATCTTTGGGTCCGTGGCAAAGCATCCTTAAAGGAGCCCTATGAGCAGTCTGTCCATGCACGGTGGTGAGAGCACTGTGACATGGAAAGGAGAATGTCACACTGGCAGATTTTCTCTGGGCAGTTGCCATGTGTGACAGGGAAACACAGAAGGGTGGCAACTGTGTTTCCTGGGGGGTCTGTGGTGCAAGAGAGACTTCTCTCTCTCTTGATAGCTTGAGTATTGATTATCTGAAGGGTGGTAATTTGATCAGGAATCCCGGGTGATGTTTCATGGTGGGTGTTTTAGGAATTGGGAGGAGGAGGGGTGTTTTAAAAGGTCTTCATCCTGGATTTAGTTTATGTGTTTTCTGTAGTAGTAGTAGTTTAATAAAGTTTTTTTTTTCCCTTTGTTATTAAGCTTGGGCCTGCTCTGCTCTGTTCCTGATAACATCTCACAGTATTTATTTGGGGAAGGTGCATTTTCATGGGGGGCGCTGGCATTGCGCCAGTGTCAAACCATGACAAAGGGATAGTAAGGGTTAGTATGTTTGCTAAGGACAGGAAGGGTCAGGTGGTCATGACAGGGAAAGAAAGTCAGTTGGCTGTGCGGAAGGAAGAGAAAAGGAGTCAATGCTGCAGGGAGCTGCCTGTGAGAACTCACAGAGAGAAAGTATGAAAGTTTTACAGTAGGATGATAAACTGACAGTGATAGTCAGTTCCCATCCACCGTTGATTGGTGCCAAGCACTGATGCTGAATCGCATACTTTTTACCAGAGGAAAAAAGATACTACATACTAAAAGAGGAAAAAAAATAAAAAATATGCTTTCTGAGGAAAGATGATGCATCATGCCACCACTAGACCATCAAACAGCAAATAGTAGTCAAAAAAAAAAAACAAAACAAGTGTATTATTATTCCCACTACTCAAGCAAGCTTCAGGGGGAAAAGCCCAATATGTATGGGAGGTTATTAATAGTATACTCAATGAAAAATGAAACATTGGGTTAAGATATACAATTAATAGATCAATGCCATATTTTATTTTTAAAAAGTCTGCTAAGTACCATTCTTAACAGTTTATCCATGAAGATTCACTTGGGATTTTAATTTAGGAGAAATGCTCAAATTTAGTGACTACAATTCTCGAATGAGAAAAAATGAGACAAAAGCAAGTTTGTAATTGCAGCTGGTGGAAAGCAGCAGCACTTTTCATGAGTTTTTTCAGCAAATGTAACTGGACAGGAGGTAATGGTGGTTGTACAGTTGGTAGCAGTGGCAGTAGGTGCAGCATGAATAAAATGGCTGATACAAATAACCTAATTCTAATACACAAGCATTCCAAGGTGGCATCACTTTAAATGAGGCTTTTACATAGTTGTGAAGTTTTGTTTTTATTCTATCTGATCATTTGAAGCCAAAATTAGATGGGACAACATTTGTCTTTATGGCCAAACTACTATGAAAAGGCCAAACTCTGTTTTACCACCTTAAACACATGACAGCAGCACCTCTTCCTCAACTGCCAGTTTGATTTGATTGTCTAAATATGTTTGCAGTACATGGAGTTCTCTTGTTATTCAAGTGATAATTGTTTTGCTTTTCCTTTCCTACCTGGTATATGTACAGCTATGAGAAAAACACTAGCTCTTTTGCAAAATCCAGAGTATCTACCTTCTCTATCCATGTTAATAAGACATCATGAAAATCTTTAGAAGAAATATACAAATAATTCCAGATCCCTTGCATATAATTTTATTGATGTTGCATGTCCTTTCCATGCACTGACATACTAAACCGAGGGAAGATGCAGAAATTAAACATCTTGCTGGGTTTTCAAATATTAAAGATTCATTCCAGCCCAGCTAAGCAAAACTGTGTAGTTAACTTTGGAGAGAGACCTTAAGAAGGAACATAAAAATACCACTGCAGCCATCCAGTCTCTCAAAATATCATTGCTGTAATTGCCAGAATTATAGCTTGTGGTTACCTGCCACATTCTTTGGTGCTCAACTCATGGTTATTGTGCTACCACAGTTTAAAACATTGGCTCAGGGCTGTTTTGCAATCCACATAATGCTATATCTACTGCACATAGTGCAGTATCAAACACACAGGCCTTGAGACAAAGTGCGTTGAAACATACCCACATAACAAATAACATTTTAGATGAGTAGAAAACAGTGCATACTTGATGTTGCTCCAAAGGACTTGTCTTAGCTTTTTGTTCTCAACCAGAGTGCAGTAATCATAAAAATAAACAATACTTCACATCTTTAAACTTCTGAGATCATCAAAAAGACAAGAGATTGGCCCATTTCTCCAGACGTTTTCCCCAGATTGTTTTTGCCCCAGATAATGAAGGCAACTTAATAAAAGTCATGATAGGGATCACATTCATATATAGGCCAAATTTGTCATACTTTTAACCCCATTAAATGGGTTGGTAATAGCAGGATTATTAAATGTATTAAATGCTTCCTGATAAAAGATTCAGTTCTGATCCATGTTGTAAATTTCCTTTTTTCCTTACAAATGATCAAAGTGCAGGCAACTCAAATCATGATCCTGTAGGATTTTAAATCAAACTGTTGGTAGTATTAAAAGAATTAAATCAGACCACTCAGAAAACAAAATAGTTTTCCTCTACCTGTTTCCAAGCATATTTTGAAGAAGCCTACCCAAAGGAAGAGCTTATTTTCCTTTACCAAACATCTTCCAGAGAAGAAAACCCTGATGTTTTAAAGATCCAGGTTGACAAACTTGTCTGGAACACAGACTATCTAAATTAAGACCCTTTTAATGCTATTGTCTTTCAACATGGTGGTCTACATTTGTCCAAGTCTCAGTGTTTCCCAAGGTGCTTTATGACTGGAGGTAGAGAGGGACAAGTGCTGTCACATTCTTCTGAGTCCCAAATTATTGTGTATTGACAGAGAAGAGTTAATTAAATTTAAAAATATAATGCAAACTTTATGAATGACTGACCAGCAGACTCAGACTGGAAACATGTCAGATTTAAGCAGGAGACTGTTGCAGGCCTACGTAAAAGGGTTTGCTGAAGGTCTCTTAATTCCTCATTGCTGTTAGCTGGCAAAATGGTCTGGTGAATCCCTGTGTCCCCAGATACCACAAGCATTATTTCCTCACCTAACCTCTGATCCTAGTCAGGTTCATAACTGTCATGAAGAATGTTCATCAGAGCATGAATGAACCTGAGATAGTTGTGAAAATAATATATGTATTTCCATTTGCAGTCATGTAAATCTTGTCTGGTATCACTCTGACTAATTGTGTAGAAATACAGTGAATGCTCTACATCTGCCATGATGTACACAATTGTCTTGGGCTTGCTTTTTGTTTAGAGTGCATTGATGACATGGAAACAGAAGCAAAGCCTTACTTCCCCAGTGGTTCACCTAATGTTTGAATCCCACTCTTTTCATAATACCATTCTCCTTTTTATTGACTATTAGATCATAAGTTTAACTGAAGATCCAAAGTGTTTGAGTCATTAAAACTTTTCATCAAATTTCACCAAATCATAGATTGGTTTATTCTTTTCTGGAGACAGGAGTAGCTTAATGAATAGAAGAGTTTATTTTCATGTTGCATGTGGAGTAGGAAAGTGAAGTTGTGCACTATCAGTATAGCTAAAGGACTAATTGTTTTATTTAAATAGTTTTAACAATTTACTGTAATACTATGCAAAAATATCGGGACACCAAGATACTTTGGGTGTACCAAAGCAACATTTACTGTCAAGGAAGTTCATGCAAGAAATATACCCTTTGGTTCCTTTCTTAAATATTGGAATTTTATTAAATTGTATGGCATGATTTATAATCAGTTCAACTTTTATGTAATGGTGTTTGAAGGATGGACCAAGCAGTATGATGCTGCAAGGATGTTTATTGACAAAAGCCACAGATATTTATACTGGTTTAGGTTTCGCACAACAATTTCCAATTTTTCTGTTTACATGTGATTGAGCAGGCCATAATGTAGACTCTTTTTTTGCTCAATTACTTATCACAGCAGGCTTTTCTGTTCCTTGGGAGGGGGAGACAGTTTTTGCAGTTCCTCCTATGTATCTTAGTTTCTGCAGTTCTTTTTCACAACTTTTTCTCACAGCTCTTGCTGTACAATCTTCAGCAATTCAAGTGTACTGTTCATGTTGTTTGTCTCATTCTGCTTTGCAACACTTCCCCCTTTCTCTTTTACATATAGCATGTGCTGAACCACATTATTAACTATTTTTTGCATACATTGCAATAAGCAAGGCAGAATCATGAAAAGGCACAAAAATATTCTCAATTCATAAATTCTTAATTGCAATAACCTCTCAGCCCATCCAGAAGTGTTCAAAGACTGGAACAGCTTACCTAGCCAGTCCGATTTGTCATCCCACTGCAGTTTCCTAACACCTTCTTCCAACTTCTGAATACTAGAATGTATGGTTTGAGAGTAAATTCATACAAAACATTTTTTCAAAATCTTGACATACATTACCATGGGCTAAAAAATCTAAAAGCAAAAAATCTATGACAGCATGGTTTTGCAAAGTAGCATGGCATATAGAATCAATATCTGTCAAAAGACCAGAAAGAGCGAGGGAAATTGCATTAGTTTGTTGAGCTAGCCAACAGCCAAGCTTTTGTCAGGTAGTAAGAGCTTTGGCTGCTGCAACTCTTGGAGCAAAAATTGAAGCAACCTTAACAAGTAGGGGATTCCAAAATTGTGCACTTGGGTCACAGACTTTGGTAAATTCATGAAGCACATGCTTGTGTCAGTCCTGATCTGAATCTAAATCATGTGTATGATTTATAATCATGGTTAAATTAGAAGTAAACATTGTGAGGTGGCCAATTGTGGCCAATCGCTTGCAAAGACAAAGCAGGCCAGGCACGATCACCACGAATCAAAAATATGCCTCAAAGCAATTTTCATGGGAGAGAATCTGAGGGTACATGATACACAGAACCTTTGAATGCTATGGTTTGATTGTACCACAAAGAACTATTGCGGAATAATAACTGACTTGGAGTAGCATCCCGAGTCATCTTGTAATATGGGTCACTGTTTCTGTTGTACTTTTCTAATTTGCTACAGCTGAAGTATATGAAGACATCTGTCTTAATTGGTCCCAGAATTTCAAGTTCCTGTGGTTCTGATGAAGTAGCGGAGGTAAATGATCATCTCAAGTATTGAACCTATCTATGCATAATACCATGGAGGTATTGCAGAATATGTGAGGCAATGTACCCCAATTGCCTGCAGGTACAATCTTCAGCAATTCAAATGTACTGTTCATGTCGTTTAACTCATTCTGCCCTGCAGCACTTATGGTGGTCACTAGTGTCTTTTCTTGGCAACGTCATGGTCATTCTGTCACTTTATACCACAATATTTCCATCCCAATACTTTCATTCATACAAACAATGCCTGGACAGGTTGATGTGAGGATATCTAAGCTGATGTATAATTATTCAGGCTGGATGTCATTTTATCCAAGGCAACACAGAAATCCCACTAGGTAATGGTTGTGAAAGATCCTGTATTGTGTAATAAATGGACAAAAGTAAATCAATTATGACAGATGGTGTGCTTTTAAGAGGCAGGCTTCATTTGGAGAATAATGAAGAAGGCTGAAAGTTTCTGTACTGTGAAGAGAGGGGATTTCACAGCAAAGATGGTAAAATGTAAGCATATTTATACTTACAGAATATCCATTCTTTTATTTAACTAGAGAAAATAAAAGGAACTAAAAGCTAGAGAAAGGCAGAAAAAAACTACTAATCCAAGAAAGACACATTTAAGACCATAGTGAAGGATGACATTAAGCTTTTACATAAGCATTGATAAAAAGGCAACATATTCCTCAAACAGGAGTGCCAAAGTACAGGATGTAATTGAACTGAAATAAACACTATAAACTTATGTAAATCAGGTATAAAGTCAAATTTGAAAGACTTCTAAACATGTTAGGATAGGAAGACAGTCAAAACAACATAAGCTCTGCTGTTTTACAAGGTAATGACCCCATGAAATAACCATGCAACCATGAATGATGGATGTTAATGTTTGAAATCCCAGATTCAGTTGACCTATTTTTTTTAATCCTGTTTGATTTTTTCTTCTTTTCATACAAAGTATTGTACAAAGTAGAACCTTGAAACTCAGAAATTAATCTCATGTTACACCATACAATTTGTATTGTTTATTTAGGCTTCAGCCATAATGAAAGATATGTGTACTTTTAGATTTATATCAAATCCAGCAACTCTTGCATTTTTCCTGGGGATTTAAATTTAAAGATAAAGGTTTGCTAAAGTGAAATCGTAAGGAGAAATGTGAGCAAGAGGAATAGCAGAAAAATACTCCAGAAACTAATGCGATTCATTCATTGTTCAAGTCTAGATGCTTAAAATATTAAAATACATTTGTTTATTTTTACAATACTAAAATTAGGCAAGAGTTTCAATTTTCTTTTGAGACAATGGTATCTCACTGTGGCCTCTTAATAGAAACACAAAGATAAGAACTGGCAATAACTGAGTTTTAATTAAAATCATTTGCACTAAGATGTTACTTCTTAAATTAAAACATAATTTGAAGGAGATTACCCCACACACACTCTCCTAAATAGAAGTGTAATTTAAGAACATTGCATATTTAAGATTCCACAGAATCATAGACTCAAAAATATGCTGAGTTAAAGGGAACCCATTGGGATGACCGGGTCCAACTCCAGGCCCTGTGCAGGACAACCCAAGATTCATGTGCCTGAGAGCACTGTCCAGTCTAGCCTGGATAGATGTTGGAAGCATCTAATCAAAACTCTGCTTCTGATGAAGTTCCACCCACTGCTGGAAATATTCAGGAACTGATCTTTTCATTCCTCATCATATAAGTGACCCTCTCTCCCCAGTAGAGAAACTTCCAGCCTCCTCCATTATTCAGCAGATGAATCCTGTCTCCTGAAAACACAGCCACCTCTCATAATTGGTTCAGCTTTGCCCCTTTATTATAGAGCTTCCTTCACAAAGAAAATCTTCCCTGCTACAGATGCAAGCTTACCTTATTGAATGCATTCAGCACAATTTAGGAACCCCATGAAACTTATGGGATATGTTATGGGATATGTTGCTGAAAGAATGATGGTTTTTCTTCTACATAAAGCAATGTATCACTGAATATTTAACAACATAGGTATTTTAGTAGGGTTTGGAAGGTTCTACTAATTTACAGTAAAAGACTATTTTCAAAGAACACCTTAAGCCAAGTATGCACATAGTCAAATATATTTAGAATATATGTTATGGCTCCAAATAATAGATGTCTTTCTGATAATAGAAAATTATTCATTCCATCAAGAAGGATGTAATTCCATCAAGAAGGATGTTTGTCTTAGCCAAGATACCACGAGATTACATTTTTGTTCTATTATGAGATAAATCATACACCCCTCTTGTACTTGGAAAACTGGTTCTGATGAAGGATTAACATAAATAGCTGAAATAATTGGTGAGTCTGTCATTTATCTCCATACACCAACATCAGAATTTTCCCACCTAAGAAGATAGTAATACCTGGGAGTTTGGAAACATTCAAGTCTACCATCTGATAAGCAGCTGAATTAACCTTCTACCATTCATAAAGATTCATCCAACGGGAAGATGTAATAATTGATCAGAGAATTCCTGGGAGAATCCCAAAGGAATTTTGTCACATATAGAGATTCTGGTATCAGTAATGAGTAATATAGTGTTCACATTTGTCTAAGAAGCCATAGCTCCTGAAAAGAAAGAAAGAAACAAACAACAACAAATTTTGGAGGCCAATATATATCAAAGAAAATTCTGCTAAGTGTTACTGAAAAGCCTCTTCACACTCAGCAGCTAGCAACATTAACAAAAAGATACATAAAACCAGGACTACCTAATGCAATCAAGTCCTTCAATTTTCTTGAAAAATGACTCGACAGATGACATCTAGTCAAAATGACTGGTGCTATGAGTGTGTGCAGAAGCACCAGATCTGCACCGGGAGTCTTTTGTGTAAATTGGAATGCCTCAGGAGACAGGGAAAACTGGAGAATTTACATCTCCAAGCCCTGTTACACTGGCTTTTTGCTGGTGTCCAGGGTATGCCAGCAGAAAAGTGCAGCTCTGCTATCATCCCACACAACTGAAGAGGAGAACATGCTGAGTTCTTCAAGCTCCTATAAAGTATCTCATATCTAAATATGACAGTAGTTTCTTTCTGAATTAATTGGTTGAAATAAAGGGTTTATGTACACAAGGAAGAAGACTAAAAACTGTTTTGTTTACAGCAGCAGTAATAAATAGGCAAAGTTGACTCACCTGTAAAAACTGAATGCAATGTAAATTTTTATGACCATACTAGTAGTAAAAGTAGTCTTAAAATTTTTAAAGAAAATATTTTCAAAGATATTTAAAGCTCTCTCTGTCTCCTGTTAATCTGCTCAGCTTCTTAGTTTGAGGAGGTACTTGGCAAAATTGCTTTTTCTTGGAGTCCTTAAAAAAACCCACACACAGGAAAAACCTATGGAAACTGCCCACAGGAAGCTTATATCAGATAAACATAGGAAGTAATTATTCAGCAGGAAAGTTTGGAGGAAATGGGTTGTTTTTCTGTCAGTTCTGGTGTTCCACAAATTTCAGGACATCAGCAGTAATGAAGGAAATAGATTAGCAATTGCAGGGCAGCTATTGTTTATACAGTGCTGACACTAAATGTCACTCTCTTAGAATTTACCTTGTGAAAATAATTTAATATTGGAGAAAGGCAAAGCAAAGCAGTATTTCTTTTATTCTAACAATATCAAAGCAGATAGTCTTTACAGCTCTGCAATTAGATTTGAGGAGAAAAAAATTCACCTGGTAAAGTAGTAAAATGAAAGAAAAATACATTAGAAATCTTCAAATATTTATCAGCAATGCTTTGTTTCTTGCTTTTTAAGATGGTAAAACTTTGTTTTAGAATAAACAAGTAGCATAGGAGCACCACAGATTCAACCTAAATACAAGATTTTAAGCTGTTGCTTTAATTTAATTCTTCACTGGAATGAAAAGTCCCTCGGCTGAACTAAGTCATGAAGTCACTAGGAATTCTCACTCCTGAAACGTGTGATTAACATAAGACAAAGATATAAATAAAAATTCTCTTTCAATCAATCCAGCTGAATATCAAGTTCCATCTAACCACAATTGCTTTTTTTTTAAAATTTTCCTAACAAAACTTTCCCTGAGATAAATCTGCATCTCTATAAAAGCCTTCAGGTTTGACAAATCAATATTTTCCCTGTGAAAACATATAATGGGAAAAACATATTATGTGTACTGTAGTTCAAATTTCCCCCAAAGTGGAGTAAGGTGAGTAAGTGGAAAACAAATGCAGCTGTGAAAGGTTCTGTACTTTGTGCAGGCAACCAAGAAGTGAAAAGAAGTAACCCACTTTATACCCTGATGATGCACTTCTCAAGCTAGAGAGAAAAAAAATGACAGGACAAGAAAAAGGACAAATCTTCAGAAGGAGGAAATTTAAACACCATATTCTCATTTTTATATGCACAAATATCTGCTCAGAACAGCAGGATTTCAGTGATGTCTCTCTCCCTTGGCCTCCACATCAGGATTACAGACATCAGCCCCTACTGGGCTCCAGCAGAACCAAACCAGCTGCTCCTCAGTAGCTCTCCTGGTGCTACCAGAAAAGACAGAAACAGAGAAACTCCATATGGCTTCTTGGATGCACACTTGTTCCAGCTGCCATCAGTCCTGTGCAATTCTGTGTTTTACTGGTTTACTGTGGAATTAATTTTCCTCCTGTGGTTTTAATTTTCTCTCCCTTTTATTTGATTTAGTTAGTGATTATGGTAACTATTTCACTTAATGACTGAAAATATAATAAGGAATATTTCAGTTCAAATTACTTAGAATATTTCTCTAAGGATTTTAAGGTCTTATCTTGTTTTAGCCATTCATGATCATAATACTGTATTATAAAGAGCTTATCTGGACATGTAACAGACTGCAGTCTTAGCAAAGTATCATAAATAATCTTGAAAAATTTTAAATTTCTCTTCAAATTTTATCATTGATAAATCATCTACAGCTGACCCATTTTTTGCAAAGAATATTAGCTGCAGTAAAGGAGCATTTCTTACACATGAAAAATTTAAATAGGTATGCAAAATTGTTCAGTAAATAGTTCTTGAATTGTTCTTATTCATTTTGTTTATGAAAATTGAAGTACCTTCTTCAGGCAATAATACAGTCTATCAGATATCCAAATAAAAAAGATTTCTTACTACTGACTTGAATTGTTTCCTATGTGTACTTAGTTTCATAACAGCTTAAATTTGAGAAAAAAAGTTACATTTTGGTACTTTCAACACTGCATATGCTCATCTGTCATCGAAATAACCTTTAGCTTCTGATCTTCAAATATCGTTTCCTGAATAGATTAGTTTGCTGCATTAAAACATTGATAAGTTGGAACTTATAAGGACAGAAGTTTTCAAACTGACTTTAAGTAAAACAAGGTTAGAAAATTCAACTCTGCCATTATTACTCACAAAATTTACTGCAGCAATGCAATAAAACTCAGTAAGTGACCTGAAAAAACCCCAGCTAGTGTTAGAATGGCCTGATAGATTAGTCCAAATCCAAGGTAGAAAACTTTCCACTGGGAGAGCAAGCAAGGCTGAGACAGATCCCTGCCTAGAGCAGAACAGTGCCAGCTCTGAGCTCTGACAAAGACAGGCAACAGGAAGATAGTCCAGATCTAAAGATTCTTGGGACACTTTCACAAAGGCAAATGGGAAAGCAAGATATAGGGCAGAGGTAGTTGCTGCAATTGTTTTGCCAGCTTTGCCTCCAGATATCTGTCTGTCAGCCTTTTCCTGAGTATTTCTAGTAGGAAGGCTGAACACTGACTATTCATTTCATCAGGCATCACGGAAAGGTGTTAAACCAGATGTTTAATCCAATTTTCCTATTTCCTATGACTTTTTAAATGAGATTGTTACCCATTCAAGCTCTCTAAATCCCTGTTATAAGAATGATTATTAAGGTATTTTGATCACAAATGAATTTATTATTTTTGTAGAAGAAAAAGAATATTCATGGTTTTCAAGCATTTTGCCTTTGTCATATTATTCAGTTCATGAAAATCACAATCTGAATCAGACTTGAAAATGCACCATCACTTGAGGGAAGCGTTGAAAAGACAGTGATGATCCAGCTCACTGGCACAAAAACCCCTTCCTCCAATGTTTTCATAGAAGTTTGAGTCTCTGAAACAATCATGTTACAAGGAATTAACACTAAGAACAATATAGAATAAATTCCGTTTGGGGGGTTGTGGGGGAGGGTTCAGCCTTAGGTTTGGCTGTTTTTGTGGAGTACTTGTCTATGCCCTAAACATTTATTTGTCAGGCTGGAGATTTTGGTTATCAGATTCCAGAGCTTTAGCTCTTGCCTCCAGCTACCTTTTAAAGATTCTACAGACCTCTTGCCTCTGGGTGTTCTGTGTTTGTTTCTGACTTTCAGAAAGTTTTCTTTAAGAAGATCTGTTTGCTCTTATTGAAAATCAGAGTGATATCTTATTAAGAAAGAGGGCTGAATAAGCAACTCAAATCTCCTTTTGAACTGGTAAGAAAAAGTAACTGAAAATAAACAATATGACCCAAAATTACTTTTTGTCTTCAACATCTGATTTTCACTCAATAGGATTTTCATGTAACAAACAATATGGTTTAATCAGTTCTTTGATTTATCCTCTGATCCTTTGGAAAATTAATTATATTTGTAATCATGTGCTGAGAAATTATTGTAAGAAGCAACATTTTCAGGGTAAAAAGCATTTGTTTCACTTCTTTTTGTTCAAAATTTAGGGCATAAAGTTCCCTGGTGCAGTTTTTTTCAGGAAGCAGCTTCCATTTATAGCATTTATTGAAGTGGGAAATATCACTGCCAGTGTTACAGATGAGGACAATGCGTGCATTGAATAAAAACTATTCAGGACATTTGACTTAAAATGTAAACAATAGATGATGATTTCATAGTGATAAATTTGTGAGAATCAGGGTTTTGCATCTCCACAGACCCCCGGGAAGCCTGGATCACGTGTGTTTTCCAATTTTTCCCTTATACTGCATCCTATAAGTTACTTATAACAATACCTCTACTTATAGACAACTGTTGTAAGTTCTGGCTCTCCTTACAGACAGTTACTACAGACTCTATAAAATTTGGTGTGGCTTTTGTTGACAGAGAAATATGGGTGAAAAAAATCCATGAGAAAAAGAGGCAAATAAAGTCAGCTGCACCTCTGCCACAAGCCATATATGGTTGACATGGTCCTAAGGCTGACTGAAACCTGTTTTTACAGTTAAATTCCACTCTTGGAATTAATTATTTATTTTATTTTTCTAAAATTATTTCTTTATATACACATTAATTACTTAATTATTGTAATTATGGCTATCACTTTATTAAGAGGGTGGTGTTAGATCAGCATAGAGTTAATTCTAGTTTAAGCAAATCTGAGAATCTCTGATTAGAAAAATATAAATTTGGGTGACATAGCCACTGATTTGAAGTTTGTTTTAGCTTTCTTTATCACATCTTTCTTCTCTCAGAAACATGGTCTTTATTATCCATTGGGCTAGTTGTGAGCCCCTATACATGTGACATGCTATTTAATATCAGAGGGAATAAATAGGTCATTTAGGCTAAACTGAATTGATTTTATAGTACTTTTCAGCCAACCACGTTTACATGGAGAGGCTATGTGCACGAGCTGGACATAGCTATATCATGTAGAAGCATAATTCAGCTTTCAGTCACCCTAGATCATAGAAGTTTTTCTAATTTATATCTTCAGGACTAAAATCCATTTGCTGATAAATTAAAACAGAAAGAAAGCTCTGATAATGCTTATTTTCAAAGAATTGATCTAAATTTAGAGTTTTCTATATTAAACTGGTTTTATTTTAATTCTTTTGAAAATATTTTTTCTGTATGGAATTTTAGAATTTATATTCAAAGCTTCACATTGTTCCTTTGCTTTTTAGAAGTACTATTTTTGCCTCCTTAGTCAAAATCACTACCTACAGGTGTTCAGAAATATGTATCAGACTTCCTCTTGATATGCTAACACTGATTTTAAAAATATTGTTTGGACCTTAAATAAAGAGTTATATCAAGTGCCCTTAAAGGCTGTCTTTTCTAATCTGGCTAGGCTAATAATAACCCTTCTCAAATCTTGGTACTGTAAAGGAATCAAACACTTTCAAAGCAGAACCATCACATTATAGACTGATATTTAAGTAGTTCTATTAATATACTGGACAATTCTGCTTGGGAGGAAACAGTTTCATGAAATTAAATAAATAAATGAGTATTAGGATTAATATTTTGCTTTTCTTTTGGGGGTTTTTAAGAAAAAAAGAATAAAACTTCTGACATATGGGGGTTTATTTATTTTGATGATTTGGAAGTGTTGCTGGAGTGACAACAAAATTTTCCCTTTATACTTTTGTAAGCTTGTATCATTTCAAAACTGCTTAAACTTCTGTAACTCAATTACCATGGCAATCACACCCTGAACACAATTCTGCTGAAAAAAAATCAAGGTTCTGTAACTTGTGCAGTAGTAAAACTAGCTCTAGTCAGGAAGAGGAAACACTTTTATGTATGTCATTGCCCATATGAAAATGTCACATCTGTTTCTGGCAACAACAGGCTGCCATTTCATTCATTGAAACAGTAGATGCCCTCTTCCATCCAACTCCAAAAAAGAGAGATGATCAAAGGCTAAATAAATCAACTACTTCACATAAATAATAAGTTATTATTGAGGACAATGCATGAAAAAAAGGGAACAATCAAAGGACAAAAAGTGAAAAAGCAAGGAATCAGAGGAGTCTCCTACTCCTCAGGTAGGGTACAGCCAGCAGTGGTCAAACCACCAACAACATTCAAGGCTCTTAGAAGGTGTCTGGGAAACTGAAGGTTCTGGCCAGTTATGGAGGTGGGCTAGGACCAGGGAGCCTAAAACATTCCCACAGTTGCCAGAATTCCCCACAATGTCCCAAATTTCTGTCCAACTTTTCCCAGAGGCACTTCTTGCCTTTCAATCCCAAATCACAAAGATCCACAGGTGGAGTTTCCTATCCTGGAGTTTCCAGGGAAGGCTCGGTCCCCATGTATCAGGCATCAGTGTCAGCCTCATGTGCCTGTGGGCATCACCTAACTGAATTTATTCCTGCTTTAAATCCCTCTTCTCCTGATCGGTATTGGAGACTGAAATAATTGTTGGAGTGAACTCTTAATTTGACCTAATGCAACTATTGATTTATTTATATGAGTGCGAGTATGAGTTTTATTCATATGAGTGCAAATCCCTCCACTGTAAATCTGAGCAGATTGAATTTATATACCTTTCCTTTTACTCATGTTAATTGATCTTATGACTTCTTATCACGTTTGCTGGTTATGCTGTGATTGCATGGAAAACTGTGGCAGAGCAGTGTGGCAGCAGCTCTCTGGCCACAGAGAGAAACTGGCAACTTTCCCAGGCATTGCTCTGGGAAAGGCTGTGAGAAGATCAGAGAAAAGAATGAGAAACAATTCTTATCTTAACTTGCTGCACCTGGTATTGTGAGCATGTGGAATGTGTTATGGAGATGTGTTTACCAAAAAGTGGCTTCTTAATTAGCCAGTGGTGATGGTGTTTTGATTGGAGGACCAATTAGGTCCACCTGTAGTGAACTAGGGTACAAAAGTATAGGTTCCTTAATAAAGATTATTAGCCTTCTGTAAATGCATGGAGTTTATGTCAATTATTACCCGGTCCTGGCCCATTGTGTTGATAGAGCAGAATGAGTTAAAGGACACAAGCAGCACGACTGATTTGTTAAAGCTTGTGTAGCAACAACCTTGAAGCTGATCAGGAGGTATGAACCACATCCAGGGAGAGAAAACATCGTATTCTGTTCACATGCGCAGTGTATCCACAGCAGGCTCAGCTCTCCAGACAAGCACAGTAACATGTAACCAATCAGCATTAAGGGGAGCATCTTATCACAGCTTTGAAAAGTATAAATATAAGCGCTTGAAACTAATAAATGTCTTTGCATTAACACTGCAGAGTCTGTGCCTTATTCTGCCAGCAGAAAATGATGAATGACTATAAAATATATCCATGACCTTTATGCATTTTAATTTTTTGTGTCCCTTGCTTCCTTATTTGATTAAAACAGTGTGGTTTCACATTTACAGTCCCATTAATCAATAAATCTGTTTCCCAGGGTAGTATATTAATCAATATGAGTAAAAATCCATTCTCCTGCATATTGATAATTTTATTTACTTTCTCTAATATTATTACGTTTTTTTCTTCTGTTTGCTGCCAGAAAATATCATCCTACTTGATTTTCTACAAAATATTTCTCAAGAAATATTTCTCAGAGTACTCAAGTCAGAGAAGAGAAAAAAATTAGTAATATCTACCTATATATAAAGTTCATTGATCGAGAAGACCAAGAAAGTTGAAAGGGTTTCAGTGGTTACCAGGATTTTATAATGACTGAGTTTATGACCTGATTCTGAAGCCTCACAATTTACAAACTTATCCTGTGAGTGCTGAGTCTATCATAATCAAATTGATCATGTCAAGAGCATGCTCCCATTGACAGTGTGATCAGCTTTTGTCAAGGGACTATACACATAAAAGTAATTCTGGTGTTGGGTGCTCTATTTTCTATTATTTTGCTTTTGTCAAGTTCAGAATTATTTTTAAAAGGCACTAGTTCAAGGTCTACCACAGCTCTAAAAAAATACCACATTAAGGCTTATGACTGCTCTGAAGGAATATTCCACATATTAAATGGTGAGCTTCAGTGGTTTATTTCTTTCTTTGTTTCTAATTGAACATGTGCAACCAGAGTAGAGCCAATGAATCAGATTAGACATGCAAACCAGTAACTGTCAAGATTTATTCAAATCAAAAATAATCGTGGTGATTCACTCAGCAGAATTTGATTCTTTTTAGCAGTGACAGGATTAGACATCCTAAATTACAAACCATGGTGCAAGAAGGCATAATTTCTCAAATCAGTGTTAATAATTGTGCAAACATGATGGAGCAGTGAGGAGCAAAGGTTCTCCTCTTATGGAAGACATTTCTCATCAGCAGTAAAAGAGATTGATAAAAAAATTTTAGTCCCAAGGATGGTTCCTCCCAGCCACCAGAAAACTTTAAAGGAATATTTAAAAAAAAGAGACAGTAGAAGCTCTCCTATGAAATCAAGTGTATGATTTGGCTCACTATGAAGGAAAAACTGTCTTTTCATATTAAGTTTTAAAAATTACCTGGAACTGATATTCTTTTCCCAGAAATTCCAGGAAATGTGTTCACTTAGAACCACATACTAACCAGAGCTCTGTATTACCTGTGCAGTCCAAATATCTAAGTGTTTTTATCTTGGTTGCAAGCTTCTATTGTGGGTAAATATTTGGTGGTCCCTTGGTTGTTATTTGTCTGAAGAGTCTGCTTGGCTGTGAGTTTTGATATAGTATTGATGATTTATGTTGCTGGTGCTCTTAACATCTGGGAACTCAGAATTTCTAACTTTCTTTTTGTCCTGTCATAGTTAATAATAGCAATAATAACTTCATTTTGTGTGTGAAAATGACCATGAAATAAAATATACGTTGATATTAAATAACCAGATTTTATTAAACAATGCTGATGTGAGGTTGTTAGCCATTTGTGATACTGCTGAAATACAGATAGTTCTAAGTCTAATTTACTAATTGTAAAACAATTATTTCTAATTAATAGACTTCATCTTTGGAGCTCATAACAAGATGCAGACAATACAATGTGTTGCCTAAACAGAAAATATTTAAGACCAAGTACAATTTTTAGCAATGAAGAAAAAGGTATGGAACTCAAAAGACTGTGATCAGCCAAGCTGGTTGTGTAGAAAAGAGCAAAGAAGAAACTGGTGTATTCTTGGAAGCCTGGACAGTTAGCAAAACTTGACTGGATGTGCTCAAGCCCATGAGGAGTTTGGAAAATGCCATTGAGTAACCCCTCTCAATTTATAGGCAGAAACTGATGCCCAGGAAGTTCCATCTGAATATGAGGAAGAACTTCTTTACTGTGTGATTGATTGCACTGGAACAGGTTGCCTGGAGAGGGTGAGGAATCCCCTTACTGGAGATATTCAAGGGCCTTTTGGTATTAATTCTGTACCACGCTCTCTAGGATGACCCTGCTCCAGCAGTGAGGATGGACCAGACAACCCACTGTGGTGCCTTCAAATCTCACCCATTCCATGGTTCTGTGAATTACATTTGAATGATCATGATGGTCTGGGGAGATTCCTGAAGACTGGAAGAAAAAAGGTCACTCTTAACTGCAGGAAGGGCAAGAAGAAGAATCCAGAGAACTGGAAGCTGATTAGCTTCACCTCTATCCCAGGGAAGGGGATGGAACACATAGCTTTGAAAACCATTTCTAAATTTATTAAGGATATGAGGGTTATTTGAAACAATTAACATGGGTTTAGAAACTGGAAACCATGCCTGATCAATATCACAGCCTTTGGTGACAAAATTACTAGCTTGGTAGATGTGTGTAGAACAGTGGATGTTGTTTGCCTTATCTTTGATAAGGGCTTCAGTTTTCAACACTCTCTGGCATAACATTTTCATTGACAAGCTGTTGAAGTGTGGGCTAGATATGAGGATGGTGGGGTGGGTTGAAAACTGGTTGGACTGCTGAGCTGAAAGGGTTGTGATCAGTGGCAGAATGTCCAGCTGGAGGCCAATCAATAGTTCAGCAACCTGTCAGATAAGCACAAGTTCTGCTGGAGTAAGTTCAATGACCAGTAGAACATGTTCAAAGCTTCATAGCAAAATTCAGTTTCTTGGCAACATACACTGGCAACATTGCAAATCTTTACTGGCATTGTTCCACTGAGCTTTCTAAAGTATTTTTTTTAAGAGTCTGAATGCTCACATGCTTGCAGATTAGAAGGTATACATTGTCATAATATCACTGTCAAAATGGAGAAATGATCATGGTTTTGATCTAAGCTGTAGAGACTCATCGGACAGCCAAAAAAAGAAACCTGAAGCATAAACCAAGGGAATAAAAAGTGATAGACAATCAAGTACTTTCTAAAAAGCTATATTTTAGAAACACAGTTTTTAGTTGAAACTTCAGAGGAAGATTCCTAAGATTCACAGACTCCTGCTCCCTTGTATAT
Source organism: Vidua macroura (assembly GCF_024509145.1). NCBI lineage: Eukaryota > Metazoa > Chordata > Aves > Passeriformes > Viduidae > Vidua > Vidua macroura. The sequence goes on from NC_071571.1 coordinate 12,742,363, forward strand.
TTGTGTATATTTTCAAAAATGTATTAAAGAAAAAGCATTAAAAAAAAGTTGAGAGAAATGGTGGATAGGTCTCTATTTCACTTTTTGATTTCTTAACTATTCAATCTACAAGACCATAGTAGTCTGTATTACCCATGTTAGTCACACACCAAAGAAATTGAACCTAAATAAAATAATTAGCTTACGTGCTATGCAAGACTTGTTAGTTATTGTATTGTTTTGCATTTCCAGTATATTAATTACTGTTATTTGGGGGAAAGTGTTTTTCTACACAGCTTTATTCTGCCTATTGCTAGTTTATTATGACACTGGAGCAAAGATTATAAAAGCAAAAAGAAAAGGTAAAAAATATCCAGAAGTTTTTTATTCTTAGGTCTCTATTTCTCTGTCCTGTGTGAAATAAATATCTATGATTCAGCAGTTACTGTCATAAACTTGTGTGAAAAATCAAACATGCAAAAATTTCAACATTATTTTTAAGATAAAGACTTACTGCCACAGGTGAGGAAAGAGCAGAATAACTATGAAAAAATCAGTGTGACCAAATTAATTACTGCCATGAAGAATATTAATAGAGTTACAATATAGGTGAGCTATCATTCCTCTGATTTATGCTACAGGACAGTTTAATAAGTCAATTTAAATACCTGCTCTGTGAATTCATGTGAAGCTTAAAAGAAGAATTTAGCATATTATTTTTTAAAACTCCTGTCTTCATGGTGATCAGAAAATAAAAATATGCAACTTTTTGATTTCAAAAGTCATAAAGAACACTAATGACACTAAATTCCTCCCCACCCCTTCTTTTCTTGCTCTGCTTAAGCAATTTTTGCTGATTCAGCTTAAGAACAGCTGGCAGCAGAATGGTAGTAAATCTGACAACATGATTTTTCAACATTTAGCCATTTGAAATCAACATCCTCAACATTCTGTATTTTAAGCATACATTGATCTGAAAACTCAGGTTAAAAATACAGCTACTTATTGCAATGAGACAAAGAAATTATACAAACTGCCTAGGGACCAGCATGTATAGGAAACGTCAAATTTCCATCAAATAGTGGCCTTTTATTTCTGCTAAGCTTAATTTATATGCCACACTTGAAAATGTTGGCGTGAGATCTCACAGGTACAAATAAAGCAAGATTAATGCTTCCTTGTTTTCTAGTGAATAGTAAAGCATGCACTACCCACTTGCATTTCAAATGAATTGCCAATGAGGTAGATTGGGAATTGCAATTAGTTACTTAATGTGAGTAGGTAGTTAAAATATCTTTAGGAGAACTGAAGTGTAAATGAAGCTGTGTGCCATTCAGTTAACCTGTGCTTTCATTCATTTCATTAGTGTGTCATTTCAAAATCCTAGTATAGAACTAGGTGATTTAAAAACTCACCATCATCATTAAACATAGGCAACATACAGCTGTTCCCATTTTTATGCAAGGGGCTTGGGCTTCAAGATCCAATCATGCCTGAGATTCAGGTGGTAGTTTTCATATGTGTCAGTAAATTGTCAGAGTGGGTTTTGTACAATAGATAGGAGAGTTTATGTCTAGGCCAGCATAGGTTTCTCTTTCAGGGTGATCTGAATAACTCTAGCAGCCCAGTGACTGTATTGACTAGAGCTCCACTGATAGCAGCAGGAGTTTACACACCTTTTTAGATACCTTAATAGATCTCTTAGACACCTTGCTGACATAGAGGTGCCTGAATCCTGACGCCTGCAAACAGGGTGGGGGTCAGCCTCTTGTCCCAGGCAACTGCAGCAGGATAAGAGGAAATTACCTAAAGCTGCACCAAGGTAGGTTCAGGTTGGATATCAGTAAGAATTTTTTCACTAAAAGGGTCGTTAAGCATTGGAATGGGCTGCCCAGGAGGTAGCAGTCACCATCCCTGTAAGTTTCAAGAAATGAGTGGCTGAGTAATTTGGTGTTATGGTCTACTTGGCAAGGTGGTATTTGGTCAAATGTTGGACTTGATGATCTTGGAGGTCTTTTCCAAGCTCAATGATTCTGTAAGTCTATGAAACCCCACCCTCAAATTCTGTCTTTGTTAAATGGCCAGATGCTTGGAGTCTAGTAAGTGCAATGTTCCAGAAAGGAATAAGGATTACTTATGGTCAGACTTCAGCTTAGTTCTGACTTGATTTTTTTTTCCACTACTGTGCAAACACACTTCTCTGCATCACCCAGCTAAAGTGGCACTGACAAAGGGAGTGAAGAAAAGGAGTTTCTTCAGGGTAACTTGATGACCTTGGTACTCATGGCTGAATACTGGACCACGATGTTTGCAATTTATAGAATGTTGAAGCCATGGGTATTCTTGCTTTTAACAGTGTCATATAAGAGTTGAACAGATAGTTTTAGAAGTTTCTAATAGATATCATGCAGCTTGAAATCTCTGTCCTTGATGTGATAAATAACAGCTCACAGAGGCTTATTTCTCCCCCTAGAAATTAAATATGACTGGATGGCAAAGGGCTCTGCACCAGAGGCATTTAACATAAGGTAAGGAAAAACCTACTTTTTAGATTATATGACAGATCTTGCTTTATATTGTGTTATATTTATGCAACTGTTATCTTAAACAATACTATGACAAGAGAATCTCAACACTCATTTATAACCAACATAGCAAAGGTATATTCAGGAAAGATATACATCATTATATCTTCACAGAGCTATGACCTCTGTTAAACATAACCAATAGACTTAAAGATAGATACGTGGGTATACCACATGTGGTTATACCAGAGGTCCTGGAGAGCAAATAAATTCATATATATACATATATATATTTATATGTATTAAAGACTCTTCCCTCCCCGGATATGAAGAAAATATTAAAGCAAAAAGTATTAAATAGGTATCTTGAGAGAACAAATAGATATCTGATAAGTCTCCTTTTTGTCTCTTTAAATCTGATAGATAGCAGATCAGGTTTTCCTAAGATCTTTGTTTACCTGTGATTAACATCTGTAGTTGAAAAGAAAAGCTCTTCTCACACTATTTTAATATCTTCACTTACTTAGATTCTAAGCAATTTGTTTGTGTCTCTATTTGAATAAAGAAAGGTAATCCTAAGGTTGTCCAGGACTGTTATTTACAAATGACTGCCCATTACTCACACAAAAGAAGCCATTTTTAACTTGGTCACTATTAGAGTACAGAGAATCACAACCTGTTTGCTCTAGGCTTGGGTAAATTGCCCTTAGGTTGATGAGCTGATAATTATATGTTTCTTTCTTCAACTGATGGCTCAGGGGACAGACATAGTATTAGTTACTTGCTTTAACAATTAGGAAATTGTTCAATTTGTGCTCTAATTGACTAAATTACACCTGCAGAGGTCTAAAGAATTTCATTATCACCTGTGTGAAAGCAGCACATTTCCCCTATTATCGACATCTATTTTTTTTTCTATTTTAACCCCATCATTATCAGTGCTGTGCACATGACCACAATGAAATTGCAATAATTTCCAAGCTTTAAGCATATTTTTGCTTTTAATATATGTCAGCAACTACAATACACAATGAGTCCCACTATATGCTGTTTTATTCTGTTTTCCTTTCAGAGTTTCAGTTCCAGAAGATACACAAACATAATTTAATACCAAGAGACAAACCCCAGAAGTAGCAGCAAAATAAAAATATTTTCTTAGAAAGTCATAAAATGGAAATTTATTTCTTTAAACAAAATTTAAAACTTCCAATTTTTCGGGGACACACATAATATCAAGTATGTTGTACCTAGGAAAAAAATTAGACCTCTTAGAGTTACATCATGACATATGTTTAATGGTTATTTCTGTCAAAATAAAGGTCAATTAATATGATACATTTTTTAGGACAGGCACCTTTCACACTGGAATAACAGATTATCTTCTGGATTTTCCCTTGAGTCTTAAAATAATACACAAAGAAATAACTGAACTGTATTCATCTGGCTCAAAACATACCTTTTATGTCTGTCTAGTTATTTCAGGATAAGTCTACCAGCTGGGTAGCCCTGGACTACTGTAAATATTTCTCTTGGCATGGTTTATGGAGAAAAGAGCACTAAATTAATTTCCATTTAAAACAGGATTTGTGTGTGTGTGTGTTTTTTCCATCCAAAAACTGGTCCAAGAAAAATATTCAAATGAATTGAATTTTTTTATCTGTTCATTGCTTTCATCCAAAACATAAATCACAAAATTCTCATGTGTGAGAGGCAAGAAAGTACAACTACCATACAAAATTTCATGGTTTGCCATCATTTTCAGCTGCTTCAATCACTTCCTCTGTTCATGACCAGATCCACTAAGGCCACACTACACTGGTAACTCACTGAGTGGTGCCTGGACCCTTTTTGGGAGTTCTGAAGATATCAGAACTGTGACAGTAGTCACTGGCCTAAAAGAACAGGGATTCAGCAGCCTTCACACCCTATGTCCTGGCTTCATATTAGTGGATATGCATTGTATATTCTGTATCTTCCTGCTACCACTGTGATGGGTCTTTTTTAGTTGTGCAGATTGAGAAAGGAGAATGCTAGTCAGCCATAAGTAGCAAAAGAATAATAAAAGATCTACCAGTTGTTACTGCTGCCTTCTGAAGGCATTTCTCTGCTACCTGCCTCATGGACAAGTAAAATTACAATTTGCTCTTTTCATGCCTGAAACATATAAGCTCCTCAAACATACATTTCCCAAATCTATAGGTAACTGGGAGCTTTGTTTCCCAAAATATTTAACTGACCATCTTATTTTCTGGTACACTATCACTGATTTTCATAAGAATTCTGTTTGAAGACCTGCAGATTAACTGTTTAAATATAGTAAGAATGACCTAAATTTCAGTGAAATGCAAGATATAGAAAATTAAACCTGTAAGCAATTTTTAAACTTATAGGAAGTACGTGTCAGCAAAAAGCTTTTTAGTAGATTTAGTTATTAGAAAGTATGGATAACAGCTTAGAACCAGTAACAACGGTGTGTTTATTGGTACTTCTTTCTGTAATGGTGAAATGCCTCTTTCACTTGTGTCCTAATCTTACATTGTGGTTTGTATTTGCATATGCTAAAAGATGCTGAGCATAATGTGTCCTTCACAATGCTCTTTGCAATGATCTTTTGGTTCCCAGTCACGATCTTTAAGTATTGCAGCAACGATCATGACTTGACATAGAGGTGCACTGTTCAGAAAACTATCACGAAAACAAGTCATTCCAAAGATTTTGTTGAATTAAGTTGATTTTCTTAGTAACTCTGCCACCTGCAGCACTAAAGAACAAATGTCTTCATGATGGACAGGTCAAACATGGTTTTTCATAAGGTGCCCACAGCTGTTCTTTCTTTTCCTAGTGAATTAACCACTTCATTGCTGTTCATTCATGCATGTGTCATTGTAGTTTTAAGGAGAATGTGAAAGGAAAATGTAGCTTGAAGGTCTAGTCTTACTGAATCAACCTCATTATCCTGAACATACTGATATGTCTTTTAATCCTAAAGAAACTATTTGTGCCTTTCACTACCCATATATGCAAGAACACATAACATTGCTTAGGAGAAAAAAAATGTGAATTTTGAATAATCAGGGTTGGCAAAATCATGAAGAAAAGGTAACAATGTGAGTTTTTTTGTAACTAAGCCATATGGCCTATAAGATTGAATAAACAAAGAAAGTTAAAGAAAATGTTAGGTGATGAAAATGAGACTTAGAGTACAAACATTTTTTACCCCAGTTTCAAGTGAACAAAACTAAGAGCACATATTAAAGTTATGAGGTAATCTAAACCTAAATATAATTTGCACAGCAGAAAATGTAACTTAGTAGGTATTAGCACTCTGTGGGTAATAAAATACAGTTCTCTGTATCACTTGGACCAGATGTTGGTTGGATATTCATTTATAATTCAAGTTCTCCATAGCCATACTAATACAAGAAATTATCTGTTACATTACAGAATGTTTGAACATCAGCTAAGGCTAGTTGTAGACTTCCAGATAATATGGCAAAAAATAAAAATTTAAATCCTTAAGCAATGGAAAAGGACTAATTTGGTGTTCCAAGTGCTATCCAGCTGTTCCTTTGCTCTGTCCTGAAGATCTTATGTTAATTCTAGTATGCTTGTCATGAATAGTAGAGTCAGAGCAAATGGTTGCAATCTTTTTGATTAATTATTTCTAGTCTTAACAATTCAGCCTATTTTACTTGTTCACTTTCAAATTCACCTTCAAAATATTTTGGAAAATTCATTGAAGTTTTGGGAGGTTCAGTTTTCAAAATTTATTATCCATTTTTAATTACTGAAATTTTTCCCTTTACTGGCAATTCCAAGAAATAGTTAAAATTTTACAAGATCATAAATACTGCAAGGAACAAAAGTAATGATTATTCAGAAATTATTCGGATTTTTCATGTATAATGGGGGACATAAAATCTCTCTTATGACAAAATATTTGGTTGCAAAATTTTGTTAATTTCTTCAAAAGTAAATCATCCGCTGGGCTTCCAAAGTGAAAGAACCTATGCTCGGAGATTGTTCATTTCTCACTTTACTGTTTACAAGAGAGTTCAAGAAGTCTCAATAATAGGGTTTTTCTGCAAGTTTTCCTACTGTACCAAATGGAAGTTTCCATGGACTTTGTATGAAATGCCTCAATTAAGGAAAAAAAAAAGAGAAATCTCTCCACTTATCTAACCTAGCCAAGTATATGTGGAATAATATTAATCTCTTCCTCTTAAACTGGGCTTCCTGGATTCACTGCAGTTGTCCTGAATTCCCAGTCTTTAATGAATCTTGCCAAAGGCCTGCTGGTAATTCCTCATCTTCTTTACAACAGCTACATGCCAGCAGTAAGGGGTCATGAGTCCAGCTGCTGACAAAAGCCTGATAAAAACTGACTGAACATGTCATTTTAAAATTCTACAGCCAGGCTCCTGTCCACAGGTATTGGGTTCTAAATGAGGACCCAGTGCTGAGTGATGGGAATCACTACAAAACTAGCAGAGAGTTCAATGAGAGCAGTACCAGGTCCAAATTACAGAGTAAATTAAAACCGAACAACCCCAAGTAATGTTTCTGGTATTCTAAAGAGCAGTACAGGAAAAAAAGGGTTTCCTGTGGTATCAGCTGAATCACCAGGTATTCCTTCAATACCCAAACTGATGGATTTACATAGTACATAATGTGTATTTTCTCTGACTGCATTTTTTGCTTAGAGAGAAAAACATTTTCAGGTAATTCACAATTTTTTCATTTACATTTAAGCATTGAATTTTTTGCAGTGTACCTCAAGGAAGAAGTGAGTTTAGGCTGTAATTAAAATGTTTCTTTAATCATCTTTAGCATTAGCCCACAGTGAACCTGAAGAAACAGCAAGCCTGTTAAACAAGATAAAATATGGTAACTTTCACTTTTTCTGACATGCATGTTACCACTTTTCATAATCTCATATAAATAAACCCAGAAATCTGTGCCAAGGCTTGTGGACTCTAAAAGAAATGTAAAACCTTCCAGAAGGAGTAAGTAAGCATGGTAAGATAATTAATGTTTATTGCTGTCTTTGTTGACAATTGCCAAGTAAGATATAAAGAAGTTATTCCAGGTAACTCGTTCATGGAGAGATCATGGACTGTTATGTTTCCATTTAGCCATGCTGAATAACTTTATCTTCATTTAGAAAAAGGCTGTGCAACTGAAGAAAGCAACTTCTTGCACAGGCTCTATTTTAGCAACAACTCAAGAACAGATGATAAATTTCGTTATAAAAAGAGCACATTTAATTGTCTTGCATGTTACATTTCCTGAGAATAAGATAAATCCTTGTTTTACACCTTTTTATGCACACTAACATAAAAAGTTGAGTAGTTTTTGACAAATGTTGGGCTACAGCTTTTCTTAAAACATTTTTGATTAATTTCAGAGGATTTTATCTACAGTTTTGAAAAATTTTATGGACTAAGAAAATCACATTTATTACAGCATACTGAAGTAGCTTCTCTGATGCAGATTTGTTTATTTTGACTAATTCTGGATTACTCCAGAAGAGAATATGAGACCTCCCCTCTTTAGGACGGACCACAAGGAGGGTACTGAAACACACACACCTTTTTTTATCCATACAAAGTTCTACTTAAAATTATCATTGACAAAAATGTACTATCTGACTTAAAACCCAGTTGCTTGGGGTTTGTTTTTGAGTTCATTCTTACATTCACTAGCTCTGAGTAATCACTGAGATTTTTTAACGTTCCTCATTGCCCAACACAGTAAGAGTACTTAGTTTAGTTCAGGTTTGCCCTTACTGATATCACTTGTGTTTCAGGGTAAGTAATTTGGTAAGCATTTTGACCCTTTTAAAGTGTCTAATCCAAAGCATACAGTCTAATGGAGAGTTAAAACTGAATATCTCTACAGGAAGAACTGGTTTGCATGGAAGAAACATTTACAATATTTTGTCCACTTACATTCAAAAATGGGGATCTTCTGTGAAGAGATAACACTTTCAATAGATTGGGGTAAAATGACTTCTAGATTGATTTTCTTCCAACTAGCAACTGGAAACCACACTTAATTGCAATAGAATATAAATATATTCAATGTAAGGCAATGTTGTTGTTGTTGCTGTTGTTGTTATTATTAATATTATTATTATATTATTATTATTAGTGCTGCCATTTTTCCAACACATCTAAATAGCATTAAATTTCATTCATTCATTCATTCATTCATTCATTCACTCATTTTTAAGGGTGAAGCTACTTAGCAACTTTTCAGGTTGGGCTGAAACATATTTAATTTGTTCAAACCATAAATAGATTGATTACACTGAAAATGTTCCATTATTCTCTTGTTTTTGTTTTTGTTTTTTTAATCAAGTCATAAACTCATAAAATTTAGAGGTGTGTTTCCTAAAATTTCCAAATGTCTGCATACCTGTCCTTCCTGGATGTTGTATTGCCTGAGGGATCTTTGTGGGTTTGGCTCTTCCATTTCTGTACTTCTCAACACTTGGCAGACAGTGTTCCTGCGGTTCTACTTTGTTTTGCAATTGGACAAAGTGGCTACAGCAAGTCTTGTAACCAATATGTTGAAAGGTTAACAAAATACACACAGCTTACTCTTGTTGTCTTTCTTGAAGCTCCTGTGAATTGAGGTTTTTTAATTTGTGAGAAAGTGCCTTGCTTTAAAAGACATCTGTCAAAACAGCATTTTGGAACTCCATGAAGTTCTGAGTTTACAACAGGGGAATCTTCTCAGATAGGATGAACCTTTCAAGTTACCTCTTTCCACAGCTGATTAAGGAAGTGACAGAAGTTGAGATATTGAAGGTTTATATCTTGGGAAAGCTCCTGTGGGCACCGGAACCCCACAAAGAGGTATTTTCTCTATCCTTGCCCTTTATCCCCCGCTTTTCAAACAAAATGAAGGTCTCGGTCAGCTGTTGCCTAAAAGATTAGTAAGATCAGCTCTTGGCTGGGTAAAAATATGAACCTCTCCACTACTGCTGTGTATGAGATTCATTGTCTGACAGATCAGACAAAGTTGTTTCTGTTATAAGGAAAATATAATCATGTTTTGTGCTAATGTAAACATGTGTAATAACTTTTTTAACTATTTTTGTTCCTGCTGGTAAACCCTGCTCATCCTTCGACAGTTTTCCTTCCCAAGGAGACAATATCATAAATGTTCTCAAAGAAGGACAGAGAAGCACACCAAACTTCATCACACAGTTTCCCTCCTTGTCATTTTCCATGTCCCAAGGAGATGAAGTTCCTTAAAAGAGAATTTCTGTTTAGCTCAATTTTAGATAAAATAAATGCATAATTTTCTCTGCAGTTTAGCCTGTGTGAAAATTCAGATGATTGCCAACATTCAACAGGACTCCCAGCAGTTAACATTACCAATACCCCAAGCTACTGGCTAATATTCAATTCTATACTAGACTGATTTTTCTATTACCAACAGGCCAGAACTTGATCAGCCATTCAGCCACTCTGATACTGGCTTTTTATTCAATAATAGTTAACTTAAATACATTCAATGTGTTTTTTCAACCTTGTGCTTATCTGATGATTTCATAATGAAAATAGATATGCTGTACATTTGATACAAAATGTGTAACAAACCACAGCTCCCTCTTTCAAGAAATTAAAAAAAAAAAATCTGCTTCTAATTAATGTCAGTACTTTTGATGGATTTGGCACTGCTACCTTATGTTGATCCTGGTAAAAATTAGTCACAAAAAATGGGTTTATAAACTATAATCAATTAAATCCTAACTTTTCCTTGTACTATTTATTTACACTATGGTAATGTCTAGAAATTCTAATCAAGACCAGATTTGTATTAAAAGATAATTATAAGCAGACTTGTATTAAAAAAGAGATTTATATGAAATATTTCAATTAAGTGATTCTGTGTCCTGAGCCAATAGTTAAATGCAGGAATGAAAGGAATAAAAGGAAGTAAATTTGGAAAGTGAAGTCACACAGAATGCGCGTTGCCAAGAAAAGAAGGTTCTCTGTCTGAATTTTTGATGTATTGTTTTATCAACTGGGCTATGGCCTTAAATCAGCAGCAGGGTATCAGTAATAGTAATGTGATGCTGTTGAGCCAGGGAATGGGCAAAATGACTCGTATGATTTCAAAAGGCAAAAGAGAGTTTATTCAAAAGCACTTCTCTCTTTTATAGAGAACATCGAGAACATTAATTCCATTGCTCTTAAAGTAAAAACATTTCACCTGATTGGTACATTGGTACACTGGTCAGTGTGGTAGAACATGTCTATAAACAATGTGAATGGAAAGCAAGATAACAGATTGTTTACATTCCTCTCAGACTTTTTCCCAGGCTTAGCCTGGCAGAAATCCTTCTCTTTTCTCTCTGACTGAACTGAGAATATCCACAGTAATGTACAACCTGCAGTCACAACCACATGCCCTAATTTCATCACTGTGGACATCATATCCTACAAGGCCTTGCCAGGGTAAAGCTTTATTGGTGAGGTGCAGAACACTGGTTCTGCACAGGATGCTCAGACACCCACTGCCCTGCACAGGTGATCTGCACAGGGCACACACATAGGAGCCCTCATCTCTGTCCTTACTGTAAATAACAGAAGAAATAAGGTAAAAGCTCCTCAGTCACAGATAAAGGGTTCATCCTGAAATTTGGCATCACTGTTATAGATAACCAAGTTTTTAATTACCAGGAATTGGGATTTTTTTGTTGCATTATGTACTTACACATGCACAGAAGACCTCTGAGTAGGTAGGTTCATAAAGTGGCCTGGCTTTATGCTGGATAGAAATAAAAGGCATCTTAATAACACCACTTTCATTAACTGTATTTGCTCAGTAAATATTTTCTCATTTTGATCTACCTTATGCTTACTAATTTGCTGCACAAATACAGACTTGGTACTTGAATAAACAAAATAACAGTAACAATAGCAGCATTAACAAACACAAAGATAGATGGTACCTTTCACGCTAGATTTACTGCAAATTTACCTTGGAGACCCAAATCATAAACACTACAGATTTTCATTTGAAGAGATCTGGATACACAAAATGTTCTAATATACAGAGTGGAAAAAAAATAAGATTAGAAGTATTTCTGCACACACAGTTTTCTCTTAGAAATTCACAATTAAAAGATTGATTACTATTAGGTGTATTAGGAATGCAAAATAAAACCAGAAATATTTTTAGTTAATAAAAATTTTGAGCAAAAATGCCAAAAATTATTTCTAAAAAGCCATTTTTAACATTTTTATACTTAATATTTTTAAACAACTTAGGATGCATAAGTGCAGTTGCACAGACAGTTGCAGCAAGGCGTAAATCAGCAAAGAGCAAGAGCTTGAGTTCCACACAGGAGTCTCCATATTTCCACATGCAACTTTGAGGAGTGTGGAAGCAGCAGATCCACATCTTAACAAAACCATGCCTAAATCAGCAAACCTAACTAACAAATTACTGAGTGAGTGCCTGGCCACACACACGAGTACCCTTATTTCTGACTGGGTTGTGCCTGTTATGGCTGTGCAACCTGTAATTGCTTCTGTTACAACAGCACACTCCAGTCAATTGGAAGTATTCTTCATCAGCAATTTCAGATCACTTTTTATTTCTGAGGTGATGTCTACTGAACAAATAAAAGAGTGGTTAATACTGTGAGACATTCAGAATCTGTGTACAGAGGAGAGAAGCAATGTATCACAATTAACAGCCCATACTGAGCCTTTCACTGCCCCCCAGACCCTGAAAGATTGTGTTTCGTGGCTTTGTTGTCCCTAAAGAAAGGGCTGGTACACATCACATCAACTGGATTGAGCTTCTGTCATGTCTTATATGGTTTTGTGTCAAGCAGGAAATGTTGAAAAATAGCCTAAATTACTGTCCTAAAGCACTTGTAGTTTGCATTAGCTGTATAAACACATGTGTTGCTCTTGGTGTTCCTTTTATTTTGGTCACATTTTTGTTTACACAAACTGATACTTAACTGGAATTCATGCTGGGCATCCATTAATATCTTTCCATATAATCCCAAACTGTAACAGATGTTATCAATCTTCAAAAAGGATTAGAGAATTTTTTTACCATAGACAAAAATGTTACACTAGTCTGGGCAACAATCCCATTAAGAAACCAAAGTGAACCATGCAGCCATGACAAACTTAGGGGAATAGATGCAGTTATTGATTTATTATACATGCATATATAGAATAAATACTATAAAGATGACCTACATGTCTTACAGAAAAGTATTTCATTGTGGTTTTACCATTCTCCTGATGAGAAATAATGTTCTAACAGCTGCTGTGCAGCCAGAGAAACCTTTCTGTCACCTGTCGCTATAGTATTTTCAAAGTGTGTAGTTATTAGGAATAGGTGGAAGAAATCACATCCCTTGACTTTAGGAGCTCGACCTCAGCAATTCAGTTCCCTACAATCTGTGGAGAAAGGTGGATATTTTCAAGGGGCTATTCAGAATACCTGAACTAGGCAGCAATTAGGATTCCCACTTCAATTCTTTGAACCACCTCTAAGCGTAATTGGTGTGTTATCAGCACCTTTTTAGCTACTAGTGCAAAGCACAGCACTGTGAACTCCATCCCACCCAGACCCAATGCAGGGACATTCTCTGATAACTGTATAGGGAACCTAAAAGTGCTCAGCCTTAGCAGTGCAAACATTCCTCCTCATCTGCTGCACTATTTCAGTGGGACTGAAGGGAACTATCTGAGAAGGGATCTTTTTAATCTCATGCATGTGGTTTGTAGATGCTAAATAACACTCCTACAGTTTAAGAAACTGTCAGTTGGTCTGATTTCTTTCCTGGATATATCTGTAATCTTTATTATTCTGATTTCTCTGATTTGTCATTCATGTCGTATATAGAATTATTATCTTTGTAACGGAAACACAAGGAGGTGTTTTGCATTCATAAACCCATTTTGCTAAGGCCACTACTGAACATGAGAATCATTGCACCTCTTTGAGCCAATGCTAAAAGTCTGCTCTCTTACCAAAAAAATGCAGTAAATGTTTATCTGGTTACTTACACATAAAAATGTAGTTACAAAGATATTAATTTTTTCACTTGTCCATAGCAAAGCAATATATTTCTGGGCAAAGAATGAATGAAGAATTTTAATAACTAAGTTTAAAAATTCACATTAAAATATAATTTTAAGAGTGACTCTGTGTAAATCTAAGTACCATCAAGCTATATGTTAAAAGTATATATCCACTTAAATTTTTTTATTCTAACTATTGAAGTACCAGTAAAATCTTCACAGTCTTCAGTATCTTCTGAATCAATTCTGGAAAATAAAATAAATTCTGTGCTTTACCAAAATGTCAACAAATTAGATATGCATGTTAAATTACTCACATCTCCATACGCATTTTCTAAGTGGTATTTCACAAGCAAGAGAGAGAACTGCTGAAGGTGTTGAGGTTACTGAACAAACTGAAGTAACTGAACTGAATAAAAGTGCTCAGATTGAAAATAAATATTTGATTTCTGTTGAATGCAATGAGAATTGATGCAAGCCTAGAGTTTCCAAACAGTACTGTAGTGTTTCAAGGACATTAACCAGGTCAAAAAGGCTATAAAATATTCACTATTAAGACACATGGCATTACTGTAGGAAAAATGGTTTATCTATTTTAGGACTTGGAATAAGCTGTACAAGAATTTTCCCCCCTCTAAGCCAGTAAACCAGCACCATCTAACACCAAATGTAATTAGATACAAATTGCCTGTTACAAGTTAATTAAACTTCCTTGTGTCTCTGCTGCTTAAGTAACATGTAGATTCTTTTATGTACTTGCCAATTAGTGCATGGGGATTCTGCTTTCTAATTGGATAAAAAAGTAATAAACTGAGCAGTGTGCTGTTGATATCCAGAATGACTTTGGTAAAAAATAGTGGAGACACGTTTAATGCTTCAAATATTTATCTCAATTGAAATTGATTAAAACAATTTGAGGTTCCATTAGATATAGATACAATCCTTTGTTAACAAAGTCCATCTGGTCTCAGAAAGAAAATTAAGATTCACTAATTGAAATTTGGAAGCTTTTCTCCAAACATGCATAATTCATACTGACAGAAAACAGAAGCTGCAATTCACCACAAACTGTCAAGTAGATGAATGTTTCATTTAGATGGAATTTAAGATTTCACCCAACAAGAATCTACAAATGCTTATATTAAGTCACAGCCTGAGAAAAGAAAATCTGTTCTCTTTTTACTGGCTCAGTATTAAAATCTCTTTTCCACTGTGAAGCCATCCTAACCTTTAATGGCACCACATTTGACCTTTCTCATTTCCAGCACTGGAAGGACATTTCTAGATCATGAGCATTATTCAGTTATGCAGTCTTGCAACTTCACTAGCAAGCAACTCTGCTTTTTTAACTTGTCACATATTTACAGAATTCTGCTTCTGTGTCAGGATGCAATTCCATTTTATTTTAAGAGAGTTACATTTAATTGTTTCTCTCAGTGGTTATTTTTCTTTCCTCCTGCCCTGTACTTTGTCCCTCAAAAAAGCAGTGTCAGATCAGATCATTTATCCAGTCTACAAAGTGGTGCCACACAGTTCTACTAAAGGAGCTGAGCAAACTGCAATGAAGGCTGGGAACAAGTAGCTGCAGAGAAGAGAGGCCAGGAAATTTCAGATCACTGTGGCCAACACACACTTCTCATGGACGATGGCAAGAGAGATGTTACACAAATCCTCCCTTTTTCACCCTGGGACAGGCACTGATTACCCTCTTTTCCATTTATGTTTATTTGCCATTTCTGCTTCTTTGCTGTCTTGACATGTTTGAAACACAAATGAAACTGTCACTTTTTACTGAAGTGTGGGAAGTATCTTGTACCAACCATTTTGTTCAACTCAGACCATGTTTAGCTTTTGATGGATCTTGGCCTCATAAATATCCACAAGAAATGAAAGTTTTGCTTTCTAGAAGACCCTGGCATTTGTATCCCTGGTATCCCTGGCTTTATTGGTGTTGTGTTTTGTTACCCATACACAATTCACTCCTCATGACAAGAAAAGTTATACCTGAAACATAGTGGTTATCAAATAGTGATGGCAAGAAAAAACTGGTGAAGGATATGCTATAATTGGAATTTATCCTTCTGCTTTGCAGTATGCTCGGGATGAATTTTATATCAATAGAGAGCTTTGCTAAGCCAAGATAAATAATCACTCAAGTCAACATAGTCAGGCAAGAAAAATCAAAGGTATAGCATTCTGAAGGAAGCACAGGTGTTTTCTGTTCTTAGGAAAGCACATGCTCACATACAGTAAAGGTAGCAGAAATGAGGTCTAATTTGATGATAATCCAAATATGAAAAAAAATTATTAGGAAGTCAAGTACAAATAAGTGATCTGAGACTTCAGTGAAGTCATATAATAGAGTGGAAAACAATCCTCATTTGGTCTACACAGCTATAGTGACGTTTAAACACTCAAAATGAAAAATATAATGACACTACAGGTGCTGAAGAGTAACATACCAGCCAGCAATGATGGGGAAGGTGCCTGACCTAATTCAGGTATCTGTTGCAGCAGCCCAGCTGCATCCATAAAGAATTCCATGGTGGCTAATTTAGCCTGTCGTCAGGTACCTCATTCTGTCTAGAAAAACTTACTGTATACACCCAGGATATCAGCTGAATCTTTTTTTTGTTTTGTTTTTGTTTTTCTCCCCTCTGCTGCACTCAGAGGATGTATCTTTTCCAAAACAATAAAACTAAATCAGTAACAGAAACTTGTCACACATATGCACACATACAAGAAGTTTACCTTATTTATTAAATATTTGGGATTATTAATCATTTTTTACTAAAAAGGGTAAAATATCCTGTTCAATGAGTAGCAGTTCATTCAGAACTGAGGTGCATTCATAGAGCCCTAAAGCAAAAGCTAGAAAATTGCTCAAAGCAAATCTACCTCAGCAAATACAAGGGTTTTTCTTCTATCTCAGCTTACAATTTTCTCTAACTGATATAATCCTCTATTAAACATATATACAGGGCCAAATTCAGAAATATATCATCTGAAATATATGTTAAATTTCTGTATTATGACTATTTAAACACCCTAGCTGGTAGACATTAAAAGAATGTATTTGGTAGAATCCACAGATCAGAGGAACAGAGCCTGTGTTAATGTGAACCCCCACATTTCCAAAGGAGAAGTAAGAATTCCTAACTCAAAACATTCTTTATGTTCTAATTTTACATGACATACAGGACAAGTAGGGAGGGCAGAATAAGACTTTATCCTATGGTGCAATACTTTGGGATTTAAATTGGGAAAATATTGTGTTTATCTATTAATTTAATTTTAGGTTATTTTAATTTTTTTTGCATTTTTCAGCTATATTTTTTCATTAGTGGAAAGATGGTCTGCATGACCTAAAAGCCAGTTACACTCTTCTACTTCTCTGAATAGAAGGATGTTTCCAAGGGAACCACTTGCAGTCCTGTCATCTGGGCTGTAGCCATTTAGCCACTGCTACCTTGAATATATTTGAATATATTTTCTCACTCCTTGCAAATTCTCTGAAAGGTTTCTTTCCTTTGTGCCCTCAGACTCACTCACTACCCGCCCACCCTGCTGCTCTTTTTTCAACAATTTCTTGCTAATATGGACTCTATAACAAAAAGCAAATATAAGCTTTTCCACCACAAGCGTGTTTTAATTGCTGTCAGGCTATGGAAAACCATAACTGTACTCCTACTGCAGCTTTAATGAAGTGACAAATGGCTGAGAGTTAAACTGACATCATGATTAACACCAAGTGGTATTATTAATGGAATACACAAATCCAGTTTTCCCACCTCAATGCATAACTGTAGGACTGAGGTTAATCACCAATTTTTCTCATTTATGTCTTCATGCACTGGCCTATTTCTAATTAATAGCTGGAACCTTAGCCCCTACACTTTGCAGTAAAAAGAAAATAAACCAAATATTCAAGAATTAAACAGCTAAAATGGGTTTACTGAACAGACACATTCCACATGTGACATTCCACTTGAGGTGCTAATTCCAATGCTTCATTAAATATACTTCCTCCAGTAGTTACAGAAACCTGGTAGATGGCCAGGAGAAATGCTTTATGATGGAGCAGTCTTTCTCAAAATAAGTCTTCCCTCTGCTACTTACAGCAGCAGCTGTCAGTAGGGACAGATTTAAATTAGTAAGATACAGTCCCAAATACCTGGAGAAGAATAGTCATGTTATTCAATACACATAATGCCAGTGCTGAGTGTGCTTAAAGCACAGTCTGAAACTTCAGAGCCAATTAAACTCACCTGTTCACCTCAGAGCTTTGTATCAGACCACAGAGTTCACCCTGAAGGAGTGTCAGCATTTCACTAAACTTAAGGAATGATCAATGTTCAAGGTGTGACTCAGAGTTCTGCTGGATCAGGATTGCCATCAGTGCTCCTGCAGAGGCCGTGCCCCTACGCAGGGTTCCTACAGGCTTGCCATGTGTTCCTGCATGCATCCATACATCCCACAACAGGCAAGGTGTCAAGTCATTTCTCAGGAATCACTTCGGTTATTTCTACACCAGATTTAAGAAATAAGCCAAGGCTGACCTAGAACAGAGGCTAGACAAAGTTAAAGAATAAAGCAGGTATTTATTAGAAGGATAACCTTGGGCATCACAAGAGCCCAGCCAGGGCTACACCCAAGATGAACCAAAATGGTCACAAAATGGACGACCAGTCACAGGGTTTCACATTTTTATAAGTTCTGGACCATTCGCATTTTGGAGTTAATTGTCCAATTACAGCTTTAGCCCATGAAGTCCCATCCTTGTTTTCCTCTCTTCAGTCCACCGTTGTTTATGCTCTTGGGCCTGAGATCTGGATCAGCGATCCTTGGTCCTCAGCTAGAGAAGGAATTGTTTTGTCTCCCTACTCTGTGAAGAGAACTCACCATCCCTTAATATGAAGCTCAAAACTACAAACTAAAGCAGTACAGAATCTGAAAAACGTATAAAATCTAAAACCTGAGGCATCATATGCTTCTCAGTTCCCTCAGAAATCATTCCTTAATGTCAATGAAACATATACAGGATAAATTTCTCCATGGCCTTATCTTCAAGAATTGATAAAGTTCAAGTTTTTTTTCTTGGTAACCAGAAAATAAAATCTTGCACGGAATAAGATAACAGAGAATGAATTGCATTTAATAAAATCTTACTTTAATATTTTCCCTGAGAACTATTCAAAGCTGACCAGATTCATCCAATTTTTTTAGCAAAATTTATAGAAAATACCTCAGCTATAAAAAATGATATGCCTAATCATCAATTATTTTATTTTAAAATTTAAATCTCAAGCTTCCTAAAACCAGTTTCAAATGACACTACTATTAGTTAATTTATATTTGGAAGATTTATTGGAATAGAGTGAATAGTGTGTAGATAATTTATTGGATGCAAGAATAACTAAAGCACTAAGGAAACTTAGCAATTTTAGTCCCTATGAAAACCAGTCAGACCTACTTGGCTGAATCTGTTCACAGCTTAAGGACAGCTCTCCCTTCAATAATTCCACTTTCATAAATCATGTTTAGATTCTAGCTAAGGCTTATTAGCTGATTTCCCTATATTTTTGTCCCATTCAATTTCTTTAATCTTTGTTTGTTTATTTGTGGGACATTTTTGTCAGTATTTGCCTTATTATATTAAAATGACTTGATGATATTTCTGCTTGTTGGGGGAATTATTATTTCTAATAGTTTGTGAATTGCTAACAGAATGCGTGATACAGTACAGGACAGAAAACTACAGTACAGATACAGTACAGGACAAAAATTAAACACTTGAAAGAGTTACTAAGAACAAAAAAAATGAAGAAATGCTTAATAGTTTGGTTTGGTTTTTTTTGTTTGTTTGTTTATGGAATAGTCACCCTGCAGAAAAATTATTGCAGTGAAAATGAAACATTTATGAATTTCCTTCATAATTTTTTTGCTGTGAACTGGAGCCCTGTCTTACTGTGACTCCGTCTCTACCTTAAATATGAAATATGCAAATATCTGTATGTGGCCCTCAGTGAAGCCAAATTCCAGGTCAGATCATACTGGATATTACTGCTGTACTTCATACACTGAGGAATCTGTGGAAACGGTTGTAAACACTTCATTTAGGACTTGTGGTTTTATAAGGTACCCAAATTTTTTTAAGGTGTTGTGATTTTTCTTTTGGATTTTTAAAACTGAAATATGAAGTTAGCACTGTGGACTGTGTTTTGTAGAGTACAAAGCTGTCATGGTTCAGCACGTGATGGGTCTGAACCTCATAAAGCAAAAGTAGTTTAAGGCTACTTTCCAGTTTGCAAGATCAGGTCTTGCAGAAGGCACAGTATAAATGGATTATTAACCCTAAATAGTTACCTATATTAATACCTGTTCCCACTCTTTTGTCAGGGATCAGGCTGTCAACAGATTAAGTCTTAATACTTAGCAGGGGACCTGTGAGTCAGTTGTCAAGTGTTTTAGTATTTACAAAGCTGTGGTGAACTGCCATACAGCAATCAGAGCCCCTAGATGCGGCCAGCCTCAAGCATTCGTTGCTTTGGCTTAAGATGAGAAAAATTAGAAGAATAGAATTATTGCAAGGGTCTCAGACACAGCTGACTGCTGTGCTATTGTTTGTACAAAGATTCTGAAAGAAGTGCTAGAGTAGAAGAAAGAATAGTATTCCCTGTGTTGGTGTGAGTGACATTCATTGGAATTTGTGAAATTATTTAAGTCTAGGTCAGGATGTGCAAGAGTGCCAATCTAACAGAGCCACATATTGCTGCTAATTGGAGTCCTTGAGTTTTGAAGGCTATTAGTCTCAGCAAATAAAAAGCAGGAGCAAAAAAGTTCTGTCCTGGACTAGGCCAAGTTATATGACATTGTCCTTGTAGGTGATGTTATATAGATATAGTCATATGTATATATCTTCCACAAGATGCTTGGTCATCTTAAGTCTAAGCTCTAACAAGCTGTGATAAATCATCACTAAATATAGAATAATGTTAGTTCAAATACTTTCAAAAAATCTTCAGATGTAGTCAGTTTGAGCACTTGTTTCTCTCCTTTAAATATAGTCATTTCAACAATGCTAGACAAACTGGCCTCATCAAAGGAATATGAAGATCATCAATAATTTCTTTCTATGTGGCAACAAAGTAAAGTTGCCAAATGAAAAAGTCATCACTTAGTTGTTAGTGAATGCATGACACAAGTACTTCCTGGATTCTAGACTATATCATTAAGCCAGATTAAAAAAGAAAAAGTGACAAAAACAAACCAAAGGCAACGTACATGTTTATGCTCAGAAAATCTTAGCTTTATTCTGCTTCTGTTATAGTACATATGTCTTATTTCCCAGTTAAAATCCAGAAGAATAAACTCTTGCCTTTTCAGCTACTTATTTTGCTTTCTTGCATTTCTAAATAAGAATGAATCTTCACTTAAAGAAATTGAGAAAATCCCAAGCCCTGATGCAATTCCCTCAAAGCTTTATTGTTGAAGCGTAGCTGGGTGTATCACAAGACCAAACATTTACGTAGATTACACAGCACTTTCTCCTGGACTGAAAATATCACATATCTTTGTAATATTTCTTTCTTCAGCCTGAGTCAAGTACAGAAGCACAAGAATATTTCTCTAATGTAGACTATTTTAATCAGCCTAATGAAAGGATGAGGCTTAATCAAGTTCCAGTTTCAGAGCTCTGCTTTGAAATGGTGTGTAAAGTGGTCTTGGGTTTTCCTGCCTTGAAAACCTAAGCAGAGACAACTAGTGTCTTATTCCTCTGGACTTGTGCAGGACTAGTTCATCTCCAAGTGTATTACATACCCCTTTTGCTGAACACAGCAGTCACACAGACTTTTTCCTGTATATCCAAGCACAGCTTTCTGAAGGTGTTGAATAACTGGCACTGTGCTGCTACCCCTGTACACTCTGGCAATGATCCTGCTTGAAGGGCCAAAACTGGAGGCTGAGCAGCATGCATTTGCCTTATTGAAATAATGACATGTGTTCTCACTTTAAAACAAAATAAAACATGTTCATTTTACCCAAGAAGAGAGGCATCTGTGTTCAGTAAAGACACACAGATTTTTTTTGTCATAGCCACTGCAGTGCTGTGAAACATTTATTCAGCTGCCACTGCTCCACCATCGCTTCATAAAATTCCTCTATTTAGTTGCTGACCAGTAACCACAGTAACAATTAAGCAGTTCCTTTCAGCTGGATAATTAAATGCCAAAAAACCTCACCACTCAATATGTAATTCACTCAACATCTTGTTGTTTGAAGGGACCAGTGTTCACAGATAGGATGGATTGAATTCCTAACAACATCTGGCATGAGCAATGGACTTGGCTGTCTCAGTAATAGCATTACATTCATGGTAGGAATGACAGCTAAATGTAGAGAGATGGATGGGCCTTTTCTCTGAAGTGGCAGATTTGTAGTTGCAGCCTAATGAATCAGTATGTTGTAACCCCTGGCCATGTACACACTGGCCTGTTGGTAGTGACAAGCTGCATCAGGAGCTCCAGAGCAAATTGTAGTTGTCAGATCTAATGGAGAAGGATGCTGGCTTACAAGTTACTGGGAAAGCTGAGTATAGTTTCCATTCCAATAATCTGGATCAAAACACTTCCTGATTGCCTTGGTCAATTTATTCTGTCATTTAATTAAACAAAAAGCATTACAAATCTCCACAGTAAAAGCAAAGGACAAAAGGAGACTCTTTAACCTTGGGAAAAAAAAATCTAGATGTTAGGTCTCAAGTAAAGTTTCTTTCTTCATAGGATCTGAGTTTGTAGAAAGATTTAGAACAGCTATGCAGTTTTTTGCTCCTCGATGTCCTAATTTTTAAAGTGTTTTCAACTTAAAACCATTGCTTTCAACAGCATCCTTCAATCAGACACACAAAACACTTACTTGAAAACAACAATTCTTTGAACATCGAAATGGATTAGATGATGCTCCAACTCCTGACGAAGCAATTTTGCAATTAATAGATTAACCATAGTATGTCCTGGTTCTCTATGTGCTTCTGATAGACTGAGGGGGGCGAGGGGAACACAGATAAAACAACAACAAAAGAGAAGAGAGGATTTAATATTTTTGTTTTAATTGTATTCTGCTTAGCAACTAACTGTAAGTGATTGCTGGACTTCGGTTTTTTTCAGGCCTCCAAGGACACGGAAGAGAAATAATAGATGTTTTGAATGTACACTATTGACACTTATCAATATGATCCTTTCCACCTCTTCATAAATTGAACTACATTAATTAGCTGAAGTCTAGGAGGAATGATGCCTGAGTGTGCTGGGCTCAACAGAAGTCCCTTGAGAAATTAATTCAGTATATATATGTCCATCATTAGCATTTTCCTGCCTCACTGGTATGTATTGTGCTTTACTGTAAAATACCTAAAGCAGAAGCCACTGTGCTGCTGACCATAATATATTCTGCAAAGCTCCAAAGAGTGCATTTTAACCAGTCTTCTGTTTGCACAATTTTTTTTTTGTGTGTCTGCTATTAATGTGTGGTGATTCAACTCTACCCA
This sequence comes from Vidua macroura, assembly GCF_024509145.1. NCBI lineage: Eukaryota > Metazoa > Chordata > Aves > Passeriformes > Viduidae > Vidua > Vidua macroura. The sequence goes on from NC_071571.1 coordinate 12,765,486, forward strand.
TTTGTTTCTCTGCCTATGAGCACTCTTAAAAATATGTTGATTTGACTCATGAGCAATCATTTTGTGGTTGAATTTCTTTATTTATTTAGGAAATGCACATAAGCTCTTGAGGACTACTGAAGCTGTTTTCAAAAGAAATCTTACATCAGGATAAATTAAATAACAACTATATTTTTTTCACAGAAACTATATTTTCAAAAGATGCAGACTCATGTTTTAGGTTTGACAGTGATATGTCCTGTAGAAGATAATCCTGTATCAACCTTTAATTTATAAACTCTTAAATTGTGAGTGAATGTGTTTGTCCATAGGGAAATGTTTTTCTTACTTACAAGACAACATTGTACATTACAACTCTCATGAAATTGGCAGAGGTATTAATTACACACATGCACACAGATTTGTATTGATTGCTCTTGTTTTACTACTGTTAGTTAGATTGTTCTGTGTGGTTATTTATTTCAACATATTAAATCATCCAAAGAATGGGGATTCTTGTGTTTTGACACTGTGTTCTGAGCCATACAGTAGTACAATTTGAAACTTTTAACTCTTTTACAAAATGGATTGTGAGACACTTCTGCAGGGTATTCTTAGAAAGACTTGTCTTCTCACAGTGCCTGAAACAAGAAGTCTGTTAGTTGTTGAGAAAAAAACAAAAGTAAATAAGAAATATTAATCAATAATCTATCTAATAACAGAAAACACAGGTAAACATCAAATTTGAGGCCATGACAGCTGGTCTAAGAATGGATTTTTCATGTATTGGAGAAGAAAAACCAAATTGTTTTAGAAAAAATAATATCCTTTTTGAAGAAACAGCATATATATCTATCACCATCTTATCAGATGAAAGTGGTTTATTGTGAAAATATTTTTTACATAAAATGCATTTCTGAAAGAAAAAACTGTTTCCAAGTAAAAACAGAAATTGTGTTTCTAGTTGGTCCAAAGAATTTTTATTTCTTTTCTCTTATGTTAAACTGATGAAAACGTTTTCTCAAAATACAAAATCATTTGACAGAATATTTTTCCCTACAAAAGCCTTTGGCAAATATATACTGTGTATTTTCACCTATTACAAGTGGGCTGATGAGAGAATTCATTTGGCTATCACTGATTTCTAATGGGAGCTAAAGGAAGCAGAGGAACCCTGGCAGGGTCCACGAGATTGTAAAGGTCCCACTGATTTTATAATGAGCATTACCATAGTGAAGCTTTTCTCACTCTTTTTTTTTTTGACACTTTACAGAGTTGATGCCTTTTAACTCTCCCCAGAGTGATGGGGAGAGTTAAGCAGCTGTTGGAATAGGTTTGTCACAAGACACCCTCAAAATGCAGTTAAACAGCTGTAGGATTCCCTTCCCAGTGTGGCTGGTCAGGAGACAGACTAAAAACATACTTAAAAAGTACTTTAAAAACATGCTTTCTGATCTGTCTGTTCTCACAGATTTTTGTGAGGAGAAGGATGGAGGTAAGACACTGACCCACAAAATTAAATCATTTGAGGTGTTCTTACTGAAAGGACCCGTGGAAGTTTAGGATTATTGGCAGCCTGCAACTTTCAAAGTTGCCTGCAGAGTTAATTTGCTAAACACTATATTTTCATAAATGGTCTTTAGAACTATCATCAAGGCTCTGTTTCAGAAGTTTGATGCTCAATAATTAGAGGCAAGATGTGGAGAAACAAATAATACTGAAAGAAAGGTGCAAGACCCATCTCAGCACACAAAGATCTGTTCCCCATAGTAATGAATGAAGATAAATAAAATTATCTGCAAAGCACAAAGGCCTTGACTAGGAGAGATGGCAGCTGCAAAAAGGAATAGACAAGTATCCATGGGACTGGACTCCAGGTCACTCTCACATAACAGGAGCTGGAAAGTCAGGAGGTAGAAAAGCTGTGATTCTAAATAGAACATTATTGAAATGTAATTGTTATTTATTAAAGTGAAGTAGTTAATGAGGCACATTTTGCCCTGACTTTAAGATGGGACAGTACATAATACTGGCTGGTGGTGGGGATGTGGGGGATGAGAAGAACCAACAAGATTTAATGTCCATTTCAAAGCCTGTTCTGACAAAAAACTTAGCCTGAATAAATACGATTTCATTATTAGCATTTTAGAAGTGTAGCACACACAGTATGAAGAATACATAAGCAGGTCTCACAATGCTTAGGAGAGTATTTATCTTGGGTTTTTTTTTTTTGGTTTTTTTTTAATTAAAGTGGTATTAATATAGAAAGTGGTGAAATAGATCACCACCATTTGCAAACTACAGAGAAAACAATGGTTTACCATTTTTTAAAGTTGATGTGAGTTCACCAGTCTATTTTCTTCTGCTAAGCCATGCAGTGTATTGTCATAGTATAATAAGCAATGGAATCTTGGATTATGTTAATTGAGATTTTTTAGTTTATTGAAAATGTCATTTCACAGAAACAAATCAGATTAGAGTCCAGGAGCACAGTGAACTTCTGAGGATCTTACACCAGGTGCAAGAGGAAAATAATATCTGGAACAGAGAGCTTGTGAAGGAAAGACTGAGTTCCAGGCGGAAAGCTTAGATGGAAGTTTGTTGTACATTTATTAAATTTACCAGCTAAATGGGTTCCAGGAACCAATCCTAAGATGGTATATCCAAATCATTTTACCTCTATAGCAGAATGGAGATAATTTTTTCTTATATCTAAATAGTTATTATTATTATTATTATTATTATCATTATTATCATTATTATCATTATTATCATTATTATTAGTAGTACCCTTCTGTATTGTCAATAAACTTTCCTGCATGTTTTAGGAAAACATGAAAGTTTTTTGATGAAAGTGATGACTGTTCTGAATTTGATCAGACCCTCAAGAAACTTGGAGGTTTCTGAGCTCTTGTGAGAAACATTTTCTACTGTTGTGTTGACAAAATGTTACAAAATAATTTCTGTGTTTATGTTTATATTTTCTGCATTTATCTTTATACTCCACTTTAGACCTTTACATCATCTACTAATGTACAAGGACAACTTCTGGCCCGCTATATTTTCAGGATGAGGAGGATAATTTCTCTTATTTGGCTAAAGGAACACAATTTCTGTTAAAAATTTAGGGTATAAGTCTCCTGACTGAAGAATAAATGTTCTTTTCATTCTTCTTTTTAATTCCTTTATTGCCAAAAGAAAACATTTAGATGTGAAAGTTAATGTGCTGCTTTTAGATTAGATACAACCTACCTTAATTCTGAATTTTGCTCTTTGATTTAGTATCAGTTACCAAAGAACCTTCTCTACTTATGCTGCAGGCTGGAGAATATATAAGTTTTTTCTTAAAATAACAGTACCGGTTGTTCAGTTTGCAGATGTAAATTTTGACTGTGATTTTGGGCATTCATTCACAGATGCCTAAAGGACACAAATTACTTGCTTTATTAATTCCTTGTGAAATCTAGGTAGTTTCACTAAAGCTGAATATAGCCAAGAATGTTCAGATCTGCTTAAATGTAAGGTCAAACAACTTGACTTTTTAATTAGGAGTACGTAAAATTGCAGCTATTTCAGAAAACGTATTCTTGGAAATCTACTTGATATGAACTAGAATTCTTTTATGTATTTGCTACTTATACTTGTGTCTGCTTTCTAATATTTGTCACCCCAAGATGTTTTAAGATCTGCATTGGCATAACCAGTTTCTGAGTTTTCCAGAATTACATGTTCCAATTTAATTAGGAGTGGTAGCTCTTATTGCAATGCCAGCAACAATTTTAAACAAATACCATCTCCTGCAGTCTTTTGTGTGCAATTAACTCAAAGGTACAGAAAGAGATCTCATATCCCACGGTGTTCTCAGAGGAAACACTGTCCCATTAAAGGTTGCATTCCATTGTTTTCTCTGTCACTGAGAAAGCCTTGTTCTAATTGAAAAAGTAGTTAATACAAATTTCTATTCTAATAATGGCTGGGTTTAAATCTGGAACAAGTCATTGTTAACAGATGCCACAAGCGAAGGCTCTATGTGAGCAGCAGAACATTTTAAATCCTATTTGCTCTACAAGTCTCTCATCTTCAAAGGAAAAAATTGCCAAGTATTTCACTGAATTAACTTTTTTAACATTCCATTGCTTGTCACAGTCTTTTAAGGGCTTCATCACAACATGGCTTATTTTTAATACTCATCATGCCTTCTTAGTCTCCTTTTGTTTTCTTTTGTTCTCTCTTCACAAAATGAAAAATATCACTGGTTTTCACTTTCTCCTTTGGGTACCACCTTTATCATGATATCAGCCAGTTTCTGGGAATTCTTTTGCTCTAGCTGCTTCATTTTGCTCAGGATTTGCAGCAGCAAAGGTGACACATTTTGGGGTACATGGGCAATGCTCATTGTTTTTTAAATGACTACTGCAAAAGTATAGATTTTATATCATATATTGAACCCTGAGTATCTTCAAAATCTCTTCTGGAAAAATTTTGGAAAGTTAGCATAATTAATTAAAGCATTGATTATTCATTTAGGAAAATTTTCTGTTTAGGGTGAATCCATACTGGAAAATCAATAAAAGCACTTGTGTACATTGCTAAATGCCACTATGAACACTGATGTGTTGAAAAAAAGAAAAAAAGGGAAAAAAAAGGGACCCAAAACATCTCTAGCATGTTGTTTATATTGCACTTTTAATGAAATATTTCTATAGAGGTAGATACAGTATAGAAAAAAAAATACCTTTTCTTATCAACTATTGGGGCAGGTGGGGCAGAGAAAAATTAGTTTTAATATCTTGGGTAAATTAATAGTAATAAAATGAGAACCTTGTATTCCAATGTTAGGTCTACTTCAGGGATGTGGTAGTGCAAACATTCATGTTGATGACATCATATTTAACCCACAGCCTTGAGCTGTTTCTGTAAACCTCAAACTGGAAAGGAAGAGGACACTCAGATGTCCTTTAATGCTAATATGTTTCTTGAAGGAATTCTCCACTCGTCTTTCATACTTGAATAGGGAAATCAGGAAGCTCATGACAGAACAATTGTGTCACCTTGCTAAGCCTGTGTAGGCTCATATTCCTGCTCAGATGTGTAGTTCTTTTTGACATGGCTGGGATATCACAGACACAAAACCAGGGCTGGCAGATACAATGTAAGATTTTGGGGCAGACGTGCACCTTTGTGGCTTGGCAAGTGGTGAATTCCACCTGTAGAGAACGAGCCAAAGATGTATTACCAAAGCTGGGGGAGAGGGTTATTTTTCTTCCTTCTTTCATATTGTTTCCTCATAGCAAATGTGGGGTTTGCTGTCAAGTTACCATGATTCACAATAAAAAAGGTAGAATGGTGTGCCCCCACATGCATTTATCCTGTGTTATACCTCTCAGACATAGCACACAAAGACATATGCAAGATCAAGATAAATACCCATTTATATGCTAAAGCCTTCATATGCAAATATCAAGTGATTTAATCCACTTTAAATCTTTAACCTTTTTTTCCACCAAGCCCTGTGTTATTCCATCTCCTCAAATGTCTTCAGCTGATCATAATTATTCACTAGCAACCTTTTCCCAATAATTTCCCATCAAAGGAGAGATTCAGCCTGACTGTGGCTTGCATATGCAACTTTCTTTTCCATGCAAGTCATTAATTAAAATTAGTTTCATAGTTGATTGATTCCACGTCCTATGAAGTTATGGGTTCAAATTTCAGTGACGTCCACAGAAAGTTTCATCAAAGTGCTGAGTGAACAATCTCAACAAATTCAACAGTCCTTTGCAGAGGTCCTTACTGGAGGCTCTTTTGGTCTATTTTTCCATACTTTGTCAAGGCTGAAGGTATGAGAATCTCCTAAGCAATGAATTTTGCAGGATGATCATGTATCAGTTGTGTTTATAAGGATTCTTTACTCACAGACCTATTCCCATCTTGCAAACATAACACTGTCAGAGGGCAAAGTCCCCGTGCTGTCTCTAATTTCTAGTGGCTCCCATCTGAGCAAAATCTAATTGTCAGTTCTGATTTCAGTGAGTGGATGGAATAGTAGCTTAGTGCCTTTGCAGATATTGCTCGATATTTTCTGGCCTGGTATGTTTTTCTTTAGTCAGGAATTTCTAATCACTATTTAAAAAATAACCATAATGAAGTTTTAATGAACTTTGAAACTCATAAGTCAGAAGTAAACAAAAGTTTCCTCTTAGAAATACATGTTTTTCACAACAATTACTTCTAATCCAAGTAAATTGATTTTCCAGCCTTTAATCCATTCTGGAATCTTGAAATTAATTTTCTCTTTAATATAATGTCAAATTGGCTTTTTCCTTTCTTGCTCCCTAGACAGCCAAATTATCAACATGGTCCTACATAACTTCTCATTTTAGTCTTAATGATAGGGGAGTCATTCAGCACCTTTCTTCCTTAGAGTAAAAAACACAAGTGTGCCAAAAGACAGACTGCTGCAGAGGTGCTGACATCTATAAACACAAAAAAAGGCAAAAAAAATTAAAAATTAAGTGAGCAAAGCAGTTTTGGGGAAGTTATGTGTGTTAGCTTAATTTAACAAAGGTTAAAATTTTTAATTATAGGACTGCAGAGGGTAAATAAACACAAGACAGGTATTGTGGAAATAAAAGTGACTGGGATGAGAAGGAGAAATAGAAAAGGAAATCAGCAGCAAGGAATTGTAGAAAAAGGTGTGGGAGAAGGAATTATCTACTTATCCTGTACAGTAATTTACAAAGAAAGAAGCTGATATCCTTCTGCACTTTTCTGGTTTTGCAAATATGTGCAGGTAAGGTTAAGTGGCCATAAAACTGTGTCCTTGCCCTGCTGTCACCACTCCAGCTAAGCAAACCCAGCCTGGCTCAGCACCTGGGGGGGGGGGGGGACACACAGAGGAGGGAGTTGGATTCAGTCTGACACATGATCTACAGCAGAATTCTGAGCCTTTGAGAGAATGGGAGACTGTAGGGAACTGAAACAGGAATTAAATAATCCTAAATTAAATAGGACTTCAAACTGGGGAAAGCAAAAGCCAGTATTAGGATTTCCTGCCATTTTCATTTTGGTCATTTTTAAGATTCCCTGTGACAAAACACAGGCACAAAGAAAGCTTCTTTGTGAAGGGCATTTGGGCTGTATGGCAATAGAAAATCTTAATATAAGATAATGTTAATGTTTTTTTAACATTATAAAACTTAAACTCAACATGAAATATTTCAGCTCCATAGGAGAAATCAGAACAATTTAGGAAGCTCTTCACTGCATTGAAACATACTCTGCAGGCACACTTTCATACAGGAATGACAAAAGACAACAGCAAGAACAACAAACAAGTAAAATGACTAAACAATGCCACCACAACAGATTGATTTAAAGGTAGGAAACCAAAGCTGGAAATGAATGGCTGTTTTCTGCCCTTGAAGTGAAAGGCCACAGTCATTTCTGAAGGTTCTGAAGTTCTGAAAAAAATGAGGAAAATTGCCATTTGCTGAAAACACCAATTAGGTACTAAGGATTGTAAGAATGAGGGCAGACTAGAAGAAATTCATATTCAGTGACTGGGCATTACATTACAGATGAAGTGCAATTCAGATAAACAGGAAATGATGCACATCAAAAAAATTGCAGCTGATAAAATTATTTTTAAGCATATCATTACAATTTAGGAGTAAAACCTGTCTGTACCATAGAGCAACCCACAAAAATATGAATGCATTATTCAAAAGCAAATATTAAAAAATATTTTAAAATGGATAGAGAACTAAACAGTATGTCATGTGTTTGACCACATCTTGAATCTGATACGCACCTTAAAGAAACATTTATAAGTGCTAGAAAAGATCCAAATAAGAACAAAAAGCATGTTAAGTGGTAAAAAACTGGTTGAGTATTAATCATCTGAGGTAGAGTATTTTCATCACTGTCAGCACATTCTCTTTGTATAGGCCATTTAGCTGATAAACTTATTTTTAGCTCCTTTCCAGCTGCTGCTGCTATTGCCAAAATTTTGCTTTTGTTGTTTATTTTTTTGTGGCAGACGACAATAATAAGTTGCTTGTGCTAGGAAGTGTTATATTTCAATACCAGGAAGACTGAGCTAATAAGCAAAAAACATTTAAATTATTCTTGTTCAAAGGAAAGAAGTAACATAAGTGTTGAGATCCTATAGGATCTTAGATATAGCTGAAGGTAGATATGTGTATGGGTTTAACAGTAATGATGACAGGTAATTTACCCTCAGAAAACAAATGCATCAATAGTAATAATAACTGGGGGGTTTTCCCACATTTGATGAAGTCTTAGGCAAAAATTATTTTGCTGGTTGTGTCCCTAAGGCCCAGGCTCAGAGCACATACCAAGACTTCAGTACCCCTCTATGAATTTCCAATCAGGGATCCTTTGAACCAAAGCAGTATCTTTGCTTTGCACAGAACACACCAGTGTTTTCATGTAGGTGTCCTGGCCATACATATAAAGGAAGTAAATATAAGCAAATTGGCATGGAGATTTTTCAAAACCAATATTGCAATTTATTTTTCTAAACATTGTAACATGTTTACATGTTACATCAACAAATACTCTTCATAACTAGAAGAAATGTGGTGGCCAGCACACCAAAATTCTGCATATTTTTCAAAGCACAACATTTAAAGCAAGATGAATTTCTGACAAATCATCCAAAATTGTAAATTTTAAGGGGACTTTTTGAGGGCAAGCAAAGTAGGCTACCATAAAGAAATGCAGGACATGACAATAAAAAAATATATGTCATATAATCACTGAATAGTTTGGGTTGGAAAGGACCTTTAATTGTCCAATTCCCTCTGAATGACCACAGGCATCTTCAACTCAATCAGGTTGCTGAGATCCCAGTCCAGCCTGACCTTGAAGGTTTCCAGGGGTGGGGCATCCACTAGCTCTCCAGGCAACTTGTCTCAGTATTTCACCATATATAAAAACTCAATTTGCTGCAATTAGAGCTTAGAGGCAAGAAATATTTCCTCATTAAAACTGTCAAATTTGTAACATTGATGAGTCTAATTTTCTTTATATTTTATTAGAAAGCAATAGAAGGGGGAGCAGAAACAATTCCTCTAACCCTAAAAATTATGCAGCAGTCAAAGTCAATTTGTAATATATATGAAGCCAAAAATAGAACAAGGCATTATTCAACTTGTGAAGAAGGGCTTTATTTTCAAAACTAATGTACTTTTTCCCTAACCTCTTCTTCAAAACTGCTGTAATGCCATCAAATTAATTTTCCATTCCAGCATTCTTCCTCATGTTCTAATCTTCTCTGGCATCTGAAACATTATCAAAAAATTGACTTCTCTTTCTCCCTGTAGTCCTGTGAAAATATTTAAGAATCCCAGTCAATGTAACTTGAATTATGCTGGACAAGGTTAGCTTATTAAAACAAGGAAGAAGGAGTAGGAAGCAAAGCAATTTAATAAAGTGGCAGAGCTCACTATTCTCACTTCTGAGCGCACTGCTCAGCAGCTCTGTTCAATTTGTAGGGCAGACAAAATATATTTCCTAATCTGGATTTTTCCTAATAAGCTCAGAGTGCAAATTGTTAGCAAAGATCACTCAGATTCATGAAAATATCTGAACATATTTATTTAATTGGCTTTAAAAAACTATCAAAAAAATAAATTCTTATAAACTGGTCGTGTTCCAGCCTCTGCTAATTCTGGATTTGACACTGCAAAACTAAGCTTTTGTTTATAGAAGAGTGAATTTCTGCCCTTTTCCACAAATTAGAGAGAATAGTGATTTTTGCAGTGAACGTGAATTTGTGTAGAGCCCAGTGTCTATCATGCCAGTTTGCCTGATAATTGACAGCAAAGATAAAGCCATACAAATGTTTGATTTTAAACTTAGGGTTTGTACTAAAATCAAGTCCAGCTGTTTAAATTTTCTCACGTTGAAAGTAAAATGGTATTCAGAATTCAAAATCAGTGAAACTCAGCAGAAAGATTGTAGAAATAAGGGGAAACAGTTCTATGGTGATGGCCTGTACATAAAAAATCATCTTTCTCCTTTTTTTCAGTGGTTTTGAATAAGTCAAACTCTGCAACCTTTAGTATTTCAAAACATTATTTTCTCCTTTTCAGTGACAGGAAAAAAACCCTGAAATGTAACTCTGCATTACCCAAAACAGTGTTTTTGGGTAAGAGAATCTTAAGGTACCCATACAAGTGCAAAGCAAGTACTTTAAATGCACTGTAGCATTTACACTGTGGTAGCACATAGAGAAGTAACAAGTTCAAGACTTCCTTAAGAGTGTGTATTGCATATGACCACAAGAGTAGTTTGTAGTTTGTTATTTATGCAGAATCTGAGTAGAAATTTACTAGGAGGAGAGAACATGGAAACAAAATTGCAATTTGCTGAAAACTGGAACTATCTAGAAATAAAAATATTCCACATTGAAAATGAACTTTTTTTAAAAAATAATTTATTTATAAATTCATTCCTAATTTACAGAAAAAGGTTTTAGTGATTAGATAACCCTTTTATTACTTTTCCATAGTCACATTGAGCATTTCTTTTGGCCTTTCTTCATAACTTCACATACGTTAGCTATTATAATGTGAGAAGATCTACTTCTCAGTCAAAAATGTGAAACCAGCTTTGCCTGTACACCTAAAAAGATAAATTGTTGCTGGATTAAAATTTAGATCTGTGTAACATCAATGTATTACAGCAATACAAATGATACACAGGGATAATGATATCTATTTAACTCCTTCAGTCTCATCAGGTTCTCTTACTCTTTATTATTGGCTGCATCTATAAATTAGTAAGTGTATATCCAGTTTGCATGATCCACCTTGATCTGAATAGCATCAAAATTCTGGGTTAATAAAATGGGAAAAATACCAGCTATATTAGTAACAAGACAGCAACACATGGTGAAGTATTCTGATTAAATGTACAGATGCTATACCCATATTAAAATCAGAAATTAAGTTGGAAAAAGAAGGTTCTCCATTTCATAGAAGGAAATTAAACACTCTTACAGCAGGTTATGGCATATTATAGCAGGTCATTTAAACACTACAGTCTAAACTCTCTTCAATATAGAACCACTCTGTTCATTAATTGGATTTGGGTGAGTGACTGCACTCCCCTCTCTCTTTGTCCATCTGTATTGTTGATTTTTTTTTTTTTTTTTAATATCTTTGGCAAACTTTCTCACCATTTACCACTTGTAAAATAATGACACAGTGCATTTCTGCATTCCAAAACTACAGGTCACTGTAGCGTCTGAGTGTGTATCACATAACCTCAGAAGCTCAGACATATTTTCTACAGCTACCACAATAAAATAGTCTTCCAGCCTCTGGTTTTAAGTATCAAAAATTAATAAAATATTAATTAAACCTCAAGGTTCAATGTATATTGAAATGATGCCAATAATTACCTTGCCTTGGGAGTGCATTTAGAATGGAAATTATTATTGCAGATTTGTTTGAGAAATGAACTCTGAGCCAGAAGCTGAAGACTTCATTTCACAAGTGTATGAAAGTGTGTGATTTTATTTTTTCTCTCCCCACCCTCCTAGAAGTTCCCACTATGCAGACCTTCTGGATATTTTAAACACAATAATATATTAACATGACAAAGTAACCTGTGTTGCAGAGAGACAATGCAGCAACCCAGCACACAAGGCAAGATAATAAAATACAGAAAAGAAACCAACTGTTAACTTAACAAAATCAAGTGGCCAGTCATGTATGGGTTTGCAGAAAAGTACAACTGTGTAGATTATATTTAATTTCATCTTCTGCACTCTATATGAAAATAGCCCTTCACAGACTTCATTTCAAGGCTATAAGGAAATTTCAAGAGGTGGAAAGGAGATAGTGTGCATGTGTTCAAGAATAGTAGGGCAAGAACAAAGTAGGCAGTCTATAAGAAATGGCTTTGAGTGGTGAGCTATAAATTGTAAAGCCCTCTCCATATGTTTTTAATATATAAATTTTCTATTAGATAGTTAGTACAGAAAAACACCCACCATAAACTGAAATAATCCCAAGAGTACTCTTTTGACTTTCCCCAGACAACAGGCAGAAGTCTCAGTTCTTCTACAGCCATTGAATTTCCATTCCTGACTGCCTAAGAATATGGATTGAACTGGAAAAAATAATTCAAAACCTTGTTTTCTCAAAATCTTCCCCTTAATGGTTTGGGCAGTTTCCTGAAAGGCAGGAAATTATACTGAAGCCTTCTTTGACTGCAAAGGCCCTAAAGCACCTGATGGATGATCTCCCTCCTGCCAGGCTGCTCTTGGGGAGCAAAGGCACGGCTCCCACTGCTCTGGGCTGCTCTGTCAGATGGGACAGAAGCTCCCTTGCCTCTTGCTCAATAGGCTTGTTGGCAAATGAAATGTGTCACTAGCTGTGACACATCCCAGAGCAGGATGATTTCACTGGTTTGTCCTCAGGGAATGCTGTCCTCTTATCCTTACCCCAGCATTGTCTGAGATAGTGCTAATAAGCCTAACCAAAACCATGCCAAAGAAATATGAATAATTAAACACTGTGTAGCATGGAAATTCTCAGTTTCTTGCCCTGACCTCATTTAGTTCATTAACACAGGCAGCCAGGGATGGAGGAGAACTACATTTTCAGGCCTTTCAGTCTTCAAAGATTATTGTCTGAATCTTCATTATCTTATAGCATTGTTTTCTCTTGTTTTACTTATTGACTTTGCCAAAATTAAATTTATGATTTTCAGAGGTGACAAGGAATTAAAATGTGCACTTTCAATGCAGCTTTGAGCACCTGCAACATTATTTTAATTTTGGCAAGGGGAGTTAGGGCAATGATGCACTGAATAGAAACACAGGCAGTCTCCTTAAAAGAGCACTTTAGAATGAAAATACAGTCTGCTAACAAGAAGGCATAAAACCTACACAATAAAGTTAATCTTGGGTGGAAAAACAAAGTATATTTTTACTGCTTGAAAAAATGCTAATCATTTTATCATCATTTTCTAATTTAAAATTTATTTCAAAAGTAAGAGCAATAAAAATAAAATAATAAAATAGACAGGTGATACTTGTGTGGAAAACAGTGCCAGTTTTGTCATTGATTTCAACAAATCCTTGTTTTGTCTTATTCTGCTACAACTTTAGTCTCAACTTGATCTCAAACTGATCTTGGGCTGTGATGGAAACCTTCGTGCCTACATGCAGCAGGACCCATATATATCTGTACTTGCATAAGATTCATCATCATTCACTGGCTGACCAATGTACATTGAGTCCTATGAAGGCTTATGTATGTTATTGATATTTCCTCTGGGCAAATGCATAAAATATGCCTATCTATGCAGACAACTGACTATCATCTATTTTAAAATTAATCTAGTATTGCTCTACTTGCTGTTGTCAAAACAAGAGAAGAAATTCTATGTTTTAAATCCTTTCAACTATCTGTATTTTCCCTTCACAAAAGTCTTTCAGAAAAGTCAGCCTAAATATTACGGAGGTGGAATTTATAGGGGGAATAAAATTGTGAAATGGTGATTGTGTTTCCTTTCTTTTTGGCAGGTCCCTTAGAACAGAATTAGCAGTATTTCTGTTCCTACATTTTCCAGGAACACACTCAGACTGGATTCACAGTACAGTTCTACGGACAAACCACAGCCAGTTTATGAGGATTGAGAGGATTCACAAGGGGGCCTAGACCTGCAGACAGTCTGAAGAAGTTGTGGTCTAAAGATGGTGGAAATTCAAAACCTGTAGATTAGGCCTCCAGACTAATAATTGTTCCTCTAAGTAGAAATGGATGAGAATTATTCTACTTAATGAACAGGCTTTTTTTTTTCCTGTACTAACAAGCTAAGAAGGGTCATTACTAAGTCAAGTATAGCTGTTCCCCTGGTTATAGAGCTAGTGTTCAGTTTTCTTTCCTTACTAAATAAGAACATTCCTAAATAAGTTATGGTGTTCTGATGGCTTCTGAAAGAAAACAAAAAAACATTTAGGCTTTGACAACTATTTTATGTTTTGAAGCTAAGGAAAGAGTACCTAGAGTATTCTGCAGTCCGTATTTTATTTTATTTTTTACTATAAATTCTTTACCACTTTCCTTACTTTTTCTTAAGAAGTTCTACATTAGGTCCCAAAGAACTGTAACACGATTGCTTTTGACAGCAATTTGTCTTAGATTTTATTGTTGCTATTTGTTATGCTCTCTGCAGTTTCCATATCTCAAAAACAACTTCAAAATGGGAAGAAGCTGGCATTTAAGGGGACACCAACTCCCTCAAAGAAGACAGCCAGAACCGAGCCATATGGGATGACAATTTAAGCCATACTTGGGGTCGCCAAGTACCTTGAGGAACTTCTTGCTTTCAGTACTAGGGGAATCAATCATATTGAATGCCTTGATATAAATCCCCCAGGGATTACCTGAGCCAGCTCAGTTTCTGAGTCACTAATGAGTCATAATGCTTTGTCAAAAAATTGCTCTCCAGCACTTCAGGTTCAAGTAGAGGGAATTCTGAACTCACACCGGTGCTCCATAGGAGGCCTCTAACAAAGCAAGGCAAGGTCTGCAGGCAGACACAGTAGCTTTTATTCTACCACCTGGTGTGGCTGGAGAAATTAAACAGGCTTTCAGGAACATAGGCCTTTTTTTAGGCCTGAAAGAAATTTAAAAACTAGATACTAGTAGAGACCAATGACTCAGAGTTTAGTTAGACATGTATCAATTAGATCAACTTTGAAAGAAAAGATAGTTGGTGACTGTGGAGTATAGGAGATGTAATTAGGGGAAGGCAGAAGAGAAGGAGAGAGATGGTGAGGTTCGTTCAGCCTAGAGAAAAGAGAAAGAAAATTGTCCTGTGGAACATGGCAAAGAGAGGCGAAGGGATAGAGAATTTACTGTGCCATAAAATCAGTATCTTTCTATAGAGCCCCTGATTATCATGAGACATAAATTTTAGTTCTCAGTATCTATTAAAAATATTTTTTCAGTTTCTTTTCTCTTTTTTTTTACCCAGCTATAACTGTGCTTTAACAAGTGATGTCATCTCATTTTTATTGCTTCCTCACTACTACCTTCCTTATGTACCTGCCACCTTTGATACCTACAGCAAAACTGCACTGTAGCAGAGCAAGCAACATAATAACTGAAAAGAATAATTTCTTGTAATTGATAAAGGAAAGAAAGGAAGGTTGATAAGTTGCTTGAGATTTCCTTTTGTCACATATTCCTACATTTTTTTTTTTTCTATTTTTGTGTAAGTTTGCTTGGTCTGGATTACAAGGATGGAAGAAGTTGTGTCAATATTACCTGTACACAGTTGGGACAGCAGAGCCTCCCTCTTGTAAGCTCGTGTATGTGCATAGTTGAAGGACAGGTTATATCTCTATGTCTCTCTGCATCTGCTTTTTCTGGATTACTTTTCAGCAAAGTTACTCTTCTTTCTGTCCCAACATCGCAAACCTTAGTTTTATTCAGTATTATTTAGTTTTTATTCATTTTTATTCAGTATCTGTCATATTCATGACATCCCAGATGTTCTTATTAGTTGTAGATCTGCACAATTACATAAACAAATTTCCATTTCTTCTCAATAGCAATGCATTTAAGATATAATGAAAAGCAAAAATGTTAATCCTGAACATTAATGAGCACTATAGTGTGAGTAGCAAGTGATAAATTTATTCCTGTCACTAAAATACTTCTAATGAACATGATGCAGATGTTTTAGATCTCAGTTAGCTAAGTGGTCGTTAGCTCCTTGTGGAAGCAGAAGACATTTATTCAACAAAGGGCTTAGGATAAAGACAAAATAAATAGCTCCAGGGCACAAACACAGGGTCAGTGCTTTCACACATTCCGAATGATTTGACAGTGTTTATTTCTGTTTCTAAACAGTAGATGCATTCCTGTATAAATGGTGGATTCAAACACTCACAAAATCACACATACATACCCACACACATGCATGTTCACACATGTACACGTGCACGAGTGGTCATGTGTGGGGAGGTGCTTAGCAAGCTGGAAGCCTGCTCTCTTTCTTTCTTTCTTTCTTTCTTTCTTTCTTTCTTTCTTTCTTTCTTTCTTTCTTTCTTTCTTTCTTTCTTTCTTTCTTTCTTTCTTTCTTTCTTTCTTTCTTTCTTTCTTTCTTTCTTTCTTTCTTTCTTTCTTTCTTTCTTTCTTTCTTTCTTTCTTTCTTTCTTTCTTTCTTTCTTTCTTTCTTTCTTTCTTTCTCTCTTTCTTTCTCTCTTTCTTTCTCTCTTTCTTTCTCTCTTTCTTTCTCTCTTTCTTTTCTCTTCCTTCCAAACTTCCTTCCAAACTTCCGAACTTCCTTCCTCTTTCTTTTATTTCCTTTCTCTTTTTCTCCCCACACAGTTTCTCTTTCCTGCCTTTTTGCCTGCTTCTCTTCCTTTCTTGTTTCTTGCTAGAAAGGAAATAAAAACAGAAATTTGAGTACCATAACTTTTTAGTGTGATTTATTTCACTTAGTTTTAGTCATCCAAGCTCCCTCCAGATGAAGTGCCATGTGGATCTACTGTCTCTTATCTCCCATTACTTCTGAAAGAAATATACATCTGCACACAGCAGGAGGCAGATAAATATAAGTACCTACTCCAAGGTGTCTGGAGAGCTATAGAGAACCGAAAGTGGACACCAGCATCAGCTGGGTGACTGCAGATTCTATTTTCCGACTTGACTAAAGCCTGGATAAGTTTGCTGAAGCAAAGATTTCTAGTGTAATTTGAGATGCCCTGGAGAATCCAAGACATCCATGGAGGATCAACAGATAAGACTCATGGAAAACCTGTGCTCTTCTAGAGCAAAATGGGGAAATCAGGTGAGAGATCCTAAAGCATTTCATGCTGATATTAGGTGATTGTTTCTAGGCAACTGAATTGAATGATCAATCCCTCTGGACTGTACAAGGAGTTCAGATTACAAATAATCCCCCAAGTGTAGCTGTATTAAACTGAATCCTTCTTTGGTTGATGGCCTTACAGTGCACACAGCAGTGACTTCAGCTGCCTAAACATGAGCACCAGAGATATAGGAGAGTCTAAATCATCTGTGAAATCTGACCTTATAGGCTGAACACAAGACATCAGGGACACGATGAGGAATCAAGAGTGTCTAATGGAGACCAGGCATGAAACACCACAAAACTTAAATAAAGGGATGTCTAAGTTCAGGAAACTCAACCCATCCTCCAGTTTTTATTCAAATAAGAGCAGATTTGGTTAGTCTTTTTTTTTTTAAATTATGGAGTAAATTAACACATGTAAGGTGTGACTTTGTAAAAAAGAAGTTCTAAACTACAGAGGCTATATATTTAAAGTAATGATATTCCTAATACTGCTACAGTAGTTGTTAAGGTTTTGTAAACAATGTACGTACCTTATAATGCCCCATAAAAGTATTACATCAAAAAGCTTATTACATCAGGGTTTATTAGAAATTCTAAATATCTATAGATTTAAATATTGTTATATAATTAGGAGTGTATTTTATATAGGATAAAGTGATTTCAATTGAAATGTTTGCAGTTATTTCTTTCTGAAGATTCCAAGTCATTGTACAGCTTTGAATACATCCAAGTTAATAGAATTTCTGTAGCATCACATTACAGATTCTGGTTTTTAAATGATACATCATAACAAAATGAAATATTCTGTAGTGTATGAATTATGTGCTATTAAAAATACACTTGCGTATCTCATGCCTGAATGTTACAATGCAATACATTTCCTGATCACAGAAAATTGATTGATTGATGTAATTTATTCTATATTAGTTGAACTTGTTCTCTAAGGAATTCACTACAGATTCAGAACTCGAGAAAAAATTTTGATAAGCTCTCCTGAGCCCTAGTCTCTGAGTTAATCCAAATTGTAACTGGATAAAACAGTATCTTCCACTTTCTGTTAATCTCTAGTCTCTCAACTATACAAGTTTTCTTGTCTTTTTTGACAAGATGAACAATTTCAGAAAATTCTCCTTCTTTCTTCTTTAAAAATCTGATTTTTCATTATCTCTTCATTGATGTTGACATTTTAACCATTGATAATATATGCTTTCTGGTTTTCCTTATGAAAGAAATAGTACTGATCCTGGGATAACTGCTTTTATTTAACTAGGTTCATTGATGTCTCTCCTATTAAGCGAGATTTTTTAAAAAAAGGAAACAACTAAACAACCTGAACAAAACAAACAAACAGAAAAAACCCAACCCCCTCCTCCCTCATAAAAACAAACAAACAAACAAACAAACAGTGTCAACACTCTACAACAGTCTCAGAGCCAAACTTAGGTCACTTCCTAGGTACCCACAGATACCCAATATTATTTATATGACTGAAAGAGGTTATTCAGAATACTTATTTTGCAATGTTTCCAGCCTTTGGTAATCCATACATTTAGTTGTGCCTTCATTTTTTCAGCTCTGAAGACATCTACATCCCTGATCATAGTTGTATGTGTGCCACCCCAAGTACCTCAACAGCTGGTAGAGTCAACGAGTGCCAAGTCATGAGAGCCCCTCATTGTGTCATCAGAGCACTTCTCACATCCAGTCAAGGTGAAAATACAATAGGCATGATATTGCCTACAGGGATAACAGCAGTGCTTAGTGCCTGGGTCCATGGAGTAGACAACTGGGACCTCCCCAGGCAGGGAGCAGTGTTGAATCTATTGCTGTTAATCCCACACCACTGAACTAACTGAAAATATGCGGCTTGGATTAAAGGGTTCTCTTCATCCCAGCCACCAATACTAAACCACTTCTCCTTTTATGACCATCATGTTTCATAGCAGGTATCTTCTGCTGCAATGATAGAACAGTGTTCTAAAAAATATATGAGCAAAGGAGATGGAAAATTCAAAAGCACTGTGCCTACGCAATGGAACTCACTTTTCTATAAGAGATAAATAAACCACAGATATCTCACTGTCAGACTATGTGAAAAATTCATTCTTTCAATTTACTTTTTCTTCACACAAATTTCCATAATACAATACTTTATTAATGAATTAAAGTCTTTCTCCTATTTATTTTTAAATAGTGATACTGATACTCTTATACATCCAGTTAGCCAAGCTTCGAGATCTGACAAAAATTTTAGTTTTTCTTAAAGTATTGTTAAGAAACTATTGTTTTAAACATATAATTTTCTTAAGATGTCATTGCCCAGAGAAGTTGCTGACTTCCCATCATGTGCTCAAGGATCATCAGAAGTGTTCAAGGCCAGGTTGGATGGAGCTTTGAGCTCATCTGGTAGAAGGTGTCCCTGCCCATGGCAGGGGGACTGGAATCAGATGATCTTTAAGGTCAGTTCCAGCCCAAAT
This sequence comes from Vidua macroura, assembly GCF_024509145.1. NCBI lineage: Eukaryota > Metazoa > Chordata > Aves > Passeriformes > Viduidae > Vidua > Vidua macroura. The sequence continues at coordinate 12,784,817 of NC_071571.1, forward strand.
CATTCCATGACTTTATTATTTTACTATTTGTTTTTAAATGTTGTAAATCTCTATAAATGAACATTATCTTTTATCATTTGAGGAGAAATTAGCTGTGCTAAAGTATAACAGAAAGGTGTACTTTACTTTAAACTTCTAACAGAAACTGGCATGCTTCTCAAACACAAACAAAAAATATAAATCTGCCTTTTGGAACTGTTTTTCTTTGAGTTGGATTCTTCACTTTAAAAATCCTTATAATTTCTATTACTTTGTGACATAGCAACATACAGATGGAAATAAAAGCCCCTTTCAAAGTGCAATACAATGTATTGGCTATGAAAAACATCTATCAGCAACATTCTAAAATTTCGATTTTTTTTTCCATATCCACAATTTTCTATGCATTTTTAGTTAAGCGTTGCTATAATCATCACTAGGATTTGCTTATCATGTCTTCGTCTTTTGTACTTCCACCTCTGGGAAAGAGGCTGGAGTTGGAAATGTTTGGAATAACCCCAGCAGGTGGAGATAAAGAGTAGTGACAGACAGAACGTGCCTTCAAACGGCGCAGCCTGGTTTTCATCATCTGGGAGTTTGTGCGGTTTAAGTGACAGCGCTTGACAGAGAAGGATGACTGATCCGTGCTACAACCACTGCCACCCTCGGTCTGTAGCCCCAGCAGACTGCCTGGTGCCTCTGTGCTGGCAGCGCTCTGGTGAATCCCACGCCGGCAGCTCGCCCCGGGACACCAGCTCAGAGCCAGCTCCACTGAATCACTGCCTGGACCTGAAGTGCTTGAAGTGACTAACGATGCAGGAAAATACAGTCTAGCAGTAATGAAGCTTGCTGAAAACTCCTGATGTCACCACTGTCTGCTTAGTCTTTATTTGTTCTTGCTGGCTGACCAGCATGACTGCCTGGTAGTACAGACAAGGTTCAGCAATTTCTTGAAGGCAGCAGGAATTAGAATGAGAGGGAATAGAAGTCTTATCTATGAATAGGTAAATTAAGAACAGGCAGGATTTTTAGCTTAAATTTGTAGCTTGCAGTAATTCAGAAGCAGAGAAGTAGAAATCTCATTGTCCTTTCCCTTGCTGCTCGCAGTAATTCATTGTGAAGGAGCCAAAAATGAACAATCAACTCTCTCTCTCACAGGTATTGAGTCAGGACAGTCAACAGATTGTGTAACAAAAGACATCTTCTCAATTATGGTAACTATATATTGTGTAACAAAACAATTTCTTGATTGTGAGAACACCATCATGAAAATATTACCCCACAGCAAAACCATAGGTCCTGAGATCCTGACAAATTTATTATTGATTGCTTTCTTCCTAAACTCACTTTCTGGGTTGTGAACACAACCATCTTGCCTAATGGGCTCTAGAGCCCACATTATCTATAGCAGCAGCATTACTAGTAGTGCACATGTCTTGCCTCTATATTCTAACAAAATTAGGCTGGTTATTACCCCCTTTTCCATCACCAGGAGCAGGTAATCTGACGAGGCACACAAGAAGAAACTGGCAGGTGGTTTTGACGCTTTTAACAAGATGTGTACAAAAGATGTGGGTGTAACATTGTGGTCTTTGAAGTATAACTGCCCATGGTTAAAAGACATGGATCTCAAACATCAGTTTATTTTCAGATTGGAAATGGCCTTGTTTATGAGGCTTTTAGTCCTGTTGTTAGAGATGTCCCATGCTCTAGCAGAGTCTGGACATTGCCATTCCCTGGGTCACACAATGACCATGGGCTTAGCTGTACAAAACACCAGCTCCTGTACTGGGGACAGTATTTGAGAGGGGGCTGGAGCTGCATCATGCTAGAGAGACAACTGCCACTATATCCATGGAGGAGAAGAATTTGAGATATTCTTCCTTCTCATCAACCTGTTCCAAGGAGTGGATGTGGAATTCAAGGGAAAGTTTGAAGTTAAAAGGTCCTGAGTTCTTTTGAGTGAAAGGAGTACAGTTCAGCATAGTCATCATATAATGCATCCAGGGAGGAGGGAAATTCACTTTGGGATGCAGTTACATTGGAAAAGTTTATTTTTAAAATTCCTCCTTTTTTTTTTTTTAACATGTAAATAAGTATCCAACTGTTTTATGTGGAGAGTGGATCTTAAAAATTGTTTGAGCTGTTCTTTACTCACTGTTACCTGAATTTTAGCTTTTTTAGCATATAGTAAAATCTCAGTCCAGTGAGAAAGAAAATAGTAATGATGGACATGCTGATGAAGACAAGAAAATGTAAATTATACCTGTTTCTTTCTCAAACCTACTTATTCTCATCCATGATTAGTCTTTAGGCTCAAGAATCAAAGAGAGAGGCCACATAAATAATGTTATTCTGAGTGTCTTGCTGAGTTCAGTAATGTAATGCCATGTAAGGCCATGTAATTTATGTTCCCAAGTTATAGGACAGAGTGTTTTTCTTACATCAGTTACCATATATCTGTTTTTTATTTAATTTAGTATTTTAGGTGGTTTCCATACAACACAATAGTAGAATCCTAAGTCATCTGTCCCTCAGATTTCAAATTACATTAGAAATATTTCAATCTGGTGATAGCCTTAATTCTAGAAGCTTGATAAGGATTTAGTCTTTTTTCCAAAGAGAAAACTGCAACTTTTTAATTGTCATTTTCCATCCTTGAAGAAGACTTTACGTAAAGCCTTCAGAGAAAGCACTGAACTACATCACAGCAGTTACTCTTAAGTTCTTAAATTCTCAGTCTTCTTCCTCTAATAGCACATTTTCAATATTATTCTGTAAATCAGTAGGGTTTATAAAACTAATTTTCTTTCCCAAAATATATGATTATCCTATGAGATCATTATTAGGGATAAATATAGTTCCTGCAGTCTCAAGAGTTTCTTCTATTCCAGATATTTTAAATGCAGACAAACAATTCCCTGTCATTGTAATTTGTGTTGATTTTATGCTTGTACAAGAAATTTAAGCCCAGCATTTTCAAATACACAATTTAATTATCTTTGTGCCTACTTTTATTGTCAATTCTTTCTCCAGTTAAGTGCTGTATAACATCTGGAGTATGATACATGATAGTCAGTCCTGAAATTTATCTTCAAAATACTAATAGTTTTGTTATACCATTTTCAACAAACTCAAAAAGCAGATAATTTTCATACAATTTTCTGATTGGATGACAAAAAGAACTGTTTAATTCTTTCAGTAGTATGAAATTCATACAACCATCTACATAGATACAACAAACCACAGATCACAACTATTGAAATAAATCTCAAAATACATAAGTGGTTTGTTTAAAATGTTACAAAGCCCTATAAAGTCTTCAAATCCTGAAGTCTCTTCTGCAAATGTTTCTCCCTTACAAGAATGCATTCTTCTGTGTGGTCTTTAGCATTGCAGGAGAGCAATGGAGGTTTGTATTGAGACAGTACTGTATCTTGAATTCAGTAGTCTAATGCTTTTTAAATAAAAAATAGTCAAGTACATATGTAGACAAGCTGATACTGTACACTTTGTTTATTCTACAAGCCTATCTGTGATCATAAACTCCTGGTAAATATTTGCTCTTTGGAGATTAGATTTAACATACTTGCATTTACTTGCAATTACAATATTGCTTTCGTGATGGCTGTTGCATGAGCTGCTGTATTTCATCAGTGACATAACGTAATGTACAGATAAGAGTTAAGTGGAAAGAAGTCTGTTGTGAATGGAACCTTGGTCTGTTTCAAAAATCAGCAGTTTACCACAGTCAGATTTGAATATTTTTTCTCTTCTTTAACCTTATTGCAGTTTGACTCTATCAGATCTCAAATCTGTATTTATTTTATTTTTTAAAAATTATTTTCTGGTGTATTCTTTTTTTTTTTTCCTTTAAAAATAGCATAATTTTGCAGCCTTTACCATTTTTATTTAAGAACAAAGGTGCTTTTCTTCTTTTCTCATGTGATTTATTGACTATTATGCACCCAACACTTTCAAATTGCTTCCAAAGGCAATAAAGTAGCAGGATAAATTCTAAGAAACAGAATTCACTTGTTGACTCTAAAAACAGAAAATTCAACGCTAATGCTGTCTTTTTTCAAGGTATTTAAGGTTTTTAAACTAAATGCAAAAAGGTCCTTTTATTTTGCCATACTGCATCAGTCCAAAGGGATTAGCTTAGTATATGAGAGATATTTATGATGCAAGGAATATAACAGCCTTTCAGTAGCTCCAAGCCTGTGATCGTAATACACTTTTACATTTTCTTTCATAGCTTTGTTTATTAAGCTAAAACATGCCTATAGCAGGCTATGTTATTACAAACATCATAATTGTACAATGTGTACATGGACCCAGGTTTTCAGCTGTTTTAAACCAGCTTAGTTCTGCTAATTACAGTGCAGTTGCTCTGGTGCACACAACGTGGCAATGTAGCAGCCGCGTACCTCATGCAAACACCTTCCTGCCACACGAGCCCATGGACACACGTGTGGTTATACCAGGCAGTCCCAAAGAAACTGGTGGCAGTGGTGATTCTAGAAACTTCCATTCCATAGAATAAGAAATAAGTGCACAGCAAAAATGAGGATATATTTTAAAAACCCATTTCAGTAGCAATTTCACATCTCAATATTTAGATAAGGAAACAAAGCTGTTATCACTTAATCTTATTTTCCCTTTCCTCACACTTATGTATTCATAATTTCCACCTGACCATCTTCACCTTTTTCTTACCTGCCTTCCACTTTTCAGCATTGTTCAATAGAAAAAGAGTATTTTTTCACTTCTAAAAAAATGTAGTGTATATCTTCATCTGAATTAATTTCTCATACTTTTTCCTGCAAAAATTCAAACTCTTTTCCTCTGTGTCCATGATTCTATTCTACTTCTGCCATAAAAAATGCATAATTTCTTTTCAGTTTTCTGTTACAACTTTATGTTAGACAGTACATTTATGGGAATCTAAATAAATTTTCTATCTTTAATCAATTGTTTCTGAAATCCTTCGTGAATCACTCTTCTGACACTATACATACTAGGTGCAATTAACTGGCATGAACAGAAGAATATTTCTGTGTTGTGCCATAAAGCAGTCATTGTTTTTCCTTTGTTATTTTAATATGAAAGAAATGTAGTTATGATTAAGTGCATGGAAAATTTTATTTATGGTGGTTGCAAATCTAGCACATGTTTTGAAATCATTGAGCTATCAGCCAGTAGCAAAACTCTCAGAGATTAAACAATATATAAATTCTTCCATTCTCTTCTCCATTGGACAATACAAGAACAATTTCAATAACAGAATTTTTACCACCTATGAATCTGTGAAATTGCATAGAAGACAGAATTTTGTTTTCCTTAGTTTTGCCAGCTTATAACAATGAAATGCAAAAATGCATGCCTTTTTATAACTGATGATTATACTGATTCATAACTTTTCTGTGAGGATCATCTTTCAGTCCTGCTACCCACTCCCACTGCACTAGAGTCAGACACCCAATGAACCTTGGCATAAGGAAAACAAAGATCATGCCTAGAAAGGAGGTATTGAGCAGAGTAAAAGGCCTGATATAGAAGACTTTCCCTTGATGAAAAAGGTATAAATACTCCAATTTGTATCATTATGCAGAATCTCCACTGGATAACAAGTAATTTTTCAATTCACAATTCTTTATCCAGAAGGTGGTTGGGCACTGGAACGGGCTCTCCAGGGAAGTGGCCACAGCACAAAACATGACAGAGTTCAAGGAGCATTTGGACAACACTCTTGGGCAAATAGTGTGATTTTTGGGATTGTCCTGTGCAGAGTCAGGAGCTGAACTCAGTGTTCCTCCCAGCTCAGAAGTTTCCATGATTCATGTCTTCAGCAAAGACATTGCTCCTTCATTGACATCGAGGAACTTACGGACCAACTCTCACAGAATTTAGAAGTTCTCACACCTGGGGAAAAAGGGTCTGTGATCCAACAAAATGCGTTAATGCAGTGCTCTGCAAATAGGTAGAAATCTAGGAAAATTATGCCTCTTCAAAAAGCAGCAAGCACTCAATATTTTCCTTCAATTTGAGATAATACTCATTCTTTGGGGATTTCCTGCTGCTCATGTCTTCTCCTCTTAACTTAATCAAGATATTTTTTTTCCCAAATTTTGTAATGTGTCACTTTAATTCCCATCATTCCAATGACCAAAAAAAGCCCTTACATTTTAAGACAAGAGTATTTTAAATGGGACCTAGGTTTTTTCAAAATATTTTTCCCAACAGAAATGAGCTGAAATTTTGAGTATCTCTTATGACACACAATTCAAGGTACTTTTCCCTTTAGGTGGGTATAAGTATACCTTTCCAACCTCAGTTTGTTTGCAAGTGAACTGCAAAGCCTTGAAATGGTCATTTATATCATTAGCAACCATGTCTCTCCTACTTCCAGCCCTACCACACAAGATCAGTTGAAGTATTAATTTTCCTATGCTACCTCCTTATTTTATATGTATTTCTTGATCTGCCTGGCACTGTCTTTCATCTAATGCAGGATGAATCTCCTTACCTTTAGATCACTTTGCAAGGCCAAATATTTTTCTGTTGCATCTCACAAGGAAGTAATTAAATACTCTGCTAAGGATTTCATTACGAGTCCCACCGAACCCTCTGGTTGTACTTAGCTCAATTATTTAAAATTACACGTGATTTAATTAACTTGCGGCACATTTGTGCATATGGCACATAATATTTCAAATTTTTATCTCATAAACCATATTTTAAAATGTTACTAATAGCTACTAATAGGTAAACAAATTAAAGTAAAAGGAAACCCATTTCTTACAAGCATTCAAAGCCTTTTCTCCATCTTTGCTCCTTCCCCTGCCTAAACAATGAACTTTGAAAAATGTAAGTCCTAGATGTACAGGGTGTCTTTATATTTTGATAAGCTGAAAAAGATTTGCTCAAGCTTGCCTCCTATGGGCTGTAAAATATTTTGGTTAATGAAAGAAAACTTTGAGAAGCACATATATGTTTAAAGGAAAAAAAAAAGTATTAAAATTTGTCAAATTGCAATTGCCCAAGCCATATTTTATCTGATAGCAGCTCACTAGTTCTTTTTAATTAAGTACATTAAATAAATTGATTGCACCTTTCCTACTTCTCTTAATTAATATGTGCTAAGAATCATTGTAAGAAGAAGACAAAGGAGGATGCAGAGCACTGATGGTATCAATGTTACAGCTGCCTGTCACATCTGCCAAAAAAAGTAGACTAAGTTTCTGAAAAATAGTGAGATACATTATAATGAAGACTTAGGGGAGAGAAAGAGACGAATACTGGCATTTTAAACTTCCATACCAGCCCTTGCAGAATTGATGACTGCAAGTGGGTGTAGCTGTCAACTAATATTCTCTGAATAACTCTATCACCTAGGGAAATCAGTGACTCCAGCAAGTTTATATTTTTACCCTCCTGAAACTAGTGTACATATACAGTGTGAAAGAGCTATCAGATTGCTTCCTGTATGATGAACATATAATCCACCATACCATCCACCTCTGGGTACAAATCAGGGAAATATATACCCTTTGGGGTAGTGCATTTCTTCTTAAATTTCACTAAAAATCACAGGCCAGCTCTCTTCTCTGACTGGGCATGCATAGCTCAGCTTTTGGGTAAGAAAAATCTCCCTGATCCCTGCAGAGGGAGTATCCCTGTGATCTGCTCACTTTCCTTCCCACTGTTCTAGAGGTGCCAGAGCACAGTGGGGCTCTACCACTCCTTCCTGCCCTGCCTGTCAATCAGCTGGGTTTTGGGAAACATAAATCATTTCCATTTTTAGTTGGACAGCTGGTAGGTTGGGAAAGGAAAAAACTGCTGGGTTGTTATGCAGCTGTGAGAAATCAAACCATGATATTTTGGTTTTATAGCAGAGTTTTTCCACACAGAATGCCCAGCTTCATATCCATTTACAAACTCTCTCCATAATGTCGAGAGCCACCATCCTCTCAGAAGACATTTTCTCTGGCACTTGCAGCACAAGTAGAGCAGGGTTTCCTCAAGAATCTGTCATGATATCAACTATAGGACACAAGGTGGGAGATAGAGGTCGATGAAAAATTAATAAAATCTTGAATTCTTCTCAACCTCTAAAAGTTTCACATTATATTATGAACAATGTCACAAATTCACCAGGTTATGCTGACTATCTGCTACTTAAAGTTTTCTGTTTTACACATCTGACATTGATGCTTCTCTTTGTTCCTCAGTGCAGTATTTCAGAAACATGCTTAACTACCTTATTTAATTAATTAATTATCTCTCCTGGTACAATTCTTTAATTTATTGTCTGTGAAATCAACCATTTTCACTTCCATCACCCATCCATTTTCACTTCTCTGCCATCCAGAAAACTGAATCTTAATTTGAAGTTATTTTTTTCTCTGTGTGGAGAGAATCAAAGGTCAGTTTTAAAATGCTGCTAGATTTCAGTCTCCATTCCTCAGCCTGCGTATACAACCTTGTACAAAAAAACAGCTAGCTGGTTCAAGGCCCCCCTGTTAATCTTTTACACTCATATTTTTCTTCACTATTATACTAAGTTTCTGCCACTTATGGGGAAGGGTATATTTATTTTACTTGGATTAATTTTGATTGCAGCCTTCTTGACTGCATCTTAAGTATTTCCCATGCATTACTGAATCCCAGCCAAATCACTTTAACTCATTTCACATTCATTCTAGTAGCTATTGACTAAGTAAAAATAATACTGTAGTGCATTAAAAAGCTTGAATAGTTTCCTTTCTGATTAGTGTAGCAGTTAAAAACTCAGACTATTATAGACATCTCTGTTCTTCTGAATTTAAAGGAACAGATTTGGATCCTATTTTGTATCAAACATTTATAGATTTAATTATTAAAAAATTTTACACTTCTGAAAAATTTTACAGCTTTCAGTTTTTCAAAGTCAGACTTCTTATTTTGTCAATAATAGTGTTATGTAAAACTTTTGGCCTTAAAAGAATTCGCATTCAAATAGCACCTTCCATCAGTCTGAATCCATAATCAAAGATATTTTAAGAACTTTCAGTAATTCAATAACAAATCAACTAAATTGTCTAAATGGCAATCTTTGAGAAGCGTTACCTACTTGCAAGGGCCTCATCTTGTTCTCACTTGCTGTGGAGCTTATGGACTGACCAGGTTTGCAAATCACATGGGTATAATCAGCCCAGATATGCAGATGTGCCTTCAGTCTTTCTGGTCACAATCACTTTTTTGTGAAATATTTGTATTTGCTTTCAGAAACAGAAAAAAGTATATTAAAGCATCTGTTATGGAAGTGATCCAAACTAAAGTAATGATTTACATCAAGGACTAAAACATTGAATTAATGGCTCAAGGTATAAACATAGTGGCACAATAGGAAAAATCATTTCAGTTGGAAACTGTATTTTTGTCTTTCCATAAAAGCTATTTAGTCAAAATAAGGTTTGACTAAAAAAACAGGGTTTCCCAGACAATTCTTCTAAAGAACAGGCTGGTAGATTTGGAAACAAGTTCTTTGACCTTTGGCTAGTAAGTGGTACATTGTATTTTGTTTGAGCCTTAAGTAATTTTCTGTACCAAGACAATTCTATGTATCTAATTACAGCATTAGTGTAAAAATTGTTCCAGCTGTCCAGAAGGTTTTGCTATTGGATGATATCATAACCAGGGTGTTATTAAATCTCACAGCAGCTGGAGACTTGACTCCAGTCAAGCAAGAATCCTACAGAGATATTGAGTAGTGATGGATTTCCTGTATATCTTTCAGTGAAAAAAATTAAGATTTTTTAAAAGATGTCATAACATCAACATAGTTTGCAAAATAAGTCTATATCATAAGTTGAAACTACTTTAAAATGTGTATGAAGGTAAAATTTCTTGATAACATTTCTTTTGAACTCTAAAAACTGTCACATAGTAAATCAAAATCACACAGTAAATACACATATTTCTTCTAATTCATGTTTCCAAACATTGGTAGAAACAACATGAAAAATATAGCATCAGCATATATCTAAGAGACAAAGTGCTTCTCCAACTTTATATGAAAACCACTCATTTTTATGAACGTAGAATATATCCCTTCAATAAAATAATAACATAATAAACAAAGAAGGGTTTAATTTGCATTTCAAATCACATTGAGCAGCTTAAGGCCTTGCAGATTTTTCCGTGCATTTTACATTCAATCAAGTCAAAGTAGAGTCCAGCTGGACAAGGATATATATGCAAGTGGCTATCAACTCGGATTTTTATTAACTCATGAGACTTGGTGGGGTTTTCAAATTTAAATGCTAATAATATTTTTTTAAAAAATTTGAAGAAATCAAGTTATTGCATATGATTGTGCATGTTGTAGTGCCATAGGAAGCCATAGTACCAAGTAAAAAAACACATCTCCAAACTACTGATGTAGGGGAAAAGGGGATTACTGTTACTTTCTTACTTCATTTCTACATCTTAATGAAAAGATTTAGACCCTCAGTTTTTCTTTAAGATAATGGAAGACAGGTGGGCTCTTGTTTTGTCTGTGAAATAGACAATATAGTAGATCTAGTCACTAATATGAATTAGTGGATTATATAGTTCCCATATATTTATGCTGATATATATGAATGTACAGTGTTAAATTCTTGGCTTTGCTTTCAGAATACCAATATTAATTTTTTTCCAGGAAGTTCTACTTTTCTTATCCTATTCCCAGACTCCTATCCACAGATCATTTCTCTACATCCACAGAGACAGAGAGAAACTTGGAGTAAAAATAGTTAGAGGCCAGAAAAATAAAGTTAGGGAGGGATGGGAAAGCTGATTTTGCCAAATTTAGACCCTATCAAAACCCCTTGGGTTCTGTATTGCAAAACAGACCTGGAAACTTCTGAGTACTGGTCTGTTCTGCTGTTTGCTACATTTTTTTTTTCCTTTCTTTTTCTTTTCTTTTTCTTTTTAAAATATTCCTCTGGTAACCCTAGAAACAGAGAAAGGATTGCTTCCAGGCAAGAAGCACTGCTTGCTCAAACAAGTCAATGTTAAGAAGGAATACATACTCAAAGCTGGAAAAAGAAGGCAAGTAAAAACTGGTTTTTTTTTGCTTGGCCAGCTCAGGAGTTCTAACTGGTCTTTTCTGTGCTCTGACAAATTTCAGTTCTCAGAAGCCTTTTACTCAAGAAGTGGCCAATGATCTCCAGTCCAGCTATGAAATCAGGATAGAGAATGTACATATTCAGGAGTGGACATTACAAGAAGTCCTTTTTTCAAACACCTTCATCTACTTCAGAGGAAAGACTCATCAATAATCAATGTTAACAAGACTAAGCCTTTTTTGCTTTTTCTACATGGCCTTTGGAGGAGCAATATGTCCAAGAACAATGCTATAAAATCATATTCTTTCTTTAAAAATACCACAGAATAGCAAACTATATTCTATCCTATCATGATCACCTTCCTTTGTTGAGATCCTAAATTCAGAAGGAAAGGATTTTAAGCAGAGAGACTTTTGAAAACACTGGTTAGCCTGGACATCCTGGAAAAAAGAACATATGTGGGCAGCAAATTTTCAAGCTCACTCTGGAATCCAGGATAACGTGTAGTCATAGTACTCCAGGTGAATCCTGATCAAAGTTTTAAAAACAAACCTGTTCACTTTCCCTTCTGTGTTCCACCTGGAAACTATCTTTCTAATGTCCATCTGGAAACCCTGTGTAGGCACATGCCTCCCCTGAAACCAAGTTTGGGTCTTTGCAAGGAAACTGATTTATGCATGAATCCACAGTTGTAAAGAATTTCACCTAAATTTTCTGTAGAAATTTTGACATCATAGGCTTTCTACTGGAAATCAATTTCTTTTAGCAAACTTAGTTGATCACTTAGAAGCTATGAAACAAATAGTTTAATTAAATCAGCTTCAGTTACAGAAATCCTGCTGAGATCTGTCCTTTCCTCTTTTCTGACATACACTGGGCTGGAATACAGCCTGTGCTGTACACCTAATTTTTCATGAGGTAGCAGACATCTTTCCATTATTATTCTGTGAAGAGCATTCACCTATGACCTCAAACACAACTGCTCATCAGAATTCTGCTTCTGAGAGGAAACTGTGCTAACATTACTCCTGCAAAAGAATGGCAACAATTTAAGATTTTACTTTCAGAATTTCTTCCACCATGGTAGAAATGGAATAGAATGTACCAAATAAGCACAAGTTTTCCCTATGTGATGGATGAGGAGTGTCAGATATTTAAGTAGATTAATATGTAAATAGAGATACAAAAAAGCCAGCCTCCTCCCACTCTGAGGAGGGACAACATGCCAGCTGTGCCCCTCATTTCTGCCTTTCTCGTGTTCACATCCTGTACTAGAGCTAGAAAATGTCTGATCAAATTGGGATGTGGGAAAGGAGCTTCTATGTACCTCACCAGCCATGGAGATTTGCCCCAAAAATGCAATTCATGTAAGTTGATTTAAAAAACAATAATCATCTTAGATTAATTATTTTAAAAATTATAATATTTCAAAAAGAATTGTTATTGTCTGGAGTTAAAGGATTTCAACTTCACCTAGATTCACCAAGAGTTAGTATGGCTGATCAGTGTTCATAAAAACTGGAAACATGAGTTCTCTTCTTTTATTTCTCTAGCTTAGTGGCCAGCACACTTGCTCACACTGTGTCACTGGGGTTATCTTCAATTTTGCATGAGAGAATCTGAACCAGAAATTAGGGGAAAAGATCTACACGTTAGACAAGAGAGTATTTTTTCTCAAAACTGTGGATATAAAAGAATTATCTCACACAGGAGCTAAAGGAATATATCTGCATGTTAATTTCATATCAAAAGACGACAGTTTTTGCAAACTTTCTCCCAGTTCATTAAAGAGTGAGAAGTTCTAGCTTATTAGGGAATTCAAGACAAAGAAACCCATAGTAGATGGTGAATTTAAGGACTTCTAGGGCCAGGGAGGATCATTATACCAAGACTGAGGTATAACATTACCTGGTCTTAGACCCAGTTCTCTCTCTTTGATTAAAGGCAATGTGAGGGAAGGTTTCAGCCCAATTTTTTTTTTTCTTTTTACCATTTCTACCATGAAAATATGAAGAGCCCAGAATTTCCTTTGCTAGTTTGTGAAAATAGTTAATCTCCTTCCTGGTAAAGAAAGCAAGAGAAATGAAGAATTCTTCTGTCTTTTTCATTTAAATATTATTGTAATATAATCCACCATGTCTGGCTATAAAAGTAGCTTAACCATTGTTAACTCTCATTTCTTCACTAGAAAACAATCATTTTCCTGTTTCAAGGTTTTTCCTAGTTATTAATCACACATTTCCATCTGTTCATACCAATACCTCTTCAGTAGTTAGATATGATTGATTTGAAACAAACTCTGCAGAAAAAAAAGATGTATTGTTAGAGTTCAATTGTCTTATACACTGTTTCAAGTGCAGTCATGAGCTGACATACACATAAATTGTTTTGATTATTTCCACTATGCTTATCTAAATTTGTCAAACTATTTGAGCAGATGTGTTTGACTAACTCTTTGTATTTCCTTATTTTGGCTTCTATAGCTGTACATATAAATCTTTATCTATGTCCTTACATATGACATTACATAAGACATTATATTTAGCATTATATATAGCATTTCTGAATGTGTTCACCACTAAATGTAATGCTCCTGGACACTGGGCACCTGCCAAATCTTGTGCCAAACTTATACCAACGAGGCTCACTGAGAATGAGGTTTTAAGTGCATTTTCCCAATCATCAATGTAAAATGATTCCCTCCTCCCTTGATTCCCCTACCCAATAGCTCAGCAATTAGAGTACAGGTAGCTGACAGGAGCCAAATGTTCATTGCTGGCCAATGTGTGGAAGTTCTAACCATGAGGCAATACTGCTTTTAGTGATGAGGTTCTCCCAGCTTTCCTCTATGATGTAACTATTTTGCACAGGATATGTGTTTTGCTCACCTTTCCTGTTACATGGGACACACATATATCCCTGAAAACGTTGTGACCAGTAGGTCACATCCTCCAACAACAAAAGGATGTGTCTTTCCTTAGCAGGCAAGGGCGTACTTACTATTATAGTAGCAGCTATGAACTTCATTTCATATGTCCTTCATTCTAGCCCAAAATAGCTTGCTGCTGTGGTTTATTGTCTGTTTTAAGTCCTCCTCGCTGCAGCATTTAGCATTTCCAATCTAATGCCTTTAATTGCCTGGTAAGATAACAGGGCCTCCAGCTGCTGTGGAGGGAATCTAAGGCAGAAGGAGTCAAGGTGAGATGTTTGCTTCTACAAAGGAAGTCTGCAGTAGGAGAAAGAAATGATCTTTGGATTAAATGGGAATATATATAGAATATAGAATATCTGTCCAAAAGTTCTTGTGTCCTATCTAGCTTTTCCCAAGGCCTGTCAGTGATTCAGATCACAAAAGGAATATTGAAAGCCAAAATATTAGCAGCACAAAATGCAGTTAATTGAGGAAGTCAGAAAAGCTTTATCTGGATAATTTGGACTATGTCTGTGTGAAAAAACAGTTGTCTTTTTCATTCTGATTTAACTAAATTCCTACAAAAGCTTTGTATTGACACAAGGTTCTTGATTACTCAGGGTCTCTTCTTGGCTCACCACAGGTTCCATAATTTGTTCCTGTGAAGTTAAAAAGTGCACATTGTGTTTTGTGTAAATCCGTTACAGCAATTGTTATGTTTTGCTTCTTAACTTGAAGATGTTACTCCTCAGAATGGCAATCAGAGAGGAGTAAGGTGGATATTTCATATAGGTGGCAAAAGGGCTGATTTGCCCTGTTTGTTCTTTGCTAGTTTAGTTATGTTCTATATATTAGAGTCGTTGAACCTGGTAAAGCCAGACTACTTATCTCTTCATAGTAAACACAATAATTATTTTTTTTTCTAATCTGTTCACTGGCTTCTTCTCATATTTGGACTGATTTTAACATTTACTAATGGTTTGAGAGCTTTTGACTTCCGTAAAATAATTACCACTTTTTCCCCAATAGAAAAATAAGAAAAAACTAACCTTCAGTTATTGTTTTCTATTTAATTTTGAATTTTTCTCTAAGTCTTTTGGCTACAGAAAACTTTTAGTATACAGAAACAATACTTAGTGAATCCTGTCTTTCCTGACATACAATCAGATAAACCATTGATTGCCCCTTAACTCAGCACTCATGATTTACACTCTCTATTTCACTCCTGCTAATTAGCATTAATGTACTAATGAGGTGTTTCTTAGCCTGAAACAGAGGCTGTAATAAAGCACTGCCCCATTTCAGGAGTTTGATTCCATATTATGACTACAAATATAATCTTGGTGTTGTCACCAAATAGTTGACCAAGTTAACTGGAGTTGGGGTAATTAATGGGACATGTGCAATAATGGATCATCATCAACATCTAAGCACAGTGATGCAAAGGTGCTGCAAAAGCTGTGAAAGAGGCATTAGAAAGAAATCTGAAGGGCATCTATTATTTTATGGAAACTGAAACTGTCCCTAGAACAAACACCCACAAAGGGGTGATCCCACCTAACACTGCTCATCTCATACTTAAGGACATAAATCCTATTGCTTCGGTCTTTGGTTATGATCTTAAAATAAAATGCTTTGTTAATCAAGATATATGATGGGAGGAGTGCATTTCATCCTACAGGTGCTGCAATTTTGAAGCACAAGTCTCTGTGAAGGCAACAGTGTTCTGCTAGATGCTGTAAACAGAAATACTTTTCAGTTAGTTTAGAAAATTGATGTTAAATTAAGACTTAAAATACAAACTGTCTCAGACCTGGAAAACATATAAAGCAGAAATTAAAGCATATTTGGATGAGTCTTAGTGTTTAGATACAAGACCATACTTTTAATAATATTTTGCAGTATTTTTGAAAATATTGTGTCCATCCTCACCAAAAAAATTTGAACCTTAAATAAATGCAACTTATCTGAAAGTTTTGTTTTCAACTGACAGTTTTGAAGGTAATCATATAGTAGACATAGCTCCATGGGCTTTTTCTCCCCTCTGTTTCATCAACCAGATTATTCCCAAATTACTGCTCATCCATTAAAACAGAAATGATCAGCAACTGCAGTTCTCTCATCACAGTTAATATAATTTCTCTTGAATACAGCTTTCTTTTTTAGACTCCCCGAAGTTTTGTCCAATTGATTAACTGCACCCAGTTAATAAGAAAAAGAGTAACTTTATTCAGCAGGCCACAAAACTTCCCCACAGCTTCCTGTAATAATTAACCAAATCTGCTATATGAAATATTTCCATAGTAGGAATTCACAAAATGTTTGTGATAAGGCATAGCTTCAGAAGTTTAGTAGAATGTTGAATTATTTACCGACACTGGAGGTTTAGCTTTTGTGTCCATTACAGAGTTAATATCTGGGGAGAGCATTTTCTAGACCATTTAGAGCAAGATTCTGTAGGAGAAGAAAAGATCTGGATATGCATATGATACCTAGTATCATACAGTCTGTATCATAAACATTATCTGCTGGACAGTTGTGAAGTTTGGTATAACTATAAATTAATAGATAGACTAGTAGTAGCAGAAGTAAGCTAAGATTATTTGTCAAAGATCAAAACTAAGATAGTTGTTTCCAATAGATCCTAAATTTTGAATGTCTTTCTTTTTAGTTACTGAAGTTTTCCCAACTTTTACTGGTTAACCAATGCCAACAAAAGTTTGGAATGGGGAGTGAAGTCTCAAGGAAGCTTCCATTATTTTGCTACATTTGTTCTGTATTTTGGTTACATGCATAGTTTCCACTTCTGGTTTTGTTCCAGTGCCTCCTCTGACTCTCCCTGGACATCCCTGGAAAGCCAGTTGACAGAAGGCAACCTGTTCCCCTCAGGAAGCCTGATCTCTCTCCTACCTGGAGCACAACAGTGAACCATACGATTGCAAACAGCTGATTGTTAAGAAGATGTGATGCTAATTGCTACCTGTCAGGAGAAATGGGTGCCTGGTTGGGTAAGTTATCTTTCAACATTTGTCTGAAATACATCTGTTAGATATTATTCTTCTCTACTGGTACAGTGGCTGCACAGGTCCTCCACAAAGATTCAATCTCAGCAAAAAGACAGCAAGTTAAAAGCAGTGTCCTAATGCAAACACTGAGGGCCATGAGGCTCATTATGATGTAAAATCAAGGTCAGGCACACGATAAGTATTTGATATGAATGCACTCTGTGTTGCCACATAGACAACACATGCATATATGTGTATATATTGCTATATTATATTATATACACTTCTTCATAGGTCTGTCCAATAATTTTATTTGTTCAGATGAATAGAGTGGTTCTGAAGCAAATGGCTGAAAATTATCCAAATTGGTTCATTTCAATGAGATATTCTATCAGCAAGAGCAATCTGAATTCCTTGAAGATAAATCTAAAGGAGAAGGTATGTTCCAAAAATCACACCTAAAGGAAATTCAGTTCACAAGTTCAGATTAAAGCTGGACTGAAACCAATATTCATGAAACCCATGGTCAGGACAAGGATCCTTTGCACGCTCTATCTCACTTTAGAGACCTTTTTAGAGACCTTTTCTAATAAGGCCACATTAGAGGCAAAAGTAAACATGCAGTGACTCAGCCAGAAATACCTTTTTGAACTAGAATTATAGAGTCGTTTGGGTTGGAAGGGACCTTTAAAGAACATTTCTCCAAGCCCCCTACAATAAGCAGAGGCATCTTCAACTAGATATTGGTGCTCAGAGCTCCATCCAACCTGGCCTTGAATGTTTCCAAGGAGGGAGCATCTACCAGTTCTCCGGACTACCTGTTCCAATATTTCACTACCCTCATTAATAAAAAATCCCTTCTTTTATCTAGTCTGAATCAACCCTCTTTCATTTGCAAACCATTACAATTTCTCCTGTCGCTACAAGCTATGTTAAAACTCCATCCTCATTTCTTATAAATCCCCTTTAAGTACTAGGAGGCTGTTATAAGGTCTCCCCAGAACCCACCCTTCTCAAAGCTGGATAGCCCCAGCTGTCTCAGTCTTTCCTTATAGGAGAGGCACTTCCACTCTCTGATCATCTCATGGTCCTCCTCCAGACCTGTTCCAACAGGTCTATGTCTTTCCTGGACCGAAAACACCAGAGCTAGATGCAGTACTCCAGGAACTAATCAGAGGAAAGAAGAAGGGGAACAACATCATCTCCCTCAACCTGATGGCCACACTTCTTTTGGTGCATTCAGGATCAGTTGGTTTTCTGAGGTGCAAATGTACCTTGCCAACCCAAGTCCAGTTTTTCATCTACAGTCCTTCTCACAGGGCTGCTCTCAATCACTTTATCCCACAGCCTATATTCATAGTGGAGGTTGCTTGACCCATGTTCAGGGCCTTGCAGTTGGTCTTGTTGAACCTCAGGTACACATGTATCCAATCCTTGGTCTCGCCCAGGTCCCTCTGGATGGCATTGCATCCCTCAGGTGAGTCAGCCACACCTCTCAGCTTGGTGTCTGCAAACTTGTTGAGGGTGGTCTTGATCCCACTGTCTGTGTCACTGATGAACATATTAAACAGCAATGGTCCCAACACAACCCACCAAGGACACCACTCACCATTTCTGCTCACCTGAAAATTGAGCAATTGACCACCAATACCCAGATGTGACCAGGCAGAATATCTTTGCCCTCTCAATGTTTTTTCCTCAAATCCCCTTCCTATTCTTATAAGAAAAGCTAAAGTTTTGTTGTTTGTGTCTGTAGACAGGCAACCCAGTATATACACTAAAGAAAAATAAATATTGGTCTCTGTACATAGCGTATGTGAATAACTTAAAGCACATTCCTCTCCTAATCAGTCCTTATCAACTATAATATAAAACAAAAATGCTGATGATCCAATTACTTCAGTATATGCTTCAATTTATACTGTTCTGCTGAGCCTGTCATTAACAGCTCATTACAGCAACTTTCATGTCAAATTCCTGATAGATCTGGAAAGGGAGTTCACATCAGCAAATATTACTCATGCAAGGAGAGTAAACCAGGGAGGAAATTCAGCCATTGCATCTTTCAGTTTTCATACCAGCAATAGCTAGCTATACTTGATTGCATTATTTTGACACACTGCATTTAATGATACAGTATTTCACAGGAGGTTCACATGCCCCTGCACAACCATTATGAAATATCAACTCCACATGTTTCAATCAGGCCATATGCTGTTGAAACAAGCATAGAAAAAAAAAAAAAAGATATATTACACTCTATTCCTGGGAGGCTGACAAGCACTTCTGGACTTAAAGGGATGTGTCTTCAAGACAACAGGCAAGTATTATGTCTACAAAGTCATAGCACATTTAAGGCAAAAACCAATCTGCTAAGAGGGACAGTCTTTAGACAGCCATCATACCAGCAACAAGATCTCTAAGACTTCCATTACTTTAAATCATTCAGAAAAGCGCAGACTTTAATTTAATCAATTTTATCAGGAAAAAAATAAAAACAACAGCTCTCTTTTTTGGTTGGTTACATCAGCTGCCTAGATTTACTGAGACAATAGCATAGTCATAGCAGGCAAAGGAGAGAAGAGATGATGGAGGGAGTACAGCTGTAGGTTATCTTTCTCTGAAATTACCATATTCTTCCTGAAAGTCTGTGTGTCCTTCAGGATCATTCTGTCATCCAGAAAGCATTATGTGTGCCTTTCTGTGTACAAGCAAAGAATTAGAAAAAGCAAAAAAAGATTAGAGGCAGGCAACCTTTCTGTATATTTAAGCCCATCATTGGTTTAGGAGGAAACAAACACACTATTTTGGGCAGTGTTCTTGTTTTACAAAAGTGGATGAGGGAGGGGTGAAATCAGTCTACCTGTCTGAACTGTAAGACAGGCCAGAGAAGGGGGATAGAAAATTCAGAGGGATGCTGGGCACCTTGAACTCATTACTCTGGTTTCTAAGTTGTGTACGTCTTGTGGCGTACATCTAGTGGATGAGATTGGCATTTGTTTCTTTTGTCAGCAGGGTTGCCCTGTGGACTCCCCTAAAATGAAGGAGTATAGTCTTCATGGGGCAAAATTAAAGCCAGCTAACTTTCTGCCAAGAACCAGACAAGGAGAAATGGTTTCTGGACCTTCCTCTTTTGGACATATGCCAGGTGAAACATTTTAGGATATCTCCACCATTTACATAAACACATCTCTCTTGTTTTCTTAATCATAGGAGACTGGGAGTGTGGTTTTTTTCCTGTACTTTTGTGTTTCTCTGCTGGTTAGGAAAATAAATTGCCATTGCTTTACATACCTTGGTTGTTCAGCTTTAGGATTTGTCTTCTGAGAGCATAGTAATAATCACAGTGTTTTCTCACCAGTATTGTATTGCGCAAGTGCAGCCAAATTTTACGGTTGCAGAGAGCATTAACAGGCCAGGCCAAGAGTCTCTTTAGACTTTGATTTAATATGAAATTTTACATTGCATCCTCAGTTCTTTGCATCATTACTATAATTACTTGACATTTTATTTTTCACACTGACTGCAGAAAGGTACTCTCCATGGCCCCCAACTCAGATCCAGGGAGGCCAGTCAATCAACAACATATTTGTGCAAGATGCAGTATTATTAACTATATTTCATAAATCTTAGCTGTGTAGACCCACTCTAAACTCCTTCTTATTTCTTGCTAGTATTTTCCTATCTTTTTTTTTCCCACTAGTTTGCAAAGTATTTCCTTTTAAAAACTCAGTCAATTATTTATAGAAGAATACAGAGGGCACGACATTTAACATACCGAACAAGGACAGATTCCCTGCTTCGACCAACTTTGAACGTCAGGGCTCAGTCATGCTGTGTAGGCACAACTGAGATTATCATGCTTTGACAAGATAAAATTGTTCTGAAGCTTCAAGGCACTGAAAAGGACAACACCCTACTCTACTTTCCTTTTGGGAATTCCAGACTGTTTCTTCACTGCAGCTGACCTATTCTTTGTAAGATAAAGAAAACAGTTTATTCTTCCTCTCTTCCTATCCCACACAAATCCTTCACTAATCCTATTGGAACAGATTTTCTCTATGATAGAAACCACAAGGTGAAATTTTTAAAATGGCAACCTTATAGTATGGGGAGCTGTAAGGAGCAGTCACCACCCAACTTAGAAACATGTGAAGACCACAGCTCTTCTTCCTGCACAACTCCTAGGAAAGTACAAGGAGCTGAAAATTAAGGAAAACCTATTAAACCATCATAAATACAGCAAAATCATCTCTGTGTCTTTATAGCAGTATAAGGGGGGTAATTCCTAATTTAATTTTCATGCTATTTAGAAGAGTGAGTTACAAAGACATCATAACAAGAACAAAGAAAAGGCAAAGCTGGAACTGAGGAAGGAAATCTGGTAGAGGGTGAGGTTTACCCTCCAGTGGCTCTGACACATGTAAAGCTCTGGCTTGGAAGAAAGCTGGAATTCTCACACAGTGAATAGAAAGTCATAGTATGAAGAGACTGGAGAGAGGGTTCCAGGCATACCAGTAATGAGTCTTTAACAAGGAGACCTTTGCAAGTTAGGCCTCACCACAGACTAATCTGAGAAGTTGTTTGAGGAAAATATATTAATTACAGAAATAAGTATGAAGAAAAGAGTTTAGTTTCTAAAGAAAGCCTACCAGCTTTTTTCTGACTACAACATGATGCAAATACCACACTATGTCTCTGGAGGATATGTTCAGTCAATGCCCAACATGGCATTAAAAGAATCTAATTTATTATTGTTGCTATTTCTATTACAGTAATTCCACTGGGAATTTAAAAAAACCGTGCAATTTAAAGGGTTTTTCTGCTTTTCTCTTGATAAAGCTTAGTGCAAGTCATAGCTCCAGAGAAACCATCTGGGATTTCAGACATAACAACTTGTCAGTCCCTCTGCATGAGAAACTAAAGCTCTGGTACAAATAGTGGCTTGTCTCCATTTCCTAGCTGGAGAACTTTATCATTATGCATTAATTCTGAGCATTAATTATTTATTTGTTTATTATGATACCCAGTATGTCACATGAGGCAAAGGACTATTTTACAGAACATTGGAGTCCAGTGCAAAATTTAGAGGTTTTAAAGTAATAAGAGTAAGTTTTATCTTTCCTTTGGCAGTTAAGTTGCTAAATAAAAACAGAACACATCTCTTAAGTCAGCACAAATTTTAATTTACTGAGTTTTCTTGTAAAAAATAGGTATTTCCATTCATGGTGGGAGAGAGAATCTAGTCAGCTTAAAATATTCAGTGATTTGTGAGAAAATACAGAAGAGTAGAAATTCAAACTATTTTCTCATAATTTTTGCAGATGTTACATTTTTCTAATTCAGCCTGAATTCTCAAAACATTTAGTCTTGTCAAAAGACTATTTTTGACTCACCATAGCTCCTAAAACCACAGGTAGTTCCATTCTGTACACCATATATAAGATTGACTAGTAATCTGGTCAATGTGTAATTATTTTTGAAAATGCTGGTGGAATTGAACATATCACATCAGAGAACACCTCTCCATAGACCACCAGCTTTTCAAATTATTCTAAAAGTGCCAGTCTAAACAAAAAAGATCCAACAGGGTTTTCTGCCTCTAATGGGAAATTCCTCAGTCATTAAACAGCATGGATAAATATTAAGCACTAGGAAAAAAAAAATGGGGTCCATGATCCTCATATACATTAAAACAGGGATTTGTTGAACTTGAATCCCCGGCTCTGTTGGTGTAGCTCAGGAAAATTTAAACTTCTTTCAAAATGACAAATAATAGTACACATGTTGTACAGAAGCACAGTTTCTTATATGGGCCTTGTAAGGTTTGCTGTTGACTGTATCTAAACGTAGAGCAATACCTCAATGGTGGCATCTAATCCGTGTTTCAGCCACAGCTGAGATTCTTAGGGAGTTATCCAAATTTTTTACCTTTATCTGCTGCAAGGTGCATTTTCATGCTATTCAGCTGACACAGACATTTAATTCCTTCCAAAACCAGCAGCTTTTGATACAAAACAAACACACAGAATAAAGGATTACGCTTTCATTAGGGTTTCATTGACAATAATTGTGTATAGATCAGGCTGCAAGAAGGTAACAAAGACTGCTTTTGTAGTATTATCAGGAGGAGCAATATGAACTTCATTCTTTGTTTGCTTGAGAATAAACAACTTTAAGAATAGTTAAGCGTGTGGTGCCAAGCTTACTAATGTGAGTAATTTCCTTATTTTTTTTTATTTCTGTGATGTATCAAGCACCTGAAAAATAATTCCTGGTTTTTGCCAACATTCTCCCTTTATCACTCTCTCTCTCTCTCTCTCTCTCTCTAGCCCCCTACAAGTCACACATGGAGAAAAGCATAATCAGCTCTTTTCCATAAGTGTCCTTTTTTTTTTCACCAGTGCATGAAGAAATGCATTCTGTGATTGACCTGTCTTGCCAAATTTCCATAGTCAAATATTGCCTATAAAAATTATTTGTGAAAATGTTCATTTATATTCATACCAGAAGAATGATAATTTGAGCAGTTCTGCTGTCCATAGCTGTGGCTTTATCTCAGAAGGAGAGATGTAGTCCCTGAAGTAGGTTTCAAAATACTAAGGACTGCATATCTTCAAGTCAACTCCACTAAATACAAAGCGTTTGTTTTGCTGCCATCAGTGTAAGATCCATTCTGCAGTGCTTCCATTTTCCAAGGGGTCTAAGATAGAATCATTACACTAGACTAATCCTGAAGAGATAAATATGTGCCTGATAGTACAGCAGGGGTGAAAATCAAATGTGAGATTGTTCTGACAAAGAACAAAACCAGAACATTTCACTCAAAGTTCCTTCTATAGCAGTCAGAAACTACAAAACAAAATTATCTCCACATTCTGAATCAAACTTGAGTTTTGGAAGAGGGAAGAGGTAGTTCTAGCTCCTTCCTAATATCTACTAACCTCTCTGACCCAGACACACTCACCATTCAAATAATCTGGACCTCTTAATTTAAACTTCTCTGGCAGAGCCTGGCATTGTCAGGTGCCCATCAGCCTCTGTGCTTGAATGGGGACAGAACCACTGAGAAAATGGTGAGCATCTCTGCTACCTACTTTATATTTGTTTGACCTCTCCAAGGCTTTTTTATACCCCTTTCCTAGCAAAAAATCAAAACTCATCAAGATGTCATTAATTCCCAGCAATAACTATACACTAGAGAAGACTCCTGTGTCTTTCTTCTCGCTGCCATATGAAGAACGATTTTTGTTGAAAGCTGACATGTTCACATACTGTTCTACTTTATGGCATCAACTTTTGAGCTAATTGAAAAAGAAATGAGTTCAATGCAGGTGCCTGGTTTGTTCATAATACAGACACAAGAGAGAATGCAGTGAAATATATACAACTGTATAAACATTTGGCCTTTGAGGTCATATAAAATTAACAGTATTCAGCAGCAGATTCCTCAGTCCATCTTCACGCTCTCAAACAATTCTTGAGCAGACATGTTTTCAGAGGAAGAACTTGAGAAAGATTTAAAAGGGGACATGGTGAAAGCCAGAGGGCTTTTTTGTATGTTTAGGGGGATTATTCCATCACAATTCATAAGCTGTGTATAACCAGAACCTCTGATTTACCATAGCATGCATTTAAGAGTGTGACTGTAAATGAAGATAAGAGTCTATTATAGCAAAAATTGTCAGTGGAGAGAATAATTCATACTGCAGAAAAGTAGGAAGAGACTTGATGACAAGGGAAGTAAGAACAACTGTCTACCTAACAAATAAGTATATTTATAAAAATGTGTACATCAATCCATGGTGAAGCTGCAGGAAATTCAAGGGGTGTTTTGAACAAAACAGTCTCTTTCTGTTTCACCTGAGAGTTTTCATGTTAGAGCCAGGTCAGTGAATACACTTTATCTTGGGAATCCATTAAGTGAAAGAGTAGAGGGCTTTCTGCCTGCCAAAGAAAGCCTAAACTATTTATACTTGACAAGAGGGAGTAAGAAAATCTTATGGAACAAGGCATTTTTCAGGGATTTAAATGACTCTGTACGCAATTCTATGATTTACAGTTCTGCCATTGATCTATCACATGACCTTAGGCAAGTAACTTCACCTTTATGCCTCAGTTAACCTGTTATACTGACATAATAACACTGAGCCTTACTGGGCTTCAGGATGATGAAATATTTCTTTCCTAGAGCTAAATCCCCTCTGTAATGTGAAAAAAAAACCTCCTCACCAATGATTAATCCAATCTATGGTTCAAACTGAGCAAATGTACCTATGTGTTTGGAAAAAAAATAATTTCAAACTTTAACGGTCTGATTTTTTATTTGCAATCTGAAATAACAACTGGTGTGCAAAGGTTTGATTAAAAAGAATCATGAGGGTTTCCTAATGTGAGTCAAGGAGTGGATGTGCAGGGATCTCAGTGGTAGGGAACGTGCATATAACAATTTGGAGTCCCTTTGCATTCCCTGCAGCATGCCTCTGGCTGTAGGAGCCAGAATCTAGCCCTAAATTAATAATTAGCACTTTCAGTTTAAGCTCTCCAGGAAATGTCATGAGGACAGACAGAAGCAGTAGAAAATGTTAGTGGGCAGTGTAGAAAGATAAGTGCCAAGAGATTTATACCCTGCATTCTTGACAAGTCAGAACAGAACATCAGGATTTAAATAACCCACTGGCAAGACCTTTCACATCAATTTGACTGTGGTGGGAGGATAAACTCTACAGGGATGGCCTGCATGTGTCTTCACAGGTAATAAGAAAGAGGTACCCACATCAGCATGCATGTGAGCGCAGAATGGGCTAAACCCCTGTATTTGCAAGTGGCTAAAATCACATATATCAGGTTTTGCTTTCCCTTAGCTGTGTATGTGTTTTGAATTTAGCTGAAGAAAGCAGGGCCCCAAAACTTTATGATCAACATGAAGAAAATAGATGAAATTCAGCAATAGAAATATCACAAATTCTCTTTTAAGGCTGCTTGTAAAAATCTCATTTTCCAGTACAATTTAGCAACATATTTTTCTTTTAAGATAATACTGCCAATGTTCACTACGACACACTATGGACACATATTTGATGAAGGCCCAAACAATTTTATATACGTAATTTGTCCCACGAATGACATTTTTATTGCAATTACATAAAACTAGCCACTTCCTCCTACAAGTATATAATTAAATTAGATTTTAAAACACCAACCACAAATGAAAAAAAATTGGTTTGAGTAATATATTTTGCAACTATCTTGCAAGTTATCCTAAATAAATAGGCACTCATTTTTGCAGAGTTGCTATTTCACTCCTAAGTGTTGTAACATGCCACTGAGTCAGCTGTAGAATATTTGATTTATTATTAACACATCTATTAAACTAAAAATATATCTTTTATAATTTATGTGTGAATAACACTATTAAAATGCAACATCTGGCTTACTCCTTGATTTCTCAAGTTCTATAAGGTAAGGGAAATTTTTAGAGATGAGTTTGTGGCCTAGGTTTTTTTGAACATTGCATCAGAATAGGCAATAGTTGACACAGAAATTATAAAGCTGTGCATGAAAAGCTGGAGTAGAATAAAAAAGCATTCCACCCATGCCTGGAAAGTGTTTAATCTGATAGACCAAAATTTCATACAATTGTGTGTTTCTGTCACTGTATATGTAATTAAATTGAAAATATACAATGTATGCACATGTAAAAATATATGTATACTGTGCACATGGTAGGTATAGACATTTTTCATATATATATAAGAGAAAATAACTGTAGAT
Source organism: Vidua macroura (assembly GCF_024509145.1). NCBI lineage: Eukaryota > Metazoa > Chordata > Aves > Passeriformes > Viduidae > Vidua > Vidua macroura. The sequence continues at coordinate 12,811,582 of NC_071571.1, forward strand.
GACATCACATTTTCAAACACAATGTTTGGCTCAGATAAAACACACCCTTGGGTTCTACAGGGACAAAATGCAGCCTCTTTATAAAACCTGCCTATTTCATCAAAGAGCCCATCACAAGGGGTTGCAGTCATAATAGAGGAGCCCATCTGTAGATGGTCTGAGATTTAGGTGGGGTTTAGTTGTTCAAACACCCTTCTGGGTTAGCAGAGGTTTGCAGTTAGGTCTAGGGACATGTTGCCAACCTTAGCAGCATTCTACTGCAATACAGGTTTGCTCTCAGGATGGGATGCAAGTCCTGACAGGGTTCAGTCCTGAGCTGACTACTGAGCCATCCTGGCCAAGTTAAGCAAATCAGAGCTGCCTTCTTGGCTGCAGAGTGCACCAGCTTCTGGGCTTTGGGATTAGCCAAATTTGTGTGCACATGCATGCAGCGTGTATGTGAAAATGAGTAAATGATCAGTGTAATTCTGGGTGCCAGTGTCTTGGGTACCATGCTGTGGAACACTGTCATCCCTCAGGTCACACCTGCCTAGGCAGGAGACCTGAAGGGGTTTGAATCCTTCTGAGGCTGAAGCATGAAGGACTGAAACCTACAGAATATCAAGATTTACTTCTATTGTGGTCCCCAGCATCATCTTTAGTGACTTGCTGGCAGCAGCAGAGGCACCTTAAGGGTTAGACAGCAGCTGAGATGCAGTTTTGAGAATCTGAGTGATGCCAGAATAAGAGTTTCACTATTGGTCCTGAATTAGGTACTAAAATAACTTCAGTTAGCTGGCAAATTTGAAACTGCTTCTCAGAAAAAAATCTGGCTTTAATTGTGGCTGATGAGCAGTTTCAAAAATCTGTACAAACACACTGTAAATGTAAGCAAGTACTGATCCCTTGCTGAGTTCTCAGATCTATTGCAAACAATCCGAGCTTTCACAAAAATACACAATTTTCCACTTATCCTATATTTTGTCTCAGATTAGGTCACTTGCCAAAAAGCCTCTTGCCAGCAGTCAGTTTAATATGAAGAAGGAAACAGTCTTATTAGTTTAGCTTATTTATGATGACAAAAGGAAAAGCGTGAAAACCCCAAGTTGTAAGTGGTAATTTATTCCTGATAAGTAGTAAATCAGCAGGATTTCACTGCCCACATGGGGACCTGCAGTTAAATAATTAATGATAAATAATGAGCCTCATAAATGTTCACAGTGTTTTTGAGCAACTATTTACACATGAGCTCATTCTACAAACTCTCCTGCTGCTATAATCATGATAACCTGGTGTCCTTTCTGCATTACAGAAACGTAAGATGATAACACCAACCATCTCTGTGGTTCAGTTTATATTGTTCATTGCCAGGTTACACTAATTATTCACTGCCTCCAAGGCAGTGCTGGGTTAATACATCAAACTGATGTATCTTTTGTCATGATAAACTTAGCTCACACTATATCATCATACATTCCACTGATGTGGCCTTTGTCTAAAAAAAAAGTGCAGAACTTCAAAGAAATTAGCAAGGGAAAGAGACTGTAAATGTTTATGTTCTGGGTCACAAACTGACAAAAAATCCTGGTATTAAAATAATAAAAGAAATTTTAAAAGTACAGTAAAAAAAAAATTTCAAAAGTATCAAAGGGTCTGGACCCCTGTAGATTTGTGTGGATCCTTTTTCACCATCACTTTTCAACATTAGGCATTAGAAGAGACAAAGTCAGCTCTAACATGGTAGTTTTCATATGCCTGAACCTGGAAAACACTCAAATTCTTGAGAAAATAAATCACCTGAGAATACCTTCAGTCCTCATTGACTCATGTCCTGATAAACAGCAAGGATAATGCCAATGCACTTTTTTCCTTTTCTTTCCCTAGGTCATAATCTTTCTTCTGCATTGCGTAGCCACTACATCATGAATTTGTTGGGAAGCAAGATCAGGAACTTCAATAGCTCAAATATTTTGTGCTGTTCACATTTTGGTTTGCTTCTGAAGCATCCAGCATGACCCAACCTACAGGGGCTGAGGGAAGTCATCACCATTGTCCCTGCTTTTGGTCTTCCATCATCCCAACACATGGTCCTTCTCTGTGTATTAAATTCAAAGTATTCAATTCAGCACTGAGTTGAAGTTCAGCACCTTATGAAAATCTAACTTTTTTAGCTGGACTGTCCATGCTCAGAGAGACTTTTGGAAAACTGTTGAAGTAACCCCTGGTCATTAACAATTAGCTGTAGGGTGGTTTTGCAGGAGGCAATGTTCTTGGGTGTCTGACACAGCACACTACCCACACATGTGAATTCAAGCTAGCAAACCACATGGCCACTCAGTTATTCTCTTCAAACTGATAAAAGACAAATGACAGGGGAGAACACAACTTGGCCCAATTTTTTTTTTTTTTTTTCAGTTTGAGAAGCAAGGGAGGGATGTGAGTACAGAGAAAATAGAGAATGATGATTTTTAAAAAGTGAATGCATACCGATTCACAAAGTCACATACTATAACCAGAAACAGAAAGGGAACAGAATGCATGGAGCAGTTGTCTGGGTTTGTCTAAATAAAAAATGCTAAAACTCAAAAACCAACAACCCAGACCATATCTGATGCATGAGGCTCTGCCCAAGCAGGGGAGAATGGCTGTGAGAGAAGAGCCAAAGCCACGATCTCCTGCTGGGGGTGAGCAGGGCAGCAGGGACACACCAGAGCAGGGCACGGGGACAGCCCTGACACCTGCCCAGCTCCCAGTGCCAAGGCTCAGGTCCTGCAGCTCTGCTCCTGCAGCAGCAGCCATGGTCTCCTGGAGGATGCACAGGGCAGAGACCACCCAGCCCAGCCCATGCAGGGACACCCTCAAGTGCCTGGGCAGGAGAAGGGGGGATTGGTCCCCACAGTCTGTGCCAAGCACTACCCTGGCACCAACAAGGCACGGTGTGTTTGATCATGTGGAGTTGAAAAACAACAATCTGTGCTCCAGTGGCCTGCTCCCAGCCTCACTGGCCTTCTGCTGGAACATGGGGACAGTACCCTCATCCAGCTCCTCATCCTCCTGCTCCTCAGCACTCTGCTCCTCAGCCTCCTGCTCCTCAGCACCCTGCTCCTCTGCCTCCTGGCTCCTTGACCTCCAGCTGCCCACAAGTCCTACAGCCCTGCCAGGGCTAACAGCTCCTCCACAAACATTACCCTGAGACTGCTCTGTCCCACCATGCCTTTGCCTGATCCAGTGTCCTCTCTCTGGGTTCCAGAAAGAGGTTTGATACTATACTTGGCCATATTTGTAGGCTTTCCTGCTCCCATTTTCCTTCCCATCGAACCAAATTGTCATTATTACAGTTGGTCATAGTCTCTCTGAGCAGAGAGAAAGCGTAATATCTTTCGCTGCTCTCTATTCCTGGGAATAATAAACATCCTTCAAAACCTCCTTGTATTGTTAAAATTGAGGCACAGGCACTCTGGGCATGCGTTTTTGCTATCGAAAGAGAGATTCAATGTTAAACTGTTTCGCTTCTTGAGACTTGTTTGTTTTAAGAGCAACCTTTTTCTTTTTTTTTTTTTTTTTTCTTTTGGGTCTCATAGAATTTCATCCACCTGGGAAATAAGGGCTTGAACCCAAAATGAACTCAAAGCAAGGACTCTCCTTCCACGTATTTATGACTGATAAGTGTGTAATTTTTTTTTCTCCATCTTAGTGGTTGAACGAATTCTGTAGGTAATTGTGTGGAAAGAAATGGGAGAAAAAAAAAGAGGTTTATTTTTAGACTGTTACTCCAAAAAGCCCAGTTTCTCCATCTCAGCTAGCATGTAGTGACTTGCCTTAGAGAAATAGAAAAATTAAAAGACAGGCATTCAAAATAAACCACATAACAAATAAGCTATGTAACTGTCACCTCACAACATTTGTTTCTTGACACTGCTGATTTTGCAAGAGAAATAATTTCTTCCTCTGGGACAGAGTTATTTTTTAAAAATATTACTGAATTCAAGTTGCACACCCTATCTCTGTGAAACAACACTTGGCGTCTGCAGTCCTGTGTTCAGAGGAGTTGCTTACAAAGTCAATGTGTCATAAGGTGATTTTTCACATTGATGAAGGTGAAACATAATGTAAATTCATTTTATTTATTAATGGCATGCAAGAAATTGGAGGGAAGGTAAAGTTTCCGGTGTATATGTATGCACATGTAATATACTTATATATGAATGAATACACATTTTTATATAAAAGCTATGTGTATGTCTGTGAGAATATACATTACATACATATATTACAATATAATTTATATATATACTATTAACAAGGCTGCATTTGATTATTTAACTTGGAATTATTCCGAGTTTGGATTTTTTACTTTTTATCTTATAAACCACTGGGGAAATAAAAGTGTTTCTGAAAGGGGAAAGAGGTGGGTCAAACAGCTTTGCACATCTCAGTCAATGTGAGAAAGTCACTGACACTCATCTGAGTGAAGTAACTTGCAAGGAAGACTAGCACTGTCCCTGGGTTTGCTGAAACAAACATGAAAACTGTTTCTCTTAAGCCACGTTTTGTGCTGGACTAGAAGCAAACAAAGTTGAGTTACTGAGTGTAACCTGAAGGTCAGTATCTCCCATCTGAGAGGTGACAACTTCACAAGACACATTGTCCTGATCCCTGAGTGAACAGCTAAGTCCATGACAAAATTTTTCCATAGAAACAGAAGTACTGCCCCATGTCAGACCACAAAGTGAAAATTTCTTCCAATGGCCTTATTTAATTAATGAGGAGTGGAAGGGTTACCTCCCTTCAAAAATAACCTTCCCAGCTAGCATTATGGCATATGTTCCCATATGAAATCTACTTCTCCTTGGAATCCTGCTAAGCCCATGGCCTCAGTAACATTTTGTTACAACAGTGTTTACAAGGTAATAAAGAAAAGGTATTTTATTTATTAAGTGTTAGATCTGGTGCCTTTCATTAAATGCCCCTTGATCTTTTATGTCAGATCACTTTATTGTAAAGACTAAATGAGCTCATAATTTATTTCCTCAATGTGATTCATTGTATAACTCACCTTTTCACCTTTTTCTGGTCACCTTTCTAATGAGTTCCAATATTTTCAATACTTCCTTCTACTGAAAGCTTCTGAATCTCTTATGTTTTTTAATGTTCATTTCTGAATGCTGTTTTGCTGTCCATTTCTGCACACAAAACCATCTGCAGCACTGCAGTCAATCGTCTAGTTGAAAGCAGACCACTGACAGTTTTCTATTGTTCTGTGAGCTCTCCCTCTCTGACATCCAATAAATTTCATCCATTTTTTTGTCCATTGTTTTAAACTAATGGACACGACATCACAGACGTGTGGACCATCACAGAATTGCTGTGCAAGTCTTGAACCTGTAAGCAGGTCCTTTCATTATGTTCTCCATTAGAATAGGTAAGCCAGTCTTCAAAGGGCTTTTAGCAAATTCCATCTGTTTAAGCTGAAATCATAGTGGGACTAAATTCAGGCACAGTCAGAAGAGGCCATAGTAAAGATGAGGCAGCAATATGATTGCTTTCAGGAGATCAAGAGTCATGTTATCACATCACACTGCACAGTGACATTTCTAGAGGAGGAAAAAGGAAGAGAGGGGACAACCTTTAATTACTGCCCTGTTTATGGTGCCAGCATGGATAAGTGCTGAGACACATACTGACAAATTCACTGTTAGTTTTCTCTAAAAGCTATGTTCCCCTTCCCATTTTCCTGAAAAAAGAGTCCTCATGGAGATTATCTTCTGAGAAAGGATTCAAACCAGAGTCTGAATACCTGGAGTACAAGGGCCAGGGACTTGAATTTTACTGTCACTTTGGCCAGCAGTACCAGAGCATGCTCAGGCGGTCACTCCACAGCACAGGGGCAAGAACACCTAGGACTGCCTGGGAGACAACAGTGTCAGCTGAGATATTGGGAGCACAGGGCTTGCTGGGATCTGTCCCCTTTTAACACAGTCCCGCTCCCTGAAGCTTTCAGAGCACAGTGCTCTTTTCTACAAAATCCTTCTTCACAACACTTATCATGACTATGAGGGATTTTCTGCAAACTCTGTGTGCATTAAGTGCAAGATCAGAGCGGTGTAAAAGCCCTCTGCTGTATCTGCTGTTACTTTAGGACTATATGCTGCATTAAGGCTTTCCTACAAAGCACAAATATCTTTCCTCTTTACCATCTGAATAATGAAAAACAGAAAGATATCTGCTTTTAAGATAAACCACACAGTGTAGGTTTCTTATGTTGGTGAGCTAAAAAAATAGAAACTATGGCCCAAACCACCAGCTATGGATTATCTCACTGAAAAATCATAGAATAGTAACAAACTATTAATTATCTTTCCTTACTATAAACTACTGAAATCGCTCTGTAAATGTTTTTCTTTTATAATGATAAACATTTCTGTCACACAGTTTGTATAATTAATCACTTTTCAATTTAAGGGACCATCTCATTTTCACTGGGAAACAGTTTATAAAAACACTCAAGAGTGAAAGATTGTTAATAAATTTTTCAAAGTACATTCCACATTTTTTTGGTTAAACAGTCATTCAGTATTTGTGGTATGTTTGCACTGACATTCAGACTATGTCAAATTATGCAGCTAAACTGTTTCCACAGAGGAACTGGCGTTAAAAATCATGGACTTGGGAACTGTTCAATATTTCTTAATTTAGACTCTGTAAAAGAAATTTAAACTTTTAAAGAAAGGTTGTTTGTGGCAGCTTAATGGGATGAAAACTGGGAAAGAGACAATTAAGATTCTCTGGTTATGCTCATTCCCAATATTAAACAATATGAGAAACCAAGTATTCTCTCTTCATACTTCTTGTGTTCACATCACAGAAGGCAACAATATATGGAAAATGAATTTATCATATCCACTCATCTTCCTTAGCAGCCCTGCAACTGCTCTCCCATGAGTGTCTTATAAGATTGTTGAGAAACAGCACCCCCAATGTCTTTTCAGCTATGCAACCTGCAATTAAGCAATCCTTTCCTTCAATGCAATATTAGGATATTCTTTTAAGGTCTGTGACTGAACAGGGCTCCTCCCATCTCAAAAGTATCTTTCATATGGCTAACAGTATGAAACAATCAACTATGTCAACAGTCTTGTGACACTGAAGGACTGAAATAAGAAATTAATTTGAAAATACAATTCTGCAGTTGTATTTCCAAGATCCGTATGCTATGTTTTCAAACTACCCAGGACATCACTTTTGTAAAACACAGGTTGTGTTTGGCTTTTAATGAAGCTTTAATTGGCATTCTTTGTGCACTGACAGACTATTGCAAGCAACCTAAACTTTTGAACTCAATCCTTCAAAATATTTCACATATTTCTTACCAAAGATGATATTTTTCTGGATCAAATTTTTTCATATGTAAAATTAGGATGTAATTTTTTCCTTGAAAAAACAATGTTTATAAGTAAGCGAAGTTAAGCAAAGTGGGCTCTCAGCTGTTCAATGACCTCTTCTCTATAGGTTTTCTGTTACTCTTCCCATAATGGTTTCAAATTTCCTACATGCTACATTCACAGCATTTCCAGAAATTTATCTATCATGGGAACTTGATAGTATTTGTGCAGATAGAAACAAGCCATGAAGCAATGAAACTGTATTTCCATGTTACAACAGCTGTGAAAGACACAGAGTAATATCAAATCGAGGCAAAAGCTTTTGCTTGCAGAATATCAGTATATAATAATTTAATATTTTATGCTAAATTCAAAGTTGTGTGTCATGGCACTCAAATTCCCAATGTTTTACCATTCTAATTCCCAAATTATTCTGTTTATTTTCAAACAAGTATTTTGGTACTTGATTTCCTATCTCGGTCTGAAAGAAAAAGATTTGTAGACATTTGAATAGAAATGCATATGCTACTTGAAATACAACACAATATTGACCACAGTTCAGAATGGAATTCTTTCTACTTGCACAATATACCCAGTCTTTTTTTCTGAGTTGCGTCTCAGTCATGGCCTCATATTGGCTCAGTTCCAGGTAATACAAACAGAAATACCATTTTTCTGGAGATATGCCCAGAACAATTTAACACTGCACATGTAAAATTTAAGTAGCACCTGTGCCACTACAAACCTCATCAGCAGAATTAGACACACACCTCAAAACCACAGCCAAAATGTAATTGATTGAATCACATTTAAGCTGGTGGATGCTGTGAAAATATATAACCTCATTTTTTTTTTTATCCTGTGACACTGAGAACAAGAATGCACATAGAGGCAAGAGAGTTGTTTCCCATATGTATGACAGTGTAATGCACAATTTTAACTGTAGCAACAATTATAACTCCTTCCTTCCTTGATGATTGCTGTTTTGCTATGCATGGTCTTGTATAATTGTTTGCACCTTAGAGAGACTGCCAGGAACAAAAGAAGGGGGGAAACAAAATGAAAAAAAAAAACCAAACAACCAAAAAACCTATAATAAATAATATCTATTCTTGTGCCATGATTCATGTGAGATATAGCCAAGATCTGATGTTACTAATTTCCAGACAGTCAGTCAAGACATATTCAGACAGCAATGTCTTCAAGAACGAGCTAGTGGAATTGTTTAAAAATTTGAATCAATCCTCTTTTTTGTTGTGTGATGCTTACTCCAGATATTTTTGATTGGGATTCAAAAATTTACACTTACTTGATTTATACCTAGCTCACAAATGCTCCAGCACTTTGCAAAGCTATAGTGAAGAAACACTTAGAGTGATGATCTATTCATTGTAAGTATGCATGGGTAAGGCATAATAATGGTGAGGTTATTCTTGTTCTCAGCTCACAATGATGAGAGTTCAAGGATTGCCAGGTGAAGGATTCTTAATCATTTCCCCCATGTTGCCCCCATATAAATGAGGATACTGAAAAGCTACAGAATGAGAGGCCATGCTGGAAACTGTCAGTTCTAGCTTCTCAAAGCTTTCATTACCCATGTCATGTGTGATGACATAACAAAAAATTCTTTGATCTTGTGAGAAGACAAAAAAAACTAAATTGAATGTGAATTATAGTATGAGAGACCTCACACGGCTTTTTAAAAAGGCAAAGGGTTCCTGAGATCACCCATTTCATCCATTGTCAAGAAAGGCCCACCTCTATCTTGGAAGCCACTTTTCTGGCATAAATGGTGAGATATCACCTCAGACAAACTGGGTAGGTCTTCAAAGAGATGTGCAGGAGGTTCACTAACAATTGCCTCTATTAGTCAATGGGTAGTTAATAAACACACTGCTTTGAAAATTTACCTCTGCATGTCCACTCTTCTTTTAGCTGTACAATGGCAGCAGCCAGTTTTCTAAAGAAGCCCCACCCAGTCAGCCTTTCCAGCTGGGAGGGCAGGAGGACATCTGTCTCCAGAGCCTGTGTCAATCATATTCTAACAATCAGTGCTTCTCCTTGGCTGAATTTATTATTTGCACTAAGTGATTTGTTTCTCTCAGCTAGTCTTCTAAACTCCCTCTTCTGAGGTTACTGATTATAAGATATAAAAGTCTGTCTCTTGCATGTTTTTTTCCTAAAAGGTTTTTTTGTCATTGAGACATTAGATTCTTTATATATGAGATTCTAGATTCTTTCCTGATGCATCTCAGTGCATAATATCTCTGCCTGATTTTTCCCCTGCTCTAATGCTATTTCACTTTACTAGTGTTTTCTCTCCTTTTGCAGTAAGACTCTTATTCAAGAGAAGGGTCTGATGTGTATTGCACACTGTCCCAAGGAGACAACTTTTCATCCTGCAATTTGTGAAATGGCACATATACCAAACAGCAAAATAAGAAATTAATACATATAAAACATGCTAAGTAAATATGACAAAGTGAAAAATGCCTCAAATAGACATGACTCAAAGCTTTCAGAGGAAGCTAGAAGCAAATCCAGCTGTCATGTGCTTGTCTGTATTAATGAGTAATTTAATTTACCCATCCAAAATTTTTATTAAAGATATTTTGCTCTGTCATGTTTATACTATTGTGCAGCCAAAAACATATCTTACTTTCATATTTCAGATATAATTTACTGTATTATGTCTCTCTCCATTCTCACATGAAATCATCAGAAACACTTAAAACCAGAAGGTATGAATTCTTCAGGGGCCCTTCAAACAGAAATAGGACTTTTTCCTGTGCAAAGAGGCTAACTGGGAATTTGACATGTAAATTAGCAAAGAGGCTGATGTCAGCTTCCATATTAACTTTTTGCAAAGGTAAGATACTAATTTCCATTTTAGATGCTCCCAAACTTATCCCCATATGTTGAATTTTAAAAGACCCAGAGCTGGTTTTGCTTGGCTCTGTCTCACAAGAACTTCTGATGAGTAAGATATTGAATGTAAGAAGGAAAAATTGCACGCAACATATGTCTTCATAAATAGCAGCAGCTCATCATGTGGCACTCATGTTTGTGTTTACCAATGTTTGAAGAGTGATTTTTGAATGTATTCACACCAGCCTTGTTTTATTTCACTTATTATTACACTGTAGTAATGTGCAGTCATAATCTTTAAACTGCTTTCACAATAATATTCCCTCTTATGTCTGTGTGCAGATATGTCTAAGTCTCTGACCATCTATGTAGGAAAAGGCTGATAATTAATATCTGAATAAACTGCATAGCTGGACAAGTGGCCAGCATGGGAATCTTTGCAAGATGTTAGTGATTCAGAGGCAAATGGTGATTTAGATTCCTGGTGGAAATAGATATGTACACTCATATTTGATATGAAATTTTCCACAAGAACAGTTATCTGACTATGCTTCCTTTCTTCTGTACCTTTGTGTAGGAATCACCACAAAATGCTGCATGGCAAATACAGCAGCTAAACCCAAATACATTGTATTCCCTTGACCCTAATGAAATATCCATTGAAAAAAATAGCAAAATCAAACACTGGCACAGGTATGATTGGCAGCAAGTTCTTAACGATATTTTGTTCCATATATACTTTTCTTAATTTTTTGTCCAATTCTCCTCAGTTATGACATCTCTTACCATGTTAAATATTTCCTCTCCACTTTTAATGTTTAGACAGGGTTTTTTGAAGCTTCTGTGTCTTTCACTGCTAGTCATTTAGCCCAGCAGTAGATATTTCAGCTCAGTCTATGCATTATTCCGACTCTGTGTGAGCATTTTCTTTTTATTCTGATTTTCCAATACAACAAGGATTGCTATTGACACAGATAAAAATCAACAGATGATCTCAAATAAATTTATATCTTAGTATTCCTGTTTTAAAGGAATTTATTTAAATGCTGCTATTTTAATTTCAAAAGTGCCATGTTACTTTATCAGCTGGTGAATGAGTGTATTCAAGCTCAGGATATGCTCAGGAAATCACATACATCCTCAGCAGCCCTAGATAAGGGCATGTTTAGGTTAGCACTGCACTGGTTTTAGTATTTGAAAAATATGGTCATGGATATTTCAGGATGGTTTGAAAACAGTCTCTTTTTGAAAAGACTGAGAGTAAAATGAGGCCATGCTGAAAATCAAGGGAGTTGTAATTATTATTTGGATTATCTGGGAGCAGCTTTTTATCCCTGAGCTTTATTTTCTCTGAACAAGGCTGGACGATTATGTCAAATTAATGCTGTGGATGTGTAAGGAGGTGAAGTATTGTCAATAAAAGCCTTAATACTTAGCAGATATTTATTAGATACCTGTTAGACTGGTTTTAAGGGATAAATTAAGACAGGAGTGAAACAGGTAACTATTTAGTTAAAATAGGCCAAATTCAGAGATACCCAATAAAATTATCTTAAGAGGTGGATTTAGGAGTGTTGTATGTAAAGCAGTAAGCTAACAGAAAAAATAGTGGCAAGAGACTACCCTTGCTAATGCTACCCTTTATCTTTGGCTGTGTACTTCAAGAATCCTTGCAGACATGACTTTAACAACAACATAAAATCTTAATATTATCCACGTAAAACAATCACTATAGGTACTACCAATTTGAGTAAATACATATTACAGCTTAACATATGGATTTTTTTGTTTGTTTGTTTGTACAAGCAGCTGCAAAACTGGATTGTGTGGAAGAGACCAGTACAATGCTGCTCTGTTCTGCCTTTCCTCCTGCACTATACTTCTCCCACCCTCTGAAGCAGTACCTATCCACCTCCACTCATACATACTGAATTCCTGAAAGAGACTCACATTTACTTTTGTTTTGAACGAAAATGTGCTCAGAATTACTTTCATAGCTTTTTCAAGTGGGATCTCATTGAGTTTTAACAGTTTCATGTTTATTTTCTCATTTCTCTCACAGTGGATTACTCATTTAAATCATCATCAACGTTAATGCTTAGCAGCATAAGCCTTAAACCAAGATGATTTTTAATACCATTTTCACCTGGACATATTGCAGAAACCATATATTGATCATGTAACTTCATATTAAGGCTTTTAAGGCTTTTTATTTTTTTTCAAGACACAAGAATAGGCTTTCAGAAACTCACTCATATGTGAGAGTGCCAATACCATTCTGATGCAAGTGAACCTGTCATCAGTCATCCCATGCAATTGTGTATGAATGTTGATCCTCTTTTCTGCAACAGTTCTTCACCCTGAGATCACAGTCTGGGGCAGGAGTGTCAACATTATCCAGCTATGTAAGTTCACCCTTAAATACATCAGCCATTTTCCCTATTTCTGAAGTAGTTGACTTCAGGGGAGGAGGAACTTTCAATTGTGCTGAGAGTACAGAGTGAGAGTACAGACTGCACCTCTGGGAATATGGATACAGCCCAGAAGGCCTGGTGTTCTCATGTTAATATTAATACACTGGATCCTCTTCCAGCTGACTTATTTTAATAATGGAATTTGAGCTTAGGGAATAGACCTAATTTGTAGAGTTTTATATTCAAACAGGAACAAATCCATGTAATTGTATTTCTTGTGCAACTGCCCACATCCCCAGAAAGGAACTGAATTCTCCAGATTTCACTACTTGGGGATAGAAATGAGCTATGAAGAGGGATTTCAGGGGTACTATAGAACTCCTTTGGAACTGAGCAGTTCAAGTTGGCATTCCACCTCTTAGTCACAAGGTTACAGAAATGGGACACAGATTTGGCCTCTGAGTAAGGGAACTGTATCTGAGCACAGACTCCTGCACAGACAGTATTACTGGTCACAGCTCTTAGTTTAAGGATTTATGGGTAGATATATTATCTCTCAGCATCTGTTCTGCATCACAACTTCTGACATGGAGAAAGAATCTCCCACAGTGATTTCAGCAAAGACAACACTGCATTCATAGACAGCACAGCAGACAAAATTTTGGCCCTGAAAACAAAGTATTTGGTTCATTGGTTGGTTGGTTGGATTTTCTGTATATAGTCAGGCTTCCTGCTTTAAAATTCTGCACATGTATTGACATCAATAGCTAATTTTGGGTCACTGGTTTTATCATCTGTACATATTCTGTCAACATAAAATAATTTGCATTTTAAATGGCAAAAAAAAAAGTTCAATATAATTTTCTCTTTATCTCTACACAAGTTTGGCATTATTCTTTGTCAGAAGCCTGGTAAGCAGTCTCTCCCATGTAAGCAGGGTATGATGTCTAAAAAACATAGAAACTTATTTGAGACTGAAGAATTTTCTTTTGAAGAAGTTTCATAGAAAGGTGTCACTCAAAAATGGGCTTTGCTCCTTACTTTACATGACATTCTCTTGATTCTTTCAAAACAAATGCATTCATTTTAATTGATTGAGCAAGTCTTCAAAGGTTTTGAATCAAATGTCCAATGTTTGATTTCTCAGCTGCATCATATCAACACTCACAAGTTTGTACCAGTGACATATTTAGTTTTATATCTGTCTTTTAAAATTAAAATATATTTTTCTGTGTTATTATTGCTTAGATACTGTAATTCTCTCTGGCTTCTTTCATGACCTTTATCACTGTCATATTTGAGCACCTAATTAATGAGATTAATTGAGGCAATCTGATAAGTCAAATGATTTGTGGAAATGCCAATAGAAAGGAGGTTTCTTTGCCTCATTTCACTCCACTGAGGAAACAAAAACTGAAATACTAAAACAGAGAAATTATAAGAATCTCTTTTATGGGACCAGAGAGAAACAACTTGAATAAGATATTATCTCTTCAAAGAGACTATAAGAAAATTATAATGAAAAAAGAACAAAAATTTAAACTTTTTTAAGACAGACTAAAACTCCGAGGAGTAACATCAATGACACCTCACCAAATATGCCAGCACACAAAAGTCTAACCAACACCTCCTCCATGACACGCAATCTGACCCACTACAAACTGGAATATTTCAGTCAGAATACACTCAGAACACTACAAATTCTTCAAGTGTTACTGTGATTGGTCAATTTGGCTCTTGCTTGAAGGCATAACCCTGAACTGACATGTTTGTTGTAATTTGGGAGGAATTAATATCAAGCAACATTCACAGGAACACAAAGTAATTCACTCTCAAATGATTAGACTATATATTGCATGTTTTAAGGCAATGAGAGCAGAGATGCTGTATACAAGAATAAATTTAATTTCTCAGAGGACAAAAATACAACATAAGAAAATAGCAGACAGTAGCTTTGAAATTGCATATTTGAAGGGTGCTAAAGATATTAATGAATGAACAGAAAGGTTTGAGTTTAATGGAAGCAAACACCATTTCTGAGGTAATTGTTGAGATATCTCTTTCTGCTGAAGCACTACCCCTCATTTACTTCATCCTCTTCCAAATTTTACAAAATTGGCCATAAGAATTATGGAAAAATATCTCAAGAGTGGCTGAGCACTGTCAGCCCTCTCCTGCAGACAGAATGAGCAAGAGTATTAAGAAGCAGCACTCTGAGAAAAGTCATATAATTACACCACTGCAGAGTTTAGCACAGACTACTTCTGAGTGGAGATGGGTTATGTGCCCAGGTTAAATTGTTCAAATACATTTAGCAATAAATGGACATGAATGCACCATCTAGCAATATGTGTCCAATTCCTATTTATCTGATAATTAAATTCCTTTCTCATAGCTTTACCTTGAGAAAATGTTCTCTATGTCACAGTAAAAATCCTGAAAATATCAACTATTTCAGATCTTATACAGTTTCCATAAAACACTCGCAGAAGTGTTTGCATAAAACGCTTGCAGAGACAGTCTCTGACACACACTCACTGACAGTGTCTCTGCAAGCTGATTTCTTCACACGTGGGGTATTTGAATGTTAGCATAAAGTGTCTGTTATGTAATCTCTCCTTTAATAAGGAAATTGTGAAAAATAGGCACCTTTGGTCTTTTTAGTCTAAGTTTAAGCAGTTTGAAATTCTGAATGTGCTTGGTGTGGTCTGCTACTACTGAACTCATTTAAAATGCTCACGAGGAAGATGTAGTATATGTGAGTAATAACCTTTGCAGGAAGAAAATAGTATAGAAATGGAGAGGGGTGTGCTGCACTGAGCTGCCAGCACTTCTGATCCCACCAATGCTATTTTATTAGAAGCAAATAGAGATCCACAAGTCTGCCTGCCTTTTGGGATACGTCATTAAGTAAGGGTTTTCAGCACCACAATTTGAATGGGAACACTAACAACTGAAAGACTTTAAAGATATACACTTCAGTTCACCATGCAGTGTCTTTTCCAGCCCTTTGGAAAACTGTAATTTGGAACTAACCATTGGAAATGTCCAATGTAAATATTTAAGTTGATTATTCTTATCTTACTTGTGCATTAGTTGAAAAGCCCAAGAGTCTGCCAAGCAAACAATCCTGAGGAGTTCTTACAGAAGAACAAGACATTCCAGTTACAGTGAAAATACAAACAGGGTTTCTCCTAACAATTAAGTAAGAATAGAAACAATGTGAGCATTCCACTAGATATAAAACAGTGCAAGCGGAAGTCCTTGTCTATTGAAAAGTAATTTTTTTCTGAAAAACTATTTATTGCATTTAAACACTTGTTAAAAAAAATAGTCAAAAGTCTAATTTTCCTTTACTAGTCATAAATATGCTTTTTACTCCCCCCAGATTATTTTGTCTTAGGAAAGTGGTACGTTTTTAATAAGGTTTGTATTTTTGTATTGCAACATTTAGATGAAAACAAACCAAAAAAAAGGGGGTTGGTTTTGGGTTTGGGTTTTTTGGTTTTTTTTTTTGGTTTTGGTTTTTTTTTGTTTGGTTTTTTGTTGTTGTTGTTGTTGTTTTGTTTTTTTGTTTTGATTGTATACAATATGAGG
Organism: Vidua macroura; assembly: GCF_024509145.1. Classification (NCBI taxonomy): domain Eukaryota; kingdom Metazoa; phylum Chordata; class Aves; order Passeriformes; family Viduidae; genus Vidua; species Vidua macroura. Next base: position 12,827,822 of record NC_071571.1, read on the forward strand.
CTGCTCTGTGGATCCCTCATTCACGCAGGGGGAGTGCTTATCAAAGCAGATAGTTTAATTTGTGGCAGTGCCTTGAAGGATAATTTTTCCATGTCACTGTGGGCACCACTACACACGATGCTGTGTCAGCAGAGGACTGGTTGTGTCACTGTCAGCATTCGTGTGACAGGAATGCATAGAAGATCCACAGGAGGACATTCCCTGTCATGTGGGGTGGTCTGCACAGAAGCCCACCCTGGAAACATGGCTATGGAGTAAGTCCCTCTACATCTAGTGGTACCATGACTCCACATAACACTACAGAGAAATGTGCAACTTACCTAAATCCACTGCACCACATAAAGTGTGGGATTTGATTCATCCAGGGCTCTACATCTGCCCACCTATAAACACTGCAGAGTTCCCAAATCCAGCTTTTGTCTCAGTGTGATAGATAGAAATAGTGCTGTGCTTTTTTCAAAAGTCCTTTCTAGCAGCCTCCATATGTCCACTGCCATCACAGTCCATACATTTCACCAAGAACAGCTGGCTCAGAATCTGGTATTCTAGAAAATATTTTCTTAATATATTTTATTGTTTTAATTGTGGTTACCAAGGAGTATCTTCTTCAGCATAAAAAAACCCTAGCTTAAATTGAACCAAACTATTTCAAAAAAATAGTAACAGAGAAATAAGTCCTGAGAATATTCTTTCACCAAAGGTAAAAGTAAAGTTGAGTGGCATATTCAGATATTCCTGCACATCAAGAATTCCGCTTAGTTTAACAATTGGACATTCTGAATCAGTTAATTATTGTTACTGAAATACATATTTGAAATGCAAAAAATTGTGTAAAAGTAAGTAGAGATAAATCAAATGGCAACTAGAACAAATGTTACTGGCCTACTGAGAAGAAATGAACCAAAAAGTCTGAATTAAATCTTTCTACATAGATTTCAAAAATCAAAAAATGATGATACATGTTTAGGAGATAGACTATATATGGATGAAATTCTTCTAAATAATTTAAAAAAACCTTCCAGAGAAAAAGCACATTATATTTATGTGGCTTTTACACATATATATATATATATATATATATATATGTCCACCTCTATGTGTACCTGTGTGTGTATGTATATATTGTTGGGTGTGTACACACATATATATTGTGTAAATGTAAGAGGATGAAATGTATTACTTTGCAGTGTCAAATAATAGCAAAAATATCCCTGTAGCTGAGCACACAAAGACACACTTGTCACTGAAGTCTATTCACATCTTGTACGTACTCCCAGAAATTAATGTAACGTCTGCAGCACAAGACAGATCATTTCCCTTCTTCCTTCCCTCTGAATGTGTCATCTGACCTAAGAGCTCCTCAAAACAACCCAACATATGTTGCGTTAGTTTCCTGGTTATAAAGTTTGAGCACTTCTCCCTCTCTTTTCATCACAAAGTCCAGCAACAATTTGTTCCTTTTTCATGTATACAAAATCCTATCATGATAATTTCCATTCCATTCTCCACTGATATTACAGATTCATTGATTATTTTTCTTTTTTTCACTATGAAAAAATAATCTTCCTGCAGAAACACAGTGCATTGAGTACTCTCCACATTCTAATTTTGTCCTTAATATAGTTTTCTTCTTCTTTCTCTTCCAGCTGTAGCCATGTCCTAATTTTAGGTTATTGAACTTAGTCCACCAAATCTACTTCTGCAAAGAAACATTCCTCTCCCACATAATTATCTTTCCATCATCTCTTTTAACTGTAGAGTGGTCCAGAGCTATGTTTTCATTTGGGTCCTGTGTATTTTGATTTCTGCATGTAGTTACTGAGGGATTTTTCCCTCACAAAAGGGTATTTATTTTATGATAATTACCTGATGATGGGATAAATGGCTTTTCCCACTAAGCTAGCACCAGAAATTAGACATTTAGCTTCTTATGCTACAGATGTACAAAGATCTGTGGAAATTAGAGGAAGTTCATTCAAGAACTGGAATGAAAGTTAGAGGAGGAATTTTTGAGCCAAATGTGTGAAAAAAATGTCTCTCAAACTTCCTGCCAGAAAATGGTTGCCAGAGAATGAGAGTATGGCCCTGAAAGAGAAAGAATATTCATCTCTTTCTAATTCATGTGTCCTAGTTTGTGACTTTGGCATAAGGCATTTGGCATTACCTCTGAGGTATCTCTCTTGCTGCATGACATTGGGGTTCACTTCTTCTGTGCTTTCCCTTCAGTCTGAAAGGCTGGAATTTATCCTGATATCCAAAATAGTACCTTTGCCATTTGAGGCAGCTAAACAGATTAGGTGGGGTGTTTTTAGTAAGTGTCCTACATGCTTAAACTGTCATTTAGGGACTTGAGTACTAGGTTAATGTCAGAGCAAACCTATTTAGTAAATTTCACACACCCAAAATTACATAATTTCCGGCATGCTATGTGGGCAAGACCTTCCGCCCACCTTACCACTCCCTGCCAAGCTGCACCTGCTACCTTGTGTGCACCCAAATCCATTCTCCACAGATGTACAGACTGGGGGTGATCAGAGTTAATGATGGCCAAATGAACCCCACCAAGTCCTCAGTGAGTGAATTTACAAGGAAAGGCAAAAATGTCTCAGTGAGTCTACATTAATGTTGGCAAAGAATTTTTTGAAAACTAACATATTGAAGGCAATTTACAGACTACAGTATTAGTGAGTAAGATAAAACATCCAGATTCAAACAGCTAAAAAATCCTTTATTTTCTAAAGGATTTCTTATTTTCTCATGTAACCTATAAAATGTAAACCCTTTCAAAAGCAAATTTGGAAGTAGAACAGTATGTATGGGTAAAAGTAACATCAGGTTATCAGATCTGATGATATTAATTTATATTCCAACATCACTTCCCAGCTATGAAACTCTTTAAAAGTTGTGAAAATTTTAGGCTAATTCAGTAACAGTAAATTAGATTGCCCTAGATGATATTTCCCGTGTTCTCATTATTGTATGTGTGTGGGCCTAAAGATAATTTGCATAGTACAGTCTGTATTACAGCAAGATGGGGCAAGCACATTATGTTTACTTTGGTTCAACAATTGCTCATTCTGTAGCCAAAGAATAAGGTGCGGCTGGTTCTCTCTGCTTAGCCTTTTTCTTTGAATCATTGTTGCATCTCACATTTGAGGTATGGAAAGTGGCATTATAAAACCTAAAGTAATTTCTTTGAGGGCTCTCTGTTTCACTCCTACAGCTTCTCAACAGGACTTCTTGGCTAAAGAATGCACCTCACTAACAGAAGACCTCTAATTCCAGGTTCACCAATTTATGGTGAAAGCCCTGCCAGATCACGTCTGCATGTAAGGGTGGCTGGGTAAATAAAACAGATGAAGGGCTATTCTCTCATCCCAAATAAGATGGTATTGCTCACATCTGTGCAGGTAAAGACTTTTCTCTCACCTTCAACTATGCTGTGTGCTGCAAACAGTACATGGCTTGCACTATGCCCTGAACCACACTCCGGTACGTTTGAGAAAGTCTTAGCAAAGTTTTATGCCAGGCAGAGCACTAACAATTAATGAGTCAACACGTGGGAGACTGCTTGAAAGTGTACTCCAGCCCTCAGTTTAATATTTTAGATATACCTCTGACAATAGGAGAGGGGGTATCTGCAGGAGTGGGGTGTTTTGTGCATTCTTTTTTTCCATTATGGATTGAAATTAAGTAAACATGAGCAAGACTAGCAGTTCCAAGCAAACTTTGCAATGGTTTACATGAACATCTTCAAAAGCAGAAGTTGACTTGGGATATCATCACCTTTCCATGCCTTTCTTGAGGTTCTTCATTCTTTATTTGCACAAATGGAGTGAATATGCATTCCTGAAAAACCTTTTGGGTGAAAAACCTTTGGCTCTCAAAGTTAGAAAGTGTCCTGCAGTAAAAGCGTTACAATTTTACTGCATACCAAATACATATTCCCCCAAGAACCTTATACATTTGTTTTAAATGGCCTGCTGTTTTATTAAGTTAGTTGGGTTTGCCTGTGTTAAGTTTATGGTTTTCTAATGAAACCCTTATTTGGGTTTCTTTTCAGTGGAAAAGTGTCCTATGGCCTACACCATGTGTAATGGGGTCACAGCTGTTTTAAAAAGTAATTCTCAGTGGGCCTCACAACAGCTTAGCCTACCTAATAGGTGTCATTACTTCATGACCTTAATGAATGACTGTTTAACCTTCTTTAGTGGTCACAAAAAAGAGAAAAACAGAGTCCAACAGTGTTGGATGACAGGATGTCCTGAGATGAGAATTTAATGAGAATTTCTGCCTTTGGATCTACAAATTTATCTATTCTTTTGCTGTGGAGCAGAGCCATGCAGCATGAAAAGCCACTATTTTAAGTGTCTCTAATATTTTAGAGCTGAAAGTATAAAATGCTCCCAAATGCTGTCATCTTTGCTTAGGCTTACATAATCAGAATTATTTCAGATGTACAAAGGACACAAACTTTTAATAATTTTTAATAACTTTATTTCACTTCTTGATGTGGCAAATACCAATCTGATGCTGCTACGTTCAGTAGCTTTATATTCTGAGTAGTTTTGATTAAAGCAGCACTTTCAGGTTTATTTAGACAGCCCTTGCTCTTTTTTAAAAACAGTTGATGTCCAGAAATCCTGGCACTGGTTCTGTTAAATACCCAAACACCATTCCTCATGTCTTTTATACACTGGACTGGGTTAAGACATTTTAGAGCAATTGAGAAACGGGCACTTAGCAGCAAAGGTCTTTGTCATGCCATGTTTACTTAAAGACTGGATGGTCACAGACACAAGACTACCACTAAATCTATTGGAGTTTAGTAATAATTTACATTGCAACAGCAATTATCCTAGTTTCAAAATTAACACCATCTATACATTTAGTAGAAAGAAGGATCTAGAAATATAACTGTATTTTTGGTTTCTTTGACATAGATTTCAAAGAGCAGGGTGGACACTTTGAATATCTCAGAGCTGGGATGATGAATTTAAGGTTATTTCAAGAGGACTAAAATTGGCCCCACCCATCAAGACTGTGCTTTAGGCCTACACATGCTGAGGATGGGCATATTAAATTTCTTCTGGGCTACTAAAGCCAAAAGACAGCAGGCACCCAGGTGTATTTCAAACCAAGCTTGAGACTGCCAAGAAAATCTGGTCTGAGATCACCTGAGAGCACAAGACCCCTCCAGGATATGAAGATATCTTTTCTTATGTTTCAGCAGTGGAATTTCAGTACAACCAGTGCCTGGGTGGCATTGCAGAGACCCCTGTCCAGGCTGTGCTGCATATCCACTTTCTGAGACCCAAGTCCATTTATGATATCTGATATTGTAAATCTAAAAGTTAAGGCACCTAGGGCTATTATTATTATATGTCAAAACTCATTAAAAATGAAGACAACTGAACCAAACTCATTAAAACTGAAGACAATTCTGGTTCAGTTAAAACAAGCCAATGTCCAAATACTGTCTGTTAATATCTGTTAAACTTGGGATGCTCTCTCTTAGAAGCAGTTTTACTGTCTTTTGTGTAAGGAAATTTCCACTGGCAGCTGAGTCAGAAAAAAATTGGTCAAAAAGACATAAAATATCTGAAAGAAAATTGTTGCCAATTAAAAATGTGTTTCTTCTGTACAGGAGAAAGAATAAGCAGATGGCATAATAAGATGAGAACAAGGGGAAATTTACAGATCAAAATATCTAATTTTCTGTGTTAAATGGAGCAAATTACTTCAGGAGGTAATAAACAGAAAATTAAAAAGATGAGAGAGAACAGTTACTTGGCTTTTCCTTATCAGCATACAGGGTAGTGGAGATAAATGCTTACGTTACCCATTGTTCTGATCTGGTTTCCTTTTTGACTGTCCTGGAAAACTCTTACTAAAACATTGACAATTGATGGAAGTTCAAAGTACAAGCAACTTGATTTTTTGTTTGAGAAATAAAAATCAGAAACTATTTAAAAACTTTATTAATTTAACTTCCTCCTTGAATCTTTAGGTCATGTTGTGCATGTCTTTGCAAAGCAAACACTGAAGAAGGCAGCAGTCTCTGTAAAAGTCTTAAAAATCTTTACTTTCAGATATAAATGTGCTCATTTACTGTATAATTCAGGGGTTTGCAGACAAGTATGTGTCACATCACCACACATCACCACCTCCAGGAATGTGTTTTAAAAATCCAATGAGGTCTCTGTTCAAAATTCAATTGAAAAACTATTACACTAAAGAGTGAAATTCATATTGGTAATGCAGACAATTGTGCTACTTCTGATCCCAGTTGTGCTAAAACTGTTCATTAATTTTATCTGTACAGACAAGCAGGGTATATGATAGCCTTGACCAGGGATTAGTTTAGAACTCTTCCAGCTATATCAAAGCTATATTGTGTGAGTTGATCACATTTCTGAAGTTCTGTCTCAATTCCATATCTAGTTGAGTTTTAAAAAGCTGCCTAAATTATCAAAATGAAAAATTCTTAAAAATTGACACCATGTTATAAATTCTTTATCTTTAAATCATTATATGAAAAAGTTCTTTAATATCTTGGGAAAAAAGCCCAGTTTCAAAACTATCACAAATCCCAGGAAAAAGCAATATGTGCAGTCATTTTCCAATTTGCTTAAAAATAGGGAATTAAATGCTGTTATTTTTTACATTATTTACTTGAAGAACTGAGGAACACTCGTTATCATTTTATAGGAGAGGAATTGTGTTCAAGTGTTAAAGGCAAACCAAAAAAATTGATTAAATTGTATTCTCGAGTTTACCTGAGAACTCAATGAACAAAATAAGTAAAGCAACCTAAATTTCATGGTCTGACTAATAATTACTCTTACTAACAAATTCTTCTCCAGCTACAATTTCCTCCTGCACTCTGACTGGCAATGCTGATGCTATCTTTAAGAGTAATACTCCTTTTACCTTTGTACCGTCATGCTTAACAAGGGCAAAAGGTGAGTAGCCTGAGGAATTAAAAGTGGAAGTGAAGCACACTTTTCCAACAGAAAAAATGCTTAATTAACTTATTTGGAGGAGTTATGAGATTTCAAACTTTGGTGGAATTCCTATCAGAATGCACATTTTAGTTTAGTAGAGATATAGAGGAAATTTGAAACCATGCAGTGTGTGAGAAAAACTGGTTCATTCTTTAACTTAAGTGTACCTAAAAATCTATATTTGAGAGAGATTCTGAGACACTGCCATTGCACAGACTGCAAATATTCCTATCATTTCAGTATATGCATGAAGGTTGCCCAGTGGAGTTGTATACCCATGCAGGACATCCATCTCAACATTAATTACAGTTTCTACCACTGTGCCCCAGCAGCAGGAATGCAGATGATGATGCAGTGACTCATTGGCAAAGCAAAGAGCAAGTCAGTGCAACAGTGTCTGCTACTAATGGCAGAAAGAAATGAAGAATATTGTATATTCTGAAATGATAACATATTCATACTGATTGTACTGGTTTTGTGTCAAATAATGCTCTGTTAATCTCGGGGGAGGGTTCTAAAAGAACACTCATAACTTAAAAAAATCACTTTGCCCTATGTATTTTTCTTATGTCTAAGACCATAAGGAGGTATTCTGAGTATCTCCTCTGTGATTTATGCTTTCATACTGTTTCTCAACTAGGACTGAAAGATAAAAGATGCTTTCATCCAGGGACTGTATTAGAGCTCAGCAAGTGCTAATCTGGCCCATGGTCATATCAGCTTTTATCATCCCTATGTCTACCAATATTAGGAATGAAATATTGGATCTACTCTCTGTAGTTAATTCTTCTTTGGCATCCTATCCATAGGAAAAAAAAATTGGATTACACAGAACTAATTTAAAGTCATATCTCCCCTACATATATATAATCTTTAGTTAAAATTCTATGCTTTCTAACAAATGGATATATTTACATAACTCAAGGTTCTAGAATGGGTTATGCTCTTCTATAATTGCCAATATTTCTTTACTCAATGACTTGGCCATGGCTGTAAACTGTTTCTGTCCAGTGCTGACAAATTTAGATTCTGTGCCCTTGGAATGATGGAAGATGAAGCTACTAGTGAATCATACAGCTGGTCATGGCGAATTGCATTTAAAATATCTTGCCCGAGTTTGGTTTCTTGGGATATTTTTTTTCTCAGAGGTCTCTTTGTAAATGAGAATTATTAGAAGATTATCTAAACCAGAAAGCTTTTGCAAAAACATACCAAAATTTGGATATTTCAGATCTACTCAGAGACAAGAACCGCAAACCTATTTACTAGCTTCTCCTCCTGTGGTATGCCTTAAGCCCAGACACAAAGTCTGGGTGATGGTAGACATGCACAGCTTTAGTGCTGTCTTACTTTGATTACTTCTAAATACAAGAATAAGCCCTGGGCAGTCCTGATAGCCAAAACATTGTCCTGATAGCACAGAGGGACAGATTTTGTACAGCATACTCTGCTCAGTTACACTCTGCAGGTGAGTGTGTTTCTTCTTACTAGGGAACACTAAGAAAGGATGTGTGAAGCTGGTATGTACAGCATCTGAGTGTGTATAAGATCTCTGTGCAGGGAAGGAGCAAATTACCTTGTTTTACTGAGCTCCAGACTAGAGACCAAAATTTTTAGCTGTCAGGAAAGCAAGAAGCAAAAAATTCACCCAAACTTCCCTAGTCGTTACTTTTTATGAAATAATGACACCAATCTGTGCTAGAAATTATGGGGAAATTTCAGATTCTAGCTACAAACCACAGTGTCATGCAATATATGCTTCATTATATTTTTCAGTTCTCATAATATAAAGAGTCACACTTTGAAAAAAGCAATTTTTTTTTTTTTTTCCTCCGGTCCTCAAAATCTTCCCTCCACAAAATATCCTCTGTTGGATCAGGTGTGGAAATTTTTTTTCTCACAGCAGAGTAAGCTAGATTCTTTCTGATTATTAACTCTGTAAAGTAGATTATTGCCTTGGTTGTTCCATCTTATTCAGCTGAGACGGAGCTAAAATGTAAATGAAAAACAAAGTTTCTGCTGTAATCTTTGCCTTGGGCTTAACCTTGAATTCCTCGAGTTCTTACTTGTCTTGTTCATTCCAGTACAAGATCTGGAACAATTTCTTGTATATTATTTGGGACAACTATTCAAAAGTGGTGAAAAATGAGAGAAACTTAACAAAAGGCAAAAATTAATTTCGGAGATCTCCCATTGTGCTTACCTATTCCTGTTCTTAAACAGGAGTTTATCACTCAGGGAATGATTAGGATGTTTATGCTCTCTGCTCTGGTACTGTCAGTACTGCTATTATGGGTGCTTGATTAATGGACTAAATTCCACACCCCAGTTGTAGCCTGGCAAGAGTGGTATCCTAGTAAAAGACTCTATAATCAGACTTGTCATGGATGTTGAAAAGGATATATAAGGCTTATTAAATTCCAGGTATCTGTTTAAGTGAATAACCAAAGTGTTCATGCCTAAATAACTCACTAATAAAAGAATGTGTAAATTGTGTTGTGAAATGAGGATTAGTAAATGAGTAAGATAAATTTTGTGTTAAGGGATTAAAATGTGAATTTATTTGTTGTGTAATTATGTCTGTCAGTGTTCTAGATTAACAATTACTAGTTCTTGTTAATAAGAACTTGTTAGCTAGTACTTGTTAATAAGATGGGAGGTTATCGCTTTACGATCCCCTGATGAGTAGAATAATAGCAGTGTGAGGAGGAAGGAAGGAAGGAGGGAATAAAAGGGGAATAAAAATAAATTTAGTTAAATTCTTTATGAAAATATAGTCAACAAACATGTCTAAGGTAGGCACAATGGAAAAAAGGTACTAGAAGCCCAGGAGTATCGGCCTGGCAGTAGATAGAATTTACAGTGGGTGTTACAGGTGGGGTTATTATTCCATACTGTGCATTATTCTTACAAAAGGCACTTCCTGTTTTTAGCTGCTTAGGAAGAGTTTTATCTTCCCTGGGCTGAGAAGGAGTCTCACTGAATTTCTTATTACCTTTTAATTTCACAACTTTTATATCTGGTCCTAAAGACATTCCAGGTTCAATGAAGGAAATTATGAGAAGGGATTCCCACAAAGAAAATCCTTCCACCAGTGCAGAAGTCAGGCACTGTCACTTCTTTCAGAAAAACTGTTTTCTAAAAGAAGAAATTCATAGTAAAGGTGTAATAGAGGTGCAGGGAACACTTCTGTACTCAGAGTTTGAACAGCTTCTATGGAAGAGATGTGGCACAAAGCATCCAGCTATTTCCACAGCAAGAATACTGAAGACCCAAGAGATGGTGAGGAGGCAGAGGAGAGAAGAAATGAATCTGCTCAGTCTTCAGACAGGAAGGGTATGGGGGCTAAGGGGAGATCTTATTTCTGTCTGCAAAATACCTAATGCAAGGATGTAGGTAACATAGATCACACTCATCTTCGCAGTGCACAATGATCTGACAAGAGGCAACCAAAAAAAAATTGGAAAACAAAAAATTCCAATTAGATCTCAGGAAATAATCTTCCTAAGCCTTTTAAGTTGTTTTAAAAAAACCAACAACAAACTGCGGATGTCCTTACTTTATAAAAGGTATACAGGTATTTTAACATGATTTTCTCTTTAAATGTTGAAATGTCATATTAATGATTTAAAAAACAACAAAATATCAAAATATTTGTAAAGGGACAGAATGCATCTGGAAATACACAGAATTTCAACCAAGACCCTGAGATCCAATCTTACATTAATTGAGATGTACATTGATTTATGAAAAGAATGTATAAGCAGTGGAATATTTGTGATTAAAAATGTTGTAGTATGTGAGAAAATTGATGTGATTTAGAAAAATGGTGACAAGTAAAAAAGGAAAGACAACAGCATAAAGGAGAAAATGAAGGCCCCAGGTGATGATTATTTACATTTTTGAGTTTTCCTTGGACTTAACCCATTTCTACAAGAAATGGTCCACACTTCTTGATATTTCAGTGAAGCAGCAAGTAAGCATTTTAACAGTTCTAAATTGTATAATAATCTTCAATTGTGAGTATATGTATTTCATCATCTGTGAAACTTTCTTCATGTGTTTTATTGCCAAAGGAATTCAACAGGAATTTGGACGGAAAAAGATTTTCCACCGGAGAAATTCTGGCGACATTTTTCCAAAGTAAAAAAGTACAGCCTGGTCGTTTTCCTGAAAGATAAATTCTGACTCACTAAAATAGAATTGGAAGCATATGGCAGCACTTTCTAGCATCATGGGATTGATTATTTAAACTCCATGAGGGGAGAAGCCATGCAAGCTCTTTTCAACAGTTTTGTTGCCTGCATTCAGGCAATACCTGGTTCTTGATTGGTGTGGGCTGTGAATCCACCTAACTCTTTCCATATTCAGCATTTCAATAGGATTTCAGGAAATAGAAGATCTTGACACTGTTCCAGAACAAAATAGTTGTAGACTTGTGCCAACTTTTCTACATCATTGTCTTTTACTAGGTGGTTTACTTAGAGTTTTCTGTGTGCTCTTCAGCTACAATAAAAGCAAAAGTGTTTATTATTTTCTGTCTATAATAACCTGGCATAAGTTTATAAATCCAATGCTGTGAGCCAGGCTTCTAAGACACTACATGTAAGGATGAGTTCCTGAAATATGATTTTAAAGGATGAATTTTTAAACGAATAAATTTCATGTTCTTTTCTATTTACTGGTTCTATTTTTCATGACTCTGGATTTCATGCCTGCAAACTTTTCTTTTAGTTACAAGGCTGGAATTTTTTTCTTTCACTGTCTTTCTCTTTCTTTTTTTTTTTTTTTTTTTTTTTTTTAATTTAAATAAGGGCAGAGATATTTTCTGTAGCTTTAGTGGTAAGGAAAATATATATTTCCAAAACTCCAAAGTTTTTGTATATTTTATATATATATATATATAATGAAGAATGTGTCTATACGCCTCTCATATGATGCTGTACCTATTTTATATTTGTGGAAGTTTTCACATATATATTTTAACACTAGGAAGATCAAGGATGCTTAATGCTGTTACTCTTCCAGAGAAAGTATTGCACAGCATTCTTCCTAGCTTGCACTGGAGACTGGAAGCTTTTAGAGAACATAATGTATTTGTTACACAACAGTGTGCTTTGTCTAACTTGTCCTTTGTCCCAGAGAGAAAACTAGGTTAAATATAATATGGTTTGTATGTAGATAGGTGTTAACAGAGAACTACATTTTGTAATCAGATCTTAGGCAACAGACTATGCATTTAATTTAGTTTGGAAGCAAAAATCCTGTCACTCTGGTAGAATTATTCTTTGAGTTCATTTATTTTCACTATTTGAGGGAGGAGGGTCATATTCTTCTCTCACTTCCTAACTTTGGAACACAAGGCACAGGTAATTCAAGTGACTGGAGAAGTGGGAAAAAGACATTAATTCATCAGTCATTCTGGACCCCTATTGCATATAGTAGCAATTACTCCTGCTCTTACATGACATTGCTTAAAAACACATCTCACACCACCTGTCTTACACAATGCAATACAAAGTAACACACAGATGAGAAAAATGAAAAAGTGAAGGAACCAAAGTTATCATTATATTGTTAATATATAAAGAGTCCTATATAATTGATGTTCTGCACTATTCTGCTGTGGTAGATCAAATAATATTGTAATGTATCTTCCTTAATATCAGGATACTTAAAGTCAGATCTCACTTACTACCAAAATTTCCAGATGCACTTTGAGTTAATAAAAATGCTTGCATAAAATTATAATCGAAAAATTAGTATAATCTGATTCAATCACCCACTACAGGATCTGAAAATCCATAAATTAAAAGTAATAAGATATAAACATTTTACAGAATGAGAAAGCAGACAACCAGGAGGTGATGAAATTATTGTTTGATCTGCTACAGTTGGAGCCTCTAACAACAGCCTGAGTAAAATGAAGAGAATGTTAGGTCTTGCAAAGGAATAGTCTTTCCACTAACAGACAGTACATCCTTTATCAACTGTCCCAGCACACAAAGAAAGTGCAAAGCAGCCTAGTTTTGACTTAAAAACAAAACCAAAACCAAAACATAACAACCAAAAAACCAACAAAACACAAAAAACCCAAACAAACAAAAAATCCAAACAGACAAAAACCGAAACAAACAAAAAACCCACAAAACAAATGGCCACTCTCTACTGGACAGTCAAATAAGTGGCTGTTTGGTGCTGCAGCAGGCAGGGTTAGCCAAGCTCTGCAAATAACTCAAAGACAACCACAGAGGGCTAAAAATTACTGACAAGAATATTGTGTATGCAGCTGAACACAACAGCAGTACATTGACTAATCAGAAGACATTTGGGCAAGGCCCTAACAATCAAAATTCACTAGAATAACTCAAAATTATTCAGATGATGACTTGTGTCATCTTCAACATTTACAACTATTTGTAGGGTAGTAGAAAAACCATTTACAGGTAAGGAGTAAATTCGTGAAACCTAAATTCAGAAAAAGGTAGTTAGAGCATAAGGAATCCTATGTTAAGGGAATGGTTACATCAGTTAATGTTGTGTTTGATACTATTAAATAGTACTGTGGGAAGACACAAAGCCTTTGTGAAGAATCACTCTGGGCCTGATACCACTTCCTACAAAAAGGCAATGGACTACCTTAGTTAGAAATGTGCTAGCCCTGGTATTTAAGCAGATGCCTTACGTACAATAGAAATGCACACTTTTGGTGGAGGATTAATTTTTTATTTATTTTTTTAAAACAGATTACACTATTGTTATGCAATGCCTAAATTACACTTAGTCAAAAACAGCTGCAGCTTGGTTTTGGTCTTGTATTCTCTGAGTTTTGTGAATAATAAAAATACCTCCCAGAGATCTTTGGATCACCTGCTTAGCTGCTGCAGCCTGTTTAACTCTTGTGAAAAAAAATGACTCATAGAAATCACCACAAGCAGTCACTGACTGAACCTGCATGGTACATGTTATATGTTGAATACGATACTGCTCAGAAGTTTGGACTACTGTCCTTTTCTACTTTCTGGAAAAGACATCAGAATGACATGATAACACATCTTTGACAGCCTTTGTAGAAGAAATATTGAATGATATAGAATCAGAAATATTCTTCATTCATGATCTAGTGGTTTGGGAATGAAGCGTTTGCACTTAATTGTTAGGAAAAAAATACATTGACATAATTTTCTTTTTTAAATAATGTTCATAGAAAAAGTCAACTTTTTAACCTAAGAACCTAAAGGACAATATATTTATAAATTCTGGCTCGTGCATGACTGAGGCACAGTAGTTAAAAGTGATTCTCTGGATGTTTTGAATTGACCAAACACAACTTCCCGAGGACTGAAAGCCCATTGTGGGGCTCAGTGATCCTCTTATCTGTTCCCTTCTGTAAATTGACTATTGAATTATGCCTTGTCTGAAGCTGCTGGAGGTGTCTCTGCAGAGGGCAGAGTGGCTCAGCAATTCAGATCCCAGTGGGTCAGAAGAGGAGAAAGGGCAGAGTTTAGCTTTCCCTCAAGAACTCCTGGGCTTTCAGATGCTCACTGAGCTGCTACTTAGTTAAAGAAAATACAAGCTAACATATGGCAAAGACAAGTAAGAGCTACTAAGCAGCAGATATTCTTTTAACTCCTTTCATGGCAGGTCACTTTCACTGGCCCTGGGTGTTGTAGGGCTGCCTGTGCCATTACTGTCCTTCACCAGCCTGGCCTCAGAGGGAGTCTGCTGAGAAAAGTGTCTGGTATCTGTGAAACTAAAGTTCTTCTTCCAAATTCCTCTCCATCTGGTGCTCACCTGTGTCATTCCAATCCTTGTTTTATGCCTGTTGTTGGCAGCAAATTCCTTTGTGCTTCATGATTTTGTATATTAGTTAATTTCCCTTCAGAAAAAGGTGTATTTCCTTTCCTTGTCTCTTTGTAATCATCCTGAAAAGTTTTTGATCACATGTTATGCTATTCCAGGGCTTTTCCCTACCACAGCAAGCAACAATATTTCAATAGCCAACTTCTCAGGATTCCCACCCAAGTGGGATGATTGGCACCCCTAAACACAATCCGTGGGGGATAGAGTGGAATGAGGTAAGGGCAGCTATAACACACACCTCCTTCATGTCATGCTTGCTGAAGCATAATTTCTGTGGGTGAGAAGATAATTTTTTTGTTCCTGTGCTTGGAAGGGGACACCTGGGAGGTGTGAAGACAGCAGCCATGCTGTCACACTCAGGTGTAGGACACAACCCCACAGCAGGACTCACAAGCTTGGCCACAGCTCTCAGTTAATGCAACTTTGTGAAGCCAGGGACAACACCGTGGCAAACTTAGAGTGGGAGAAGAGCAATGTATGAACCAACAGGCTGGTTGCAAAAGAGTGTGTAGGTATTGATTTTTTCTAAAGCAATGCAAAAGTCTGAATAGTATACCACTGACAATTACGAAATTGACCATGCGTAGCCATCATTGCTATTTCAGTCAGAAATTCACTTGGGACATGTTTCGATTCCATTCTCCCTGAGAAAACTGAATTTTAATATAGTAATTTTGAATTATTATCAGCTCACAAATCTTGAAGAAATAAGGAAAGGGAAGGGTGGCACTACGCTTCCCCTGCTAGTCTCCTATAGATAAAAGGAGAAGGAAACCAAATTATTTGTACACCACCCTCATTCCTTATGAATAAGAATCAAATGATAAAATTTGAAGAAAGCACTTTTAGGGGACTTACTTGTACTACCTATATAAATTAAACTCAAATCTTAATATGTTCTGATTATGGTATAGGAAAGAATTTTTGACAAGACTTTTGATCCAGCCCATTTTATGGGGAACACAGTTCAGTTGCTATCAGGTGGGCCCACATTTTTCCATTAGCATTTCATTATTCATTCAAACTCAGTCACAGTGATTGTTCATGGGGCATTTCCCTGGGGTCAGTGTAAGTGAATTGTATATGCAAATATTTGGCATAATGAAGTGCAGATATAAAATAATAGTCACAAACCAAGAAGGCACTGAACAATCTGGGCTATGAAAATACAAGGATGGTCATCTGTGTTGACAGTTGTATGAACTAGATAAAAAAATTGCTGCAGAAAACAACACTTAATATTTTATAATATTTCATTTCACACTAACCTTGTTTTCCCAGCTCTTTGTCTCCTTTGTTAAGTGTTAACAGCATGCAAGTCTTTACTGCAAGAATATCAACATCATAATCATTTTTTTAAAAATGTGTCTCTTCAGCAAACAAATAAAATACGGCCAAGAGAAAAATACTGGAGCCAGTCTACAGAAGAATAAAATTTTCTCTAAGGTCCATTAGTTTTTTAATCTGAGAAGGAGAAAAAAAAATCCTGCCTGACCAAATTATGTTAACAATCGACCACTATCAATATTTTATGCCTGAATCAAAAATATG
This sequence comes from Vidua macroura, assembly GCF_024509145.1. Taxonomy (NCBI): domain Eukaryota; kingdom Metazoa; phylum Chordata; class Aves; order Passeriformes; family Viduidae; genus Vidua; species Vidua macroura. The sequence goes on from NC_071571.1 coordinate 12,844,243, forward strand.
GTCCTCATTCTGATATTCTGGTGACACCAGACGAGCAAAAACTTATATTAGAGTCTGGTGTATGTCTTATATTAGTGGTGCATTAAAAAACACTTTTTAGCTCAAAAACTAAAGGCATATTACAGAAGTGATGACTCCTACATCCTTTGTGCAGGTGAGAAAATAGAAAATGTGCAGTGGGAAGTGACTAGTTGAAGTCATTTAGCAAACTAATGTTTAAATTGGGATCACAACTTCTCATGGGTAGTACTAAGAGTATGACAGAATACAAGTGACATCCAAGGACTTCTGGTGCCTGCAGAAATATTTGTGTTGAATACATTGGAGAAAAGAGTTTATTAATTTGAACTGAGCTAAAGCAAAACCTTGTTCTGCATTTAAACTGCGGTAAATTTTTTCTTCTTGCTTGAATTTTTAGTAGTTCTTATTGTCTGCTATTCCGCATCCATTAGCAAATAACTGATTAAGCTCCATAGGCCACAACCTGTATATTTTATCATGAGATCATAGGTGTGAGCTGTGACAGAACTGTTCCTTAAAGCACACCTCAGGTCTTCATTTCCTCTGACAAGGAGATAATTGGAGAACAGAGTAGTCACTGATATTTCAATCATCAGATACTAAAATAAGCTGCTGTTTAAGTGTTGGATACTGCTGAGCCAATAAGAGCTGTCTGCAACTTATCTAAAGTTAGATAAAATTAGATAAGGTCCTCTGTGCTCTTCATAAGTCACTGGGAGAAGATTGGCAGCTGTTGAGAGCAATCCATGATTCCTATTTTACACATTTTTTAATCTTGAAAGAAATGTCCTCTGGAGGTACCTCTCTCTCTTGAAAATATAGGACATACAGGAAACTAATTTGGAAACCATGTAAATACATATGACTAAAATTTTTGAGGAGAGTCTTACATTAGTTAAAATATTCCATCAGTTGGACTATTTAGGTGTTACTCATACAGATTTCTACATTGTCAGATAAATCCTATTGGCAGTAGTGTGTGACCGCACCTTAAAATAGTAATTCGATTAATAATTATCTCCTGTTTCACTTTTGTACCTCATTTGTTACAAGCTTTCCTTTTCCTGCTTCCTCTTCACTAATAATGAGATTGTAATCTTTCCCAGGGCTAAGACCCTTCTGCCATCACATCTCTTCAACAGCCCTGTCCCAAAACTGAGGATTCCTGCAAAACTACAAAACAAAAAGACAATGAAAATCACATTAGTGTATCATATTATTAATTAAAAGAGGCATAATAAACAATAATTTTTATCTCACCTTAGCCTGTTACTACTCTTAATACAATAAGAAAAAAATCATAATGGCTTAAAGGTGACAGCTTTTGGACCAGTATGGGAGATTTCTACTGCATGTCCTCAGTTCAGGGCGTAGAAAACAAATGTTTGAATTAGTATTTCAAAGTTATAGGCATTTCCTAGAACACCAAACACTGATAATATGATAGCATAAAACTCACAGGAGAATTTTGAAAATTTCTTCATAAGCTATATTAAACATTGATGATATTGCTCCACTTAGTAATGGAAATAGTGCTGAATATATTTATATCAACCATAAAAAAGTTTACTTGAATATTTGTAATCACTTACATATAGGTTAGAGACAATTTTGCTTATGAGCAGAATATGTGTTTTTCTCTCTGTACACTGAAATTGAGAGAAAACCATGAAACAGTAACTAACAGTTTGTGCAAAATTTCACAGTCTGTCTGGGACTGGGAAACAAACTGCAAAATCCCACCCTAGCCATTGTAATTCTGTGTCAATTTAACTTTGCATTTTTAAGGAATTTTTGTAGGTCAATCCAGTCCTGAAGTAAATTCAACAGACTGTGAATTAATTTGGTGTGGGCAGAGGTAAATTGGTGGTTAAGTATAAAGTGCATGTAATAACCAGCAGAGAATATTGATTATTATTTTTTACTGTAAAGAAATTTGAGGGGGTGACTTTTTGAAAGAGTTTGTCTTATTCCTAACAGTACTGTAACTGTGGCATAATTGGGGACTGTATATGTCTTAATTCCACCAGTCAATCCTATGCAGTGTTCCACTGCCTGTTATTGCGCACAATAACACTTTGAACTTTCACATGCCTATATTTATTCAACAGATGGCAGAGCTTGTGAGAGGATCAAACACCTTCCTGACAAGAGAGCAGCTCATTTTGTGCAAGGAAACTGCCAGATATCTTTACTGGATGGTAAACAAACTGATAGCCTGCTTCTTTTCCCAGGAGGAATTAGCTGCATGCAGCCACCACAAAGAGGGCAGGGAGGCATGAGCTGCTGAATCCTCCAAGCCTTAATTCAGTGTCTGGTAAGGAGACATTGAATGCACCTTGCAGTAGGTTGCTAAGACAAAAAGTTCATTCTCAAACTCTGCATCATCTGGATAAAAAACATTTATGGAAACATTCTCTTAATTGTAATAGAGAACTAGAAACTTTCTGCAATTTTCTATGTTAGCCTACAAATTCAGATTATTTGTTTAAATAAGTCCTAAAACAACTTCATCATGGTTTTATGGCTTTATCAGAACATGATGCTAAATAGCAGGAGTTACAGCAATCCTGTATACTGAGTATATCTGTTTTAAGATAGCACCATCAGAAGCTATTATTGGAACTGGACAGTTTTAACTGTACAATATTTTTTATAGAATCTTCTTTTCATTGGAGCACATTGTTTTCCTTTCTGACAGTTTTTCTAGGACTTTTCATAACAGACAATGCCTCAGCATGAACTTATCACCAAAATTTTCAAAAGATATCAGACCTAGCTCTGTAGTTCCTTTTTTCAGCTTTAAAGTGGGGTGGAACAGAATTCACTGATTTACACCTCTGAAAAATGTTTCAAGAGGAGTGAAATAATGCTGAAAATACAAAATATGTATTACAGGAACCAGCATGTGTTGGTAAAACACAGAAGGAGGGGAAAGTCCAGTGGGAAGTCCTTTATAACAGCAGCAGACAGTGCTTTCTGAAGTGCCCTTGGAAACAGAAATATGTGCACTGTTGCCCAGGTGACAAAAATCCAAGTACACAGTGCCTCATGTGAATGAAAGAACTGACACTGCCTGCTCCTTGTGGAGTGGCCAGTGTTAGTGACACTGAGAGATATCACTTTGAATGGGCATGAGAAGCAAAGCCTATTTTTGTGGATATGTGTTAATAGTCTGCTGGACTGGACAGCAGTAAAGGTATAGCTTCTCCAAGGGAGTTTTTTGTAATTAAGACTTATTTTACTTTCTACAAATATGTGCATAATTTCCATTATTTCTTTCTCATATATTTTGCAATGCCAATGAAAATACATAAGGATTTTCTCAGGTTAGACCTTATTTTACTTTGGTTGTGAGGTTCAAGTGTGATTTGTTTCTTTAACCTGACTTTTAATTTCTCTGTTTCTTTCAGACTCTTACACAGTTATACACTTAAAACATTATAGACATGCAGTACATAAAACTAACACCTTAAAGGTGAATTGTTTTCTCCTTCTTCATCCATTCATATGTCCTAACTTGTTCTGCAAAGCATTTTTCCTAATTAAATGTTCGCTTTCACATTAATCCCTTAACATCTGCCTAGTAATCAAGAACAAATGTTTCCCATTGGTATTCTCATGGAGTTGCTGGGCATTTACCTCTCTTGCTGCAATGTTCAGCCCTTGCTAGTTGGCTTGCATTTTCACTTGAGTTAGCAGCTGACTTGGCTGCTAGTTACTGTTTCTCTGATTTTCTGCTCTGTGGCTTCACCAGCAGCTCATTGTCTAGCATGAAAGAGAAAACTGAACATAGAAACAAAAAAGAGAATTCACAAAGGTCCATATCTTCTCTTCCTCTCTGGGCTTTAGGAGGTTCAGCCCTGACAACACACTCTCTCATAATTATGTCTGCCCCTTTTATAGAGATAGGTTCTTTATGAAAAAGTAATAGCACATCCAAACTGGTGATAGTGCATATCTTCAATCCTTACTTATCTGGACAGAAAGTACTTGTAGAAAGGTTAAGGATACCATGTACACCTCTCTCTTCCCTCTCCTATCTAATACAAACTAAATTATTTTAGTGGGATTTTTTTTCTCTAAGTCTGTAATTTACTGCCAGCAACACCATTGACTTTCTCTGTTTTTCATATTCTTTACATGACAGTATGGTTTAAACAGCAAATGCAGGAGAAAGAAGAAAAAAGAACACCAAACCAAAGAATGGAAGAGACCCAAGAAGGCAAAGACTTGTTCAGGGTGTTTGGTTTGTGGGTTTTTTTTTTCATAGGTGATTACAGCTTCAGTAGAGAACAGGTTATGTGTCTGCTTCTACACACCTCTGAAAAATATTTTTCAGGTTTTTTATGTAGAAAATTGTCAGTGAAGATCACTGGAAAATTTGTGTCTTTTGTTCTTAAAAAAAAAAAAAAAAAGGGAAAATTCAGATTCAGCTTTCCTAAAAAAAGGTTTCCACCTGGAAACCTAAAATAATTAATTAAGAACAGGTTAATTCTCATTTATAGAGAGTTGATGTGTAAAGAAAACCTGAAATCCTAGGACATAACTTTTATTGCAGTAAAGGTGCTAGGCAAAATTTCAGGGAAGGCTTAGAGCAAGAAATAGATTTGATTATTTTTACTACTACCACTCAGTTCCTTGGAAAACTTTTCTTTCTCTTCTCATCTGTATTTACCTTAATGCCATGTATAGATGATTCAGCTGCTCATGATATAAGAATGTAGAAAAATATGACTTCTTCTGCTTTATCCTACATATTAGTATAGAATTTTCTTTCAATTTTGATAAAAAAAGGATTCATCTTTTATGGGAAGTATAATTCAGGAAATACAGACATATTTTAGATGATCTATTTAACTTCACTGCTCTTTTTTCATGTTTATCAGAGGCTTACTTATGCAATCAACTTTCTTCACTAATAGCAGAGAGGTGAGAGGCTGCTCACTGAAGATGCTCATATCTATATGTCAATGACTAACATCTAAAGAAACTTGTGGTCCCTCAGAATACAGAAAAGCAAAATAACCTTTCAGAACAATGTGGCAGAGCACACTCCATTAGCTCTGTCTTGCAGCTTGCACTACATTTGCCCCATAGGTTTTTTGGAGTTGTTATCCAGTAAGAAACAAGACTGTTGCCTCATAGGTGGGTGTTCTACAGCCTAAAAAATATTTTGATAGTGGCAAAACCAGATGTAATATTTTTTCATTCCAATATCAAAATTACAATTTTTTTGAGAGGAGTCCTTATCCCATTTTCAAAACACTTCCTTTTAAGCTATCACTTTTAATTTTTGATATGCAATTGTCTGAAATATAAAGTTACCTAAAATTAGAAATTCCTCATTAGCACCTTAAACAGCTGTGGGAACTCAATCAGTGACATTGTTATAAACTGGTTTACCAAACATCTCTCAGGAACAGTTGAGGTGCAGTCAGCTTTTTCTTCAGGAAGTAGTGTAGCCTGACTGACCACATTCCAGCCTTATTTTCTGACTATATTACTAAGAAAAGATGAAAATACTTTAAAAGTCAATTTAGTTTAAAAAGCTTTGAGAAGTTTTTTTACAATGGCAAACAGCATCATCCAATTTCACAGTTTAAAGGAAAACAGCCTTTATGTTTGCAACAAAGCTGAAATACCTCAATCACATACACACTCCATGGTTCCTCAAAAATTATTTTTTAAAAATATCTTTAGCATGTGTCAAGCCACCATTAGAACAAAGTATTTCAAACCTGAAAATGGTTTGGATGGAGTTCATTCACCAGCACAGTCCCCATTTCCAGGGAAGAACTATCACAGCCAAATACAAAATAATAGAGTCATAGAATGGTTTGGGTCAGAAAGACCTTAAAGATCATCTAGTTCCAACAGGGCATGGGCAGAGCTTTGGGCCAAGATGGAAATTAGCTCTATATCCACCTCCACGTGCCAGGAAATGGTGTTGGTCGCAGCAGTGAAGGGGCAGTGCCTGCTCACACTTTTAGGTGAGGCTGTAGAACAGAGAAGCAGTGTAAGCCTTACCACAAACATCCTCAGAGCAGAGCAGATGAAGATGTCCTTCATTGTTATTGGGCTGGAATTACTGTCAGTCGTGTGTAGGCTATGAAGTGAGCTTAAGAATAAGATTAAATAAAAAGACAAAATATTTGAATTAGTAACATTCTTTTAATCATCTGTTCTGTAAGAACCACATACTTATACAAATACATATAAATTTCCAGATGGTTGAAATTCAGTGTCTGAAATTCCAAGGAATAGTAATTTTTTTAAGACATTTACACTGTGCCACCTGGAATTAGTATGAGATCTACTATAGGTCACATACATATATGCACTACAGTGCACTGTTGTGAGTAAAATGAATTATGTGAATAATTGAAAGGATATGTCCTTCCAATGCTGCTGTGAAATACTACTCAACTCTCTCCATATTCAGAAAAAGAATGTGAGTCCCCTTAAGAGGACCTGAACTTAGCTCCAAAAAAATGCAGCTGTGCAGTTACAGTGCTCATTACAGGTAAAGGAGGGACGGTACCTCTCCATCTGAATTTGTGCTGATATGTGGAAAGGAATTCAGAGCTGAAAGAGAATTTGATTATGTAGCCTTGTGATTAGAGGACCAACACAGGATGAGTCTCCTGGATTTCAGTCTCAGGACTCCTACTGGTTAATTTTAGTTCACAAATAATCATAGGCAAGGACAATTTATGTTAAATGCAAAAATAATCATAGGCAAGGAATCAAAAATTCTTTCCTCCAAACAGAACAATGGCTGCTCTGTCTTGTTCTTTCTCTTGGTCATCAGTTTCCTACAATCTTTTTTCTTCCTTCTTTTGCTACATTTGCTACATGCCACTCTTTAATAAAGTGCTGAGTCTTGATAAGTTACTCCAATAGTTCTTTATTTTTTTCATGAGAAAGAATCCAATCTCCTGTAATCACACATAGAAAGCTTTTAAACTCTCTCAGCTTCCACTTGTGATTCAATTGCAGACAATAATCTGCTTTTCTCACACTCTTCTTAAGTCTATGGAAAAAATAAACTCTTCAACAGGGCAGCAAAATGGACTCCTGATATTAGAATAGGTCTCAGGCTTTGCTCAGGCTGGCTGAGCAAACACTGTGCAGCTCCCAGCCATTCAAGATGCCATTGTCAGTCACCAACATCATGCTTATTACAAGCAGAATCTCAACTGGTACAAACCCGTGTAACTCCTATCACACTCCATCACACTCAACAGTTCTTGCCTTCTCTGTGAAAATGTGCCTTCTGACTGCCATTGGCTTTAATCAGTAGCATGTTTGCTTAATGTGTCTGAGGTCTGTAATGGCATATTGAGCAATATGATAGGCATCTCGTAAGACTATCTGATCTCTTAAGGTCTGGGCTGAAATGTAACATCCCTGAAGCACTGAACCTCTTTTAATTAGTGAATCATTTCTGTCATAGCTACCTACTGAAAGACATATCTGCCTTTCTCAAGCTCTTTCCTGTCTTAGCTTATCTGTTTTTATAATAAAGACTCACCTTAGTTATAGGAGACATAGACTTCTCATTAAGAAACTTGTAAGAACAATACCAGTTCATGTTCACTGAGATCATACACCCAAAAACTCTTTGTATAGTATCTCTAAAGCTCCATGTTGTTCCTCTTGTTACAATAAATAGTTCTGAGTGGAAGACACCATACTTTAATATAAATGCACCTGTAGTTACTTACATTTACCATTCTTGTTTTATACATATATAAAGCCCATCAACTTCATTGGGAAATTTGACTGTGCAAGTGTGAACACTTAAACTGGGATATGAATAGGATAAATTTGGGTGGGATAGAGTAAATTTTCTTCACAGCAGTTAGTATGGGTCTATGTGCTGAAAACACTTTTGACAACACAAGGATGTTTTGGTTACTACCGAGCTGCACGAAGAGCATGAGCTCCATTACTGCTGAGTTATACAAAGTCAGGATCTTTTGTCTCTCACCACATCCCACCAGTGAGGCTGGGGGTGCACAAGCAGATGAGAGGTGACACAGGTTGGACAGCTGACCCCAACTGACCAAAGGGGTATCCTACACCCTATGGCATCCTGCTCAGCAGTAGCATCTGGAGGAAGAAGAAAGAAGAGGAGCATGGTTTGGAGTGTTCATCTTTTTAGATCACCATTGCACATGATGGGAACCCTATTTTCCTGGCGATGGCTAAACACCTGCCTGACAGTGGGAAGAAGGGAATATGTTCCTTGTTTTGGTTGCATTCACAGCTTTTGCTTTACCAATTAAACTGTCTTTATGTCAACCCACAAGTTTTCTCACTTTTATTCTTCTGATTAACTCCCCCATCCACTGGGGAAAATGAATGAACAGCTGTGTGGTGCTTAGTTGTCAGCTGATGTTAAACCTCAACAGTCCTCTGGCACCCAGTGTGAGGCTAGAAACATTCAAGATAATGAGAGATTTGATTGGAATATGTTGAGTTGTATTTACAGCTGTTATTGCTTTAGCCATGAATTAAGAAGCTTCTGTGCTTGCCATGGGGCTTGCTTGCCCCAGTGTGCCATAGAACCTAACACGTTTTAGTGGCTGCTTTCTGTTCTCACTGCTTGCTGTAGTGTTTGTTGTACTGCTTATCATCTTACTCTGCTGTGCCTGGGAACATTTTGATAGCAGCAATGGCCATGTGCCTGGGCTGGCACATGACCACGGGATCACTGCTCTTTCTGTCCTGCTGCACTGGACAGATTGGAACTGCAGTCAAAGGGACTGTGGCCTGTGGTTGAGTCCATGAGGAAGCAGGACACCCCAAAGCACTGGTGGCCACATTACGTCCATATTAGAGTAGGTATATCTCAAAATGTCTGTGATGGTGGCTGTCTGTGCCACAGCTGGTGTACCTCTGAAGAGAAGGGTTCATTCCAGTGTTAAACCCTCTTGTCTGCTCCAGAAGAATGAAGGGTAGAGATTATAATAGAAATATCTGTAAATGGCTGCAACCTGGGATTTGAGTTGCATGTTTAGGAATCACTATGGCAGGAATTGCCTGAACAAATGGAGGAGAAGCCTTACAAGAAGCAGTGCAAATAAAGTAGTGACTCAAATTGAATTGCCTTTGGTGCCCAGTAACTCCACATAACACACCACCTCCCTTGACCTGAGTGATCACCATTAGAAATGGAGCCCAAAGTCATGGACTAAATGAACTCAATGGACATTTTACAGACATTTCACAGGGGTGGTCCATCGACTAAGGGAATTATATCTGTATTCTGCACCAGAAGATGGAAAGGAAGATGATGGCTAAAGTTGATGTATTGGATAGTGTCAGACTTGAGCATGATGTAAATGGTGTGGAACAAGTGGTACAAAATGCACTGGTTTTGACTGGAATTGAGTTAGTTTTCTTCACAGTACCTGATATGGGTCTATGTTCTGTATTTTTGACCAAAATGGTGTTGATAACAAGGGATGGCTTAGTTCCTGCTGAAGAAGTACTTATACAGCATCAAGGCCTTCTCTGCTTCTCACCCCACCCCACCACCCTGAAGGCAGCTGGGAGGGGACGAAGCTGGGACAGCTGTCCCCAACTGACTAAAGGGATAGCCCATACCATACAGTGTCATGCTCAGCAGTAAATGAGGGAAGAAAAGGGAAGGGAGGGATGTTTTGGGTGATGGCATTTGTCTTTCCAAGTCGCTGTTACACATGATTGAGTGGTGATTCCCTGGAGATGGCTTGTTTTGCTTTTCTCATGTGTGCAGCTTTAGCTTTACCTGTTAAATTGTCTCTATCTCAACCCACAAGTTTTCTCACTTTCACTCTTCCAATTTTCCCCATCATGATGGCGTGGGCAGTGAGTGAGCAGCTGTGTGGGACTTTGTTGCCGAATGGGGTTAAGCCATGACAGCAAGAAATGCCATTTGGAGATCATTAAGAAGACATAGCTTTTACTGCTTAGCTTTTAAAGCATGTTTGCTCTCGTGTTCATACACAATGTGGGGGTACTATATGCACATGTTGTATTAAAAGTTCTGCTCTTACTTCATTTTAGACAATGACTGGGCAACTCTCCAAATTGTTCCTTATGAAAATTTATTAAATGTAATGGTTTTGAAAGAAAGGTATTGCATGGGGTCAGATAAATGTAAAACAGTTCCACTGGGTACCAGAGCAGTAGGAATAAAAAGTGTGTGAATTAATTTTTCCTTGGCAGTTAATGCTATTCAGTGCAAAATTTGTTCAGGGTTTGTTGCAGAGCTTAAATATTTGAGATTCAGATGAAATATATGTTTGTTTTTTCTAAAGCTGTCGGGGCATGCATGTGTCAGTTTTCATTAAGAATAATTTCCCTCAGGATCTTTGGCTTAAGTTAACCTTCAGACCTCCACCGACCCCTTCCAAGCCATCAGGGTTTCTTTTTGTGTATTGTTCCAGGGATAAATGTACCTGCCAAAACCTAAGAGCTTCAGAGGATGATGTTGACTGAATGTCTGAGCAGTTCTCAAGCCTAAGAAATGTGCCCTGCAAACTACAGCAAGAAATTCCCTTCTTTCCTTTCCTCGGAGATGATTTTCCCAGTACTAACAAAACAAACACTTAGGTAAGTGTATATAGCAGGGACATTTAAAAATTACTGTCTTTTATGTTAAAGCTTCTTTCTCTATGAATCACATTGTGCTATATACACTTAAAACCAATTTCCACCCTGAAAATTTAGACTTGCAAATATATGACAAAGCACAGTTCTGGAATTTCTTGAAATATATTAAAAGGAATCCATTAGCTTGACATTATAACAGTAATACATGGCTCAGGTGGCTTTTCTGGACAAAGTACTGCTTTTTCACAGACCAGGGAGACGTCCCAAAGATCATAAGCCCTGCTAGTGCACTGGCTGGGACATATGTTTGAACCCCATTTCACTCTTTGCTGATTATATAGGCCACCAATTTTCTTAAGAGTTAATTCTGTTCCCTGTTCAAATGCAGCAAATAATTTTAGAGTTAGGTCATTGCTGGCAAGTAGAGGAGGACTGCTGAAAATAAGGAAGTTTCCAGGGAAAAGCAGAGACTGAAATATTATTCAAGGAACCTTCTGCCTAAAAATCATGAGGTTATTGTAACATAGCGTTCTGGTTCACACGATCCACTGATGTTAGTCAGTAAGGAATGCTGAAATGTTTTGATTTGAAGGCTGTGTTGGAAATGTAAAATTCACTCCATTTTTGCACCCATGAGTTGAAAAATGAATGTGCAATACACACTTCTCTTATAGAATGCTTTAATGAAAGACTTAGCTTATTTTCTTTCTGTTAGATGAAATCCTACAATTAGCTTTTTTACAATGAGCTATCGAAAAGGTTTTTTGCTGCAGGACCAACGCAAAGGATCGGTTCACTGATTTGCAATAAACCACACCAGTAACTAATACTTTAATGTCTATTGTTTAGCAATATGGAACCTTAATGTAGATAAACTTTTGTAAACATATCAGTCACAGTGAGGTTTATCTAAAGGTATTGTTAAAAAGATAATAAACATTTTTCAGTTGTTCATTTGCTAGTTGCAGAATTCCCTGAAAATTATGTACTGAGCTATATACATATCTACATGTTGGGTTGTGGAAAAATAACTTCAGAGGAGGTATGTATTCAGTGCTAGATACTGTCCCTCTCTCAGCTCACTCCATTTGCCATTTGGATGGCCTGGATAAGAGTACAGCCCTGAGCTGGGTGAAATCTGGCCCTAATTATTCATAGTTTTCACAACAGAGGTAAGCTAAAACTATTCTTAGGAAGATACTTTTTTCTCCTAAGCAGGATTTCTTGTATGTTCATCCTATCAGTGATATTGCAGTTTCAGGCTTTACCCATGTTTCAAAGTTTCTCTGTATTCTGCATGTGATGTGGCAATAGCCAAACTAGAGTTAAACAAACTCCCTCAGGAACGTGAACAGGTCTGGTCATGACAGCAAAGTGCACTGTGGTCATTAAGTATATTAACGAGTTTAAAGGAAGATACCTTCTTAGAAACTTTTAAAGGAAAAAATATGTTCATGAAAGTGCTATACAAAAGGTTCCAAACTGCCTCCCCCCTCAGCCATGGTCTGCTGGTTACCCAATTTAAATATCAGTGACCCCATCTGGAAAAATTCCTGAGAGAGGAAAATATAGAGCATGTCTATGTGGTCAGAAGATGGATGTCATTCCCTTGCTCTGTCCATGGCTTAGGGCCACTGAGATGTTATTCCGGATACTGTTCCACCAGGCTCAGGGCCAGATCTTCCCAGCATACCTAGTCCAAAAGGGATTTAGGACACGTCTCAGAACTGTAAAATTCACCGTTTCCCTGATTTTTTTATGTCTGTCATGTGGACCCCATTAGAAATTAAGGAACAAGATCAGTGACTTCCAATAAGCCTTTATATAGGTATTGAAAAATTATGGACCTCACTAAAGTATTCCGGACTCTAGTTCCCACTCAACAGTTTTCTGTGAAGTGTTGTCTATTAAATGGCCAGGCAGTTTCCTCTGAAGCAATCCTTTTAGAATCATTGCAAAATGAGTTGGAACTCTCTGACTGAAATTTGGCTGTGAACTAAACATTAACCTCAAAAATAATCTTTTCTTTTTGGAATAATTCAAAATTATACCAATGAACCAGCACTGTTCAATGCTAGTTTGTGTCTCCAACTGTTACTAATTATTGCATAGCATCTATTTTTAACTTGAAATCCCCTATCTCCAGCTCTCCTCACACCTTTGCTGGTCATTATCTTTCATATAATAGGATTCCCTCAGTTAGCCCAATGTTGAAAAATGTGTCACTTGGTATAGGTTAGTTGCCAGAGCTCCCCATAGAGGCAATTAAAAAAGGTGCAAATAAATTAATAACTTTTGTTATTCTACCTTATTATATCATTGTCTCTGTTTCATGGACAAGACTGTATGTCTCCATCAATTGCAAGGGAAGTACAGACTATCACCTCCACACCTGACTTTTAGGGGCTGAGAATCCATTTAGATAAATCCCATTCTTTGTCCAGTTAAGGTATTGCACAGTAATGATCATAACCTAAAATTCTGCAGTAACAATCTCACAGAACCACTCTCTGAAAATAAACCAAAATTCACTCTAATGCAGTTTGTCTGAAATGATCAGCTATGTTTAGCAGTATAGTTTTTATTCCTTATCAATACTTAAAACTGTCCAGTGCTGCAAATGTTACTCTATTTCTGGTAATTTTAGGAGGAACTCTGAGTGCTCATCATCAGAAGCAAATCTTATTTTGTCTTGCATTTAATATGCACAAAGAAATACCAGGATATTTTTGTGTTATTCACTGGATCAGTCATACCCTATTAAAGGTAACCAAAGTCATGATGGAAAAAGCACCACGGGTCTCCTAAAATCTGGGAGTTTGGCTCAGAAACACTGAACTTGAAAGGATCTCAGAATGGGATGAATGGTAAATAAATGTACAGCCACTCCCTAAACAGAAAGTTCATCTCGACTCAGTTCTTTTGCAGTACTGCCCTTAGCTTAATCTGTAGTGGGAATGGCCAGACCTAACCTGAGTGGGCCTGACCAGAGCTGTGTTAAGCCCAATGACATGAAGTGCATGATGTGAACGGAATGTGTGCACTTTGCTGGTTCCCCCGCTCCCTTTACCTTCAGTCACCTGGCCCTCACACCACTCTTCCAAAGAATAAAAGCATTTTCCTTAGCCATGCTAAAGAAACTCTTTTGAAGGTTTACAGAGAAATGTCACTGTTTGGGACCCCAATTCGATGAGAGCTGAGTACCTAATTCCTTGGAGAGGGTTGATAAACTACATTGGAAATGCCCTATTTTTAACTGAAATTGTTTGGTAGACTTACAAATAAAATGTTCTCAGAACTTTTTGGTGTATGAACAAATGAAAGCTGCCAAAAATATATCCTTATATGAAAATCTGGCATGCTGGAAGTGGTTTAGCTGATTTGTACTTTTATACCCTTGACAACTGAGTAGAAGTATACAAAACAAGTTCCTTATGGATCGGGTTCTAATTGAAGCGCCTCAGCTGTCCATAGAGGTGCAGAAAGAGAAATGCGGAATTTAAGATCCAGTCTTATTTCACGCTATTCTGGTTTAATGGGGAGCTGCAGATTGGAGGGTGAACTGTGGGATTATTATATTTGCAAGTGTGTTTACAGATACAGTATTGATTTCCTTGCTCACTAAGAGCATTTCTGTACTGCCACTGCTTGCAATAAACAACCCTGCCAGAGCCTACATGGTTGTGAAGCCATGATGCATTATTTAACAGGACCTAATCAATATAAAACAAGCATTCCCTTTGTTACAGGAGTGCTATTGACAGAATGCTTCTCCCTTTTAATTTTTTATTATTTTGCATCGATTGCTGTAGCCCTGCATAGTCTCCAACAACATATCCTGAGCTAGACCTGACCACAAATCTCACTTTATATGAAAAAACAGATTGCCCCATTTTAGCACAGAATTAATTTGGAAGAATATCCAGCATTCTAAGAAATCAATACAAGCATAGCCATTAACTTCAATGGAAGAAAAAACAGGTCTTTGATCAGGTATAAAAATCAGTCTATTTAACCATCTCTGAAAGAAAAGATTAATACCAAAAAAAAAAAAAAAAAAAAAAAAAAAACCCAATCATTCCTATTCCCAAATAAGTCCTTGACTTAAGAGTTCACCTGGCAAGAATGCATGGAATTTGGATTATTTGGCTAAGAGTAGGGAAAAAATAGAATTTTGCCACTGGTAATTTCAAAAATAATATTCTCTACCCTGTGTCTCATATTTGCCTGCAGTTCTACTAATGCCATGCCTGTAACATCATTCAAATGACAGCAAACAAGTGCAAGATGGGGTTTATAAAGCTAGACATTCTTGCATATATCTTATTTATACTCTCTTAAAAATCTTCACCCAGTTCATTGGAAGCAGAGGTGGAGTAGGCAAAGAACCTACTTAAATTTCCACACCCACTTCTCGGATCTTCCTTTGTAAGAACATGCTTAATTAGTGAAGTTTTAGGATCTTCATAATAATACTCATGGACATAATTGTCAACCACCCTATTCCAAGCTCATGGTCTCAACTGGCATCCATTAACTGCTAATATGACATTTAGGGAATCAGATAATCATACAGAGATCTAAAAAACTCACTAAATTTTTTTCTTGTTTGAGTACATTTCTTTTCAATTTTATAAAAGGGAAAATACACCTTTTTTTTCTTCCAGTCTCAAAGCTTTACACAAAAAACTGAACTCTAAAACTCATGTAACCTGATTATTTTGACCCTTCCTATGTTTACTGCAGTGAGGGTTTTAGATATTGTTTCTGGTTGAATGACAACCAATTTATCATTCAAAATTGAAAATCTTTATGAAGAAAAGGGTGATGAATGCTGTGTCCGACATTTTGGAAAGTGACGAAAATGGCAACTACAATAAATATGAAGCATATAAAGGCAAGCCCCAAATATGAAGCAGGAAGATTTTTATCTCTAGCTCAGAGGAGATACCTCACCCTCTGAAATCTGTTTTGAAGAAAGAATAAACTGGGAGAAGATATGTTTTGCTAGTTAGGAGGTGATATGGAGAAGATAGGTGCAGAGGATTTCATAATGTTGTTTTCCTATAAAATAATCACTAATTAATTCCTGAATGTAAAACGTTTAATGGTCTTAGGATGTCCCTTTCAAGTCACTATTAAAGAAGTCATTACAAATTGCAAACATCATAGGTATCTAAAAAAGTTTACAAGTATTTTGTAATTGTTTAGAAGTATACTCTGCTACACCACTCTATTAGCAGACAAAGAAAAAGAAGAAAAAAGAGAGATGAGAAAAGAAGATATTTTGCAGAACCTCTAAGCTTATACCTCATAGCATCAATCACAGAGAAGAGCACAGCTTGCCAGAGGCATTTCCTTTGTAATCCAGAAGACCATCTGTACAGTGTTATAGAATACAGTAAGCAGAAGCTTTCATACTGCTGCCTGTGCCTATGTGCATATACACACCTAGTGCAAAAGCCAAGGGGAGAAGGCATCACAGGTGCTCACTTTGTAAAGGATACACTGGATATTACTCATACAAAGTTTAATATTTGTCCCAGTCACCACCCTTGAATACTTAGAAGTCCTCCTGTGTGGATGTGAAGGCTCACCATACCCAAGTTCCCAAATTCAGGAAAGTGGGACAATTATTCTTTGACAAACCGACAGCTTGTGTCAGGAGAGCCCAAGAGGGGTCTCAGGATATTTGTGAAGTGACAGGGAGCACTGAACTAGGAGTATGCTCCCTATCTGGTAGGCCATATAGAGGCAATCCAGTTTTAGCTAAATTTTTAGGATTACAAATGCTTTTCTTAATGAGGGAGAGACCCTATGGGGTCTGCAAAGACCCCAAATAGCAGACAAGCCAGAACGGCCAAATGGACTTAGCTAGTTTGTATTATGCAGTGGCAAATTCAGTTGTTTCATCTTGGTTAGATAGACATAAGGCTATGCAGATCTTCAGAGGTGCAAAATCATCTCTCTCAACAAGGAGAAAGAAGAAATTACCTGAAACTCTGAAGCAGGAAGGCAAACTCATGAAGTAGGCTGAGTGCTCCTGCCAGACAGGCACCAAATGACAGAAGACAAGCGGCAAAACAAACATCAGGGCTGCCAAAGCACTGAAATTCTGAAAAAGCAGCACCAAACAAACTTAAAGGTATGCTGATGGCTTTAGAAACAGAGCCAACCTGCCTGAATGGGTTAACCTCAACTAAAAATTTAATTCCAAGCTTGTACAATTTTGCAATTGAAAGATTCTCATGTCATGACCTAGCTGATTGCTGACCTTTTTTTACACTACTTTCTAATTCTAAGAAAATTCATATTATTCTGTTAGGATTCTATCAACTTTATTTCCTTCTCTCTCCTTACTCTAGGAGCAATCCAGTAAGACGTACTGTCAATACTACTATATATCTGAAAAGATAAACACTTGGCAACTTGGCAACACTTAAGCATTCTTCATCCTTATTCTTTTATGCATCATAAAGATCTGCTCAGAACACCCACATACATGCACAAACATTGTGTCACTCACACATAATACACTCCTTTTTTCAACCACAATTTTTCCTTTCCCAACAGTTCCAACTATAATTCACTGGCAGAGCAAAATGTTGGAATAAGCATCTCATTTATCACTGGACAAAGACAGGCCTTTACTTCTCCTCAGCCCTAAAGGCCAAAGTGGAACTGTTTGCATCTCATTTGTCATAAACTTTCAGTAGATGAGTTAGTTTATATCTGGGTGGACTGAGACAGGCTGGAGCTTACTGCAGTGAGGTTTTTTGTTGTTTTAGTCAGGATGGGGGCAGAACTCACAGTTCTAAAGCTTTACTTTCACTGCTGAGCGAGTCTGACTTTATCCTGCCTGAAAGAACAGAAGAGCTGTGGTTCAGAAGGGCTCCCTGGGGTGCTCTGGTTAAGTAATTACAGTAACTTGCATAATACCTCTCATCAAGAAACTGCATTTTTGCAGCAAGAAGAGGAGACTTGTTCCATTCACAGCAGACTGAAAAAAAAAAAAAAAAAAAAAAAAAGTCTTCAGTACTAAACTACCTGTAATCCATGTTACCTTACCAGCACAAGTAAGGGTAGAAAAACTGGGGAAAGAAATAAATGAAAAGTGCTATGTGCAGCTTACTGGGGGACTAGAAAAGACACTATTCTTTTTTGTCTCAGTTTGGTAGAAGGGAGCCCTCAGGAAGAGCTTACATAAGGATTGGTTAGTGGCCCCTGAACAGCAAAGCTCTCTTAGAAGCTATCTCACAGGTCTTCACTGCCAAATTCACAGGCTACCACCCAGTCAAGGATTGTGCCTGAGGCTTGCTCTTCTGTTCCTCAACTGCTTGGTGCATGCAGATGCCTGCATATGTCTCAAAAATTGAGTTTCTGCAAGTTGCTCTTTCCATCAGCCCTGTGTCAGTCCTGCTCCCTCAGATGGGGACACATCCATGATGCTCTCCAAATGACACCTCTCCAGGCCATTCACAGGCCATGAAGTCCAACAAGGACCTTTGGTGGACTCCAGGGAACTGAGGTTCTCAGGATGCCAGGAGTGAAAAAGAAGTAAACAATTACTTATAAGCTCTTATTTATAAGTTGGGAGAATCCTTAATAAAACCATAGTTGTATCATGTGCAAATTGGGACTACATTAATAAGGAATAAAAAAATCATATCTCCACAGCATGTTTCTTGGAAGGTAGAGACAGGGGCTCTCCAATGGAAGGAGAGCCTTCTGCCCCCACCTCTTAGGGAAGTTGCCCAGCCAGTGAATTGCTGGCTGCAAGACTGACTGCATCACCTGCTGGCTTTATTAATGGTGTACAAGTCCAGCATGCTATTTCTCTGGCTTTGATTTTAATGAAAATATATTGGTGTATAAAATTGAAATGCTTTGTTTTATAGAAAAAAAAATCCCATTCTGTACCCCAAAAATCTACTTCTAACCAATTTCATTTCTTTCTCACATAGCAAAAGCAAGTATATGTTTATTTAGACTTCGCTCAAGCCAAGCTGATTTCCATTTTTAAAAGATCATTGGCATTTCAAAGGGTACAATACACTGTTTTGTTAATGAATCCCTATTCCATTCCCTGCCCTTTATACAAGACTTAATAATTTAAAAATGTTAAACTTTTACTGACAACTTTTACTGAGATCCTGAAATGTCCATAAAATTTAACTGTGATGAGAAAGCTTAATCTTATATATTTGTTCTCTATTCATAATATACAACATATTTTTACATTTCCAATTTTTAAAGGTACTGCTTTCCTCCACAGAAACAAATTGGGTCTGTTCCCCACCTATTTCAACCTTTTTTCCCCAACCTCAAGGATGCCAAGATTCTGCTTAGTACATAAAGCATCTGATATTTTGAAAGAATAAAAAAATTCCTTTCCTTTTCTTTTCTTGGTGAAGCGTATATTTAAGGATGAATAGACCATTTTAAAATTTCAGCAACAGCACTTAGCCAAGAATGCAGAGATTGATAGTTTCTCAAAAAATTAAGATTATTTTAGGACATATTTGGTTAACAAAATATCTCAGGTTTCCCACCCAGCCTCAACAGTTGGCTTTTGCTGTACTAACCACTACTGTTAAATTATATAGTGCACACTACACTTATGATGGACATGGTTATAATGGACAATTGGTTATAGCGGACAAAAACAGATCTCCCAAACCAAACATATTAAGTTCAAGACATTCCTCTCTGGTTATAACAGACAAACATTGGCCACAATGCCATTTTCTGGGCTTTTTTCTCAACCCTGTAAGTGTACTGAATAGAAATGGGAGCTAGGGAGGAAAGTTACAGGAATACAGTGTTTTTAAAATAGATTGTGCCTTAAGCCAAAGACTGAAAGAGATGGAAAGAGAGGTTATGCCAGACTAGCACTTTCTGCCAGCCTGATTGACCACTGCACACTAGATAAACCCAGAATTTTCTATAATCTGATCTCTCCTGCTCTAAGAGCCAGCTTCAGTGAATGCACTACCATGGAGATGCAGAAAGACTCCAAGTCACCACTCCTTTGTAGGGCTCTTCCTCAGATGTCACAGCCTGTCCTGGGCATGCAAAAGGCCACGAACTAAAGAGTACTCCAATTGAAAGAATAATTTTCCAGGTAACCCTTTGCATCCTGTTTATAGCCACATTTGCTAAAAGTGCAAGGGGGCTCAGTGGACGAGTTAAAATGGACCTATTTCAAATAGAAACGAGAGTCTTGTGAGCTGTCAAGAAATGTGAAATATTTATGATCTAGAGCTCATGAAAGAATTGCATGTTAGGCTCAGTCAAAATCTCATGAGATTTTCATGACACTCACCCAACCCCAACAGCTATTGCAGATAGCAAACATTTAAATGGTCATTCAGGTCCACTTCTTACATAGCACATTTCCTGGCTAAATTTCAAAAATTAAACAATCAATGGTGGGTGTAGAAGTGAAAGTTATTTTTTGGGTCTGCTTTTGAAACAAACAAACAAAGTCACTTTGTTTTTCACTTCTGTTAGAAGTAAACTGTTTGAATTTAAACCTTTTGATCTGAAGAACAGGGACATAAGCTAGGCATACTTGTCCAAAATGTTGGCGCAGCCTTACTCACCTGAGTTCCACATTGGGTGTCTTGGCAATAAAACACATTAACCTTTTTGAAAGGCATTGGCACACATTTTTCCTCAGCAGCCACAATTTTTTTTTTTAACAAATGGACCTTGTGGCAGAACTTTCCTTGCCATCATATGTCACTAGCAGAGCTAGTTCTGCAGGAGCCTTGCCTGTCTGAAGCTCTGTTCTGTGACTTAACTCCAACTCTGCTCTATGACTTAAAAGAGAGTAATAAATAAGGACATAATTCACACTTCTCCATTCACATCCATGAAACCACCCACATCCATGAAACAGCTTTGGTAGAAATAGAGAGGTTCTGTATTTGCATGACTAAGGTCCTGCAAGAGGGCACCCTGTCATTTGATGCTAATGGAGAAGAAAAACTGACCCAAAATGTAATTCTGCATTTCAACAAGAAGTTTCATTTCATTCTATATGTTCTTTGGAGTCAAAGTCTGTTAAGGCACAGCCTTGGCTTCCTGATGTCTAAAGCTTACTACATTTGGTAACAAGAACAACGGCACCTGTGAATTTCAGTTATGGCCTATGTGACCTCTGCAAAATAGTGATGAACATCCCAAGTCAGTACATTGGAAGTTCTTTACCTAATAGCTAAAACAAAGTTCTAGAATAAAGCTGAAAATAAATCATAGAATATCATGATCTGAGGGGACCCACAAGGATCACAAAATCCAAATACTGACTTTGCACAGGACAACTCCAAAACTGATACCATCTACCTAAAAGCAGTATCCAAAATCTTCTTGAATTCTGTCAGATTTGGTGCCATGACCACTTCCCTGGAGAGCCCATTCCAGTGCTCAACCACCCTCTGAGTGGAGAGCCTTTTCCTGATATCCAAACTAAACCTCCCTTGACCCAGCTTCACGCCATTCCCTCTGGTGCTGTCACTGGTCACCAGAGAGAAGACAGCAGTGTCTGCCCCTCCTCTTCCCCTTGTAAAGAAGCTCTAAACTACAATGAGGTCTGCCCTCAGTCTCCTCTCCAGGCTGGACAGACCAAGTGACCTCAGGCATTCCCTTAATGCTTCCCCTCAAGACCCTTCACAATCTTTGTAGCCAGTCCTTGGATGCTTTCTAACAGCTCTATATTCCTTTTGTATCATGGCACACAAAACTGGCCCCAGCACTTGAGGTGAGGCCAGCCCAGAGCAGAGCAGGACAATCCCTCCCTTGTCCAGCTGGCCATGCTGTGCCTGGTGCACCCCAGGACAGGATTGGCCCTCCTGATGCCAGGGCACTGCTGGCTCAGGTTCAACTTGCCATCAGTGAGGACTCTGAGATCACTTTCCACAGGGCTGCTCTGGCCTGTCATTCCCAGTCTGTGCAGATGTCCGGAATCTTCCAGGTGCAGAATCTGGCACTTTTCCTTGTTAAACTTCACACAGTTGGTGATTTACATCCTCTGAAAAATGATGGCAAAATAGTTGTCATCCACAATATTCTGGTGTAACAGCACACATTCAAAAATATGAAGTTCACATAATGATTTTCCAGGCAGTAGATGCCTGTTTCCACTCATACATATCTTCCCTCTTTGTCATAAAACAAGGGCATCACAAAACACTGTGATTGTCTACAGATTTTACCATTTCAACAGCAAGACAGGTGCCACATGTTTGTCCTATTCTGGAGAAATTTGCTAACAAAATATGATCAGTGAATGATTATTATGGCAAGACCGTGACTGGAAACTGTATAGGGAATATAAACTGGCAAATACATTTGCCTTCTAGAGTAATAGTAAAAAGGGTTTTCAAAATATGTTCAAATGTACTATAATTTCCAAAACTGTAGAAAATACCTCTATTTAATTAGTCCATTCAGAGCATTTGAAGTTTTGTTGTTTTGGGGATTTTTTTCCTGAGTTTCAATATTTTAAGGTCTATTTTCCAGTTATTAAGTATATTCTATCTGTATTCAAGCAGTGCTAATGCACAGAATTTGAAGGACAACATGAAGTCTTACCAAGAGAGGTGGTTGTCATACTGATTTCTACTCATTTAAACTATCATTGTGGCACAAAACTTCAAGTAATTACTGGACTTTCTCTTCACTGACTAACCCAAAAACACAAGAATAAAGCATAAATAACTGAAAAATGTCATTTCCCCAGGGAGTGTCTTAAATAATTGAGGGTACATCTTGATCTCTTTTTCTTATCTATCTTCTTTTCATTTCCTTGGTTAAAGATATAATACTCAACAGAGGCAAAAAAGGAAGGCAAAGAAAAAAGTGCACTAAGATTACACTTGGCATTTTAAATACAACAAAAGGTACCTATAGGGATGCTTTATTGTACAGTCGAGTAAACTCCAGCTGTCAGCCCTGTGATCACTTCTTCAATAGGCAAAAAGGACTCAGCTCTAACCTGGCTACATGCTGGTTCTCACCAGTAGAACAACTACTTCCTTAGGAATTGCATTTACAATTATCCCCTGAGTTTCAAAGACTTTGAAAACAAAATGTGAATAAACTTCTTGAGTGGGTTTTTTTCCCTTTTCTTTTTTTTTTTTTTTTTTTTTTATTAAATAAAAAAGCTGTTTATCTGTTTTTGTTAGAGCTAAAGTAAAACCTTTTGCCAGAGATGAAAACTTCTACAGGATAATGTGACAATCTGGGTTTACTGGTTCTCCTATTATGTTCACATTAAAGAGACCTAAATATGTTAAAATGACCCCTCTACCTGCAGAGGGAGGAACCACTGCATACATGGAGTCAGAGAATTTGCACTGATAAAACTTTGATCACGTCTTTAAATGGGACATTATAGAGAGAAATCCCAGCCTGGAGGAAATGGGATTTCTCTCATTGGCTCCAACTGAACCAAACCATTATCATCTGATAGCAATTTCTAGATCTGTTGGGTAACTTTGTTCAAGATCCACATTTCACAGAATAAGCATAGCTGAATGCTAGAAATTATTTAAAACTTTATGCATCTTCATGAGAGATTTTCTTTTTTAGAGTGTTCTCTTTTGAATTTTGTGGTGGAAAAACATTTAATCAGATAAACTTAACTTTGAAAATCTGCACCAGTCTTACTTGAAATGTCCAATAGCCTATGTTTTTTCTTCTGGCTTCTCCCTTTTTCTTTGTTGATTGCCATCTTAATTTCCTTTTAAAATCTAAACAACAGAAAAATAAAACTAAAAAATAAGAAATGTGAGGAGCGGGAAGAGGAGAAGAATGACAATTATTTGGGAAGAGAGATGACTTTTACCATATTCTATCTCTTGTATTAAAAGTCAAAGACAAGTCAGATACAAATGATGTAGCTTCAAAACTACAAAATTCCACTTTTTTTTTCTGTGTTTTGCTACACTGCTTTCAAGGGAAGTCACTGTGTTTTAAAAGCTAATTTTGTATGCTGCTTCTCTTATGAAATTATCTTCTCCATTTCTAAGTCCATTCTATTAACCAATTTTTCAGAAACTTATAAAAAATTCCACCCTACATTTCTCCTTCATGTAGATAGGCAAAACAGCAGAATGACAATAGCAATCTGTGCAAGGTTAAGCAGCATATGGTCTTCAGCAAAAAAAGGACCATAAATAATTTTAAAAAAATTTTTACTGTGGCTTATACATTTGACAAACTGTAGGCAGCAAACCAAACTACAGACAACTATTCAACAATTTCTTTTCAGTGACATGCTTCTCCAGGTAACTGAATGTTTAATTTTCAGTTCTAAACTCAATTTTCAGTCAGCTAACTAATCTGCTCATTCAGCCTTCTCCAAGTTCATCAACCTTAAAACTTCATAAAATTTACTCTATTTGTTTTGCCATAGTTTCTTGAGCAATCAATAGTCTATGTGTTTGTATGAAAATACTTTTTGCAAAAGTCTGAAATCTCCATTTATAGGGTTTTGAGGAAAGGGTTAACTGTTAAAATGACAGGCTCAAAGCATGATGGGAGCTGTCTGAGCCTTTTTTTTTTTTGCTTCAATAGTAATTCTTCTTGCCTTATAATCCCATTGAAAAATTTTAATTTAAACATGCACCAATGGAAATATGAAACATGAGGAGTGGCATTGTACATTTTTTTTCTGCCAAAAAATTTCTGTTATATAGAAGAATCAAAACAATAAAAAGACCTACAAAATTATGTATTTGGTTCATGAAGGTGTTTCCATCCCCAGGAACAGAGATTTGTAAAAAGAAAACCATAAAGATATGAAATATTTTCTGAAAAACAAAAAATCAATTTTATCTAATATAAATTCATCAGCTGTATACTTGCTTTGTGCACACACTTGAGCAATGAGCAGAGAAAGCTGCAAGTCCTTACACTTCATTATTCATGTCATATATTTTCTGTGTGACATAAGAGATACTCTTTGATATAGTGAAACAGAGTTTACTACAGATCCTACCAGAATCCTTGCACAAAATATCTTTGTCAGTTAAGAAAGTTTCTAACAAACTCGTCAATAAGAATGGCATGAGAAAATATTTGAAAAATTTAATACCTGTACCTGAAGATATCATTAATCAGGGGTGAGGGTTTACTTTTGAAAATCTTTCCATCTAACATATCTGTTAAACATCTGTAAACATCTGCCCACCTTCGGGGGATTCAATATCCCATGGCTCTTCACTCTTTCCTCCTAAGTTCCATCTAGCAGGGAGCTGCAGCTATTTTTGGCTGCAAAAAGCACTCCCAGTTGCTAAGTGTGTCCGTGTCACTTCCTCCAGAGTGGGTGGAAGACCCTTAGCAGCACCAGATGAGACAGAAAGAGCTCCCAAAACATGAAGAGTACATAAGGTGATGACAGGAATCTCATCAGAGCTGATCACAAAGCCCAGTACCTGAGCTGTGCTGTGTTAGGGACTGGCTGAGCCACCTCCAGCCTTGTTGCAAACATCTGCTTCCCTACTCTTTCTCACTATGGCATACACTCCTCCATTCCTTCACCTTTTTACCACCAACTGCCTGTGAAAAATTTGGATTCTTTCTTTAATTACTTATACCTAACTACCTCTTTAAAATGTCAAATCCCAAAAAACACTGTCCCATTCACTCATCATGCTGTTTAAATATTAAGGGTGACTGGAGCAAGTATTCTGAGTGGTGCTTTTACCACAGTGATATCTGTTATACCACAGAACCTTAAAAAGTCTCCACAGTACTCCAAAAGCCACAGAAATCTAAAGCTTTAAAGTAAATTGGATTTAATTCTATCTCCTTAGAGCCCTTCTCTTCTAGGTTTGAATTCCTTTCATTTGGTTTGTTCATAAACACTCATAGAAAAGCCTTTCTATATATAACTACCTAAAGTTTGAAACAATGAATAAAGTGAAAGCCATAATAATGTATTGTGGTAATTCATCCCAATGTAAGAAATGATTGTAGATTATTATCAAATGAACCCCATTATATTGGTATTGAAGAACACAGAGGAATGGAACCCAGCATGTGACATGGGCAGCTGTGGCCACAGATATACTGTCCTGTTCAAAAGGCTGGGAAGTAGCCCAGAAAAATAATACCTCTAGGTTTCAAAATTTCAGTGAATTTAATTTTTTTTTGGCATTTCATATTTATATAAATATTTAACAATACTCAAAATATATAACGTTAACTTGAGTAACCAAGTAAAATTAAGCATCCATTTTGCCTAGGAACTTTCATAATATCTCTTTAGACAATCTAAGTCTTTCAGGACCAAAACCAGTTAAGAAAAATATCATCCAAAAACAGAGCTTTTAATAGACAAATTTTGTTATTCGCTTCAGCCACTTAGAGATAACTAGACAGATATCCTAGTAGTGGAGGTTTTCATAACCAAAAGCATACTCTGCAATATTCTGCTATTTAGAGTTCTTTTGTCTTTCACGCAGTTGGAAAGACTTAACTACACAGTCAGTCTCTGATAGAGCTATATAATGTGTTAGATGAGTTATTGGCAGTACTTTAGCTACAGAGGTAAGAATTATTTATCCTTTAATCATACACAGGGCTTATTGCCTTTTATCAGACAGATAGCAACAAAACTAGCAAAACTAAAAATGAAAAAAAAAAAAGGCTGTTGAGATATCAAGAGCATTTCCCATTCATTACTCCTGCTTGCTCACCTCCAGGTGGGAAGAAAATGCAGTCATTCTATACATACAAACCTTCACTTTTGTCTCACTGGCATGTTCCAAGACTGTGCAGAAAACCACAGCCAATTTAGCAGAAATCTACCATTTTACCATCTGGAGTATAAATCTGTCATTTCTGGACTTCCCACAATCACATGCTGATTTCCCCACAGAATGGCTTCTGCACAGGTATGGTTCTCAGCATAATTAATGTGTTATAAGAAATGTACTGTGCTTCCTGCATTCAGGCAGCTCTGTGCTGCCAGGGTCACATATCACCCCTCCCCTGGGGCTCCCAGAATCTCTAGGAGGGCTGGGAGAGGAACAGAGCTCAGGTGGTGGGGGACAGAGCCAGCAACCCCCCTGTGGTACAGATTCATCAGCCACAGGAAGGGCACATCTGTGCATTCCACCACCTGCATTCCCAGGAAAGAGAAAAGGGAGCCAGCACCAGGGAGCTTGTGTACTCCTGCTGGGGAGAGCAGGGTGCAAGTGCTGACCTGGCACCTGACACTGCTGGGCTGTGCTGGAGCTGGCTGCCTGCAAACACACACCTGTCCAGCACTGGGCTTGTCCCTCTACTCCAGTTGCTGCAGCTCAGCTCATGATAGGTGAGAGCTGTTTGCTCTGTGCTCCCATATCGGGATCAGACAAGTCCTTAGGAATGATACTTGGAAAATCTTTTTTGCCCTTCTGTCTTTTGCTTAGTCCAACACTCAGACCACTTAGACACTTTCAGTGGGATTTGCTCAGTGTCATCAGTGTTCATTTATGCTAAGGAGCCTCTATAAATCTCTCCTCTATATTCACAAAGTTCAGGTTTTTTCTAAAACCATCTGACAACAATACCTGGGACCTATGTACAGTAAATTAAACAAAACAAAACCCTTTTAATATCCATCTCTCAGAAGTTAAGCCTGTGCCTTCAGTTTCACAGCTGCATCTCTGCAGCCACTTTGGAAAACAAAGTTTTCCTTGACTTTGCCTTTTCCTCCTTTTATGAGTGAAACCAGTACTCACAAAACAGCAACGCTCTAGGTAGACAGCCTTGGCAAATATAACTGTTCCACATATGCAACTTGTGTAATAACTCCATGTGAGGTCTGAAACTGAGGGAAATAATGGAACCATTTCCGAAATAATGGAACCATCTCCAAAATAATGAAGCTTGGTTGAAATAAAAAACCAATCCAATGGGACACAAGGAAAGTATTTCAGCTGTAAAATCAAAAAATGCTTAGCCAGGTAAGTAGTATATAGCTCATCTCTTCATTACAATATTTTCCAAATAAAAGTATTTTTTTTACATTCTTTCATTACATCAAATGGCCCCTTTTCTAAACATTGTTTCAGATAAAGACCAGATTTAAACAAGTTTTTTTTTTCTGTTGTCTTGTCAATATTTAACCCAACAACAATTCTTTTTCTAGCAATGTCCATTCACCAATACATACAAAGAAATATAAAAAAGCTTCTCAATGTCTTTCTATTATTACAGCAACCTACAGATTTTAAGAGAAACACCTTCTTAACAAATAAAAAATATTATTTTCAATTAAAGGTCAGTAGAATTGATTTTGATTGGTTAAATTCCAAAGTAGGTGCGTTTGTGTTAAGTAATGTCTATGTTACTAAGAGAAAAGTTAATTTACTGAGAATACCTTGCAACACTGGATGCTTTTTAAGGCTGTTTTATGCAGCTGTGACAGCTGTATTAGCCCATGAAGCCAAGCTGGGGGAAAAAAAGAAAGTACTTCAACCAGTATAAATTATTTATTATATTAAGTGATACTTATTACAGTATAATGCACTCAAGTATCTTCTAAATTCTTTCTAAGCCTTTAATTTTATATTTATATAAAATTTATAAAGCCTTTAACAAGTAAAACTGATTAATTTTAATTTGGACCTCAGCCATATCAGAATAGCATTTAGTAGGTTCATGCAAACGGTCCAAATTGTGTAAAATAATATTTTCACAATTCATTTGAGGTAAGACTAGATACAATGACTCCTACACATTAAGAAACTGAAAGAAGCAATATCAGTGCTAGAATATTTTATTATTTTCTAATTCAAGATCCTGAAGCACTGACAACTAATAGAATGAGAACTTCAACACACAGTACTCCTCATACAATAACACTCAGCTTTCAGAAATGCTTAATATTTTCTATGAAGTCACTATATATTTTAAAGAAAGATATTAAGGCATTTATGTGTGCTGAAATCAGAGTGAGAAAGCAGTTAAAGAATTAATATATAGCACTGAACAATATTCCCCTTTTTCCTAAGGTATATTCAGTTCAGTCACATTGTTATGCAAAAAAAATCTTTTTCTGATTGCAAATGTTTCTTTTTTAATGTATTATGGCATAAGACTTTATTAGAAATAATATCATATTGTTACAACTATACAACATCAACTTTTTCTAAGACCCACCATAAAAATGTCCTAGGCAGTTGTTGAATCGTTCTTAATGTTTTAGTTATCAACAGTCTTAGAGTTTCAATTGATTGGTATTCACTTAATGTCCAAAGCCATTTCTAACAGCTGAAAGACATTTTAAGCTATTTCCAACTTCAATCAATATCATTTATGAGTATAGTTTTTTCCTCAGAATTACTAAATATGCCAGGCTGAAAACAAGAATATTTTTTTAAATTCTAATGCTATTTTCCTAGGTAATAAGAAAAAGGTAAATGCAAACTTATATTACCTATTAGCAATCAAACAGTAATATATGAGAAACTGCAAATACTTCCATATATATATTTGCAGTACAGGCAAATCACTGTGTACTTAGCTCTTGGAAAATACTCATTTTCATTTTCTTTGCACCTCAAGAAACCAAGGTGCTTCTCTTGAAATCACCACTTACATTATCAGCAGTAACTTATGCTGTATCAAGTAATATAAAAATTATTTATATTTGCAAATAATTTTACATAATCACCTTGACATATTGAAAATCCAGTACATAATAACTCAGTTCTTAAGTTGTGCTAATTAAGAAGCCCAAATCTTCCCTTTAATTTTCAGCAGTCACAAAAGAGCACTTCCTTTACTGTCAATTTTCTCAAATAGGAAATTAGCTAATATGTTGTTGTTGTAAATATATGGCATTTTGGTCCTGTAGAAATAACTGTAGGTCTTTTGCACTTCAGTGGTGGATGATTTTTCTTTTGAGTTCACAAAGAAATATAAGCACTCTTATTTTAGAAAGGAGCCTTGGCTACAAGCAAACATTTTCTGGTCTTACTATGGCCACTTCTCAGTCTTTAAACATTACTCTCATTCCAGGATATAAGGGATTCCCAGATGAAATTTACAGTCTCATTTGAAAACTCCATCCAGTATGAGAAGTAACTAAGATCTCATTCTTGCATGATCACAGCTCTGAATTTAGTCCACCACCTGCTCAGCACCTCAGACCACCACAGTGGCACACTGCACAGCAACTTTCTGCAGACAGATGTCCTGATCTCTTTAGAAACTTTACACCTGGAGAAATATTTTCAGAGCTGTAAGAAGGCCTTTACCTGCATTTTAAAGCCTTACCCAGAAGATTAGCAGTAACATATATATCAGTGCTTGGATGTGCTTACTTTCAGAAACATGTATGGAAAGTTCGGAATATGTTCTCTTTTTTTTTTTTTTGTCATGATATTAGCCAGACTGGATCACAGAGTCCTGGGACAGTATCTTGTTTGCTTGAAGAAAGCATAAAGTGTTGAGACTCACACCTGAAATCTGGAAACAGATTTAAATTAAAGTGACCTTGTTTAATGCTGTTCTGCAAAGCTTCCACTGATTGATTTAGACATCTCTTATTTAGGGAGGAGTTGCATGAATTGAGAGCGATGAGCCACTACAGGGGACAAATCCAAATGAACCACAGCCCATACTCTTCTCCACGAAATGCCATTCTGTTTTCCTATTTCATTTTCTTATTCTTTTGGCTAATCTTATTCTGTGTCATGCAAATTATATTCAGAAACTTTGTGGTTGTTATCTCTATCTCAGAAAAGGCTGAGAAAATAAATCTGACACCCCAAATGTATAGATTAGAGTCTTAGCCTTCAATCTCCTCTGCTTTTTCCCTGAAAAATATAAATGCAAGCCCCAAAGAAGTACAACTTTCAGGGTTCTTCAGAAGCACAGCTCATTCTGTCCAACATCACTAGCTCCCTTCCTCTCCTCTAAACTGCCTTCTTGACCTGCCTCTGCCTTACAGCCCTATTCAACTTACGCCTCCATGCTCTATTCTACTCATCAGCAGTTTTAAGTCCAACATTAATTTTAACCATTAAACTATAAAGAGAAATGCAAGACACCTGATGCAGAAGTTATTCTGACACAAAGTCACTCTCTAGCCAGAATCCAGACTGAGATCCAGAGCCCTAAACAAGATTGAGATTGGCAGAATTTTGGAAAGTGAAACAAAGTTATGCCTCTCAAAACCCATAAGCAACTCTCCTGTAATGGTTGGAGTTCCTGGCTGTCTGAAACAATTTTGGCACCTAAGGAAATGTCTGAAAAAGTCCTTAGGGCTGGGTTTGGAAGGACAGGTTTGGCTGTATTTCCACTTATTAAAAACAGGTCAGCTGTCCCCAGGAAAGAACTGGAAACCAAGAAATTGGAAAGAAGGAGAGACACGTCTGCCAGACTGGAGGTTAGGACATCTACTTCCAAGAGGCATGACCAGTCCTTTGCTTTCAAAAGCAGGTCCCCACTCCATGTGCTGCCTGTCTTTGCCCCACTGAGCATCCCTGTGTGACCCAGGGCTGTCCCTGCACTGCCTTCCTTGCTGGCTCCAGCAGTGAATCTGATCTAGAGCCACGTGACTATAAAGTTACAATTGTATTTCTGTGACAAACATTCCCTGATTGTTTTTAAGGCACCTTTACACTGTTGCCCAGAGCTAGAAAACACCAAAAATTTAATCCAAGTATTTATCCAGAAAATCCAGCCGTGACCAAAACAATCCACGTGGCTCTTTCATGAGGTTTTAGAAATGGCATCAGTGACATTTCTCACAGACTTCAGCTGGCAATAACTCATCAGGCATTCCAATTCATTATATTTCTCCATTTCCCTATCACAAAGGATATTTTAATTTCTATATTTTGACTCTGCTGAACACTTGAAGGGTGTATTGTTTTGTAGTCCCGTGGGCACCAGGCAAAACAAATATAGAATTTCAAACTGTCCACAACCTCATGCTGTGATAACATTTTCAGTTTATCCTTATATTTTAAAGACTGTCTCCAGTCATCAGGATTGAGAACATGGGGTAAACTTCTGCTGCACAAGATTTATTCGCTTTTTAATCCTGTGTGGCTTTAAGTTGCCACAGCCCCTAAAACTGCAGACTTTCACCTCTTTATAACTTAGGGGTATATGACTCACTTTTTGCCTTTTTACCAAAGGATTTTTGACCTGATAAAAGGGAGAACATAAAGAATCTTGGTTGTGGAGAGAACGTAAACAGTGAAAATACTTGTAAAAGATACAATACTTTAGTAGTAATAGTACTGATATATATATATATGGCTGCAAGTATTGACATTAAACAAAGCAACAAACTTAAGAAAATTAGTTATGTCTGTGTTCAGCTTTATTACCTTGTTTCTTTGCTGAGGCTGTCCTCAATCAGCCTTCACTATGTGCCTCTCTGTTTTCTTATATTCCAGTTCTTGGGTACAAGGATTGTTTTTTCCTTTGTATTTGGAAAGCACCCAGGTCATTCTAGACATAGCCACACCATAAATAATCGTTATCCAGGCTGCTGGAATGCCCACTCGGTGCCTTAGCTGCATGGCTGCACGTTCAGTCACCTCTTGTTCCCTTCCAAGGACTGTCCCATATTTCCTGCAGTTTACTGCCAGGAGCAGGGAAACATCAGCATCAAACATATAGTTTCAGAAAAGGAGAAATTCTGCCCCTTCCTTTTCTAGGAAAATTAGATAATGACAGTTGCAATGAACTCACTGAAAGGGTGAACCACATGAAGCCTACCAGCAGCAAGGCTGCATGCATTACTCAGCAAGACCTGCTGCAGTCACACACAACTGTGCAAGTGCACAAGTGCAATAAGTGCTGCGGGGGAGGCAGCCTGGGGAGCTTGTGGTGCAGCTGTGGAGCCCTGCAGCGCTGGCCAAATGACCCCACTCTCAGCACAGTCACAGAATCCAAAAAGCTGAGTTCATAACAGTTATGTGTTCATAGGCAGGGGGAAAGAGTCAGAAAAACAAATATTTCTTCTTGTTTTAACATGTGGGACTGAAAAGTATAAGGCTTGGCTTTAAATTACTGACCAGGTTCTCTAGCTCTCCAATGCATCAGCTGCTTTGTGCTGGCATAAATGTAGCTGCAAAGAGGTCAGTGGGAGTTCCAGCTGACCTCCGTGAAAGAGCTGTTGAATAAAACACATCAAAGTGGATTCCCTGAGCAATTTCTTCCTCAAGTTTCCCTTTTGTAAAGGATTGGAGAATGTTACTCACTCTATTACACAGAGCTCTTTAAGAACTTTAACAGAAAGGCAAGAAATTAATTCAGTGACAAATTTTGGCATAACTGCAAAACATCTCCACCTCTAATGAAAGCAGAATTTCTTCCTTTATAGTACTATATATATTATACTAAATTAAATTGATGTTGAAATCAAAGTTATATAAATTAAAAAAATTAATCCATACTTGGAAAAAAATTGTATTTTTGAGATATACAGGGACAATCTATTGTAAAGTGAAACAAACATTTCCCATATTATTAGATTTTTCACAAAAAGTGTGTAAGTTTTGCACACTCCAAAGATAAATCCCCTCATTAATTTAAACTAATTCATTTTATCTATAAAATGAAGAAATATAAATATTTAAAAACATTTTATACATATCTCACTATCCAGATGTACAGTTATCAACAGGAATCCCTTCTAATATATAGCATGAAAGCTCTACTTTTTGAACAATTGCTGCTGAAGTAGCAATGTGACAGATTGTCCATTGTTTTACATTACCTTTACATTTAAAGATACCATCCTATATAATACAGAAGTGGATACTGTATATGTTGGCAGTGTGCTGTAAATAATGAGCCATCAAGCCACCCAACAATCATGCTAAAATTATGATTGGAAAACCGCAGAGTAAAAGTCAACTTTCCTTCTTTCTGACCAGTGTTTAGGTTTCATTTTCCACAAACCTGGTCAGACTTCTGAAAATTTCTGCACAGGAAACCTTTATTGATATCCCAGGGAAGTTTCTGCCTGTTTTTCTTGTAGGCATGTCAACTAAAGTGACAGCCCAGATTCACACCAAGAGTTCATAGGATTTGCCTACAGTAAATAAAGTACCATTGTACACTACCTTGTAGGTAGTGTAGAGGGAAAGAGATATTAAAGTAAAATTATTGCACAAGAAACACAATTGTCTGTCTAGATTAATGTAAGAGGTTACTCAATAAAGAGCATTTTCAAGCACATCTAGGTTAGGTAATGGGGTAATTGAGCTTTCTTGCACAACCTTAATTAATCTCAGTAAAGTACCTACATTATGAGACAATCTTAAGTGATTATGTACTACAAATCCTGTATTGCATTTTACAATGCACCCAACAGTCTTTCTGTTTTTCTGAAAATGAATCAAAATCATCTAGAGTTGTCTGAAGAAGCCCTTCTTAGGACTGCCTTTACAACAATAGGAAGATTTATGTATGTAAAACTAAATGAAAACAATACTCATCAGTGTTTTCCATCTGGGATCCTCAAGAAGATTTACAAAGTTCTACTAGAATATGTGGAATCCAGTTTGCAAAGGAAATAAAGGGAAGTACAGCAAAGTCTTCATCTGTACTTCGAAGACCGTTCTGCATTGTTCTTTGAAATGAACAGAGAAAAATAATAGATCTCAATTTTCTTCCTTTCTTAAAACTACTTAAAATCAGGGATTACATGGCTCACAATGAACTTTTAGAGTTGCTTTCTAAGGCTTTGTCCAGATATGTATTAAAAGCATATGTCTTTCTGCACTTTCTAAAAATGGAAAGGGCTCTACCTGTATTTACACATTTTGATTCAAAATCTCCTTTATTCTCAGTTGGGAACAGAAAAGCCTTTATTATTCTCAGCTGGGCCCAGTCCCACAAACATTTCAGCTCTGCCTTCATCAGATGCAGATCACACCAGCATTTATCCCCACTAATCACCACTCCCTCTGGCACTGACATTATCCTGGGGAGTTTCCCATTCACCTGACATCAATTACCCCAGACCCTGCTGATACTTAATTCATATCATCATACTTAATTAATCATTAACCCCTTCACTGCAGTCAGTGTTCTATAATTGGTGTTCACAGCATCTGCAAAATATTAAGGCTATTTGACTGTACATTCATCATGAGCTCTTCTACTAGAGCATAAGGTACAGGCTACACACTTCAGCCATGTTTCAGAAGGATATCACACAAATATATTAACACCAGGAAAAATTAGTATTCCTGGTCCAGCCTGTTCTCCCAAGGATATCAGGAGTCCTGCCTAATCACTTAGCCAGGAAAAATGTTCATGGAGAGTCTATTGCAGAGCTTCATATTTCAAAATATGTCAATAAAATAGGCTTAAAAATTTAAAGTAAAAGTCCAATTCTAAATTTAACTGTTGTCAGCTCACTCTAGAAATGGGGCTTTTTACCTGATCATGCTACTGACAGCGCTTGTGGTAAAACACATACCTGAAGTGAAACAGCAGCAAACTGTGCGTCTCTGAGAAAGTCTGATGTTGTTTAGGTGTACCATAAATATGGATATTTTTGTTATAGGGAGGGTGGAATTCTATCAAGCTTCAAAAATCCACTGCCACTGTCTCAGACCTTGTTTTGTTTGTTTTTCCATTAGAGACCTATAGAATGGGGGGGTGGGGGGGGGGGGGAAGGAGTCTAGTGTGCATGGAGTCTTTGGTGCAGAACTCTAAGCATAGAGTGAGAAAGGCAAGGAGGCTGAGAAATGAAACAAATACTGGGAATAGCTCATTTCAGAGAGCAACCACCTACCCAGATTTTGAGAAAATTATCTATCAGTGGATTGGATTCTTAGAGTTAAATTCTGTGAGGTTTTGTTATATCTTATAACCTCTTTTCATGTTTATCTTTTAATGGTACACTGGAATAGAATGTCTATAAAATTACATTTATCTGAAAGAAAAGAACCAAAGAATTGGTACAGAGGATATATCAGTGGATCTTAAGTTAGCAACAAATCAGGAGGTCCATACTCTACACTTACTGTACTGAAAAACAAATAGCACATTGCTGATGAGATGTTTTCCAGGTCTTTATATTCTGCTTTTATTTTGTTTTGCTTTTAGCTTTACAGAAGAGAAATATTTAAAGAGCGGAGTATCTAACAAATCTCATTTCACAAGCATCAAGAAAGAGGTTAATGAGGTTTCAAAATAGGGTTAAGTGGTACCACCATCACAGAAGCTGTGAATGTTTGTAGAAGATGCACATGAAAGAAGACCCATTTTAATAGTACGGAAGATTCTCACTTTCATTTCTTCTAGCAGAGTAATGTCAGAGAGATTTTTAAATTTTTATTAGAGGTGCAAGATAAAATAGAACAAAGCCACATTTACTGGTCTCATATCTTCACTAATCAGGTTTCAGAGATCAATTAATACAAAAATAAAAATTTAACTTTTTTTTAATATGTATTTCTCTTAGAAATATCTCTAGCAAATACTTCAAAGTTTTTCATCAGTCCATGTCAGACTGAAATCAAACAGTTTTTCCTTGTGGCAAGGCAGAATACAATCATATCTGTAGATCAATGCCTATTGCTTCACTTTGAAAACAAAATAAAACAAAAATAATCAAGCATTCTATTCCCTGCAGTTCCATCGAACTGGTTGTACCAGTCTTAATTTCCAGGGACCTGTGGATCCATGTGGTAGGTCAAAATGTTAAGTGGTGCAAAATCACCCCTCCCTGTTACCATCACCTGTGTCGTTTCCTTTTACCAAGTAAAGAGTTTGCTGAGCATTTCCAAAGAAAGCTATATTGCTACAGGAATCTTCAGCTGCAGAAGTCAAGGAATATAGTTTATATCTAGTAGTTGGAAAGAGTTCAAGCTCAGACAATGAAGAAAAGATTTCTTTAGCTAAATTATTTTTGTTTAAATTTTTCTAAAGAATTTAGCCAGAGGCAGTCAGTGAGCATAGAAAAGTTCAGCCCAAACAGTTGAAGTACGATGAAGATATTTATTATGAGACGTGTCAGGCAATTTTAGTAATAGATCTTCCTGCACCACCCCTTCCACCCCCCAGTATTGATCTCCTTAAAGACACCATTTACAGCTATTAATTCCAGGCCTGGTTGTAATGAATTATATCCCTCCCATTCTCTTTCAGGCTAATTGAAAAAAATAAGCCCATACATTTGTGGAATTCAATATAATGAAAAGCAGAATTCTTTCACAAAAGAACTGTCCCAGTGGTAAAAGCTGAGCAAAGCCAGGCTTCAGATTCTAGGAGTTTTTCTTGTGGCTGGGTTATACATCTAATGGAGGCTCCATAGCCAGGACATTGTGTACAAAACAGGAAAAAGTCTTGTACAAAGAGGCACTCATGAGGAAACAAAAGAAAAAGACCTTGTGGCACAGGAGAGGATTGAAAAATAAGTTTGCAAACTGCAAGCAAAAAAACTTCTGAGTTATTGCTTTTTCACCTGTACCTGTTCTGAATTTGGGCTAGGACCATCATTCTTCCTCTAATCAGAAAAAAATCTCTGATAATCATTAACAGTATAAAACAAAGAGCAAATTTAAAAACGTTTATATATGCTGCTTTGTGGTTTGTTTTTTGGTTTTGTTTTTGTTTTCTCTGACATAGGAAAAGCTTTTACATAAATTTCCAAATATATAATATTTGCATTTAGTTTATTTGTTTGATATCACTCCCTGTTCTTGATTCATAATACTTTATTCAGAGAAAGTGTTTTTCAGTGTCGCTAGCCTCTGTAATCTAGAATTATGTTAAATTAATACCTGAGACACCAGTACACATAACTCATGATGAGTCCTCTTGTATTTGTCATCAAAAACAAGGGTTGCACAAGAAATAATTTGTTGGATTACACTGCATTAATAGTTTCTGATTTAGCACATTTCAGTTTGACAGGAGAGACAGACTGCTATTTCTAGTGAGAAAACAAAATGCAACAGATAATTGGGTGACAATGGCAGCTCTAAAGCCTCCTCCCTTTTACATGCCTAGTGCACAGTGCCGTGTAGGCATATACAGCAAACACATCTGGCCCCAATACGGCACACTCAGCTGCCTGAGCTGTTCCTCCTCTTCAGATAGGTGCCCACACTGGTGAGCATCAGTTCTCCCTAGTTTGCACGCTGATCATTGGCATAATAGGCTCAGGTTTTCCCCTAGTAACCCACTGGCTATTTCTCTTTCCCAGATTCCCCCCAGAAAAACATTTCTTGAACCCATAGTCCACTTGGCCATTGATCCATCATGGCCAAGCCACAGGCACGAAGATGCAGAAGATGCAGTGTCTCCTGGGGACCCAGGGAATGCTCAAAAGACAGTGGAGTAGCAGTTTCTATTCCTACACAAACAAATATGTCCTTGAAGGAAGGAACAGTTGCTGTTAACTTTGTACCATTTGTAGAACTGCAGCCAAAAAGGATATTGTTCCTTCAGGAAATACAGAGTCTAGGGATTCCCCTTTAGAGAAACCACTTCTTTAATTGGTTAGAATAGTTCTAAGAGCTGCTATGAATCCTATTGTCCCTTTCTCCATCTAAAATACTCTTATCATCTCAACCTAAATACATACAAACAATATCAAAGGATTAACACAAATTGAAATCAAATTATAACTCCCTTGCCTCTATACTCTTTTTAAAGTGTTTACATGAAAATCAGGAACTTTTTCTATCCACATTTTAAATTTCTTTCTAAGTCACCTTAATCATAACTCTGTGAATGTAAATATTTTCTAGAAATGTTAGGATATTTTAATGTCTGTCTTTGCTGTTTTATGGCTGACTGAGAAACATTCTTTCTGGGTAGATCTCTGAAACAGATTGAAATATCCACCTAGATAAAGAAAGCCTCTCCTGGAGGGACTGCCTGAATGGCAGATGGACTAGCACACTCTTCCGGCTGTTATTGTTGTCCGACTGTTGATGATAAGTACAGACCAAAGAAAAAATTTTAAAGTAACTTTTGCTTACCAGCTGAGCAGAAAATAGCAGGCTGGTATAGAATAGAAACAGTAAATTTGAGGCATACGTGGATTTGGAGCTGTAAAGAACCCCTGATAGGATTGGGCAAGCAGTTTCGTTCCAAGTCCAAACAACCAGATCTGCAGCTATATAATTATGTTTGGATTTGGGGTTTTTTTCTGCCCGTAATATTTTGTTTGGCTTCTGAACAGTTTGGAAGTTAGAACTTCTGCTATTTGCTTATGATATTCAGTGTTGGCAAGGATGATGCATTTTTTGAACTATAGAAATCTAAATCCCAAGGATATTTGAAAACCATCATTTTCAGTAAAAAAGTTTAGATATTGTGGGTAATCAGAGCAATTTCAGTAATAAGAGTTTCACAATACATCAGTCTTGTGACTTTGTTTACTTGAAAGGTAAGAGGTGGGTCAGCATGTATGTGATATGAAGTAGCAAACATTCATCTTAATTATTATGGAGGTAAAGTAGTGTCACTGATAAACATTATTCAGGGCCTAGTTGGATGTGGTCTATAAGCAGGGTTTCTTATTCACAGAAAATGCTATTTTGCCTGGTATTTGGCTGAAAATTACATAAAGCTTTTTGAAATTCCTTGTGAGATCAAGGCCCTGGACCAGCCCAATATTTCTGTCCAACAAATCACTGTCT
This sequence comes from Vidua macroura, assembly GCF_024509145.1. NCBI lineage: Eukaryota > Metazoa > Chordata > Aves > Passeriformes > Viduidae > Vidua > Vidua macroura. Next base: position 12,883,509 of record NC_071571.1, read on the forward strand.
TCACCACTAAAATTGCCTCAATATTAAATACAAAATTGCAACAATAAATTGCCCAGCACGTACTGCATATTCAGAACACTAAGCATGACAGGTGAATCTAAGAGAAAATAAGATATACAGTCACACAGAAATACAAAATAATCTCTGCTCCTCAAACAGTAGGTGGAAGGATTACCTAAATACTTCTGTAAAGTATGCTGTATGTTGATGCAGCTGCCAGAGTTTAGCTGATCCCAATTCTACTAATTTCTTCTAAAGCTTTTACTAATTAGTTGGTCTTTAACATATTGACAAGTTTTCCTTCTTGTGCTAATGCCTCCTAAAGCACCCTCTTCACTGATGCAGAATCCTTGTTCTTGATTGTGCTCTGCACTTTTGACACAAACACTTCTACAAGAGATACTGACCTTTTACAATTTTACCTGAGACTGATTAAAATGAAAATTGTTTTTGTATGTGTTGCTCAGCCTTTTCCATACTCATTACTTCATTACCAATCTACATTTTTAAACTATATAACAAGTCTAATGATGTAATATAATCTTACACAGTATTGGTAGCTGGTTGCTACAGTTTACAGGAAAAAAACCCAACAAAAACCTTAATAAAAGCACATATTTTTGAGATTTCAAAACTTCAGCCAAGGACTCCTAAAAATTGGTCTACCATCTCCTTTGGAAATAGGCCTGCTAAGGAACTACATCTTAGTAAAAGTCCACTTCCAAACATTTTAACCCCATTTTAACCATACAAAGCTAGATCTTTTAAATAAGTGTATTCTGTCGCAAAAACGTCAGGTGGCTCTTGTATGAAACTGAGATGGATTCTATGGGGACTCATTTTATTTTGTTCAAAGCGCTGGTTAGGAAAATTGAGGGAACTTTTCCAGGACATTACACAATGATTCTTCATTAGAAGACTATAAAGTTTGCTGAGTAAAAAAATTACTTCTGGCTTCCATGCAGTGTAACCCCATTTAATGCTGTAAAAACCCCTCTAAAATTGGCTTGCACAGAGGCCAGATCTTTTACTCTGGTCATTCCTCATTAGTCACTAATATAGTTAAACTTGTCTCAGAGTTTCCACCAACAAACCTCATCTTCAAGAGATTATGATTCAGCTGTAAATTTTGACTCCAGAGTGAAATTTAGCAAATCAAAGGCAAAACCCTATAGCAAATAATAATTGTATTAATAAAATTATATATATTATGTTTTATGCTTTTAAGCTATTAAGCCTTAAATGTCCTGAACAGCTTTGTGTCTCCAATAAGTTTTAAAATGAAGGTACTTTTAAGTCACATCTAACTGATAGTACCAACCCCAGGCTAAACTGTGCTTCTCTGACCCTCCCAGCGATGCTCACTGCCCTGGGTACCAGCACCCCCGCACCAGTGGCCTTTCTATGAGTGTTCAGCTCAAATGTTGGTGCAGATATTCACTCCCACCCCCACTGACCTGTAGATGAGGGCCCTACATTCAATCTCCTCCGCAGTTGCTCAGTCTCAGCGGCAGCTCAGGGCTTTTCAAACCAAACAGGGGTGAGCACCTGCAGCCCTGCAGGGACCCTGTCCCTGGCCACGCTCACAGCACCCCCACTGTGCCCAGCAGTGGCCTCCAACTCTCACTTTCTTTCATTTTTTCACATCAGGTTAAAAGTCTTTTGCCCAACATAAAATGTTACTCACATCTGCTGTTCATTGTCTTCTAAGATGCTCTGCTGGGTTTCTAATTTATGGTTTAAAATATCGTATCTTTTTAATGTCTTAGGTCTTTCGTACATAAATCTGAATATCTGTTGCTGGACACAATTCACATTCATTTTTAAAATAAAAGCAGAGGTTTCTGGATCTCTCTCTTTTTTTGTAACTTTAAATGCAGAAATAAATGGCTATACAAATAATGCCCACACCGAAAATAAGAATTTGATATTGCATTACTCTTTCACACAAATATATGTATATGCATTTAATACATGTATAAAACCACATAATTTTCAATAAATTCCACAGTATGAAATTATGTCATTTGGAAAATACCAACAACATCATTTTAGTCTTTTTCACAAAAAAACCCACCAAACAAACAAACAAAAAAACCTAAAACAAAACAAAAAAAACCCCTGTGTTCCAGCCAGCATAGAAAGTCAAATCTGAGAATTTTTTCAATAATTTTGATAAACAGCATATGTCTTTTTTTCAGTTAATAATTCTGCCTCTCACAATAAATATTCTCTGTTTTACTTACTAGTAGTAAACAAACAAACAGACAAAAAATGCAGGATTTTAGGAGCCTTAATTCCCTTAAATTGAGTACCGTTAGAGAACCTCCTCACTCATAAATATTTTGAGGTCATAAGTATAAAGGAAAAAATTCATTAGACCAGCAAAAAATCTAACATCAAGCTGAGGAAAAGTAGCAGAAAAAGCTTTATCTTCTTCAGGATAAGAAACAACATCATGCAGTCCTGGGTCCCTGGGGCACAGTGCTGACTGTTGACACAGACTGGGGTGCAGCCCCATTGTTTTCTCTGTTACAGACACAAAGTCACAATTTTAAGTTGTAATTAGGCATTTTGGGGATATAATTTTGCTCTGATGTATGAGAAAGACAAATGCTTCATGAGCTCATGGCAAAAAAAAAAGAAAAAAAAGGAAGAAACAGAAGACTTTCTTATTCATCCGAACTTTATTTTTGTGCATTTTAATAAATTAAATCCTCTGTCTGTAAGGTAAAATAAACTCTTTTCAATTTCAACTGATGACCTTTTTAAACCAGGCATTTTTCCCTTTAATTTGTTTTGCAGGAATCCAGTGATTGCTCACCTTTCTAAGGTCCCCAGCCAGGCATGTCTGAGCTGCCCCTGTGCAGGGCTGTGTGCAGCTTTTCACACCCCACAGCGTGCTCTGAATTGCAGCTCACACAATTCATCCCAGAGGATGTGCCCACATCCTCCAGGACCAGTTTATCCAGGCATTTTGCTTCAGAAGCATTGCATAAAATGTAACAAAATCTAAACACTTTTGTGGCTCTGACCTTGCACATAAAGTTTGCTATGTGTTTAGTAAAATAGTAGGGGCGATATTTTTTTGAGTTTCAGGAACTTAAAGTTTTCCATTCACAAAAAAGATTAACCTTAAATACGTGTGCATGTTGTCTCTGGAAAAACATTTTGGTTTTAATCCAGCTAATTATGTCTGTCCACTTTTTGAGGACTGTAACTTTGTAAATAAAGTACAACTTCTAACTTTCAGTTGGAAGGCCTGGCTGTCAGTAAGGTATTGCTATTAGTATTTAGTAAATCCTCAGCTTAAAATGCAGGTCTGCATAGGACTACTTGCATACCCCACCTTTTAAAAGCTTCAATAATGTCTAAAGCATGTTCAGTCCTGCCAGTACCCAGATCTACATTTTGCAAAGTTGCTTAATGTCTCGAAACAAGGTTTAAATATACCAAGAAAATATTATAGACAGATCTCTAGCAATATTTTATGTATCCATTTTTCCAAGGAAAAAGTGATTGAATTGTATAAGCTTCCCCTCTTCCATTTTATTGTAAGAATTCCCTGGTGCTGTTAGTTCATTCAAAGCCAGAAGTATCACTTTACACAGTTTTTCATTGTACTCAGGGGAAGTATATGGAAATTTTAGAGCAATAAGCTACAAATGGAGAGCTGGACTACAGCCAGTCTGCATCCTTCTCATGCCCTTACAGCATTTTTTTCAGCATTTAGTGTTCTCTACAGTGTATATCCTGAGAGGCCATTATATTTGTTTTGGAGATGCAAAATGTAATAAGTAGACCTTTAACAGTGATGTCTAAGAGGCAGAGCTGACATTTTCTTTTCTTTTTGCTTCAAGAAAAGTTCATTAGTGTATCCTTTAAACACAAAAATCAGATTTTTACATAATGTGCAGCTCTTGTGTTTTAAGTCTATTCTTTTCCAAGTGGTCAATAATTCCTGTTCTTGTGTTATACAATTTGACAATCATTGTACAACTTGCAGAAATTGTTAGAAGGTGCAGGTTGACCTGACTAGGAGCCTCATGTTTTTTCTTTGTACCTTTATAAGAGAAAAGAGGTGATAGCCAGAACAGTGTTATAACTGCTAGAGGAATCATATTTTATAAATACAGGATATATTATTAGAATGTTATTATAGAATGTTATTAGAGGATAACATTTTATGAATATACTCAAGTACTGGAGGATTTAAACCCACAGAAAAGTCACTGTTTCTATCTCCTCATGGCATGATGAAGCATTCATCAATAACAATGATGACATTTTAATAGAGGGCTAGTTCTCTTCCTCAATATATAAAGTTTGTACATAAACATGGCCAGTGCAGACATCACAATCACTCTTCAGTTACACCATAGAAGATAGAATTTTACAATTGAAAGGTTCATTTATCCCATAGAAACAAGAGATAGATGATGTCTTCCCAGTGCATGAAATTCACTCTGTATCAAAACTTTTAGGTATTGTCTTTATAAGACTTTATTTTCAGAGGTTTTGTAGGTCTTAGGTGTGAACTGGCCAAATCACATATTTCAAACATCTATATTTGAATCAGATACTATGTGTGCTGTTTCCAATTGAGGGAAGGAAGTTGTTACTCTAAGGATAAAATTCTGCTGTCCAGTTTTAAAATTAAGATAAAGCAACACTAGAGTGTATTAACACAGTCTCTTCCCTGATAATAAAAGGGGACTAAAATGATCAGTTCTGAAGAGCCTTTCTATATTATAGATTTTAGCATTTAGACAAATTAATAACCTGGTCAGTGGAACAATGACGGAAGAAATGGTATAACCAGAAAAAGAAACGGTGCATGCCTGTAACTCAGATGTTATCACACTAAACCCTACCTTCTAAAATGTCTGTATATATCACCCCATAGACTTGTTCAGGATAGATGTGAAATGAGCTGAAATCAATAGCAAACTTGTCAATATTAATGTGGTCAGTCACATTTTGAATTAGAGTCAGTTCCCATAGATCCAGTTCCTGGGATGTTCACTTTTGTGATCCAGCAGAATAACAGCAACAAGATCCCATCATGTCTTGAGAGGCAATCAGTGAAAAAAATACCATTATAATTTATTATAAAAACAAGTTTATTCAGGGCTAAAATAATATTCACCATACTTTTTTTTTGCAATGTGTTCTACAAAAATTCATTTAATCTTTCTGTGCCTCTGCTGCCTATCTGTTCAGAAAAGGGACAGAATTTTTTAATTCTCCTAGACTTTTAATAATAGAGCGAAAGTCCTCATTGCAAAGGTGCTCTAATACCTTGTTGTGTATCTTGGAAGTGTCTAATACAAAGACAGCTCAGCTGAGATCGTTGCTAAAGTTGGACTATACACAATAGCATGCAAAACCCATATTAAACCAATGCCGGTTCCTCACTCTTAACATACATGCATATATATCACTCCAAGTTGTTAGAAATGTTCTATTTTACTTAAATGTATTTGTGGAAAACTGTTTCTACCATATATTCACTGCTATTTCAGTGTGTGCAGATGATTTTTTAATTTAAAGGCTAACAGCAAGAATTCATGCTTACAGCTCTGTGTTTCTTTTATAGCACTTGATTAGTAACACCTAAAATTATACCAGGACCTATATTTCCTGCATCTTTATATAGCCTCAGGGCTATCATCACCACCAGAGGGGACACAAAGATTTTTGTATAACTACAAGATTAACAACTAGGGAAGGGAGAAACTGATTTTCAATTACGCATATAAAATAATACACTGTATATTCCATGTTTATTTTTAATATGAGAGAAACATTCTGAAAATGGTACAAGATTTTCAACAGGTTACTTTCTAATACTGTTTTACCATTCATAAAGCTTTTTACCACACCAGTCTGTATGGACTCATTTTTCATAATGATTCTTCAGGAAAATGTGAACTTTTGACCTCCCACCTTCCCAACACAGCTTCTATTCATTAAAAAAAAAAGAAAGAAAGCGAACAAACAGCTTACACACACACACATGTACATGTAACACACATGGTGGATACAAAAAGAACTTGGTGTACTGCTTGCTTAAGGTAACCCCAGCAACAAGAAATCATTTAATTTATCAGGGGCAGGGAGGGGGGGATACATTTATCCTTTAAAAAATAATCTCTCTTAGAGGCACAAATTAAAATTCTAAATAACCACATGACATTTCACACATGTATCCATCAATTCAGTTCTTGGAATTACTGTCCCATGGAAACAAAAAGAAGCAAATGGACAAATGGACAGGTATATGACCAGGGACCATTATGACCTTTTATTTTTTGCTTTATGTTTTTAAGGGAGAGTTACCTGAGGTTCTTTTGCAGTTTGAATCTATTATCTTTAATGTCTCTTCTAACCTAATCAATTCCATGATTCACTTCACTTGAAACAAGTCCTTTTTTTTTGTATGTAGATATGCCTACCAGTGAGTTCTGAAAAGGATTAAAAATTGGGCTCTTCATATTCGCCACTGAAAGTCTCTCAAGAAAACAGATCTTTGACTTCCACTGACTTTAAGAGGCTGATAACTGAATTTATTCAAAACCTGTTGTATTTCTGGACTGTAAGATTGGAACAAGCAGTACTTTGTTACAGCAGGGCACTACTATCTTAGCCAGCAAAGATACAAGCAGATGATTTGCACATGGGAATTCCATATTTGTCAATAAACACACTGTCTTATGCTACACTAATATTATGAAGAAATACTATACCTAGTAAGAGGGAAAATATCACAGTTTTTTTTTGTATGATAAATTAATTCTTAGATTTTGCTGTATACAGTATCTCCTACCCTTTCACAGTACTGTGTATCTGGGTGAAAAGTGAAAAATAAAGTGGACAAAGAATTAAAAATAAGTTTCATTCTTCTAGTTCCCTTGACACTTACTCACCAAGAAATGTCAGAACACTGAAATTAAATCTCAGGTGGACTGATAATCACCAAGATGTCTGCTAGTCATCCAGGTTATCACATCCTACCAGAAACTGTGTTGTATTTTCAACAAATATCTGGTATTTTGATACAATCCTACATTCTGAACTGAGTGCAGTGTTATAATACAGGTAATCCTAAATACGAAGAAAATTTAATCAAATCCAGTTAAAAAAGGAAAATAAAACACTGGGTGGTGTCTGTTATTTTATTCAACTTTGAAATGGTTTGAAATATCTTGTGGGCAAATTTAGGAAAAAAAGGGAATGTGTTTCATCAAATCTGTGATCTGATGCCTCTTCATAGTTAATGGGCAAGCCAAAACTTGCTGATTTATGCAACATGAGCAAAAAGCTGAAGTCACATTTACATTTCATAAATCAGATGACAGACATGTAGATACAAAACCACAGAAATCTGCAGAATCTCTGCACTTCTTGTCACTTAGCTGGAGAATTCAACTCAAAAATTAAGACAGCTATATTTATTATGGTAGATAATATCAAGCTGTACTTCATTTTTAAATTAACTGTTTATCGGAGATTGTAGAATTATCCACAGACAACCAGCTTTGTAATTTCTTCTGTATTGTACTCTATTAAAGAAAGGTGCTCAGTTTGAGAACACCACAATATAAGCGAATGCTCTAATCACTGATATTTTGAGCTCCTTGTTTCCTCTCAGTGTGTGTGTTTGCCAAAATGAACACCCAACTACAAGACAGGACCAAAACTTGTAGATCCTGACCAGACACAGCTGTCATTCTCTAATGTGCAGTTGAACACTATTGTCAGAGCTACATAGGAATGAGTCCAGCTGATCAGTGTAAAATGCTCTAATCTCAGGGTGCTGGTTGCTCTAATCTCTGCAGCAGTGCAGAGAAGTTAGCGCAAGGTTCCTTATGCTGATGCCTGATCACTCGTGCACGTGTTCCTGCCTAAGCCCTGCCCTGTGTGACTGCAGTACACCCATGAAACATTTAGTGCAACTCAGTTCCATCTAATTCCTTGGTTTACCAAAATGAGAATTTTAAGGACTGCAAACTTTCACTTCCACTAGAACCAAAATATTGAGATCATTTTTATTTAGGAGCAGATCTACCAAGGTATATCTTGCAAGTTTTTTGCACCTCCCTTACATGTGATCTGGGACACACAGATGTTGCTGCAACATCCATAAATGACTTCCGCATCCTCCCTGACTTTCAGAAAGTCTTACATATAAATCTCTCCTCAATAGAAGTCAGTGTATTTGGTTCCCATCTAGACAAGTGACTGACTGCCTCAGTACTTTTTTATCAGCTCAGACAATGACTGCCTTGGGGGAAAAACTCCCACTGAAAAACTATAAACATTTAGAATCTGAAACTTTGCAGTCTTGAATTGCCAAGTCATTATGTGGAACTGAATTGGAAACTTTATCCATTATCAATTTCCTATGAGTTTCACTTTTTTGAATGCTGAAAATCACTCAGGTTTTTCCTGCAGTTGGAAAATACTGCACAGAGACTTGCAAAAAAAGAATAGACAATTAGTTCTATCCATCACAAGTTGTATATTATTAACCTTGCTCTCATAATCCACTATCCATTGTTTGTTGGCCACTACACATCAGATTTGAGGGCTCATTAGCCCACAGTTAGCCAATGATGAATAGGTAGGCACTTAGAGGTAAGCACAGATGTCTTTTTAAGCATGGTCTCCTGACTCAGAGACACCAAAGGTCAATTAGCAATATGACTGCTGAGCTGAGACAATGATGATATGAAGAGAAGTTATTACCTCCTTAGGACAGGAGGGAGCCTTTCGTGCAGGAGCGGTAATCTATGTAGTCAGGATGGCCTAAGTCTGAACAAAGGCGAAGTAGTGCCTTGAAGCCTCAGGACACCATTTCCCTTGTTCTCAAACTCAGTACTAAGCACTCGAGGCAAGGTTGAAATGTTAATGTAGGGGGTAAAGAGGGTCTCCCTCATTCTCTGGCTTGTCTTTCAAGGGATCTTCTCCCAGATTTCCATTTGAATTCTGGGGAGGAGACACATCAATACAGTCTTTCAAAAATAAATGAGGCCACAGGCACCCACTGACTGCACTCTATTTAAAACTCTCTTGTAATACTTTGGTTCAGCCAGTCTATAGGTTCTTGTACTGTACAAAATCCCTACTGAGTAATGACAGTGCTACTTAGAGAGGTGCCAAATCAGCACTGCAGGGATCCCACAAGTCATTGCAGACAGCAGGTGACTGCAAACTGCCAGTAATGATCCACTGGAAACCTACAGATCTAGATACAGATGATATTGCTAAGAGGTATAGAGCTATAGAGATGATAGAGGTTATAGAGAGACAGAACTTAATGGTGACACTGACAGTAGAGGAAGGAGAGTTTGAGAAATAGGAACTAATATAATGAATATATGTGCCTGAGATATCAATCTAGTGAGAAACAGAGTGCTGAGAGTCCAGCTGCTTGGACAGTGATCCACAATCACAATTACAGGAGCCCTGAGTCTGAAACCTTGCAGTTGTAAGCAAATGAGTAGTGAAAGCAAATGCCTATATGACCTTGTGCCAGATTAACAGGTGTGGGGCTTCAATCTCCAACAGCTGAAAAAAGTGGGACCAGAGTCTCACTCCCTATCCAGTTAGGGATTGCTGGAGGCACCACTCTGTGGCATGTTGCTTTTCATTGATGCCACTATGAACTAAAGTAGCATGACGAATTCTTTCAGAATGGATGATATATTTCTCATTTAATAACAAAAATTCTTGTTATTTTCTTGTGATTTTTTTGCATTGCATTTATAGTAACTGTGATTTATGGAGACAAGTCATAGAGAAATATATTAATAATGTGGCCATGGTTTAGCAGAGAACTTCCTTCCATCATATATATTTTACAACTTTACCTTGAATCCAATGGCTTTCCAAGGTCCATGAAAATTAATGTAAACTAGATCTTGGGGGGAGGGGGGGGTGTGCTTCTGGGGCAAATAGTGTTAAATTTTGGAATATAAGCACAGGTTAAGATTGTAAAAACTGAGTATGACTTTTCTCTCTTTTCAAGGAGAGATTTTCTTGCCTGCATGTGTTTGCAGTGAAAGATTATCACCACAGTGCTAATTGCAATATGGCCTAAAATGAGAAGTGTTCTAACTAAACAAAACCAAACCAAATGAAACCACAAAAAGAGCATTGCAAAAAAATCAACAATAAAAAAGGACAGGACCTGAGAAAAATGGGATTTAGCATTTGCATAAGAGATTCTAGCATCTTGAAGTAGAATATTCTAAATGTGGATGATTGTCACCACCAGTTAAATCACTGAAGGGAGTACTGGAGACGTCTCTGTTGGCAATGTAAAAAAACCAATGGCACTACTATAAGGCAAGGCTTGTCTAAAAATCAGTAGCTGGAGTAAATTCTATTAGCTCAGAAGGCACATGGCTAATATCACCTTCTAAATCACAGATTGTGGATCATTCCAATGTAAAAGTGATATATATTATTTAGTCTGCAATTGGAAATTATTATAGTTTTGCTCACTTTTTTCCTGTCAGCTAACATGCCAGGCCATCTTAAAGTGCATAGACTCAGCACTGAGTGTAAACCTGTCATCCCTACTCAATGGAGAAAGTTAGACATGGGAAAGAATGATTTCTGTCATTCTAGGGTGACCCTACAAAGTCACTATATCTCCCTAGTGGCTGTGGCAGGAACCAAATTTAGCTGACTAAATCGTCAGGCAGTTAAACATAATCCTAAATCCTATGAAGTCCTCTATGTGTTTGGACCTGACAAGTTCCTGGAATTGCAGGTGAATCAGTTAGCAAAGGTTGTTTGTGCACAATAGGAATAAAATCCTATTCTTACCAGAAAGGGGTCAACATTTTAATTTTAATTGGAGAAATATATATATATATATATATTTTTTTTTTTTTTTAAAGAGGCAAAACAGAATGAAAAGTCTAAAATCCAGAGGAGCCTGACTTACTTATATACCACAACCCCAACCAAAACACCTTCACATCTGGAGGCAGAGTTCCTCCTCAGCAACAAGGAATAAAGCCTTCCTGTAGCGTTGGGGATGGTGAGAGGAATCTTGTTTTCTGCCAAAGGTGACCCCCAGAGCAATACAATAAGCAGGAACTGCTTGTTAGATTTCCAAGCAACTTCAGTGCATGTACCTACTATTCCCAGACAGAGCTCTTGTCCTGGGAAGCAGCTGAATGGATGGCTGGGTGAGCAACCACAGCCCTCAGCCTGAAGGCTACTCGGAGAAGAGAATATGGTGCTCCTGGCCCACCTCCAGTGTCCGCCTTTGTGAACTTCGGAGAGGTGTTGTTACAGATGCCTCTTGGTGTTACCAGGTCTCAGATGATTGCCTATGCCTTTGGTTTACCTCCCTCTCACAACAGCCCAGGAGGGAAGGTAATATCCTTTGGGTGCTTGACAAGCTCTTGCCAACTTCACAGTCCCATTGTCACTAAGGCTGCATCTCCCAACATACAACTTTGCCTTATTTTTCTTGTCTCCTAATGCCAATGGGAACTGAATCCCAAGCCCTTGTCAGCCATTTAAGCACTCCAGTTCCTCAGATGGGAGAATTTTTTCTGAACATATATATGAATCCTTTTTGTCACATTCTAAATACAAGAAATTTGCTAAATTTTAAGTGTACAGTGCTTTGGCAAGTGCTTTATAAAAAGAACTAGGAGGTATCTACTGACAAATTTATTTATAGAACTATTTGTCAGTGTCATTGATTTAGAAGGACTTACTTCTTGCCTCTTTTAAATCACTGGCAAGTACTTCCTAAAATTATATAGTGTCACTGACTATTCTTACGGTTGCTAATTGAATTCTAATACCTTTTTTTTTTATTCAAACAGTCTTGCAGCTAATTCCTACACTCATAGTGACCTCCTTTTGAAGTTCAGTTTCAGTTTTTCCATGCATTTGTGCATCTCCTGTCTTCAAGTACTTCCATGAGCACTGTGTTTGTGTAAATGAAGGGACTTGGTGGTTTAGCAATTAATATGAAATCATGCATTAAGTTTTTCAGGGCACACAGATTATAAAGCTTTGTTAACAATGGGTTTCCAAAGCCGCTTTTTTGGGGTTTTTTTTGGTTGGTTGATTGGTTGGTTTTGTTTTGTTTTCATGGAGAAAATGCATTAAGACTTGATTGCTTTTTGGAGAAGTGGGATGCAATAGGAAGTATTTTTCCTTTTTTGAAGATAAAATGCAACACTTACCTCCATGAGCAGACTTCAGCTTCTCCCATACCCTAGATTTGGCATATTAACTCATAGAGTTTAGTTTTCTTTTCTTTTTATTTTTATATTATTTTTCTCTTTTCCCTTTTTTCATAGCCTGCAACTCTTGTCACTGTTTTCATTATGACATCCCTCTCACTACAATTTTATTCCCTTTAAAGAATAGGTTTGTAAGCCTAATGATAGATATTTTTTCAAAATATGGGACCATAACTTTCGCCCAACTACTGATCTGGTAATATGACTTGAAAATAATTTTCTTATGTATGAAAACTGGTGTCATAATATTTTTCTATGGATATAATATAGTTCTATAATTTTCACTGGCGGAAATAGCTCACACCCTCTCTAGTAGCTTAGATTTTGTCTCTGTTGTTGTTGTTAAATTAAACTTCTGTTTGACAGAGTTTATTTTACTTCCACTTGAATTTTGTGATATTTTCCAACCAAGCAAGATATTTTTGCCAGGAGGCTGTATAATTCCCTTATGATTATGTATGCTTTCCTCCCTCTTTCCAGCCCACCTTTTAGACTGTTTTTACAAGTTCTCTAGATACTCCAAAGTGTTCATAATTTATCTATCACTCCTTTTGAAGCACCCTCAATAATGTTCATTTTCATATACTCCGTGATTGCAGTTTTGCAGATAACACAAAATTTGTTGGTTTTTAATATCTGTCATGTGTCTTCTCTTTTCTCCTGCTCCAGTCTCCTGAATTCTGTAACATAGCAGATAATCTTACAAACTCTGTATGCTCTTCAGTAAGTAGATATTGACACTGCTGAATCTTGTGTACTATTTCAGCTTTCCACAGACATCAGCATGGCAGTCACAACCATGCACTTGACATGCTCTGCTTCTATTGAATACTAGATTTCTTCTAGCACACTGGTAAATCTGACCCATTTTCTTTCTGAATTGGATATACTCAGACAACCTGTCACAGCATACTGTATGACATGGAAACAAAGGACACAGAAGCTCATGATCACAGTGAAATGAAAGTCCTCTCAGATATGCAGTCACATTTGCTTGTTCTTGTAGATGGTAAGGAATGAATGTTGTGTTTGAAAAGAGTTGTTTTTCTAGAGATTGAAAAAGATGGGGACAGGGAAATTATTAAATGAACCCATATCCATTTTTCCTCAGTGGCTTTTGCTGTTTGGTAGCCAAAGTAAAGGTCAGTTAAACAACACATGACTAGTTTTATACTTCACTTTTGTATTGTTGCAAAAAGACTTCAAGCACAGATTCAGGCAGACCAGATAATCTGGAGTAAGTTGCCCAAGAAAGTGGTTGGCATCTTCATTTACTCCTCTACCATTTGCTTCACAAAAAATGAAGCTTCATTTTGAAATGGGGAGATAGAAGGCCTATAGCATAGGAACATGGACTGAGTGATGAATGATACAAACCTAGAGGATTTATCTTATATTAGTGATACTAGACTGAATCATGGTTGTGGTTATGATTAGTTCTTACTAAGAGTCTTTTCATTCTCTCCATTGTACTCCTTTCAGTCCTAAGGTTAAGATGTGTTCTTCTTTAAAAGCATGTTCACGACACTACAGAAAATGTCTTCAGAGTTCAGGTGCTGAAATTTTAATGTAGACCATTTTTTTACATGCTAGAAACAACATTTGAAACATGTTTCATTGCTGTTTCACCCAGCAGTAAAATGATGTGATTCCTTACACAGTTCTTCTTCAGGAACACGGAATCATTCCACTGAGAAATTAAAGAATATTTTAGAGAAGTGAAATATATTCCCATTTATCCATCTCAGAGCTCATCTAAGTTGTCTCTTCAGATTCAGTGAATGAATAAAGAATTAATGATTCAATCCTGTGTCTGAGTTTTTATTCCAACTCCCTTCAGAGTAATTTTTCCCTCCCCCCACTGCTACCTAAATTTTCCTGGCAGGTATTTCCCCTGGATTAAGGTTCTCAGAAATCATCATGGTTTTCACTGCTTGGAGAAAAGACTGCAGGAGGAAGCTCTTAATTGCTCTTTTTACCAGCAGCAGCTGGTAAAAGCATTAGGTCTTTAAATCCCACTGAAAATTGCAAGCTTTTTTAAAGGAGTTTGCAGGAAGGGACCAAATTCAGAATGGGCTCATAGTGCTAGGACAGAGAAAAAAAAATGAGAGAGGATACTTTATCTGACTTTTCAGTGTACTGTGGGTTCTAAATTAGGAATAAAAAGAAACCCACAGTTTTAGAAAGCTGACTCTGTGGGAGGTCTGAGTGAAATACTCCATAGCAGAAGGCAGAAGCCTTTCAGGAAATGTGCCATTCCTTCTGCATTAACTCCTGCCTCTCTTGAATTATTGTTACTAAGCTTGCTAGATCTGGTCACTGATAAAATGTTCTTTGAAAAGTTTGTCTTGTCCAGGACCATTCCAGGAATGGCAGTGCAAGTTGTTGAAGGTATTTGTGCATACAATAGAGCTCTGTGGGAAATATATGGTATAACACTGATGGCATTTTTAAGTGCTGTTTAGCATGAGAGTAAAGGTTTACACAGCATACATAATATATAGCTCTGGTTGCTAAATGTCTGCTGCCAGTGCTTCCTGATGTCAACAGTAGCTGCCATTGTTTAGTCAACTTGAAATCTTTAGAAATATAGCTGTGAAATTCTTTTCTCAAATGCAAAATGAACAGCCCTAATAAATACACTGAGCTTTTACCGACATGAAATTCCCTTTAGGATTAGAGGAGGCTGAAGAGGTTTGTTAACATAGTGCTCAGTGCTGTTCAGAGTGGGTGAGGCAGGAGGATATTTGAAAGTACTCAGCCTGGCCTGATTGTGTTCCTGCTAAATTCAATCTCCCATTTGTTTTAATGGCCAGAACAGAAGATAATCAATAGTACAAACTGGATCTGATGGAGAAACTCCTTGAGAGTTGCCCTATAAAACTAACCAAATTATTGGATCATAGTTGTCTCTTTGGCTTTGAACCCTCAAGGTTTTGTTTTTCACACCTCTTGCTTTCCAGTACCACTTTGAGGCATTCCTTTCAGACAGAAAGCACCATTTTGGTTTCTGTAAGAACATGATAGCAGTGCCTCAAACTTTCTATTTTAAAGGATTGCTCTGACTTGCTATTTCAAAGCTCTCCCACATTGCTTGTTGCAAGCTTTTGATAGTCAGCGAAGAAAATTTCTTTGAGTAACAAATCTTCTCCCTCCACTTCCCCCTGAACTCCTTTCAGATTTGGTCAAGATTTAAAGTGAATAAATGTGATTTGAGATCCTAGTATTGATTGGAGTGAAGATGGGAGACAAAGGAGAAAATAAGATAGAAGAAAGCATCCCATTTGCAAGGACATGTGTTTTAGCCTTTGCTTTTACAGTGCAAAAGAATGCAATAAATTATACATGAACCAGGACAGCAGAAGAACAATCTGCAAAAACAAGTTAGGGATTTCTATTGGTTTTAGACTTCTTATTTTTTCCCCTTGTACAAACACAGTAGGCACAGTGCAAACTAAAGATTTTGATAAATACTACTGTGAAGTACTGACAGGAGGAGGCTTGCATGTTAAATCTGCAATCTGACCTATACTACATGTTATGGGATCACTTTTAATCTAAAAAGGACTTCTTGAGTGTAGATTTTGAAACATTACATTCAAATATACAAACAATATTACTCACTACTGTAGCTTCCATACTGTTTCTTCCCTAAGAATGGATAGTGAGCTTCATCACCCCTGATCAAGACTAAATCCAATGTCATCATAAAGAAGAGAGAGGGATCCCCTGAGTTTAGCCTCTCAAAATTCAGTCATTTCATACCTAAATCTTAAATCCTTGGGTTTTGTGATAGCTTTTTGTACTCTGATTCTTAATCACACAATCTGCAGTCTTTTTTTTTCCCCTTGTTTTTCAAAAAGTAATGGTATGATACAGTATTTTCTGCAAAAATAGGTAGAAAAGCATACCAGAGATGTGCTGAAGGACAGACACTCTCTTTTCAGAAGATTTCATCTCAGAGGTGAAGTCTGTCTCCTCACTCATGCTAGCTCCACTGCCACCTGCAGCAGTTACATATTTACTCCCCATGACTGTCACTCTGGTGCCACTGCCTGAAATGGCAATTCCCATTCAGTGAGTGATCACAGCACTACAGCCAGCAGCACTGGCACAGACAAGGCACACAGACAGCTGATAGCTGTGCTTGAGTAATGTGTGTGGTGAAAGAAACAAAACAAAACAGTATGGAAAAGGGTGTCTGAAATTTAGCTTTTCATTGTTAGTTTACAAGAGTTCTGGAAATAAATCTGCCTGAGGATGTTGGGATTTGTGTGTACAAAAGCACTGTCTGCAGCTGCCGTGTGTGTGCTACAGTAAAAGTTTTGAGAAACAGCTCAGCATTGGTCCATGAGGCCAGTGAGACTTGATGCTTGTCTTGCACACACACATCCACAGTGCTGGCAGCACTTTGCAGTGGAGTGTTGGAGTAATGCTCCACTTCTAGTCTCACATCACTAAAAGAACAATTTATCTCATCACATTTCCACAGATCTAGGCAACAACGCTTTTTAAATAACATATTACTTCATGTACAATTATTTCTTGTCAGATTTACACTATTCATTTCAAACAAGCCTCGGTGTATAATACTGTGTTAAAGCAGGATTTTTTACCAGTTAGAATTCTGGATTTGAGGGACCGTATTCTGTGTTCACCCTTCCTATCTTCCCTTCTTTCTTTGAAACACAATAATTCTGTGTATTCAAATTTGGATTATTTGCTACTGATGGAAGTAGCAATAACAAAACTAAACAATAACAGATGCTTTTTTTCAAGTTCAATCATATCTAAGTCAAAACTCATCATTCATAGTCAATCTTGGACTCATTTTCACATGTTTGGAACTTAAAATATTAGGGAGTTCATGTCCTCTGAAGCCCTAGTGAAAGCTGTTTATGAGTAACTTCAAAAAAACTTTGTTTATTTTTGGAGTGTTTAGAGGGTGAACATCAATAATTCTTTGTTTAGTCCACTGAGCATTGTGACTGTGTGTCTGAATCACTACAGCTTGTCTTGGATTAACATTATAATCCTCTGGTTTTGAACAGGTAAGATAGAACAGAGTAAAAAGATGTATTACAGAATAAAAGTTAGAAAACTAGTTCTTCTCTCACCAGGAAAATATTTTGTTTGCATATTTAAATGGGTACTCTCAAATTTGTTGGCTAGAGAACCATTAAACATTGAATAGTGTCTTAGGCATGTAACTAAAATTAATTTCTCGGATGGACAAATTTATTTGTAATTTTAAAGTATAGGAACAGCAGTTCCTTAATTAACACATGGATTTCTATAAAGGGGTATATTATTTCTTTAACTTCCAAAGTATTGCAGCCTACTAGTCAAAGAAACAGATGGTCAGTAAAAGAAAGAAAATCAGTTCTTTCCTTTTTTCTTTTTTAGGTATAAAAGCAAGGGAGTCAATAGCTGTGGTGATAATGCAAGAACTATCTCTCAAAACCTGCAAAAAAGAAAGATAAGTCAGTGTTACAACTGCTGTAATTTTGAAAAGGAAACATATAGAATGCTAGAAAAAAACAGCTCTCTGAAAATTCCTAAAAAATTTAAGCCTTCCAGGAATGCTACCCATCAATAAAAAGCAGAAAAGATAAACACAGAATCCTGCAGGATGACCACTCTTTTGGCTGTAACCCTTCATACAAAAGCCATTTGTTTTAATCTTTCCTTGCTGAATACCAGTGATTTAAGCCTACAATCATCTGATAGCTGTTCATCTGATGGTACAGGTCACAGCTGACATGTATGCATCACCCAAAACCTCTATCTGGTTTTCCAGCTGGTGAGCAACATTTCAGGGACATGAGATAAAGTCCATTTATCTATTCAGCTCCATTTGTGCTCTTTGTTTGAAAGAGAGGTAGCATGGGCAGGTGTTACTCCTCTGGCTCTGGGGTCATGTCACAGTTTTACACAGCCTGCAAATCAAAGGTGCAGAGGAACCACCCATTTGTGGAGGTTCAGGCAACAGGAGTCATAGCTACTAAGCCAGCACTATACCGAAACATCTATTTTGTGTTTGTTTCTCTGACAACTTTTTTTATAAACATTGCTTTAGGAACAGAATTGTCCCTGATGTGGCTCTCTTGTTTAATATTTTTTTGGAATCACTAGTGTGTCTTTGCATGTTTTGTAAGCACTATGTTAAAGAACTTCTTTTTTGTTTGTTTGTTTTTACATGGCTTTTGGGGTGCAGTTTTCTGGTGGCTCAGAATTAGCCTTAGAAAACAGACACTGGCTTTTGCCTGCCTTGATAGTTTTGCTGAGTGAAGAACTCATGAAGCTCATAGTTAGATGGTTTTCTGTATACTTTACTTTAGGAACAAAGCCATCCCTTCATAAAGCATTGGGTTGTCTTGGGTTTGTTATTGATGTGGA
The DNA here is from genome assembly GCF_024509145.1 of Vidua macroura. Taxonomy (NCBI): domain Eukaryota; kingdom Metazoa; phylum Chordata; class Aves; order Passeriformes; family Viduidae; genus Vidua; species Vidua macroura. The sequence continues at coordinate 12,902,192 of NC_071571.1, forward strand.
TCATGATCCTTTAAAGGCTTATACATTAAACCTCCTCCATTTGAAAGTGGCTATGCTTCTGCTCCTGTGGTTGTCACAGAGTACATGTTGATGTTACCTTGTTTAGGTGAAGGAAGTAACCACAGAGAAGGGGAGGCTGAGAAATGTGTACCAGAAACTGGCAATTAGGCACAGCAGTTCATTAACGCTTGTGTAGGTATCTCTGAGCTGCCTCAGCCATTAGGAGTGTGGTTTTATTAGAGTAACCTGCAGTACACAAGGAGTTGAATAAGTCAACCTATTCAGCAGATGAGTTTGTACCAATAGCACAGGGGAATAACGTTTAGAAAAAACAACTGTGTAAATATGTAGGTCCATGTCATTTCAGTTTTTATCATTTTGGCAGCCTGCTTTTTCTGTCACCAGATGCAAAAATGAACCTGTCATTTCTATACCTGAAGGGATAGAAAGACTGACCACTTAGGCTATTTTTTAGTTTAATGAACTATCTAGAAAGATGCTTTGTTACTGAAGAAAAGTTAGAACAGTAAAGACCATCTCTCCTTCAGAATCGTTCTCAAGAAAAAATTTTATTTCTCCTCATGTGTTTTATTACCTCTTGAATTGAACCAAACTGCCTTCGTGGCTGAATAAAATGTGTCAATTCCTACAAAACTTCATTTCTTATATTTAAAGGACAAGTAATAGACAGTGACAAACACAATAAAAGTAACCGAAGCAGCACAGATAATGACAAGGCATTTGTATTTTTAATGCAAACAGAAATATAGAAATACTGAAGCAACTTTTTCACTACCTCCCCAGGTTCCCATACTCAGCGTCAGAAGTCCTTGAGCCCTGACCAACTTCCAACAGTAAGGCTGCAAAGTGAATCTCTGATTAAAATCTGACTTTACTCCTCAAGGGAAGTTACAGGATAAATTGAAGAAGCGGATGCAAAGTCTTATCGGTCTTGACAATGTCTTGAAACACCAGCACTTAACAAGAGAAAACAAAATTTCCAGTACCTCTGAGCAAACCTAATGAGGTGGGAGGAGGAGGTGACAGAGCAGAAAGGACACCTGCTGTGGGGAAACCTTTCACTTCTGAGGCTGGATGAGTGCTGAATCTCTGCTCTGGCTCTGAAGGGCACAGGGTCTCTCTGAAAGGGGGCTGCTGCTTTGTCACCATACACACACGTGCCAGCAGCACAAGTTCCCCATGCCAGGCATTACTGTGCCAGCACCTGGGAGAGCAGGACAGTTTTCTGCAGGATGTGCAGGGTGTGCAGCCATCAGCAGGGCAAATCCAAGCTGACCAGAAGTACTGGACCAGCAGCACTTGGCACTCTTCTGAGTTGCTTCATCAGACAATAATATGGTTTCCCTACTTTGTTATTGCTCTCTCCCTGTTTCCTCAGGGAAGTTAGGTTTCCATAGAAAACTCAGCTATGGAAATCTGATTCTGCCAGAGGTCTAACAGCAGACCCCCTCAGGCAGGAAGGCAGCACAGTGGGCCCAGTGGGAACAAGCAGATGGATAGAAAGCCAACCTGCTCTCCAAAACTATTTAAATCTAAATGCTCCTTTGCTGTGGCTCTGTAAAGGCCATATAAAACCATGGAACATTTAATCAAGAAGAGGGGTCATGATGAAGGGCAAAAAGTAATGCCAAAAAGTAAAAACAGATAGTCCTTTGTAAATTAAAATATAAGCCTGATAAAGGCTGATTTAAATCTGCATCTACCCCTTGATAACTATGAAGCTACACTGCAAAGAAGGGGGTTCCATAGAACACCTAAATGGGTAAAAGTAGACTTTTTGATGCTGATTTTCAGTTCTGGGGTTGAAGTTTGCCTTTTACCATGGCAATAGGACATATTCTTAGTAAAGCTGTGCCCTTGATTCAGCTGAGGACTCTTACAGGATGAGAGCAGAGCTTTCTGATGCTACCTTCCCATCATACAACTCATTTTCAGGTAAGATGAAGTAAATTAGTGACTTGTGTGCAGTACTCCATTGATTTCCCTGATGGTCTGTCTTGTATCTTATGTGCTGAGAATTCTGATCACTTTGAGAGATCTCCAAACTTCTACCAATCACTAACTTATCAGAATACAAACATTCTTCTAACTGCCTAAAAAACTTACTGTGGGTCTGGACATTGATTCAGGTCAGTACTAGCATCATCTTAGCCTGTCAAAATTATAATGTAGGTAATAACTTTGCATGCTTGCAGATTGATATACAAATGAGTTAGGGTAAGCATTAAGATAGACATTTTAGTAATAATCTGCCCACAGACAAATTTCCCCAGGAAGGAAATATGCTTTAAATAGTAAACACAGAAACAGAGTCTTCAAGGTTATCCTCTCAGTGGAAAAGTTGGATAAAAACATTCATCATTTCACATATACATATATATGAAATTTCAAACTATACAGTACAAACATAAGGAACTAGAATTTAGGGCACAATTTTCAGTTAAAACAAAGGTCGATGTTTGTCTGTGGTGTAGGTATGAAGTTATGAATACCCCAAAAAACTGCTGAGCTGTGTCTGTAACAGAACATGAAAGTCCAAGTGAGGCTGAATAAGACAGAGGAAAGAAGTACTAAGGATTACGTTTTCCAAAGGTCAAGTACGAAAGAGGATTCAAAACTACATTGATTTTTCAGTCCTTTGTTTGGTGTAGCATGTTTATCATATGCTTAGTGTTTTATGGGACTGGGAGTGAGAGTGCTCTGCTTGGAAGATTACTCACTGCAATTCAGCATGAGCTGCCTGAATGCGACTTCCCCAACGTATTGCTCCAGGTCACATAAAATATATGATGACCAAAACCAGAATTTTTATTTGGAAAATCTTTTTAACATTTATAGCCTTGCTTACTGATCAAAATAATAATCACACCTTGTTAAAGGCTGTCAGAAAATAAATCCAGTCAGTTTAAATGCCAGCAATAGCACTAAAGTCTCCATTATGCACATGCTTGTTTGAACAAGACTCTTGCAGGAACAAATGAACCTACATTTCCTGGATCTGGCACTTTTTCATGCCATCAAACTAGTGATTCACATCTGCTTAGTTTCAGTCTTCATTACCTGCTTCAAGATATCTGAGAGACATGCAAAATCTGCAATTTTTTTCTCTCCATTCCTGGCTTAACTGTTCCTATCATCTTTTGCTAAATTTCTAGTGTTATTTAGCGCCTGGACTATGGCAGGAATTTTTGCTCCATCTTTGAGAAGGAAGTCTCCTGTAGCTCTCTGGTAGAGCTCTGCAATTACCTGAGTCCCATATCAGCAGAGCTGACAGAAGAGGAACAATTGTTCTAGTGTTCCCTCTCTGACCTCTCTTGTTTTGGCTTGAAAGGGAGCAAACATGTAACCGAGCATGTTCCAGAACTGAGAGAGAAAAGATAGTAGTGGGATGAGCACCAATAAACAGATCACCCAGTATCCCCATCCTAGATTTAAAGAGCAATTGTAGAAGACATTATATAGATGTTATGGTATTTTATGGCACATTTTCCTATGAGATATGGCTCAGATGATTTCAGAATCCCATTGAAGTCAAATATGAAATGTCTGTGGAAAAAGTATTGAAAAGTTATTTTTATAAAAATGTGATTATGTGCTGAAAGTCAAAGAGCATATGGAGTGTTATGCATGAAAACAAAGGCAAACAGAGCTCATACTAAGTGCAATATTCATTCAGTGATCTTAAGGGAAAGAAATATTTCAATGCACTTTATTTTCATGTCAGAATTGGTATGATCCAGCAAGTAACTTGCTTTTCAAAATTTCTGTTCATGTGCTGGTTTTAGGTTGGAGTGAGGGGTTATGTTTGTGTTCGAATAGTAGAAAGCATATCTACAATGTACAGAGGCTAAAGTGCCTTAAGCATGAATAACTGTGTGAGTGAGCAAAGTTGACTGTGGATGACAAGTGGATGCAGGTCTAAATCAACAGGTAACAAAACACCACAGGAGAAGGAAGGGATAGGTATCTCAGTGTTAGAGCTGTCTGCAGGCTACTCTAAGTTTGTGGTAAAAGCACAAAGGGTAAAATAGAAACATAAAATTAGTATAATTTAAGAAAATCTTATGTGTCTTGACCTGCAACTGACACTAGCTTTAAGTTGTGCCAAAGAATCAACTCTGACTCTTATGCTACCAAAATACTTTCTCCTCCAAACAATGGAATTATCTCCTCCCACACATACCACGATTCTCTAGAAGTTCAATGTAACCCAGTACATACAAGGATTTGGGCAACATTCACTTCATATTTGTAAGTTGAAGTAATAACAAGGGAAAGAGCTCTCTTGAGGAAAGATCTGAAATTTTTCCACCAGAAAAAGGAAAGAAAAAACCTAAAGATAACAACAAAAAATAGTGCAAAACGTGCCAAAAGGCTTAAAGGAGAAGTATACCCTGCAAAATCCTCTGCTCAGTGCAGAGGATTGTCTGTGCTTGCTTGGGGACCTTACCTACTGGGGAGCATTACTCATTTTTTAAGTGTTTTAAGTGCAAGCCTCCTTGACTTGTGGGTTTCTACACTGGCTTTGGTCCTGTGCAGTTCTTATTTTAAACCCTGACTGAGATCACAGGTGTCACTGGGAGGTTTGTTCCCAAGGAACATTCCTGAGTCAGGTCATTTGGCAGCCTGAACACACCAAGCACCAGAATGTCCTGGTGTTACCAAGCAGGAGATTGTAAAAGTGACACAAAGCTTCTCAAAGTCAAGGTATTGCCTGTAATTTTTTTTCTCTACTGCTTGTCTTGACATTAAGGCAGCTTGCCTTTCTAGAGGATGTGCTACAGTTCCACAAGAAACTTCCAACCAGGGAAATATTACTGATAAAGGGCCTATGTGCAACATTATACAATGGCATAGGTTATGTGTCATCCAGTTTTCTTTCTGACTTCAGAACAAAAACTGCTTTGACAAGGAAGACCAAAACTGAACTTCTGAATGGATGTTATAGAATTTCACAGAAGAGATGTCTGTATAATTACTAATGTTGTCATAGTAAATGTAATTTTAATAATAAGGCTTGTAATCATTTAAAAGACTATATGTTCTGCTGTGACCTTGATGCATAATTTACCAATTTGATTTTCAAATGTCACATGCTTTCTAATGGCTTCATAGGAGTTCAAATCCATTTAGAATATGCTTTGGAACTTGAAAATAAAAAATCCAATTATAAATTAATTAAGGAAAAAAGTAAATGTTCACTCAGAGCATTTTGCTAAGCATATAGATGAGTCATTAAAACAAAAAGGAGAAAATAATTGAGTGGTGGTTTATTTTTTTATTAATCACTCACCCATGGATCTGTATGTGTCTACCAGGCATCGGAATTTATGGTGCTAACGTGATCATAAGTGGGGACTTAAAACACAACAACTATTTTTATTCTCCACTATGCATTCCAAGATTTTCCATCACAAGCTTCATCTGAAGGAACCACCAGATAACATTTCTCTCAGCCTTCAGAAATACCACCATATCACATATTTGCTTGAGATAGGTAATGCTCACTTCATCCTCTAATTCTTATTTCACAAAACCCTCTCTTCTACAATATTTCTAATGTACTGCTTCAGAGTTTCATGCATCTGCAAACCTCCACATTTGAGGAACCACTCGAAGCAAAACTCCTAATTCTGAGAATATTCTTTATCAGTTACTATGTTTTTCTGCTCAAATTTAAAAAAAAAAAAAAACTCAGCTCAGACATCTGCATGTCAGCCTAGAAACAGTGAAAACTTTTTTTTGCTCTCTCACCCACATTTAATGAATTTAAAACTAACTGTTCTGTTGGCAAAGAGAGGAAGGGGGATGGGTGTCCCTCCAGCTGTTTGCAGCAATCTTGGCACAGAGAGGGGCTCACATCCAACTGCTGCAGGCTGGAACAGTCGGACTGAGGGCAGTGCAGTAATCCCACAGCAGGTCGAGCTCCCAAATGTCCCTGATTTTTTTCATTGCCAATCTTCATTGTTTGTCCTCTATTTTGGGGTCTCCCTTCAGTAAGTAGACAAGTTTGGAAACAGTGAAAAAATTTCAATTTTAAAAGCAATAGCTGAATTGTTCTGTGCCTCCTTCAATTCCTTCCCTCATTTCACAGTTCCCTGCTCATATTTTTACAGCTTTTGCGTATATTCCAGCTTTTTGCCAGTTTCATTCTTTGTCCTGTCACTTCCATGTATTTTAATTTCACATACAAGTTTTCTATTGTGATATGCATTTGAGAAGGTTTGCCAGCAAATCTGTAAAAAAATGAGCAGTGAGTGGCAGGGTGTATTGATTTCTCTAGATTTACATTTCCCTCAGCATTCACAGAAGTCTAATTGATTTGTGGACCTTCTGAGCTTTCTCCCTCCAAAAAATAATTGTGCATGCAGTCCAATTATACCATGGCAATTAAGAATTACAATTTGAGTTAGAAATAATAACAGAATTCAAGGCAGAAAGCAATCATCTTTTTCTGGTCTGTTTCTTTTCTAAGAGGTCAGAGCCAACACTTCCACCAAATTCAGGAGGAAGACTTTTCTGCCTTTATTGTCAAGCAAACACAGTTAAAATATATAAACCAGACATATACAGTCAAAATACATGGACTATGTTTAAGGCCAAATTTGGTAACTGATCACAATGAATCACTGTTTCTAAATGGGGGGCAAAGGTTGTCCCTACAAGACTTTTTCTTTTATTTAAGATTTCAGTAAGCGTTGCTGAGTTTACCAAGACCTACTTTCTTGTTTTGTGTACGGAGTACCTCATGCAGTGGACTACTGCTCCACATCTGAGACTGTATGACAGATCTGCAGCACAAAGACCAAACAAAACCAAAAAAAAAAAAATTCAGTATGATTAAATCCTTTCATCTGGCATCTTTCTCCACAGTACTGCTATTGTTTATGCAAAGATTGCCATTTTGAGACAAAACTAAGGCCATCTTTCTAAAATCCTAATGTTGAAATAATAAAATCCTAATGTTGAAATATTTTAGAACACCTGAGCACAGCTGGTGGCACAGTCCCGAAAATCAGAAGATAGAAAAACAAAACAAGCAAATTCCAAGAAAAAATATTAGGCTGGATTTCAGTTTAGTTGAAAAAACCTTCAGGCTTTGGAAGCATCCTCTGCAGAGAAGTGCAGAGAACCTAAAGCTTGAATATGTTTCCAAGCAAAAAGAAAGCGTCCACTGTTGCTCATATTTCATGAGCTGAAGGATGCCAAGGGATGGGAACACAGTTCAGTCCCTTGGAAGAGACAGCCTGAGAGTGGCCACACAAGAGCCAACTGTACAGTCACTCTCCAGCAAGCTGACAAACAAGACAGGAGGAGACAGCAAAGGGATCAGACTCAGTTCTGGCTGTATCTGTAATTGCTAGAAATGCTGCATTCCAAAGCAGAACTGCAGTAAATGATCAGTGGGAGCAGGGGACTGACTACACACAGAATGAGTAATATTTTAATGTGTCAGAAGGCAAAAGAAAGTTCTCTAACTCTGCTAACCTCAACCACTTCTTATGACTGATAATATCAGGGACACAAATCACAGGAAAGTAGTTAAGAAATTGCTCCCACAAGGCCAAATCTACACACATTTGCCCTATTCATTTGTATGAAACTTGCTTTCAAGGTAAAAGCTCTCCCAATGCAACCCTCTCCTGTTGGTAGATCCCACAAAACCACAGGCTCTTGATTCTCTCTAGGGGAGATTTTGTGACGTACAAATGGGAGTTACATGTCCAATTCCCATTATCTCTCAAAGACAATTACATGCTAAACTGCCCTCTGCTCCTTTTATAACCTCTTTCAGAGTCAGAGGTTCCTGATTACAGAGATTATCTATAAAAGGTTTCACAACAGCAGTACTTTGAGGTACTTCTTTAAAATGCTATTGGAAGGTTTGACAGCATACACAAAATATAGAGTAATAATCATGTATTCTATGGATCGTTTGTTTTAAGAAGCTGACATTTACATACTAAAATAGGATACATTTTTAAGGAAGCATACCCTCAGTCTAAAATATATGCAATTGTGGTTTATTCTGTTGCTCCAGTGAATTAAAACATTCATTCTACAAAACACAGATGAGATATAATCTGGGGGGTTGATGACTTTTTATAACATTTCAGAAGACTGAAGGGGAGACTTTGCTGTATACTAGTTTGCAGTAGAAAATTATGTCTACTATGTGGCAGAGGGTTACTGTCACTCTCAGCTCTGGTCTTGCTTTATTTTATTTTTCCTAGTCTAGCTGGCTGTAAATCTTTGAAATTGCATAATGACAATTAAGAAAAATAAAGAACAAATTGAGATACCAGTACTCATAGAGGAATGCTGCTGGCTGAGGCCCCAGATACTTTTTATGTCTCCAGTGATTTGCCTGTAACTGTTCCAGGAAGTTTGGGGAAAGCTTTGCATTGACATCGTGCTACAAGTGCTGGAAAAGCTTTACCCTGGGAAAGACTTGAAGCCTAGTTCAGTGTCCTGGGTAGCCTATCCTATGACTTCTGTGGACATTCGCAAGGTTAATGAATTTAGCAGAACTCCAACCAATCTCCCCACATGCACTTTTCAGAGCAGTTCTACTGAAGAGACAGTTTAAAATTTGTTTCTTTTTAGTGTTATTTTTTCTCCTGATTTTTCTTTTCTCAAAGTATTGGAATTTTTTTTTTTTCATTTAGGTTTTTTTTCCTCTCAATGCTCATATGAACTTCTTTAAGGGAAAGAACTTAATATAACCTTGATAAAAAAAAAAAAAAAGAAAATAAACTAAAAAGCCAAAAAAATTAACAAAAGCAAACAAGCAACAAATTTTAATTCCCACAATAGTTTATTCTCACTTCCAAAATCAGAAGATTTACTCTCCTCTTCCTAATTCATAGGCTTGAGACTTGTTTTGCTTTTTTATAAATGAAAAATGATTTTAAAAACACGCAAAAAAAAGGTAATTCTGTAGAACAGCAAAGACAGTGGACCATTTAAGCTTTGGCTGAGGATGGTGGCCACTGTAAAAGGGTAAGTCATTCCAGGAATTGTCTTCTGAGGAGGGGAGAAAGCATTCAACGTGTGCTAGGTTCAGTGCTCAATCCATCCATAGAAGATTCAGTGGAATTAATCTTTGGAGTGGGTTTTGTTTCCTAGGAATTATTGCATTTGCTTTCCGTTGTCAGAGAGTGGTCGTGCTCTTCTGACCTAGACTGACTCAGAAGCTGGGTGACCCAGTCTGCACAGAGTTATCAAAGACCTGGGAGCTCACTGCTCTTCTCTCAATGCCTTCTCTGACAACAGGAACTTGATAACCAGTTTGAACCAGAAACCTTATTTTTAGGTGACTAAAGTTAGTTTAAAAAAAAAGGTCATCTAAATAAATTCTAATAATTTTATGGCTCCTAGTTTCCAAGTTAAATCTGGCAATACAAAAGGTGTGTAAAAGCAGTAAAAATATTGTGGAAAGCAGAAATCCCTTGTCTAATAAAGGTTGGGAAAAAAACCCAAGAAATAAAATGACCTCAAAGGTTCACAAAAAATTAACTTCTATGGCAATTGGTTCTAAATATGCCAGTTTTTCAAACTTCTTATTCTTGTAGTAAATTTTCTTCATAAATGTGTTGTATAGGAAAATTGTTTTTATAACTTCTCGCATCTGGCGAATTGAAACCCCAATGTCTCATTTTCTTTGCTGATATTTTACAGACAAGGGCAAGTAACATCACAGAAACAATGCTGACTGTGTGTACTTGTTGCTTTTAATAAACCTGTCAAGTACTAAAACCCTGAGTGTGCATAGGCATATTTATAGATTGTTTCCCTCTGAATGGATAGGAAGAATTATTTTTACAGCAACATTCACAAGTGTAAAACTTGGGGGGAAATATTAAGTAAATACAAATATTATAGAAAAATTAAGACAGGAAAGGACAAACTATTGAATAAATCCCAGAAAAAATTATTCATTCAAAAATTTATTTAAAGTAAACCTTTAAAGTGTATTCTAAAAATAATATGATTGTAAGCAAGAAAAGCAAAAAGTTACATATTAGAAACTATTTTGTTTCCTCTTGGTTTTGGTGTAGCTTCCTACTGTTGTATCAACATTATTCAAGACATCTACTATTAACATTTCAGAGTATATAAAAGCCCTTACTGCACTGCAAAAATACAGGTAACTTTTTTTTTTTTTTTTTAACACAGGTAACTATACAAAATCAGATATAGACAGATTATGTCCAATATATTAAGTGCAAGAACTTGGATCTAGTAGACAAGTACTTAAAATCATTTTCAGAAGTACTGATTTAAAAAATCACAGGGAATTTAGCCAGGAAGAGAGTCCAGAGGTTAGGTCTACAAAAGTATTCAGGCCATTTAATCACAACAGCTATTTTTGTGGAAGCTGAATGCTTAAATGCATTTAAGGATATGACTATAAAACTGCAAGAGCAAATTAAATACTGCAGTTCTTAAACTTGCAAAAATAGCTGGTCCTGATTAGATAGTCAGATTTAGTACATAAGCCTGCAATAGTAGCAATACTTTTGGGCACTTATTAGTGGATGTGCAGAAGCCATCATGTTAAGCAAGCTTTACCAGAACCTGAAAGTGTCAAAGAAAGGTCATCTCAGTCCTACCCTTCTATTGTAATTTGGTCCATAGCCTCAGATAAGATTTTAAGTTTTGTGTAATATCTTAGAGAAACCCAAGTGAAGTTAGCTTCTTACCTTCACACAAAGAGTTATCTTCTGCATTTATCAAATCTGAAGGCCACATCTACAGTACTACACAGCTAGTAAACCCAGGCATCAGAACCATAAGATATGTTTTTGTGCCCTATATCATCTTCACAAATGCTGACAGAGTTTAGACCATACGCTTCACTGTGGTTCTTCTACAAGGACAACTAATACCTCTAGGTGTCTTTCATTTTGATATTGATGACAATGAGAGATTTAAAATGTTTTCCTCAAGGCTGAAAATTCTCATAGACTTTAAGGATACTTCAGCTTTAAGAATAGAAATAATCTGGCTCAGTTTAGATGTCAACGCAATTAATCATTCTGGGTTCCCTTGACAGTCAATGGAGATGTATTCAGTGTAGACAGTGGAGTTCAGGTTGTGATTCATTTCATCCTGAAGTACACACTTAAAATAGGTCAGTGAAATCGTGCCCTAATAAGGCCTGTTTCTCTTCATAGACTACAGATGGAGCCTAAGATGATGAACTCAACTGAAGATAGCTGAAGTTAAAATTAATCCACGCCTCTACTATGCAGTACAACTATTGTGGATGTAGTCTATCATACCCAGTATTGGTTTTTCCACAGAACCGAGTGAAGGAAATTAATTTCCAATTATAAATATTTTTAAGCTGAAACTCCTGTAGATTTGCCTGTAAAATAAATCCCAAAACTTTATTATATCTATTTAAAGGTTACAGCAAAAATTATTGTAAACAAAATCTAAAGAATCAAGGTCTTCAAAGAAAAAAAATGAAGTGGAAATTAGACATGGGATTTCAAAAGCAAAGGGATTTGAATGTCTAATGAAACTGAGGAAGCATATCTCTTGGGTTTCTCTGGAAGCCTAAATATTAGTAAAGGGAAAATAAGATCAATAAAATGTTGGCATTTCTTACCATTTATATATTGAAGAGCGAATGCAGAAAAAATAGCTTGCTCTCTTTTAGCAAGTATGTTAATGTAAAGTCGTTATACATTCATTCCATCATATTTTATGACTGGAGAAAGAAGAACATTCCAGTAGTCACATTCTATTCCCTTCAGCTTTTCAGAGCATATGAATCCACATTTATGCAACCTCTGACCACTGATTCTGAAAAACAAAACTCACAGGAATTCTGTGAGCAGAGCAGTTTTTCAAAAGGACCATTTAAAACCTTAAAAATAATTGCTTGTGTTACACTCCAAATACACAATATTAAGCTCTGTCCATTAAGAAATTTCCAAAGAGATTTTGAGAGGAAGACTTATAATGAATACCTTGACTAATAAAAAACCAAAAAACATATGTATTAATCTTTACATTAGCCTGCCTCCTTCAGCAGGAAACATTATAGAACTGCAATTACCAGGCACTGAAGGTTTTTTTAATATGTAAAATAAAGAAGAGAAGGGATAAGCTGTGGTGAGGAAAATGCAAGCATTGTACAATTCACCAGACCTCATGTCCCAGAGAGATTTATTTATTGGAAATTATGGCAAGAGGAAAAAGACTAAATAACTTTAAGTCCCTAGTTATTATGTCATATGTAGCCCCACAGTACAATACAGTCACAATCTGCTGTTTTGTAAACTGAACTGTCAAACACTTGTTATTTTAAAGCTGCAGCTTTTCAAGGTCCTCTGACAGCCAGTGGTCTCAGCTCTCAGCCTGATTCATGGCTGGCTCCGAAACAGAGGAAGTTCGCGTCTGCTATAATCTAAACACTTTGCAAATGGAGCATTGGAACAGTGGTGAAAGAAGAAAATAACCTAAACCCTATAACCCAGACAAGAATCCTGCAAAGCTTCTGGGGAGAAGAGAAAGGAAATAAGTATAACAGCATAGTCTGCAAGATCAGCAAATGTATTCACATTATTTTATTTCAAAAACTCTCAGATTTTCAGGCAGGGAGAAGTTGATTTTAAGCCACTTAGCTGAAAAGCAGTGAGAATTAGTCTCTGTCAAAAATATGGAAACCATGTCCCAGACGTGTACTTCTGCAACATCTGTATTTTCCATTTTGAGAGTAAATACAAAAAGGTTTGTTGTAGGAGGATTTATCCTTCTCCTCCCCTCCCTCTCACCCCTGAGAGTTGTGTCTCGCCCTTAAATTCAGAGCAGTGAAGGATTATAGAGCATAAAGAGATGTGGAGAATTTCCACTACATTGAACTTGAGATCTAATGTTTCAGAGGTACCATGCAGACGCTAAAGGGGAGATGTATTCCTGGGCTGTGGTAAATCGCCTCTGTAATAATGAAATCAAGAACATAACTACTGCTTAGTCTTTCTTAAAGAAAACAGAAGTTCAAATACAGAGAGAAATATTTTAAAAGCTCCCTAGTCAATTAACCAACACCACGTTTATGATATAATATTAGCCTAGAATTAATTTTCCATTTTTCCCTTATATAATTCTTGCACATTTGCCATCTTCTTTGTCTCCAGTACTCATCTGTTTGTTACCAGTCTAACCCTCATTCCCTGCTCCCCTCCTAACAACTTTCATAGAGCAATCCATATCAAAATACTTTGCTAGGGTATAAAAGAGGCCCTTGAACTGTCCCTTTGCAGCCTGGTCTGACCAAGTGTAAAAGTTTCTTATTTTGATTACTTGTATGGACACGTAGGTAGCCTCAGGATAATGTTCTAGCCACAAGGTTCTCTCAACTGTCAGGAAAAAATATGTTTCTGGATGAACATTTGGTAATTCTGTCCTACTAGTCCTCTTTGCAACATAAATCAAATGTATTTTTGCAGTTCGTGTCTGGTGAGTTACAGCTTACTTTTTAGCATTCATTTTATAGACAGTAACACAATACAGCAGGAATCGTTGCAAAAGCAAAGAATTTGTGAGAAGTATAATTTGTATACATTCTGTGCAGAAAGACACCATGCTGAAGATTTTGGCAACTTACTTGAAATGTTTATAGCAGCCATAATACATGCCTTTCAAAAAAATGATTTATGGACAGCTGGAATTTACACACATTGCTTGGAATCTGTGGAAGAATCTATAGGATAGTTCATGTCCTTCAGAAAGTTGGATGCCTAAAAGCAGAGCTTTGGAGACTGTAGAAAGTACACTCACAAAGCATCTGCAAACTACTGCCAGCATTCTTGCCTTTGTCATCAAGTGATGGAAAGGCTTTTTTAGTTAAACTGAAGTAATTAAATCTCCCAGCTTTCATTAAAAGGATAGAACTGTCTGCTGTTGGTCTGAAGAAGTGTACCGAGGGAATATAAATTTTAATTTCATGGTGCAAGTGTTAAATTATTGCCATCTAAGCAGCCTGCCAATATTACATGAAATGCCACCACATTTTAATAATTGTCCTTTTGTTTTAGGTGGAAATACCACATGTGTTATGATTTCGAAGTTTTTATGTGCAATTAGAGCCCTGAGAACTATAGCAGCATAACCACATTCAGTTCACCTAACTGGACTGAGAAGAAACTATCACTTCTGAAATGGTTTGTGTCCTTTTGAGTGTCTGTGTTCATGCATGTGTGCATAAAAATGAAACTTATTTACTCCTTCATCCTCTGTTAAAATAGCCAAATTCCTTGCAGTTCAAATTCAAGATACAGCTGGGTATTCTAAATTAATCTAAAAACAATTGTTGGAATGCATGTAAATACAAACCTGCCCTTCTGAATCCCAGAATTCTTTCTTTGCATTTTTTTTTTTATGTCTTATGATGTTAACATGGATTTGTTATCAATTACCTGCCTTTACAGTGCACTGGATGAGAGTTTTCAGATTCCCAAACTATACAAATCAGAGCCATTCTCACTACTGAGGAAAGAAATACTAACTTTTCTTTCAGAAGTGCAGAACTTATGACAAATTTAACAATGTTTATTAAATCATATTGTTGTAAGTGATAGTAACAAAGAAAACCAAATGGAGATGTTTTCACTACAAGTATTTTTGAAGAGTTTTATAAACTTATACAGGAAAAAAAATGGGGAAAAGAAGTAGGTGAATCGATATGAATCATTATGAATCGTTATGAAACAATCAGCTTCTGACTAGGCATTTCCATAGTGTGTTGTAGGGCCTTCTGTAAAGGATTTTAGGTAATACTGAACTCACATTTCTACATGGCCAGTGTCTCACTGGCTCTGCAAGGTCCCCCACCTTGCTAAGAAGCTAGTTGGTGTTTTTGTGTAATTTGTGCTTAAGTGGCTTCACCATTCTCTCTGGCCCCACAAAATTAACACTGGCACAAGTGCCAATGAGGCAAAATCTAGAAAGACAGAGAAATGCCACTAACCCTGCTCTTCCCTGACTTTATAATTTCTGTCCAAAAATTAAGCTAAGAATTGCAAATCCAACCAAAACTGTGTTTTCAAGTCCTGTTCCAGTACCTAAGCTTCCATTAGAAACCATAGGTAGGCACACAGAGATTTAAGAGCTCACCTACCCTTATGAGTCTGACCTTTCTTCAAGTAGAAATGGAGTTTCTGAGCTTTTCCTTTCCTTTTCTTCCCTCTTAGTGAATAGAAAATTTTCAAAGCTTGAGCAAAATAGGGTTCAAAGGAGTTTTTGCTTCTGAGAAAAGCCTGAGACTTATGTCTCTAATAAGAGCATCTGATTCTGGGAGAATACCCCCTTTTTTTTCCTTTGCAGATTTAACTATACAGTGAGACACAATAGCAGATAAAATATTTAGGTTTGGAGAGTCCTCTCACAGCACAGAGGAGATTATCTTATTGCAAAACTAGTGGGAAAACATTGAGGTACCACAGTCCTATCTTCCAAATGACTGAAGTATGGACAATTTTGTGCATGCCTAGAATATCACTTTTAGAGAAATTTAATGACAAAAAATAATACTTCAATGGGATCATCTAGAAACTAGGGAGGAGTCTTGAAGATCAAGGAGACTTCAACAAAATTCTATCTTACTGAGACATCTGAGATGTTTACAAGTATCCAAGATTTATGTCTTTAATCAAAATTATTTGATATTATTGATATTATTTGATATAATTATTATTGGATATCCCTATCCTCAGCATTTGCTGAGGTGAGTAAACATGTAATCTGCTGCCTTATCTTTCTCCAGGATACTGCTGACGACACAGAGGTGCCCACTCTCTGGCAAGGCAGACATTTCTCTACACTCTTGTAAAGTATCATGTTGATACAGTTGCCTAAACTTAATCTCTAGTGCCATTTGAAGCATACATAAAGCTGGCAGAGAGAACACAGGATTCTCTATAACTGACACTCCCAGGTGTGGTAGCTGAAGGAAAATCAGGTGTCCTATGACATTTCATGGTCCTGTGTTTCACCAATCCATCTGAACCATGGATGGGAACAAATGCACTTATAGATGCCACAGTGGCATACACCTAAATTTTGGGTTCAGTCAGTGGCAGTGCATTCTATACAATCTGTGACAATGAGTCCTGCCCAAGAGTAAGAGGGTCTGAAAATAGGACATAACCCAGTGGAGTCCCTTGGTATCCACCTAAGAGTTCATTCTTCACTTGCACTATTCTGTGCTGCTTGTGAATCAGTAACTGCAGATAGACGAGAATAAAATCTCAAGGCAAGGTACTTGTAAACTTACTCTTTTCCAAGAATACAAGAATGAAGTGGCAATGATATTGGTTCTAAGGTTTTATATCAAATAAATTATCTTTTTAGGTTTTAATATTTTGGAACAAGCATTGACTGTGATTTCACATGTATAGCCTGAAAATATATGTAATTATCATGCATATTCCATCAAGGTTTGCTGGTGAAGATCTAACATTGTAAACAACTTTTGTTTACACAAAAAGACAATTGGATCTTCTTTTGTTTCAGAGTTTACATGGTTGGAGACTGAGATCATTATTTTTGAAATGTGATGATGGGAAGACACACAAAGTACCCTTGTGAAGTTTTTACAATGAATTCTGTAAATAAAGCCTACAACAGAAATGCAAACCATCTCCAAAGAAACAATTATCATGTACTGTGTTTGAATAATGACTCACAATATTTTATCATCATCTGTTTACATAATATGTCATAATGACATTTCAAAATACGGTGTATGCTTTTTTTAGGATTGTCTTAATTGTGCAGAAGGGAATTGCCACAGCCTAGCATCATAAACTTTGTAAACCTTTCTTAGAGACTGCTTTTTTATCCCCATCCTCTTCTGCTCAAACAAAAGCATGAAGGAAACAGAGCACACAAATAAAACTGCTTTAAAATAGTCCCATGTGTCTGGCTAAAACAAAAGACAGGAAATTCTTAAAAGTATGGTTTTAAACTGAAAAATGCCTATAAACATGGCTTCCTAATGTCCTGGGTTTATGTATCTGTGATTATTTCACTATCAATATTTTCTTTGTTTATATATATACAAATGGCACTGGGTCAAAGTGCCAAGACCACATTCTTAGTCTGAGATCTGGAACACAAGTCCTGCTGCTGTTGGCTCCTCCTTCAGCCTTAAAGATGGATCTGAATGAAGCCCCTAGACTTCAGCTCCTGGGGGTTTGATATGACACGTTATTTCTAATCTTCAGCCATAGTCCACTGTGGACACTAAGGTCTTGATTCAGCTTTTAAGAATTATGTGGTAAATCTCAATTAACTCCTGATATGTCAGGAGGACAAAACACTGCAGTTACAGCAAAAGTTCTCAGCACTGTCCAAGGGTTTCAGCAAGAGACCTTGTTGCTCACAGGAAGATGTAGAAAGAGGCCATGGGGCTCACAGACCCAAACAGTGCAACATCTGCCTAAACTTCAAGCGTTGTAGCCTGCAGTCCAAACCCAAGATTAGATATTTGTTACAGGAAATATATGACAGTTTAGGACACTAGCTCAATGTAAATGTAAAGAAATATCTAATTCTATCTCACAACAGTGAAACTCAAATGATGTCATCACCTTACGAAGTTTAGGCACTCCAGTGTCACAGTCTGAAAGCTGTGGCTGTTCCATCCAGATAGGATCCATAGACCATGAGGGCTATTCAGATGTTTTTCAAATGTTCAAGCTTTCTGTGGCACTGACAAAAATGAGATGGTAACAACACTTCATAGGATTATTCCTAATTCTATCATTTAATGAAAAAATAGACATAAAAGTCTAGTCACATGCAGGTGGAGTGAACACCACCTGCCCCCCTCTATAGGTGAGGCCAGGACCACATGGGTAAGGACTACTTCCTTAGAAATGAGATGTCTAAATGCCTGACATCACAGCAAATGGGGGGAGGGGGGAAGGGGGGAAGTCTTTCTGAAACATTTACATTTATAGTGGAGTATATTCATGGAATTTCTTGGTTTGGAAAAGGGCCCTTCAAAATCATCTACTCTAACCTACCTGGTTGTTCAAAGCCTCAGCCAACTTGACTTTAAACACTCTCAATGATGAAGTATCCACAAAATTTAAATTCCCTAAACAACCTTTCCACAGTCTCATCAAATCTATTGTATGAATTTTCTTCCTGATATCTAATCTAAATATATATTTTTTTGCTTTAAAACCATTGCACCCGTCCTGTCACCACAGGCCTTGGCAAAAATTCTTTCTTGATCTTTTTTTTTGTTATGAGCCATCTTTTCATATTGAAAGGCAACAACAAGTGTCTTCCCAGAGTCTTCTATTCTCCAGGCTACACAACCCCAATTCTCCCAGCCTATTAATTATATGTGTTTTACCACACTTCCCATGTCTCAGCTACAAGGAAGCTACCTCCCTTCTCTTCAGGACTCCAAGAGTGCTTAAATTAGATGACATTACTTGTCTGGTTATTCTTTCTGAGAAAAACCAAAACTAGACTGTATGACCTGAAAAGCTTTAGAGCAAGCAGAGGAGTCAATTATTTTTAAAGATGCTGAAGATCAGGCAACCAGAGAATGCAAGGATTTGAAGCAACAATTTCAATGTGGTGACTTAAAACTCACTGTACTCTATTTTAGTTAAGTAGTTTTATTGACTCTAACCTGTTGCAAGTTTGTGAAATGTGAAAACATGTAGATATGTTTCCCACATCTGATGTTACTTATGCATTGCTTATGAAGAAGTAAGCAATTACATTCTCCACATAAATGAACACAGCTACAGCTAAATCTCTTCCAAAAAGACTTTTTTTTCTTTTTTTTAGCATGGAGCATGGATGAATTCTTCAAGTTTTTTTTTTTTAGAAGGACTTTCTGACATGTATCATTGGCTTTAAAGTTTATTTATGTATTTCCCATGCACTGCATTCTTAAGGCAAAAAGATCAAAAGGATAGATAGGTTCAGAGCACAAGATGTAAACTAGTTAGATTTCAAGATGATTGACAATATTTGAATCCTGTTCTGACAAACTATACAAATTACTAAAGAAGAAGGATTCTTCAGTTGACTCTTTTAAACAAATTCCTACCACATGACTAGATGTATCCTATGGCAAAGGGAAGGGTTTGGGCTGTGCACAGCTATGTAGCCACTGCTGCAGCTCACAAAACAAAAGCACATGCACCACCTAGGACACAGCTTCTTTTTCTTTCCTCCTGTACATCCAGGTGCATGGTCCTACAATTCCTACTCCCAGCTCAATTTCATCTACCTGACCTCTGTGGAGATCCTTTTCTCAAATCGTATAATCTCCTGATATTTCATCCACCCACTTAATCAGGTCAACTGAAGTACCGCTCATGGCCGTATCAATGGAGGCTATGCACAGTGTTGGAACACATAATTTATGTTTCCTATATGATGGCAATTCTCTTGATAAAGAACTTGCTTTTGCTTAATTATAAAAAGCTGTATAGTGTGTCAAGACAGGCAGCAGTTCATGAGTAAGCCATTTTTTCTGTGGTCAGCAACTGCTGGCCAACTTAGACTCCTGAAGAGCATCCAACTTATACATGAAAAGGAACTAGTTTGTCTTCTTGGGTCATTGAGTTGTTCATTTCACCAGCCAGGATCTTTCCATGGTATATTTCATTTTCTTTTGGGAAAATTAAAAAAAAAATCACAAAAACTAGGATCCATTTGTACCAATTGTTGTCTCATTCTGTTCTGGTTGAAAATCTTTTATAAATCAGTATTAAAAGATAAAGTGTTCTTAAAGAATTTCTGTTAGACTTTTTTGGCTTCACACCTATTACAAATCATAAACCTCACATTTCAGCTTTACTTCTCTTTGCAGCACATAGATTTTCCTGGCAACACTGAAGTAAAACACATCTAACTTCAACGTTAGAAATCTTTTACAATTGAAATTAACCCAAATATTAATTTCCTCTCTATTCTTGGTGTTTAAGTGAATCAAATATTTGAAGATGATTATCATGTTGCTTGTTAGGCCTCAGTTAACTTACAGTATATATTATTTGCTCCTTTAATCTTTCTTCTTAAATCAATTTTTTTATACCCCTTAATCATCCATATTTGTCCTTTCTGAGCTCTCTCCAGTATGAAAGCCTTTTTTTTTATTCTTTTAGCTCCCTTGCTTTAAAAAGTTCATAATTTTAAATTTATTTAGGATCACAAGGGAAATTCCAAATATTACATAGAATGTTTGATGCAATGTATAATTGTATCAAACATATATATAATTGTATCAAACATATGTATAAAATAATGTATAATAATAACATTTCCTGTTTCAGTATATAGCAAACATACTCAAATAAAGCTAACGGATATTACAAGTTATTCCTCCTTTTCTTTTGCAATTTGTGTTGGATTTTCATAGTACCACACAGTGCAACTTTACTGCACTAAAAGTCATGATGGCATTTATTTTACCTAAATTTTGGATTCTGCGATTTTCTAATCTCAGTATTTAAAATCCTACCAGCCTATTTCATGTTGCTACCTCAGAATGAGATGAATCACTGCATTGACTACAATGCTTATGAACAAAGTCTGAGAAACTGAGAACCCAACCTCACCTGAAGCTGCTCTACCAGAGCTCTACATACAGGGACTTTTGTATTTAGTCAAATGAATTCCACCCTTATGTCATCTTCACATTACACTGCTTGAAAAAAAAGAAATGCTTGAAAACCAAAGGAAGCTCACGTCTCTCAAGCATAAAAATTGTTCTTCCTACAAATAAGGTTAGTCAAAGTATTGTATTTATCTCAAGATCTTCAAGGTTTTTGGTGTAAGATACAACTGAAGTCTAGACAATGCAGAGATGGGAAAGCTCTCAGTAATTAGATATCACGAGCCCCAAGGCATTATATCATTCTCTCAAGCAAGAGAGTCCTTGGGAAGTTGGCATCAGAGTCAAAATTTACACAGAGACACATACACACCATATAATTAGAAGATTAAGGTAAAATTATGACACTACCTTTGGGAAAGTCTATCTCTTAATTGTCAGAACAATGATTAAACCTGCCACATCAGATACTTTTGCTAAATTGAAGATGTTAGGTGAATGAGAACTATAAATCAGTTTGTTTTCTTAACTCCTAAAGAAGAGCCAGTAAACTGGCAAATTTCTTGTCAAAAACATTGTGATCAAAAAACTGCTCCTTTTAATCAATTCCTCCAAAAACATTCAGGTAGGTTCTCATTCTTCAGATAACCCGTTGCTCCTTAGGGAAACATTTGCTTCCTAGGGAACTTCTGTCAAACAATTTTTTCCCAACTAACAAACATGAGAATTCAAATCATAAGTGATGTAAAAAGCACATACAGATGCCCCGTAGTGAGTGAATGTCCATTTTCTGCAGTTAGCCATCTCCTTCCAGCCTCAGCAGTTTGGAAGAGTTGCTCCTCTGTAAAGCTGTGCTCATGGAAGGACAAGGAGACTGGAGAAGTCACCAAAGAGCCACAAGACTGGAGCAGTAATGCCACCACTTCTGTGGAGATCAGGACCAATAACAGCACTTGCTTGGAAGAGCTTTTGAAATATCCTTGTGAGCATCCAAGGGAACCCAGCAACACATTCCTGTGAACAGCAGGAAGTTCAACAAGGAGTGGTAGTCCTTATTTCCTGATAAAACATCTTCCTACAAGAAAATGAAAAAGTTTTTTCCTCAGTTTCTTTCCACATGGTCCAGTGTAAGACCATGATTTCTGCACCTGATAAAGCAATTGGTAGTGCAACATTGTTCAAGGTCATATCAGATATTTTTACACCTGATATGTAGGTTTCTGTTTTACCTCTTTTGTTGGACTTAAAATGAGTCCACTGTTCTATCAGTAGTGACAATAAACAGAGTCCATGTGTAAGAGACTGCTTTTTTCTTCTTTTTTTCCTGTGTAGCCTGTGAAGCTGTTTATTTGTATAATAAATAAAAACATGATAAACAATTTAATTAAAATTAAATGCCAGTAGCAGATTTTTTCTGTTTTAAATGCTTTCATAGATAAAAATACACATAACATTTTCATAAATTGATGTGTTTTTCTTTTTCCATTTCTGTTTTAAGATTAAAAAAATGTGCAGAAAGATGGAGAGACAAAGTAAAAATGAAAACCCGCAAACAGGGTTGATAGTTTTTCAAAACTCTCCCAAGAACATTCCAATTCCTATAAAAATAAAAACTAGTAGAAAAAAAATGTTAGAGAAACATAATTACTAACCTGTTAGAGATATTTCTATTTTTACTTTACCATTTTCCATCATAAAATCAAGATATTTAAGTTTTTTCCAAATAAGTTAACTTTGGAATATACTTTCTCACACAGTTTCAGAACTGAAATATTTTTTGCCATATCATTTTCAGGAGACCCTTCAGTTTCAAATACTGTAAAGACACTTTACAGACTGCATTCTTTCACTTGCAGTTTTGTCCTTCATTCTCACATCCCAGTGACAGCTGTGCTCTGTGCCAGTGCTCGTGCCATCCTAAAAATGCAGCTGTAATGAAATTTGAAGTTTTCCTACTGCCAGCACACAAAGCATCCTGCTCTGGGACATGTGCTGCACCATGTACTGAGTCTGGGTTTGCACTGACCCACTGTACAACTTGATTCCATCTGCTACCATTGAAACTAAAGACACATTTTGATTCTAGTTTTGGTTGGGACAAGACAAATAACAGCATCAGCTGTAGCTGGTGAATATTAGAATACATAAATACAGCTTGGAAAAAAGTTTTCTTCCCACCATCTCTGCAGTGGCAACACAGAGGAACTAAAAAACACAGCTATGACATTCAAGTAGAGGTTAAATAAAGGAAATAAACCAGGAATTTCTCTTTCAGGAATTTGTTTTCTTTGCTTTTCTACAAGGACATATATAATAAACAAACCTTTTAAGAAATTTTTAGTTATTGTCATCAAAGAGCTCACAAAAGACATTGTTTTGGAACAGGGCTCAACTAGCAGTTTACAACTGGAGCTATGTTGCAGCACAGCACAGCAATTAATTCTAGAGTATAAAATTAAGTCAAAATACATTAGCATGCATCAAGTGCACTCAGAATTTCATTACACCTAATTCTAAGTGTTCAAAAATAGTAAATGTTTAATAGTGATACAGAAGGAATTAGAAGAACAATCAAAAAGGACCCCTAAAGGATTAAAAAAACACCCTAAAATTAATACATAAATCAGAGAGTTGGAAAAATAGATAAGAGAAGCAAAATAAAGATTTTACAGAAGACTACAGACCTACAAAAATGCTTTTAACTATGTAAGAACAGAAGGTGACTGAACAATACTGTAATGCCAAAAGATGATAATTTTTTAAGGGATGCGGCAGAAAATGCTGTGAAATTTAAATAAATTTTTCACATACCTTACCAGAAATAAATTTATAGGCAGATGGCAGACCTATACACACAAAGGTATACCTTTCCTGATGAAGAGAGAAGTAAACACTGCAGCAAATAGAAAATGTACCTGAAATATTACAGGTGACAATCTTAGCACATATCAGATGAACTAGTTTCTCAGAGCTAAGACATATCCACTTCAGAATTCACAAAAAGGGACAAAAACTTGGACCACTTCACAAGAGTAATTTAAATCACTTCATTGTTCAAATAATTAATTCCTTATGTAAGACATTACTCTGAAATCAATGGGGTTGTTCACATAAGTGTCAGCAGTGGGACCATGCAGAGGAGGAAGATTTAGTGGATTTAAATAAAATGTGTGGAGCTGTTCAAGAACAGACCTGGTGCAACCCTGCTCACAGCTAACCATTAACAGAATAAGGACTGTATTTGAGTCAGAGAAACAGTGTCTCTTTCAGGCATATTTTAGAGATATCCTTCAGAGACCTTTTTTACAGACCAAACATAGCAATACATGCTTATGGGAACCATGTATTACAAAACCATAGAACATAACTTAAGTAAACTATGGAGCAATGGCTATTGCAGTGAGAGAATCTACCAATGAAAACCAGAAGTTTTAACTCTGAAGAGAAGCAATAAATTCTGCTAGTCCAGATTCAAGTTTAAACTCCTAAAACTCACCACTATTCTACACTGAAGAGAGCTATCTACTGTATTTTTAGCTATATGTATGAAGGAGTTCCATAAATTCAGCCTAAAAAATTCAAAACACAGACATGTTTTCAGCCAAAACAAAGTCAGAGCCAGCAGTAATCTTAATTCTCTTCACTAAACATTTTTTACCATGACAGAATGCATAAAATGGATGCAATTGTAGTCACACAAGCACAGGGATATGTAGGGTTTACAGGGTGAACAACATGCTGAGGAAGAATTTGCACGCATAAAAGACTGTATTTTCATCCAGCTGTAGTGGTTCCTGTAGCCAAAGTATTTTTCTCTCCTTCCTAATCTTACTCTTTCCTAGAAATCTTAGTTTTGGAAACAATAATACAGCTCAGGACTTTTGGTTTGGGTTCCTGAGAACAAACCAAGAGTTTTGGAAATGCCTCAGTTCTCTGCACATCTGCAGGAGCTTTGCTTGCTCCCAATCTGCACAGGAGACTTGACTCTGTCTTTGGGCTGAAGGCAGACCAGGAGAGACACATGGATGTTTGCTTCCTGCTTTTTCTCCTCTGGGGAGAGAGCAGTCACATTGGCTGGGATGCACCGCTCTGAATCTTTGGAGAGATACCGCATGGGCTGTCTGGAAAATACCAGCATGCTGGGAGGTTGAAACTGAATTGGGCTATTTGAGTTCCCTTTTGCTCAGAGAAATAGGGCTTTGAACTTATAAACAGAGGTGCTTCAAAGGGAGACAACATCACCCTTAACCTTTCCACAGAGGAAAAACCCTAACTTCCAAACTTTTAACCAGACAACAATATCAAGAGCAGTCCATTAACAGAGTGAGGAAGTGATGGCAATCAACAGCTAAGATATTAACTGTACACAAGGTCTGCCAGTCTACAGGTCAGTTTTGACAGGACACTTGTTAAATACTTGGTGTTGACCAAAATAACTTGCAAACAGAATTGCTGCAAAGTATACAGATACTTAAGCATGTATCTTCTGTGTCTTCTTTCACTTAGAAAAAGTATGTTTCCAGTCAGTGAAGTAAACAGAAATAAATGCAAACTATGTGCCTACAAATAGAAAACCAGAGGAAGTGTCGCTAAAGCAGTCAACAGGATTATTAAAAGCCATTCCTCGTTAATAACAAAATAAAGAATTTTATCTCCAGAGACAGCTGAAGAGAAGATAGCAAAATACTAAAAGACCAAACAAAACTAATGTTTCCCATGTCAGCCTGTTAGCAAGCCAGTTAATCTGTAAAGGATGACTGTGTCTATGAAAAATATAGCAACAAGAACTAACAAGAAAAAGCTCTATCATCAGCCTGAGCCAAAAAATTCAGGTGAGATATTACTTAATGTTAAGTGCCTAAAACAAAACAAAATTAAAAGCTGAAGCTATCAAACAATTCATTTTGGTATTTCCAATATACTTTTTTTCTGATAGAGTTTTTCAGGACAAATTAAAGGGGTCTAAAATATCATATGGAAAATTAAGAGTAGACAGTTTCCTCCTTTTACTCAGTATATCCCAGAAGTTACACACTGTTCACCAAACCCTCATGTACTACACTACCTTGATCCTTGAAGTCAGCTTCACCTCCCTCATCCAAATACTATCCTGTTTGCAGGAGTAAATTTCTCCATATCTTACCAGCTGCAGCTGATTTATTTCATACAAATAACTAATGGACCAGAAAAATAATATTCACATAATATCTTGTAAATTCACCTGACCAAGAGACTGCTTGACTTTGTTTGCTGGTACAGTTGACATTTCTGTTTCTGTAAAAGGTTATAACTTCCACAAGGGAATGATATATATCCTCAGCACTCAGTTTTACTGAGGGTAAACAGAAGGAAGTTTTTGAGTGTTATTCACCCAGACTGCATGTGAACACACTCATTACTGGACTACCAGCTCTTCCTCCTCCTCCAGTCGGAGAAATTTGCTTCACCCCACCCCAAGCTGTCTTTTCTTTTTTTTTTTTTTTTAATACAGTATCTTGTGTGAATTTCACTTACAGGTTGGGTTTGCTTTTTTAATTTGCAGAAAAAATAAAAAAATATATTTTGTGTTAATGTATAAATAGTTTACACACCTGTCAATGAACCAAAAACAACCAGATACTTTATAGAGAACAGACCTCTACTGTATCAGGTCCCTTTCATTATCTTAGTTGTTATTCCTGTTCTATTGCAAGATTTTAGTGAAAACACCATTAAAATTAGTACATCTGTACAACTGTTGCTCTTCATGAGCTCTTCAGTCTGTGCCAAAAGTTAAGGCTGAAAGTGGGAGCTTGTTAATGGGCATTTCCAGTGTTTCTATTATTTTATGTTTTCAATTTGCCTGATTGTAGCTAACTATTACCATTTGAGGGATGCAACAGAGAATCCATGATTTTCTTCCTCACTCAATGGTCACAGAGCATGTGGGGTAGACCAAAATCCAGAAGGATATCTGCAATTGTGACCCATTCTCATTATCTTTTTCTATTCTAAGTTATATCAGTACAGAGTTTTATAAAATGGTAATGAAAATTGGAAGTGAATTTATAGCTTTCAGTGGCAAATTACAATTAGATATGACCAAGGAAGGATTAAACCCATCATTTTGCTTAAGAGCTCAGATGGTTGGAGTAATTGGAAGATAGCTGTAGGGCATCCTTTTGGTCTATAATTGGGTCATTTCTATCTCATCCCCTCGTGGTGTGTATAATTACAAATTAATTTGAAATCCCACTGTGAGTAAAGAAAATCAGTTTAATATAATGGAAGTGCAAAAGCAACAGGATATTTTTCTTTAAAAGATTTTTAGTGTTTATGCCAAAATAGTCTGGCCCAAAAGTCATGTGCCTATGGACTGCAGGGCTCACATATGTTTTTTTCCTGTCTTTTATGTGGACTCAGGTAAACTTTCTCTCCAAAATAAATGACATTTCATGACCACACCAGTCATAAGAGTTTTGACAGGCAATAGTACTACCAGAGGACTCCCAGGCAGCTCAAAATGGGGTGGTCTAGTTTTACTAGATTTTACTTTTGCCATTTGAAAGGCATTTTTCTGCTTTTCCCCGAGAGCGTTAAGCGTTGCTCAGCCCTAGCTAGCATACGTGCCCCTGTGGGCTGCAGGAGCTCACCCATTTCAGCTCCTGGCTGAGCAGTGCTGCTGGCAAGTCCCGCTTCCCTGCCTTTATCCCAAGGGATGCGTTGGACCTCCTGCCTGCCTGAGCGCGGCACAGGTAAAAACACGCACTCCTGACAAACGGATAACCCCAGCCACAGACAATGTTTTGACTTGCTGAACTTCCTGTTTCGCTCCAAGTGTTTTCATCTCTCCCCAGAAATCTTGAAAGGGGTCGGTGAGAGGGTCCCAGGTGTGATCTGAACACCAGGAATGTTGACAGCAAGCCGGGGGCTGCATGGGGTGTGCGCTTATAGGGAAGAGGAGAAAAAAAGACTGTCAGTGTAAAGAACAAGGGTATTGAGATTTGATCGCATTTGTAGGTGTCTTGTAAAAAATGTAGAACATCCCATGCCATTAGCATGATAAGATTAGACTTCTGGCAGAAAAATTTAAAAAATAAAGAAACAAAAGAAAAGAAAAGGAGGGGTGGAAAGAAAGAAAAGAAGAAAGGGAAGTGCTTAGATACAAAGATCCAAAGTTCATTGGGAGTGTTCTTTATTGCATAGCTCCAGAGCTAAGATGTGCTGGGACATGTGCAAAAATAAGGAGGTGTTAAAAAGCTACCAAGCTTCTTAGTTTTCAAAACCAGTTCAAAGTCCCAGTCTTGGATTATTCACATTGTGACCTTGAGGCCTATTTGGGATGCTATAAAAACTGTATTCAGGAAGGAAGGAAGAGATTATCAAAAAGGAAAGAACTCCTTTTCTTTCTAATAATACCTTTAAAGCAACAATCTTTTTCTTTTACATAAACCCTTTCATTTGAGTATATCAACATATTTGTTGGATTAAAAAAAAAAATTAAAATCTCAGCAGCACAAGGAAAACCTGGGGCAA
The DNA here is from genome assembly GCF_024509145.1 of Vidua macroura. Lineage (NCBI taxonomy): Eukaryota > Metazoa > Chordata > Aves > Passeriformes > Viduidae > Vidua > Vidua macroura. Next base: position 12,930,336 of record NC_071571.1, read on the forward strand.
CCAATTAGGAAGAAGAGCTAAAGAGATTTGAATGTACTTATCACTCACAGGAGAGATATCTAACAATAAGGTAACTTAGTCTTCTCATCCCAGAAGTAAAACAGACATGCTAATAGGATATATCCACCACAGTGTTTCTCTAGTGTAATGTCACTCTGCAATTTTTGAAACAAGAAGTATTTTTAAATTTCCACATGAAACTGAACCAGCTAAACATTTTTTTATATTTTCATTACATTTTTTTAGTTCTATGAAAAAAAAAAAAATTACAACTAAATCTCATTTCCTACTTGGAAAATTTTCTACCCCCTCCATGTAGCTTCTAGGGCAGAAGATACATATGAAGGTTATATAAAAAACAAAAAAATATGTAGATTAAAGAATTAGCTTCTCTATTTGTAATTTTTCTTGCTGCTGTATTTAAAACACTATATTAATTAAAAATAGATTTTTTCTGTCTGCAATACAAATAATATACTTGGGTGGATAGTCTTCTATAGGGGAAAAAATCTACCATAGAGATCAATTACTTATAGGTATTCATTTTCCCTGCTATGATTTTTTAAGTAAATTATTTTGACTAGCTGGCAGCTATCAGTGAGAGTTCTTATACAAAAATAAATACAAGAGCCAAACAAGAATAATTATTGGGTTGTTTAAATTCAATTTCTTTTTTTAATCTCTTAACCACAATTTTAAAAATGGGTGGTCTCAAATTAACTACTATATAACAGAGCTCAAATTATGTAAGTGGAGAATTAACTCATTTCCCTCTAAGCATTTACAACACTTTGTTTGTTATGTAAATAATTCATGACATTTTATTTATAACAGGCCAATAGGAAATAGAAACCCATAATGTAATATTGTCCTTCTTCTCTTATTATTCTCTAGACCTTAATGCTAGCAACAATAAATATACCATCGACATCTGCATTTAAAAGACAGAAGAACATTTATCCTTACTGTAAAGTTGCCCTACAATCATTCCCCTGTTCAGGAGTATACTAATGCACTTGGAGCAAATAAATCCTGCTCACAGTTTGCCCACACTCCACCCCTCAGGATGTTACCAGAGCAGCACAAGGCTCACCTCAAACCTCAAAACCACTGGAATAAAACCTTGGTTTGATGTGTTCCTGACCCTCAGGCAATGCTTACAACAGCTCATGAATGCAACTTGAGGTTTTGTATGCATCTGGGAAGTCTGTGGTCTCTCAACCCTTAAAGTTTCCCAGGTGGTATTCTTCTGACTTCCTTCCACCTTTGTTTGGCTCAGATTCCTGGGGGAAAAGGGTGAAGATGGTAATTTAGAAATATAGCTCTTAAAAATGTTCTGATGTGGTAAGGAGAGAAAAGACATTTAAAATTTTTTTTTAAAAATTCTAAAAAAAGAAGCAGAATGGAAAACGGCGATTCCACTCACAGCAAATATGAAACTTGTCAAATTCCTTTGTGTTCCACATTAATGATTGAATAGTTTGGCTTGGAAGGGACCTTAAAGATCCGAACCTCCTGCCATAGGCAGAGACAGATTAGACTTAAAAATTATTAATATTTTCCTAAAATATAAGATTGTGCTAGATATCCGTTTTCTTTTAGACACCTGGTATAAGAGAAAGAAGGAGGTCTAAAAATGTGGGAGGCCAAGCTAGAGGTCCCCAGTCTGCTTGATATGAATGGTAACCTTCAGCGTGTGTCTGTCTGAGGACTTTTTCAGTTCATGTCACAGCCCTAACCACCCACCCTGAATCCTGGCCAGTGGTCCTTCCTTCAGTGAAATTTCCTTCTCAGAACCACTTTACTTTTGATATGTTTTATTTCCTGAGCCACCCTCTCTATGCTGTTCTACAGCAAATTTTCTGCAGTGTTTCTAGGGGGAACCATTTCAGGAAGTAACTCAAAGAATGAAACCAGATTTTAAGAGAGTGGAAGTGATTTTCTAGCTTAAAAGTCACAATAGTCACCTCTGTGTTGAAATGCTGAAGCCACAGTAAAAGTTTGATTCCTTCATCAGGAGAGGAACAGAATTTGCTGGTCTTGTAAATCTTACCAAATATGCTAGAAGTCATAACACTTTTCTAGGAGGTGTTAATTTAAACAGTCTTTGGCATGGCTGGCTGAATCTTCCATCCCATTACTAATCCAGCCCTGCATTGCTAAATAAAGGAGAACTTTATCCTCCAATCTGAATTCTGATGGAGTTTCCCCTCTGCTTTTCCTTCCAGTGCTTTTCTTTCCTTCCTTAAATATTTCTCATTGGACTATGTGGTCAGTTTCTCCTAGAGTATTTTACATCCAGCTTTGCCTTTTACTTCAGGAACATTATTCTTTTTCAGTAACATGTCATTAATTTTTGCCATGGGCCCCTGAACCCATAATTCTATACCAACAACAACACAAAGGAAGAGACTCATTCCTTGTGTCGTATTCTTGCAGCTGGTAATATGATGAAATATGTGAGATACCTCACTGTGCCTCACAGGAAGAGGGGTCTGCCTGTACCTGATCTACTCCTGAGGACATTGAGAGTGCATAACAAAGACTTGTAAGTGTCTGTGAGTGCAGTGTAGTCTCAGGACCAATATATATTTGGTAAGGCTAATTTCAGATTAAATAAATCTAGTTTCAGACAAAGCTACTATTCTTGACACTGCGGCACAAGATTAGTGTCCAACATTAAGTCTGATGTAAAATCTAAGGCATACTGTGCTATGATGTGGTAGCCTAGAAGTGTTTTTAAAATTCTGGTTCAAAACTGAAACCCAGATCATCTCTGCCACTTCCTCCAAATTTAGAGCTATCAAAGTAGTTCTTCATAAGCACAAAAATAGTGTTTGCCAACAGGACCATTTCCCTGCATTCTATGTAGAATATTCTATACAGACACAAGAGCTTCAATGTTCTTTCTTTAATTTTAGAAAGGATTATTAGACTACCTAGATATTCTTGCCTTTCAACTGTAGTAGTAGGTTTTTGACTTCAAGCAGGACTAACTTTAGATTCCAGATCTTGTGGTTGCAAATGAACATGTCAGCTGTGATCTTAGGATTATGCAAGGCTTGGGGTGCAGCTAAAACTTAATTAAAAGTTTTTGCTTAAACTCCAAAGAGAAGAGAAAGGAAAAAAGAGCCTACATGAAAAAGCAGGCTGGATTGAGTTGACCACTACTTTTTAATGAAGTTCCACTTGTAGGTTTAAACTCAGAAGTGACCATCCTGTCTGACCCCAAGTATAACAAAGGCCATCGATTTTCACCCAGGAATATCACCCTTTCACTTAGTAACTTGGAGCTGATTTGATCTTTTACAAAAACATGCAGTCTCTATTGAAAGTCATGAGGAATTTATCCCTCCTCACCAGCAGACTCACAGGTAATATTGCATACTAGCAGTGTCGCACTTCTAAGGTTACTCAGCCACTGACAGGAAAATCCATTTAAGAAACAAATCTATCCTGAGCAAACAGGCCTTTAATCTCTTGCATTATCTCCATTGAAGGTGATTTTATTGTAGGAAGCTCAGGAAAAAAGGCTTTTATAATGTCACTGCCTGCATGTGAATGTGTTTAATGACTTTTTAACCCATTAGCCATCCATGGGATAACAATCTCAAATAAATGTGTTTCCCAGAAATAGGTGGCTAGATAAAAAAAATGTCTGCTGGTAGCATATTGGATTTTAATATTAGACACTGGAAAGTCTTCATAGGAAAAAGAGGCTGTAAATGTTCCAGCTACAGAAAACTCCATCTGAAAACTGCAGTTTCATAGGCAACACAGACTTTTTTGCCCACAAAATCTATCACTGGGAGTGTATGACCATTGCTGGGAAGCACCTAGGAAATATGGACCACCATCAGATGGTTCTGAGGAAACCAGCTCACCTTGGCTGAGTCCTTTTGTCACAGATTTGTTTTTAGTCACTTTTGCTTTGCTTTGCTCCCAATTCTGTGAATCTGTTCTTTCTTTTTATTCTATTTTTTTCTCCAATTCTCTAAGAAACACTTCCCAACACTTACCAATTCAATAAATTGAAGAATATAGGTGAAAAAAAAAGAAAAAATTCTGCATTTTGTTTCAGTGTAGAAAAAAAAATTAACACCTTGAAGCTTTAATTCATTTCAACTCCTTATGTCTCAACTGCTGGCCCACCACCAGTCCCTCATAGCATGCTTATATCTCAGTGAAGGCTCATTCCCAGCTTTCCTGTGAAGCAGGACACTGAACAAGTGCCAGAGAGAGACAACCCCTGCCTGACAGGCTGCAAATTACAAGAAAAATTTAAATGCATGCATGTAATAGGGAAGTAAAACCATGTAGAAAAGCCACTTACAGAAGAACATGAGCAAGGAGATGATCTTCTAAGTCCAGCCACACCTAATCCCCTTTGACTTGCACACTTATCATAGAACAGTTGGGTTTGTTCTGTAAGGGTTTATTTCAGCTAAACCAGACAAGACTTGGTTCTAAATGGCATAGCTCATTCTGCAATAGCAGGAAACCTTCTGGAAAATGTGAGGCCATACTCTAACATCAGCTGTGTGGAAATCAAACAATAGGGGAAATTGTGCTCCATAAAGAAGAACTGTATACTGAACTGCAGAGAATTATAAGCAAGAAAATAACAATATCAAAAGGATTCTGAGTAAATAAAATCTTTTTGGAAGTACTCTTCCTCATTTTTTTCATTCCTAATGAAAATAACCTAACCTACTACGGATGGAGTTACTATCATGGATCTTCCCCTCCTCACTCCACGCCAAACCAATATCCGTAAATAGAAAGGAAATTGAAAATAGTGAAATTGAAAACTCTCTTCATGGGAGGTGATCCATTCTTTAGGCCCATATCAAAGGTTTGAGATTTTAATGGGTAATCAGCCATCTGGAGACATTCCCTCGAGGTGCCTGCATATTTTGATTACAGCCGAATTCAACACTACAGCTCTGCTGCTCAGGATGAGCTTTCTGTGCCTAGTACCTTATATTATTAGACATATATTTTGTATTAATTTATACCTTGGGGAATTATGGCACATTAGTTTGCAACTTGCAGAAATCACCTGTCTCTTTAAATTGACATCAGGTGAAGCTCCTACCGCCACAGAGTAAAAGCTTCCTTACATACATATATAAAGAAAGGCCTCTCCCAGGGACCAAATGGTGATGAAAATGGCCACTTAAAAGCCTTCCACCCCTGCAATATTGCCTGCTCTTGACATTCAGGTCTCATGATTAGAACTTTAAAAGAGATCATCAAAATAGACTTTATGCTTGTCTTTACATTTTTTTTCTCTCGTTCTTTCTCTCTTTCTTACTTTCTCTGTCTCTTTCTTTCCTTTTTTCTCTCTGTCCTTCTCTCTTTTGTTCTTGCCTTCTTGCCTTTTTTCCAATTTTTTCTCTGTCACTCTGTAAGGCCTTGGAAACTTGAAAACTTAAAAGCGAGCACAGTGATTTTCACTCAACCACATTACTCTAGTATATGATGTTTTGAGAAAACCACCAAGTATTGCAAGGCTCACTAATAAAAACAGTGCAGCTGGCAACATGGTTGAATGAATCATTCTCCCTAGAATTTTTGTATAGACCAAATATGCTGGCATAAGCAACTATTCTCTTCAAATAGAAGTGATGGAGCCAGAAGGAATGATTACAGCACAAAAGCTGTGACCTGTCCTGACTAAGCTCCTTTTTATATCTGGCTTTGTTGACATCTTCTTGTTTATTCTTCTGTGAGCATAGTCAGAGTATGTATGATCTTTTGCAAACAGTCTTGTGTCTGTCTTACAAATCTTCACAGACAGACAAACACAAAGCAGCTGCAAAACAAACAGGTATTGCAATATTATGCTCAAGATTGTAAGTCTGGATGAGAAGAGCATAAGAACCTAGGCTCAGTGCCTGGTTTAGATGTCTATTTGTTCATCTTACTCAAAAACAAACACTGTGTACACTGATGAATGATCACAGATGTGTAGCCTACTGTTATCTCTCACCACCCACCCCATTTCAAAATCTCACAGTTGATTTGTTGTTTTGGTGGGGTTTTTTGGTGGGTTTTTTTTTGGTGGGTTTTTTTTTGTTTGTTTTTTTTTGTTGTTGTTTTGTTTTGGTTTTTTTTGTACTTGTTCCTCCTGACCTCTGAGCCTGCTCTCCTTTCTCCTTAGAAATGATGTCCAGCTGTGTGCTACAGGTACCATTGTGTAAGGCCAGTTCAGCATTCACTTAACAGAATTAAAATTATCTATTTTAACACAAATCAGTCATAGCTCAAGCATTCTAGCCCTAAGGAAGGTGTGCATACTGCAGAAAAAAAACTAACATACTGTTTGAAATCTCATTCACTCTGTGACTGGGGTTAAAACAAGGGGTTAGAGCAGGGCCCCCATGAAATCCTAAATGCTATGTCCAACACTGAAGTTGTCACAGGTCCTATATATTTGTTGTACTGAAATCAGGAGGCATGCAGACATTTACCATAAAAATTCCCCAAGTGTCTCAAATTCTCTGTCATTATGTGCATACAACATCCTAAGGTCTCTCTGCCAAAGAAACCAACATCAAAGTCCTACCAAAGCTCTAAATCCACAAATGAGGACCTCCTCTTCACAGAACCTAAAAGACACAAAAGCATATTTTGAAAACAATTCCACAAATATTGTTCTCTTTTTTTAAAACATGAACTGAGTAGAAGCTTATACCCACCTCTCCTATTCATGATTTTGAGTGTAAAAGCTTATGGAAAAACTGAGAATAGTGGGCTCTACATAACCTCTTTTCTACATGCTGTCCTAAATTTTAAGCTATCCAGGTAGAAAAGAGCACACCCAAAGCCCTCCCAAAGGTTTTCCATTTTCTATAAAAACATTAAAGATCTTCTAGTGAAAGAAAAAAATATAGAACAAGATGAGTCTAAGCCTGTTGTTAGAGCACTCAGCTTGCAAAAGGGCGCAAAAAGTCATAGTTGTTGAGTTCTTAAGGCCTTTTCTGGTTTAAACTTCCATGGGATAAAATAAGGAAGCAGGCTGTGATGAAGGGACTGGACAGACCCATTCCTTCTCCAAAGTGAACTCTCCAACTGCCTGGAGAATGGGCTCTCCCTTTCCCAGTAGGCAACAGAGACCATTTACCACTATCTGACTGCCACCCTGGAAAATGTGGTCTCCATTTACTGACCCCCAGTGAGCTGAGATATGCAAAGAGACTGAGCCTCCTGCAGTTTAACAGCAGGGCTAATGGCTAAATTGCTCTCCCCACATCCTCTATGCTGTTATCAGAAAGAAAAAGCATGATCCTGGTTGCACTTTCAAAAGAAAATGTACAGATGCTGGCACACAGGAGAAGCTTCTTTGCTGTAAATTGCTCACGAGTGACAATACTATTTCATAGCTCTCAGCAAAAGTATTAAAATTCAGGGAGAGGGAGCACTGGTATGTAAAACACTTCACTCATTAGTGTTTCTTTGTGGCTAAATTAAGAGTTCCTGCTCACAGTCCTGTTTTAGGTATAGAGTCCAAGTATTGCATATCATCAGTATAACCAGGATTTTTTTGGAAGAGCCTAGATGCAGATGCTAGGCTGTGCAACTGTCAGTATTTTAGTATCCACATCTCTGGTCAAAGGCCATAAACTAACCATGCAGAAGTGAAGTGGCTCTCAAAAACATATGCTCAGCCCTTAAATTTCAGTCACTTTATTGAAATATGAAAGGATACTTAAATATAAACCTGAAAAGGTACATAAAGTCCTTATGTTAATGGATATACTTGTAACATTTAATTGACCCTGATAAATCCTGATTAATTTTTGGGGTTGGTCCAAAACTTTGATACCTTTATTTGGTAAAAGGAAAAATTACCTTTAGATCAAACAGGTGTCCTTTTATTAATGAAATGCCTAGAATTAGATTGTACTTGGATTTGCTAAATATTGTAGGTGGATTCCTGATACAAATTAAAACTATCATGGACGATGGTGCATCTAAATATTAGGAAAATATCTTACTTCATAATTGTTGTAGATATTTAATTTAATAAACTGGGGGCAAATATAAGCCTTACCTATTTCAAATGAAATTTTTGTCTAATTGTTAAACATCTCATGACTGGTTTGTGTCACCACCTCTAGAAAATTAATTCCAAACTTATGAAAATACAAGTGAAGATTTGAAATTCTAGACCACTGAATTGCGGAAAATGTTAAGCACATGGATCCTGAAGGCAGTTTTTCCTACAGGAAAAGCAAAACCAAGGCAGAGATGTAAACAAGTTATGACAGGCTGTGCATGGACATTGCTAATGGTCTGTGCCTTTGACTCGATATTTTCTCAAATTAGTTTAGCCTCCATTTGCCAACTTTTTTTCTTTGTATATTGAAGTGGTATATTTTTCCTCTCAGTTACTAAAGTCTTCCAGAATTATCTAATACCTGACTTTTAAAAATGTTTTCTGTGCAGCTGCTAATAGCTGTCCACATGGAAGCCCTATTCAAAAGCTGCCAGTGTCTCTGCAGACACACCTGCCAAAGGCTGCAGGCCTTGGAGCACACAGCCTGTTGCTGGTTTGAGAAAGCAGGCACACTCAGGTATAGCTGTTTTCCATTATTCCTGGGTAGGCAGAGGCACAGTTCATGTCCCACATCCTCCAAGTCCATGTCCCAAATGGTCATGGGACCCTGTAGGCTCTGCTGTGGTTACTGTGGTTATTGCACGTGCATGTGGGGTTCAAACAGCAGCTAAGTCACTCAGAGAGGTTACTGCAGCTGCTACTGCTCTTCCCCAACAGGCTGAGTGAAACCAAGCCTCCCTGTGCAGTCACTTCCTAACCTGCCAAAATTATCTGGCTTAGCCTGACCACGTTTATAAGCAGTGGTGCCATTTACAGAGCAAACATCTGTCAGAACAGGAGCAACAGGATAACTGGGTATGAGGATGGTGAAGCTCTGGAGAAAGAGACTTCAGTGTCTGAAAGCAGCTGAGCTGTGTTTGGAGCAGCATGTTAGACTGCAGCTGGAGTGTTCTGCAAGCATGCAGCTAAATAGCAGTACATCTTTATGGAATTATGTAAAACCACTCAATTTCAAAATAATCATAATGACCTTCCATTCTTCCTGGGGACTTCTGTGCAATTTGTGGCTACAGGGGTCTGGCACTGCTTAGGGATTGCTGGTGAGTGGTAATACCTGTTTGTTTGTGTGAGTGGTGGTAGAGATTCAGCCTGATGCCAAGGATATGCCAAATAGCACTAATCACATAAGTATGGAAGGAGATCAAGGTTTGGAGAATTGGTTTAAAATAGACAAAGTAGCAGTTTTCTGCAGTGAGTGTGGTAAACAGAAAATCTGAACAATGGGGAATGAGAAAAGATAATCTGGTGAAACCATTTGATTAATAGCAGATTAATGACAGAGATATGTGAGAGATGAAGAAAACATGGCAGACTGAAGAGGAAAATAAAGGGAAGCAGGTGATAAAAATCCCATTAAAAGACTGCTGATCAGAGAGGCTACTGTTTTTAATTCCACCCCACAATGGCTCTCAGCCCCACAGACTTCTGACTGAAATGACTGATCACACTGTCATGACCACACTAACCTATCTCAGTCAAAATTAATAAAGTCAGCCTAAAAAAAGATCTTGAAGCAGTAGATTTTGAACCACTGTCTTCCATCTACTTTTTCACACATCTTCCATATGGTGGTTGAGGTCTACCTAATTTCTTACATCTAAGTAAATTTCAACTCTTTGGGGAGCACAGAGAATCCATATAAACAAGCAAACACTCAGTTTCTGTCCAATGTGTTATTTTCACTGACATTATAAAGAACAGCAGTGAGGAACTGCAAATATAAGAACTATTAAGTCAGCAGAAATTACTGCAGAGGAACTATGGCTGCTGCCTAAAAGTACATCAGAGGGTAAAACGGCAGGAAGGGAGGCCAATACCAGGTCTCTCCAAGTGCTGACAGATCTCAACTGGTGGGTTGTGCTGGGATGGGACCTTGCCTGTGGCAAATGACATCCATCCTTCACCCTAACATGTTGGCACTAGTACACTTCCAGCAAGCAGTGTGCACTGTGCACCAAACAGAGCTCTAGGGAGGCCAAAGTGTGCTTGCTGCAGTGTAGGGTGTGTGGACAGGACCAATGAGTGAATGGTGATGCTCCTCAGTGAGAGGCATTATCAGAAAAAAGGCAGCAAATGCAGCCTGTGCACTAGAGGATGTAAAATTAGGTCCTTAGGTTCATTGAGTCTAACTATATAGACATTGAAGGGATAATAAAACTTCAGCTAACAAGTGCTAGTAACCTCTAAACGTGACTTAATGGCTCCAATTTAATGATTTGGGGCTATATAGAATGACAGAGTTAAAGTCTGTCATTAAAGATAAATATTTTAGGCAACTGGTCTCCATCATGGAACCTGATTTAGGTGTCAAAATTCCTTAAAGAAAGGGCTAGAACCTCAAAACAAGACCCAAAAGAGCCAGCTCAGTGAGGAGCAGCCCAGTGCTGCAGAGCCCACTACCCCCTTCTAAACGTAATATTTTTTTCTTTGAAGGAACACCATGAGTTTTTCAGAATTGTAAGGGAAGCAAAAAAAATTTCTCGAAATCTACTGATTTCTGTGTTCACACAGGAAGTGGGGTTCACATTCTTTACAGCAATGGATTACAGCAAACACACACACACACACACACACACACGAAGAGTGCCAGAACCTCAAGGCAGTGGAAGTAGATGGAAAAGTTTTTCTTAAAAATGAGATTTTGTTGTTTTTAATAATAGTGCATGTAAGAAGACACTAAATATCTGATTGCTAAGGGATTGGTTCTGGTGGAGACAAACTAGTGAGAAAGTGCAATTCAGGCAGCCAGAGGTGAATGACTTGGCTCTGCAGTATATTACATGGCTCTCATCACTTCATGTGATATATGTGTGAATAATTAAAAACTTGAACATGCCATGTTTAGGTTAGAAACAGGGAATTTGATTCCTGATACATAATACCTAAAAGCAGAGACTTATCAGTCACACTAAATATTATTGGTATGGAATCTATGAAAAAAAAAAAAAAAAAAAAAAAAAAAAGACAAACAAACAAGAATGAGACATGTAGCTCCCAAAAGTGAAAGGCAAGCAGGTTCAAGTCAGCCCTTTCGTTTCCTCTCCACAATTGTAGTTGAGAACACAGTTAACTTAGTCAATAATCTTTTTTTTTTCCTCCTTTTTATTTTGACAGGGGCTTTCACTCCCCCCACGGAAGGAAACTAAACTCAGACAACTTTACAGGCATTTCTATTGACTCTGTGAATAAGCTTGACTCTATGGATTATCCTCAAGCAGCTGTGGAAAACACAAAAGATTTCCCCAAACATAAGACAAAGAATACTGATGCAGCCTGGGGCAGGTTTTTTTCGTCAGCTCTCAAGTGATTTTTAAGAGCCAGCCGGTCTGGAAAACGATGGATTTGTTTGTAGGAAAGGTAAACACTGCCAAAATCAACAAGTTCCTTCCTTTGGGGCCTGTAGAGCAAATTGGTCCACAGATTAAGACAGTTCAGTTAAGTCATGTTGGGGCTGACATGAACCCTTCAGGCTCCTTCACTTTTACCCCAGAAAATACACCAAGAAGTGGTAAGATTCTTATGAAGGAATTACACATAGTAGGTTCAGAAAAATGAAATAAATTAAAATTGATCTCTGTAAATTTCCTGGCAAAGGACTTGAGGAGCTTAACTGAGAGGGTTGGTAGGTTTACCAGTAGTCAAATAGGTAATTAGACTCAATTTTGAGTCAAATAGGCTGTCTTAACTCTCTAGATTGGTATCAGTGAAGGATTTAACAGTGATTAGAACTGTGCAAAATGATCTCATATGTTGTCACCTGCCAAAGAAACAGCAGTGGATGAAGTCTAACCCTATTCACAAGTCATTTTTCTAACCCAAACCAGGAAATGCACTAAACAAGCATAGCCACTATGTATTACAGAGGTGGATTTCATCTTCATGAATTCACAGGTTGTGTGTCAAAGTGAGATGGGAAAAACAGCATTTTACAATCTGCTTTGTAATTTCCCAGTGCTTTTAATTTCAAAAACATGAAAGAATTAAGACAAACAGGTTTTTAATCCTGATAAGACACCAAACATTCATCACTCTCATTTCAAAAATCAAGAAAAAGAGGGAAATAGAAACTCAAATCTCATGCCAATTCTGGTTCCATAAATCACAAGAAAATTTTATCAGAAAATGTAATAGGAAGGCAAGGCAAAATTTTCAGGTTATTCTACTAAACAATGTTGCCTAAAACTTTAGCAAGCAGTTCTGAATACTTTGGCTGGCTGTAGCTGACATGGCCAGGTCATGCATAGTTCAGTTGGACTTTATTGGCATGACAACATCTTCACACACAGCTACAGGAAATCAGCAATGCAGCTGGGAGGGAACACAAACTCCTGACTAGCAATTCTGTGTATTAATGACAATACTCTGCTTCCTAGTCCCTTACATCCTCACAGCATTTTTCAGCCATTAATTAATGCATCGGTGAGATTTGTTTGAGATGGAGATGCAACAAGCAAGCTCAAAATGAGGAGCATGTGGGGCCACCATTTCAGTGGGAAAAGGTTAACTCACTATAATTAAATCCCACAGAGCCTCTCTGTTCAGAAACCACCACATTTTAAAACCAGTGAGAGTTAACATCTCATTAACAGGTTAGCTGCTGTAAGTCTGCTATATATAAACATTTTTAATGCTTATTTCTGCTGGAAAACATTGTAGGGGAATACTATATTCAAAAATCTTTGTCAAAAAGGCTGAACAACTGCTTATCACTGCATTTACACTCTCATTCTGACCGAAATTAACATAGTTCTGCAGACTTCTCCTGCACAGCCATACACAAGACCCTCCATGCTGTCTAACACAACCAGAGGGAGCACACATGTGCATCAGTCACACAGCAGACACATCTGTCTCGGGACAGAGCTGTTGCACTTGCTGTCACCAAGAGGGAAATATCAATCCTGCTGGTGGTGATGATGATGTCCCTTGTTGTTCAGAGCTCCTGTGGACACAGCTGTCCCTCCTACTCCACAACTGCAGGCACACTTGCTGAGCATCATCCAGGATAAGTGCCAGCGGACTTCCTCAGCTCCATGACTCTCAGGTACCACAGCACCAGCACAGTCTGAGCCGTGTTCACACGTGGTGCCAAGTGTGGAGCTGGCATGTAGCACTGATCTCTGCCTTTTACTGAAGACAGGCTTCTTTGCATTGGTCTTATCATCATATGACCTCTCCTGAATATATTTTCTATTTATTATTGCCACAGAGAAAAGGGTTTTCACATGATTGGTATATGTGCAGACACTAAAACTTTGCCTACTCTTAGAAAGATATTTGATTTATATTAATGAAGTGCTATTTTGGAAGTGAGCGACTGACTAAGAAATTTTATTCAGTTAAAGAGAGACCCAAGGAAATATACACCTCGTTTATGACTCATAGTCAAGAAAGAGGAAGAACTTATGCCAGCTAGAAGAGAATAGCAAACAGCAAGTGTTAGCAATTCACAGATATTATCCACAGCTTTACTCATTGAAGCACAAATTTACAATGCCACTCCTGATTGTATGACAGAGGGGCTTATTTCCAACACAGTCATGAGTTAATAACTTTAGTTAGCTTGTAACAATTGAAAAGTAGCAACAGGCATCATCACTGTTGTTATGGCCACAGGGTGGTAACAGAATTCAATGAGTTCTAGAGACAAATACTCAAAATGTCAAAACATAAGCTTAACTGAGAAAACGGCTGAAGTGTAAGCCCAACCCAGAGAATGGAAAAGTACTGGATAAAACACTGGAAAATCTACTGCAGGGAACAATTCTGCTTTGGCAGTGGGATAGACTAAATGACCTAATACAACTTTTCCGTCTCTAATTTATACAATTCTATGATTCAACAAAAACAAACTGTGAAATTAAAAACTGAAGCATGTCTATAACCTGACTACCACATTTTACAAATGTATATATACATGATTCTTTAGGTATTTAAAATAGTGACTGTCTTGGCACTAGTACTACAGAAGATATATGCAGACTGTCAGATTTCCTCTTAAAACATTCATGTGGCTGCCAGGCTGAGCAGATGCCAGCAGCATCTGCATCAGAGATAGACCTAAGAATAACCCTTAAGACACTCTGGAAAGAAATAATCACTCAAACTGAAAAAGTAAATTATGGTGACTGCCACGAGTGAAAATGCTGTTTGCATTGTGACAATCAAGGTAAAGAACAAAACAAAAAAAAACAACCAACAACAAACAAAGCAAAACAAAAAACAGGGACAGAAAGAAGGTTAGGCCATCAATGTCATCAGCTATTGATGACATTGGAGTATGAAGAATGGATACTCCATATGATAGGCACCTACTGTTCTTATATATGTTGTGCTTCTATGTGGGGACACTTACAAATAAATTGGATACATGCACATCATAAAAAAAAATTAATAAAATATATGATGCATCCAAGTCTCTTCCTACTCTTTTTTTTCTTATAATTATCTTCTTTTAAAGGAAATCGCTACTCTTAAGTGACAGCAAAGAGAGACATATATATTTAGGTTCTATTAGCTTAACTTAAAAGTATTCCAAATGAGAATATGTACCAACAAAGACTGTCCTGTTTTCTGGGAAGGAAATACTGACTTTCAAATGTGCTTCCCCATGCAGATAATCCTGTGACCACAGAGGTTCCTGCAGTTGTAAATAATTTGAGACCACCTGGACATGTCTAATGTAGATAGCCTGGGGAAATAAGTCATTCAAAAGAAAAACGAAGTCCTCTTATTTGAGTCCCTGGGTACAGATCTGTAGCTCTAAGGCTAATCAATTAGCTTCCAGCAGAAGAATGGGTGGCTCTGTTCTGGAGTACCAGCTTCAGTGCCTTTCTAAACAGTGGAAGAGCCCTGTCATCCTGTTTTAAATAAGGAAAAAGCTTCACCACTGAGGAGGACAAGTATATGATTTAAGCAAATAGTTTATTAAAGAAGCAATTGTGAAAGAAAAGATTAATCCCTTTTTTCCTTTTTTTTTTTTTTAAGGAGTGTTCGTGCCATCTGAGAAAAATAGCTACTGTGAATTGCCTTTCCACAATAGTGAGCTTCCAATTATTAAATAATGGGGTTTTTTCTCAAAGGAAAAAACATTAAGAGTGTTGAAAAAAACAAATGCTGGACAGACCATAATCCAGATAATTGCCACTAGAGTGGAATCGAATAAATCTACTTGGGAAGGTGAAGAAGTTTCCTGATGGTAAAATATAAAGAGTAGATGCATAAAACTGCAGGCTCCTTCAGCTGCTTTTAAACCCTTTTGAAATTGCCTTATTCATTACTGTCCCACTTTTTACATCTGCTTCAACCCTTTTTCTACAGCAGATGTTAAAACAGCCATCAAATCCTTACAGAATCTCAAGTCTTGTGACTTAAGGATGTTTTTTAACAAACGCTGAGATATTTAGAAGTCAATTCTACTGATTTTCAGTGAGGTTTGGGCTCCTGGGACAGGATTCACAGGAGAATTTTATTCAGAGTCCCAGAGTTCACTGCACTGTCCCAGCTGATAGTGACCCTGGAGGCCACAGCTCTCAGTAGCACAGACAGCACAGGAGCATTGGCTGGACAAGAGCTGCAGAAGCCCCAAGAAGAAGCTTGATGCTAAAGACAGAAATGCCACACCTTGTCTCCTCATTACAGTCAGCTTAGTTTGTCTCTCTTCAGCTGCTGCATTTGTTTGGCCACTCTAACTATATTTGCCTGCAGATATGTCAAATTGCAAGTTAGACCCAGTTTTACAAGTTACAGATCTAACATAGCTGCTTGACTTGTGCAATTCTTTGTACAATTTGGAACAGTGCATAACATGAACACCCCATCCAGTAAATCAGCAGACACATAGAAGAGAAACGCTCCACCAGGCTGAGCCAGAGGATATTTTGTGAGTTAAGCTTCAACTCACAGGCTGAGCAAAGCTCCTGGCTCCACTTGTGTTTCACAGCCATGAACTTTGCAGAGCCAGGAAGCTAAGCCTTCCATAGAAAAATGGAGGGAAAGAAGGGAGAGGTGGTAGCCAAAAAAACTCCCTTATAGTGTTATGACTGGGATACTTATTTCAAAGATCCACATTCATATTCCTCTTTGGGTAATTGAATTGAAGCCCAAGCTTCTCTATGCATGTGCTTTTGGGTATCTGGGGACAATGTTTCTCAATTCCTCAGATCTTTCCTTTTCCATTAATTAAGTAGTCTGCTCTTTAGGGTAGCGAGAGGAAAGCAAGAAATTAAATAAAGGAAAAGGCTGAAGGAAAAAAACACTCCCTAACTTGCCAAACCGAACATTTCCCTGAAAAGTAGGACACCTGGAGCTGAAATGAAGTTGGATGAACCCCATTTTCCAGGGCTACATTTTCTAACCAGGTTATTCTCCTGCAGCTGAGAGATGCTAAAGAACATGTAGGAAATTTTAGTCTGGACTAAGTACATCCACCCAGCAGGAAAAACAAGATACATTTAAGGATGTGCTACATTGACCAAAGTACTTCTACTGCAAGTATTTTAAATAGGTCTATACACCAACCAGAAGGAAAACCAGAGGACATTTTGATAAAGATGCAGAGACAGCCATGATGGTTCTTAGTCTTTGGATTTAGAAGAAACAGGCTGATGATTTGGTTCTACACTTTAATTACAAGGGTTTAATAGGGTACCTTGGGAAAATGAGCCTGCAAGTACCCATAGTGTGTTTGAAGAGGGACGTGGGTTTTTCTGAAGGTGCCTCCACTGTGCAGAGACACCTGTCACAGAGTGCTACACCTACAGGTGTCAAGCTGTGCTGAGCAGGTCCAAGGCTCTTTGGCTATGAGAGCACTGATCTTCATGGGTGTCCCAACTTGGGTCAACATGACCCAAAATCTGGTCTCTGTTTATGATAGTTAACTACAATGCTCATATCTATATTCTTGCCCTAAGGAAGCTCTTAATTGTGCTTAATAGTATAGTGTGTACACCTCCATTGGAAATATTAATGACAGTCCTTCATTAGTCTTTCATATCCATCTTCCCTATAAACTGGGTCATATGGTGCAGTACACACAGTCTGAGTAACTAGGTTAGGAAATATGAAAGAACATAAAATTCTCTTGCAAACAGTATAAGGTGTTTCAATATGTTATTTCAAACAAATTATGTTTTTATTATTTGTTATTTAAATAGCTAAAAACATAGTAATAATAAAACACCAACACTGGTTGTTTTACTTTTCCCTCAGAAAATTGTAAAACTGAGAGGTTGGGACCATTTACAGCAATGACAGATTTTAGAAAGCTTGAAATATATCATGGAATGGAATGTCAGCTTTCCTCATACTTATAGATATATGCAATTTAGGCCCCTCGCTGCAGTGAACTATCTGGTTTTATGGGATCTGTCCGGATAGTCTGGATTCTTTGGTCTGAATCGGCAAATTTTTTTTCCCATGCTCAACTTTCTTACTGTGTGTGGTCCCACAGAAATCAATACAACTCCTCACAGTAGTTAAACCAAAGATGAGTGTGATTTTTTGAGTGTGAGTGTCTCATGCCCTGAGACTGCATATTCCCATGGAAAAGCAAGTGGTATCTAGGGAGAGGAAAGGTTCTCTCTGAATTATCTTACACACTTATTATTCTGTGTAAAAAATGCAAATAAAATTATAGTGTCACATTTTCCAGCTGAAACTGTCTGGAGGCTTTCTTAAATTATGCCAAGAATCATAAGTCAAAAACCTTAGAATAGTCAATGAGTGTTTCAAATTATTCCCTTATTTTCTCAAGTTGCCTGGGCAAGGATATTTTACATGGCTCTTAATTTATTATCTTTCATAATAAGGAATGTTTTGCAGGAATATAACATTATGGAATATTGCTGAGCATATTATTAAATATAATCATCAAGATTGTATGGTCATGTCTATCTTTAGCCAAGATATTTGGAGAAAACTGGCAGTTTCATTCTTCATACATTTCAAGCTCTATTTATGCTGTTAAAAGAGCTTAACAAAATGGGTGCTCTGGTATGTTACCACAGCTTTTCCTTAGTGGAGGGCAACAAGTGCTGAGTCAGAGGGACCATGCAGAAATTCCAGTGGTCCAGGCCATTATATTCATCTCAAATGAGACAAAAAGTCCACATTTGAATAGAACTATTAGTATCAAGAATACTGTTCCTTTTTATTAGTGTTTGGGTTTTACATAGCACCTATTTAAAACAGTCATTCTTTTTAATTTACCACTGGGGGGTAAAAAGTCACACAGAATCACATAAAATCAAGTTTAGTATGAAGCAATGACTGATCCCAAACCTTGCATTATGCAGAGGAAAATTGTGTAGCCAAATAACAGCTGCCAGCTGTGATTTTGAGCCAGAACAACAGCTTTTCTCAGCAGTGTGCTGGGAGACATCTCCAGAGTGTGTGGGATGGCTTGCAGTGCTCAAGGAGAACGGGCTGTGTCACTTCTGTGAGGAGCAGAGCACACTGAGGGAAGGTGGAAGCAGAAAGATGGGGACTAAAATAAGTACATGTGCCCTGACTTGCCTCTATGTAACCCAGAGAATGTAAATCATCTGCATTGCAGGCCTTTTTAGGATTTTTGTCTTCCTCCCACTGCCAGGCTGGAGCAGCAGCTTATGCAAGTGTGCCTTAGGTCTGAAAGGAGAGAGGAGTGAGAGCAGGGGCAGCCATACAGGCCAGTCACTAACAAAAGTGCTTCCAAAAGTCCCCATGAAATATTATCTCTCTCAGGCAGCTGTTCAATACCTCATGATGTGTTAGGCACTGCCTTCCTGCCAGCACGCTCACCCCTGCTTACTTCTCTTTATTAGATTGTGAACTCAAAAGCATTTCTCTTGGTGCTCCACAGAGTTTCCCTCCCCAGGGACTCAGTGCTGCTCTCACAACCCTCACGTACCCCAGCACCATCCAAGCCATTGTTCATCTCAATATATCAAGCACTCAAGTGCCTGGGAATGCACTCTGATCCACTATATGCAAATAAAACAGTTTTGTCTTATGCACATATATGTGCCAAACAAAGAGATGGCAAAGTTAAATTAGTTATATTTGTCACCATTTTGGTTGGAAATTTATTTTGTCTGCCTACATGAAAATCTTCTTTTTGGTGACAGTGTATCTTTCAGGGATTTAAAGTCAAATGGGGGAAAAAAAAATAGATCCTGAATGTTCCTGCTCACTGAGAGCAAGTCCCTTGTACCCTACCACAGCCCCGACCTGACTGTAAGCTGGCACACAAACACAAAACATGCTGGAGTGCAATCCCAGCAGGATCCAAGGGGCATCAACAGTTGTTAATCTGATGGGATTTTAACAAAAGAATGAAAAAGAAACAAATCTGTGTGAGTAAGATGAATATACAAATAAGTTCCATGAGGAATAATTCAGAGAAAGTTTGGGATAATTTACTGCTGTTTGGATTAGTCAGCATAAATAAAAATATATTTATTCACAGTCTTAAATCCAGGCTAGCACTAAGGGCCTGTTCCACAAGGCTCAATCTGCCATATAACTGGAGTTTAGAGTAAGGCTTCAACAAATCTCAGAGCATATTTTATTGCTCACCCCTTAGTACTGCAAACCCTCCTGTAAGTAGCCTCCTCTGTTACTGACATAAATACAGATTGTTTTCCCTCAGAGAACTGAAAATAGAAGGCAATAATTCCTTGGTGAGTCAAGCTGAAATTTTCTGAATTATTAAGCAATCATTTAGCCAAGGTCCAAGACCACCTATGAGTGTAGCAGAAGCTCACAGGTAACATGGAGAAAGGGTGCAGTACTGAAGATCTGTGACCTCCAATTTTTATCTGCATGGTGTTACTGGTAATGGGGAAAATGAGTGTTCTGGAAAACATGGACAGCAGCAGCTTCTTTTGTCTGAGCTGCATCTTGGGGGACAAGAGTCCTTATTTCTGCCAGAGCCATGAAGAACATTGGGAGACACATACCAGTCTCACCACACAAGCCAAAGCATTAACTAAATGACTGTAGTGAAAGTCAGGAAGATCAAATTAGGGTCAAGATAACTTAGTGTCCTGCTTGCTTGCTGCTTACTCAGAAATCATTTCCTCTTTATGTGAGTTGTTTGCTCAAATGAGGTTTGTAAGAGCCCTTATCTGACTCAGCCTCCAGGCAACGATGTTTGCCTTGGTGGGTAAAATCATGCAGTCACTGAAAGCAGTGGGAACATTCCTTGGGATTTCAAGTGGGAACAAAGCCTGAGGTAACATACACTATAGTACATATTTCCTAAACTCCCCACAAATGAAAAAACCTGCCCATTAATAAAAATTAAAATCAACTAAAATTATAACAATTGCAACAGCTATCTTCTTCATGATTTTTTTTTTTTTTTTGTCTTAAAGAGAAGCCTATCCATACACCTAACTTTATCTATTCTTTTATGCTAAAAATCCCTGTATTTCCCCATTAAGGTTGCGGACAAATATTGCATTAGCTCCTAAGAAAAATATGTCAAGAACTCGATCATGTCATATATTGAACAGATTTATTTAGGTTTCCAAAGAATTTCTGCTCAGTTTTCAAGCCATTTTAGGCTTGTACTAACCTACCAGTTCACCCTTTTCCTGATTGAATTTTGAGCCACTTGCAGAAAGACAGAAAGAATTTTGTATTTGCCACGATACATGAGATATAAATATACTTTAATGTGGAGATTAATCTCATGTTTGCCAACTTTTCCATTGTCCTCAAAGTATCTTAGATTAATTTGCTTATAAGTCTTTCTCTTTTTTGCTTTTCTTTCTCCATTTCATTGCTATTTGGGTTCTCTATTAGCCTTCAGATAGTGTCTTATCTAATTTTGTGAGACTATGGAATAAGCATCATATGAACTTCTTATTTCGCACGTTCTCTTCCTCCATCTTTGCAATCATATTTTCCCATTTTGTATTTTAAAAGTGCCTTGGTTTTACAGTAGTCATGAAAGATGGAATCCTTCCCTGTGAGAGACTGTAAATGCTGGACTGCTGACAGCACAAGCAGAAAGGAAATATACAAAGTGTAACCTGAATAAGAATTCTCCTTTTCTGGCAGTGCTTTGCACTTCTGCCAATGCAAAGGCAGCAGGATCAGCCCAGTTCACCTGGTCCAACCAACCTGCTGTGCCTAGTTTGTTGCAGTCCAATGCATATCTAAACATGTCTATAGATTTAGCTCCTTAGTATCTGTTTCTTTACCCAGATGTATAAACAGTGACCACCTATTAGAACCTAAGTCCCTAAATTATTCCTATAGAACAGATACCACGGAAATCTGCCTTTATGTTTGGGTTTCTTGGGGATTTTTTCTCTCAATAATTAGCCATAACTCCAGGAAAGTGCCAATTTTTTTAACATCAAAATTTAATTCTTTATTCACCTTGTGCTCCTCAATAAACATGTTCATTTGGAGAGCTAGTTTTATTCAGATAATACCCAACTGCTGCTGACTTAATCAAACAGAAGCAGCAAGGAGGCAAAAACAGAGAATAGACCTGCCACTTACACATTTTGCAGGCAGGATGGGCAGGCACCCAACCTTGCTGGAGATAAACAGCTTAAAAATTAGTCTTATCCAGAATATGTTTTTGTCCCTCTGTCTGTAAAAAAAAAAAAAAAAAAAAAAAAATATATATATATATATATATATATATATATATATATATATATAAGAAAATTAAAAGGACTGAAACAGCTTCAGAAATGAGGCTTTAAAGCATCATTTTTCAAATCTATTAAAAAAAAAGAAAAGAAAAGAAATAGAAAACAAGCTTGTCCATCCCCATCCAGGGATGCAGAGATGCAAGAGACACATTGTCACATTTTCAGACTCTGTTTTGCCTCTCCCCACCTTCCAGTCATTTCTAGCCAACTCCCAAGTGATTTTGGTAGAGGTAAAGCAAGGGGAAATGAATTTTCCATAGAAATTTAATTTCTTAGGGAAGTGATTACTCATTGACCCAAAACACATCACAGAAGGACCTTTCTGTCCATGACATTCAGTTTAACCATGAGCACACTTCTGTAAGACTTGAGACTTCCTGAAGCTCTGCTGAGACTTGCAGGATACAGCCCTATTCAAACTCAAGACAGAGCTTTTACATTCCTTGGCCATCTTATTGTTCATCTTCCTCAATTCATAGCACTCTTTAGAGGAGAAATTAAAAGGGTAACATTTCATTCAACAATTGCTACAATTAGGTGCAGTTTAAAGAGTTCACTTCAAATGACATTATTGTCGTGATGCTGTTCAAAGTGCCTTCTTCACAATAATCCTATTTGTAACTGTCTTCCAAATACAACTGGAATAAGATTTCCAAAAGCTGAGGTTTCCCTGAAGCACAGACCAACTTTCAGTCATCTCTAGGTAAAGCTGATTCACAGTCTAGTGCAAAATCCATCTGGTCTAATTAGGTGACAGAGTTTGACTCTCCCTGTTTCTCACCCTTTTCTATTCAGTCCTGTGCAAAATGGAATAAAAAATTTAATTCTAGATGTTAGAGACCAGCAAACTGAAGATCTGTTAAAGAAATCAAGCAGGCCTCTTAAAGAAACTGATTTTCCTTCCTTCAGACAAAACCCTGTGCAATGGAGACCCATTAAATGAATATATAAGGAAGCTGATCTGTAGTGCATTCAGCACAATGGCCAAAAGAAGACTGTTAAATTTATCTATCCAACCCAAAATATATCTCCCATAATGTGACAGACTGCTCAAACAAACATCTCTCACTCAAGGAAATTGCTAAAGTATTTGGGTGCAAGACGGATACATATTTAACAGATTTATACTTCAGATGGAATAACCCTTTAGAGGTTTACCATGCCTATGGCTTCAAAATCAGGATGTAAGCCTACTGACTACTAATAGGGACTTTATTGATGCCTTTTCCAGTGCAGAAGAAAAACTGTGTAGTACACTGGTATTGACTTTCACAGCTCCTGACTATTCTTTGTAGGTGTTTCTTGTTTTGAAGTGACTTCTGACTTCATTGCATTCCTTATGCAAAGCCAGTAAAGCTGGCACCAAAGGGACTTTGGGTACCAAAAAGTTTATTTGAAAAAGAAAGTAAAGTTCTGTTCAAAAAAATTAATTTTTCCTCTTTTTGCTTTCTGAATGAAATTGTTTAGGATAAAAACATATTTCTAGTGTCAGTGGGACCTCTGGAACATTATTGATTTCAATGAATTTTGTAAAATTTTTAAATGACAAGTTCCCTAAACAACAGTCAGTAATCAATATCTTTGTTAATATTCCATCCTCTACAAATTATGTGTTTTCATTTTCTGAAGAAAGTTCTTGGAAATAGAAGTTCCCTGAACAGGAGATATCTCAGACTTTCAGGAGGACAAAATTCAGACCCTTTCCTGGAAACCCCCCACTGCAATCATTCATAAAGGAGACTATTCAAATAATATAATGTCAAGTCAGCTGACCTCTTCTGTCAAACAGGAATGAAAAAGAAAATCAGCATCTTAATTAGGAAGGTTCCAAATCATATATGAATTCATAAATCAATGGCAATCACTCAGGAGCTGATAGGGAACTAGACACTTAATCAGTGAATTAAAGTAACATGCTTCATTCAGCTGCCACTCTCAAACAATTTCTGTCACATATTTTGCCTCAATGTTCAGGTATGAAGCATATTTCATGATATAGTTTGGAGATCCCAGGATAACTGCAGCATCCTTAGAAATTCCAGATGCCTTTAATATTCACATTAATCATTCTTTCTAACCTTAGCACAATGAAAAGATTCAGCAGTCTTCAAAATCTCCATCTGTCCCACAAAAATCTTCATATTCTGAAAAACTACAAACCTGGTTTAGAGTGGAATTCCAATTTTCTCATGAAAGAATTTCCTGGAAAAAAGAAACAAGGAATTAATGTTTTTCTCTTTCCCGGCTGATAAAAGTTTTCCACAGCAAATGAAAATGGCAAAGCCTGTTTGCCAAAAAGAATTTTGACCTTTTTTTCTGTGCAAAAGTATTGATTTCGAGAATAGCAGAATTCTCTTTCAGAAAGTCACTTCCACAAAAAAATCTCTGCTCTGCCCATTAAGCGCAAGAAGTTATCCAGATTCTCCAAAAAGTTGACATGTATCACACGAAAAGGCGCCATGAAGTACTTTGTCTATATCATTATAACAAAAAATGTGTAAAATCTTTTTGTAGTGTCTAGCAATACCTTCTTGTCTAAGAGTGGAAATGCAATGGAAAAGAGAATTCCCAGTAAAACAATTTCAGGAACTACTGATACCATGAGGCAATGTTTTCTAGATGTATTGACATAAAACATAGCAGAAGGGTGAAACTTCCAATTTCAGCAAAGTCAGGACTTTTTCCCTCACAAAATGCTGACATTTTAGTGAAAATACATATGATTTTGTAGTGTGTTTGCATTTCACTTGAAAAATAAAATGGGTAGGATGAGTGTTTCCAGACAAGCTCTCTTAAGAAGTGAAAATGGTTGGCAGAAGTTCAGTTCTAAGACCGTTGCTCGTCGCTTCGGGACACACATCTACCACTGCAGAAGCAGACATACTCCAGATCTGGTCTGAGAGAGCAGTAAAAGCTCATCACAGCAAAAACAATCTGAGTTCCCTCCAAAAGAGAAAAAACAGAGATTCACCAAGCTATATACCACCTGGAATGGCTTTGCAGGTCAAACTTCAAATATATTCTATGAGAGAAGAGTTTATTTTCTTTTTGCTCCCAAGAAGCTCCTTATTAAAACAAATCAATTTGTGGGATTTCTGGCACCTATACCCATTGACAGAGTCTACACAAAGCTACTTGTGTGTTGTCAGGCCATTAGAAATGCTGCTGGGTGAAGGTACAAAGGAGACATCACCTGTGCAGTAGATTTCTTCACTCAATGACAGCATTTCATTTTTTCCCTATCTGAAGACAGAATGAATACACCAAGGATCTTAGGAAACAACTCTATGAGATAAGATATAAGGGAGCTTTTGCCAGCTTAAGCCAATACAAGGTCCAGTGAGATTTTCCAGCTGGAATTTGCTTTTTCTGCCTCTTACATGTGTGAATTTGTCATCAGGCACTAACAAATTGCTGTTTGTTTTGCAGACTGCCCATGTCATCCCAGCAGGAGGAGCAGAGTGCAGGGCCAGAGGTCTCACAGCTGGTGCAGCAGCCCCCACTGGCAGACACGAGCCAACTGCTGGGATTCAGCCAGTCCCTGCTCCCCACACAGGCTGACCCTGCAGCACAAACTTGCAGCCAGGTCTCTTCCCACTGTTTTGCCATGCCTGTGCTCCATAACCCCAGCTTCAGGAGAGGTTCCTTTTTTATAGCCACAATCGCTCAGTTCTAGCAGAGAGCCAGGCAGCAGACCCAGAAGTGACCCAAGAATGCCAAAACTCTCTCAGGTAAAATCACCCTGCATGTGACAGAACTGTGTCCTATCCCCATACACTCTCAATCAATGGCAATTATTCATTTCTTTATAAGGCAGTACTAAGAGATTCTGTAACACATGTTGCAAGGATGTTGTCATTCTTTCAATTTCTCAGTCCACAATGGGAGTAATCTCCATATAGCAGCAAATGATGATAGATGAGTAACCTAAACTAGGAGATTTTGATGTTGTTTCAAGAATATCACTGGAAGAGGTTTCCCTAGATTTCAGAGCATAGTTGTTGGGTTCTTTTTTTCAAAAAATAGATATATATTTGTCACTTATACATTTCAAGAGCATTACCACAAGGAGGAACCCTTTTTGCCCTCTCATATTTAACACTCATGTGGCAGTAGTCAGCAGTGCTCTCCTCTCCTCCAGCTCAGTATACATATTTATCTAACAAGCCTACCCATTTTTTAGCTTAAGAAAAACTTTATCATGGAGGAGTGGAGCTAAAAGAACTCCTACATAGGTTATTCCTCTCCCGTTTTTTAAACCTCTCTCCTTCTATCACTTTGGTGAGCTGTGATGATGTCCCTGAGCAGTCTGTTGCAGCCTGACCTCAATGCCTCATATGGTCTTAACATCACCAGATTCTATCTGACACACCAAGAATGAAGTAGGTGATACTTTACCATCTCTTTCCCCATCAGAACTGCAGACCAAGTACATATATGACAAGACCATATGTGGAAACACTCTGAAGGCATCTTCCTTAAAAAAAAAGAGAAAAAAATATATATGGAAGCTTTTTTCTATTGCTAAGTTCACTGGGAAGAAAAAAATTCCACTTCCTGGTGCTCCCTATAAGCTGAAATTAGAGGATGAAATTAGAGGATGACCCCACAAGCACAAATATAACAAATACACCTTTACCAACTTTATCAATGAAAAAGTAGAGGAAGAAATAATTTTCTGCTGCAAAATTTAAAAAAAAAAAAAAAAAAAGTCCCATACATTGTTAATTGTGACATTAACCTTTTTCCAAACACAATTATGTAGCAGATTGTTACAGTGACTTCTGTAGTGATCACAAAAGAAAAGAGCTAGATCAGTAACATGAAATTGACGTCTTGCATACATCCCTGAGAACAACCCTCTTTCTCTCAAGGTGCCTGTCTGCCTTCTTTCCTCAGCCCTCAGGGCAGAGAGGACGCCTCACCTCAGGTCTGTGTTGCCAGGCAATGAAGCTGTACTGTAGAGATGGGAATTCTGAATCTCAGCTCTCTAACTTTCTGCAAAATGCATCTGTAGGCAAAGTCAAAAATGCATTTTGAGAAAATTCTTCCTGGCAGTCTTTGTTCTGAAGGATTTTCAGGCAGACACAAGAAGAGGTGTGGAAATCTTACCTGAGCATCCAAACTTACATTCAAGAAAGTACCAGGTACATAAGCACCCTTCTTCTGGTTGACCTCATGCACCTGTGACTCCCTTGAGTTGCTTCTGGAAGCCTGAGCAGCAACTGGACCCAGCTGGTAAATGCCCTGTGCAGGAGCACTGCAGATCAAAGATGGATATCCTGTCCACTTCTCAGTGAACCCAGAGTGTAGCTGCCAGTTTTACTCTCTAGAGAAGATCCCACTCTAGAGGAAGGGAGAAGGAAGGCATCAGGCTGCAAGACAAATATTTCATATTTCTCTTGAGAAGAAACTAATTCCTGAAATTCAAAGAAGGTGTAACCAAGAAGGTATAAAGTTCTGTCATTCACCTTTAAAGTGGATGTTTTTCTCTCTCAATCTTCATGTTCTGGGTTTTTTGTTTTTTTTTTTATCATTGCACACAGTCAGAACTTGTCTTGGGACGTGATCAGCTCCAAGTTTTGTCAGATAAGAAGGAGGAGAGAGGCAGAATTTAGGTCACTGGCTACTGTTGGCTAAGCCTTCCCACTGAAAACTAGAGGGACTTTGTCTAGACAGAGGACAGAAGGTGAGGGGGAATAAAAGGCACTTCTGAATCTATACTGTGTGGGTTAACAGGTAGGATTTCTCTCAGATGAGAGTTTGGATATTGACCAGCTTCCCTGGCAGCCAGCAGCATGAACCCTTTTGTATGCAGAGGAGAGTAGAGGGCTGCAAATTAACTTCCTTTAAAGCCAGGGCAGCCTTTTGCCTTGGTCAGGTGAAAGACAGAAAGGACCTGGATGCTCTTGTTATACCCATTAGATTTTTTTCCATCTTGCATTTTACAGATGTTCCAAATGAAGGAGAAAGGTTTCTGCCTTGAGGCTCCTTCTTGAGTTATACAAAATGAATCATGACTTTATGCAAGAAAACAAAGTTATCTCTTGACAGGAAAAAAGATACAGGGAATGTCAGAGAGGCAAAAAATTGCAATGTATGGACTTCACGACTCTTGAAATAAAGTAAATTTAAAAAAAAATAAAAATTAAGACAGCACATTTGTCTTGGGTCATTTAAAATCAGTGCCATTTTTGTTCTCAGCTGTGTACTCTGCCCTGAATTCAGAGCTGTCACAGCTCTTTGTTCTTAAATCTTTGTGAAGTATTGCAAAGATGGAAGCTGTTCTACTTCTCCACCATCACTGCCTTCAGGTTTATTCTCTTTCCCCCTCTATTACTCCTCTTTGTATTTTTTTTTTAATCCATTCCTCTTTGCTCTCCCTTTCAGCTGACCACTCCTCCCCAGTCACTTTCAGCCCTGTCCACCGGTCTCTGCTCCCCTCAGATCTTCATATTTACATCACTTGTCTTTGCCCTTTCCTGTCTTATGCTTCATGCATCTCACCTGTGCTTTCTCGCTCCACAGCAGCAGTTTTACCTGCTGCAGTTTAGCTTTAGCTAACCCAGAATTATAGTTCACATTGAGAGTAGCACAATGCTCTATCTCACAGAAAGCAGGACTTCTGCTATACACACAGGTTTGAACTGTCCATACACACTTTTCTTGTAGTGTACTGTACATGGAAAATAAGCTTAAAAGGTGTAATTTTGATCTGTTCATTGAATTCAGATGTTCTGAATTCCTTCACACTGGCTTTTACAGGAACCAGACTGGACCCTAAGTGAAAGTGTTGCTGGTTGGGTATTTTGCAGGGAAACTGCTTTTCCAAAAAATAGTCATTTATCAGAATCTTTCTGCAGCAACACTGAATATTGAAAATACTGAAAAGGGGAGATTTTTGAGATGAAAAAAAGAAAAATCTTCATAAATAGTTTGTTAAGACAATTGTTCTTTCATTTCCCTCATCCAGACTCAGCTCTTGTCCGACTGCTTAAAATGGGTCATTTGCATCCTCTTACCATATCTGGAGGAGCTTGAACCTATTCAGACAAGATTTTAGTTGTTGGTTTGCTGTTCCTGATTGAGTGCTGTGCTGGTTTTGATCAGTCAAAATTAATTTCCTCCACAGTGGCTAGTATGGAGGTATGCTTTAGATGTGTTGTGGAGTTTGGAAGGTGTATTGTCTTAAGTCTTAAGTTCAGGAAAGACAAAGACCATGTCCGGCAAATATTGTCCTTTTCCATCCTCATAAGAAAAATCTGCACATAACATTCTGGGCATTAGCTGGGAAAGGCCATGACCTTTTTTTTACTACTTTCATTTCACCAATATTTTCATTTTGCCAATCCTACTTGTTCTTATTCAGCAATAAAATATACACAGCATTTTCATTTAGCAAGAATACATTGTGGAAAATTCTTATGAAATTTTACAAAACAATTGTCAAAAAATGACATGTGTTCCTTATATTTTTCCTTTAAAAAATCACAGTGAAATGATTACATTTCCTTTGCTACTGCCCTTGATTCGTGCACTATGGTTCAAATTCTGCACTACTAGGCATAAATGCTATAGTACTAACTTCATTTTGTACTAGCAAAGATTTTAGCCAAATATGTAAGAAATTCCTATAGTTCTGCTCAAACCTTCTTCTGCTGTTAGAGAAAAGACAGGTGCCAGACTCTTTTTGGGTGTGCTCAGTGACAGGACAAGGAAAAATATCCATAAACTAAAATGCAAATTTCACCTCAGCATGAGGAAGCAGTTCTTTACAATGAGGGTGGCAGAGCACTGGAACAGCTGCCCAGGGAGGTCATGGAGTCTGCCTCTCTGGAGACATCCAAAACCCACCTGGGCACATTCCTGTGTAACCTGCTCCAGGTGACCCTGCCTTGCCAGGTGGGTTGGACTGGATGATCTCCAGGGGTCCCTTCCAACCCTACCAATTCCATGATTATGTGAAAAATATTTTTCCAGAAAGGGGACATGTATTATGCTATGCAAAAATAGCCTTGCTTGTTATTCAGTACAGAAGGAGTTAAACCAGGACAAAAATCTACTCTCTGAACCTGAGAAGTATTTTTGGAGACACTGTTTTGGAAAGGGGAAAAACTTGCTTGATTTTTGTTTAAACTAGAACCAGTATTGTACTGACTGGCTTAGGTTTTCAATGCATTTTCCAACCTGTTGGACACCTTCCACAAATATAAAAAGACACTACAGACATAAGTGAAGAGAAAGAGAATGTTACTTTTGTGCACAAATTCCTCCCCAGGGGTTTATAAAGAAGGTCTGTACACATTTTTGTGTAAAAATACAAAACAAATTTACTATTACAGAGAGGAGCAGTAAAATCAAATTTATTATCATTTTTATCATTCCTGACAGTATTTCCAGCCGACAGCCCAGGTCCATGAACTGTGCCTCAGAGTTTCCACACCCGAGAAAATTTGGGAACTGAAATTCACTGTTCCTGCCAAAGTGGTCCAAAAGAATGGGCCACCTCTTCTAGAACACACAGCGCTCTTGCACACAAAGTCATAGAGAGAGAGGATCTGGAGGAATGTTTCTTCTAGAAGCAAAATTAATTTCTTTTCCTGATGATTTTAACTGAAAAACTAGATAGTTTAGTATGTTGTTTTATTGGATTTGGGGTTTTTAAATTGCTAGTTTCCTTTTTTTCCAGATTGAAGATTCTTTTCCTATCTGTTAACTCTGGATCATTTTTGTTCAGTGCCACTGACATAACAGCTCAGTGTCTGAGGACAGGAGTTGGGAGATAATAGCAGTTTCACAAAAAACAGAAGCCTCTGAGCCAAATACTCTTCCAGACTCAACAAGCACGGTGATTCGCACTGTTGCCACACGGTATTTCTGCAGTATTTTTCTTTACATCTGTGTTTTCAGGTTCCCTCTGAATTCTGAAATATATATCTAGAATCTCTTAAATCATCAAGAATTAGGCAAACTCTTCATTTTCCAAACAAATTCTACTAGTGTTCACTGAATAAGCAAGTAAATGCACTTAGCAACATGACTGAAACTTCTCTACTTTGCAAACAGATAGATAATGTTGTCTAGAAACTGTTTTTTAAATATCAAGGATGCCTGGATTTTACAGTATTTTTATTCCAGCTACCAAACCAGTTAGATCACAGAGATCTTCTGGATTTGTGGCAGTCATCATCTTCAGAAAGCATTTGACTTTTCTCACAGTCCAGCAAATGCCTTTCCCTGAGGTTGAAAGTGAAGACAGTGCAGTACCAACTGTGATACTCAACTATAACAAAGTGGATCCCTCCATTCATTTCCCTGCACTTGATAAGCATCCTGAATGAAATTTTGAGGCTATAGAGGATTCCCCATATGTGAGGCAACACTTGAAAATTTTGATGCACATTTTAATTCTCCTTTGGATGATGGTATTTGTTAGTAACTACCATGTCTGTGAAGGAGAAAACAAAACCAAGTAGGCAACAATGTAAGAATCAAGTATCTAGAAAGTACATGATTAAACTGATGAGTTTCTTTTGTACTTATCACTGTGATTTCATGCCAATGCATGCACTGGATATGCACATAATTAATACAAGTAATTTCATGAAAGTATTGGAAGGTTCTTAGAAAAGTTTAGAAACTGGACCAAATTCAGGTGAGATAGAACTGCCAAATAAAAAGGTTTTTTACAGGCAATTCATGCATGGAAGGAAAGAAATCCCCTTTATGACTTCATGAAAACATTTGAGGAGAATCCTCATTCTTCTAATTAATTGCTATTTTTGTCAGAAATGTAAGCAATTGTCATGGCACATCATAAATTACTGATAACATATCACCAGTGAACATTTGTTAAGTGAGATAAATGCAAAAAGTATTTATACTGCTTCCAGACCGATTAACACTCTGCCACCCTTCACCACCCAAGTTTGCTGGTATTTGAGTTATTGACAATTTGAAACTGCTTGCCTTTAAATAATCTTCGCTGTTGTGGGGTATTATTATCCCAGACGCACTGCAGAATCCCAGATCCAAGTCAGTTATGAAATTTTCCCCCAGCTCCCTCACAAGGGGCCCTTGTTGACTTCCCCAGTGCTCCGGCAGCCAGCGCCCACAGTTGCTCTGTGGAAAGATGTGACTCATGCCCAATTCACTCGTTTAAAATTCTGTCCAGCTCAATAACTCCTGGCAGTTATTTCAACCATTTCTGGGTGTCAGAAGCAAGGCTGTTTTATCTGGACGTTCTCTGTGGCTTGTCAAGTGGAGGAGATGGGTTAACATCACATTCCCATCAATCAGGTGCTGTTCACCAAATATTACAGATGAGCCAAGAAAGAACATTGTAAAGCAATATACCTGTTTTGCTGCTGCAATGGCTGACCATTCAGTCATTACATGATAATTTATTGGAAATTAAGGAATTTTAAGGCACAACTTCAGTGATTTCCTACAGCACAAACAATTTCTGAACTATTCTAACCTGGTATGACTCAAATCAATCCTTGAACTTGTATTCCAAGAATTCCCCCTTCTCTAGCAAACTCAGACCACCCATTGACTGACATTGCCTGAGACTGATTTTTGGAAAGGTAAGTCTGTCTTCCACCCACCACACTGCTTCTTACAGCTGCCTTAATGTACTCAAGGCTTCTCCTGAGAAACACCAGGCAATGAACAGCCCCTTCGTTGGCAGCTGCTAGATCTTATTAGCTCCCACCAAAATAACGTTTCTATTCTGTTCACCATACAAATTCAAAATCAATCTACAATCCTATCATCTACTGCAGCAAAATGCTATAATTCACCACTTATAGATAGATAAAAATACTAAGATAGCATTATCCAAATGGCAAGCCTTTAAATTTTCTCAGCCTTCTAGGATGCATGACATACACAGTGTGTCCTAAAGTGCCTTCTCAGATCCAGAGGCTGGGAATGTTTTGACACTACTTTGGATTTATTAATAAAAACATTGCTAAGGCTGGGGAAACAAATACAAAAACTGCAATTTTATTGTTCTTTCTGTTTTCCAATGCCTCTGCTCATCAGGAAATGCAAAAAATTTTGATTTCCCAGGCAAATGTCAAGCCCAAGACAATCTCCCATCCTCAAAATGCAAGATAACCTTTTAAAGTTTTTTGCAACACCTGCATACTTGTACATTTAAAATAATGCTATTGGATGCCTCAGAAACAACACTGAGAAGTCCTGTCCCCTTTTAATAATTTTTTGAAAAAATTGCAATGCACTTTTAAGTGCTTAGGATGCTCACAAACCCCTGCACAACTGGCAGAACCCACATCTGACCTGCAGCCATACTTAGCAAAGTCATCTCTCTGAACATGATTTTGACAATTTGTCAGATACAGGTTTTTTAGAACTATTTACGTAAGACGATATTTGAAAATGGCTATTTAAAGGGAGTTCAAGTGAGAGCAGAACTTGCAAAAAAAAATTTAGCAAAACTTTTTCAAACCTTCCATTCAGCTATCTCAGTACTTCTTTGCTTTGATTCATCATAGCTACCTTTAGCCAACTAGAAATTTAATGCTTCACCTAAGGTACCCTTTCTCATTTTGGTCCAAAAAATATATAGTTACTCTACCTTAGGCCTACAATTCAATTTCAGATTTTGTATTCTTTCTGAGACAATAAAACCAGAGGGTATTTCCAGTCAATCATAAGGCATGTATGATTCAAAATTCCAATAAAATTAGATGTGAGCTAGAACTGACCTCTTTTTATTGGTAAAGGGAATCAGGCATTTAAAGGTCAGTGATTCCTTTAAAGCATTCCCTTTTCATTTCCTGTAGCATTCACATTAGATTATCAAAAATTGCATTGTTCAAAGACACAATTTTTTAAAAGATAAAATGCATTCTCTGAAAAGGTACAGTTAAGAGATGGCCAGGAATGTACTTCCAGATTGTCCTGGCTCTGGATATAACTCAGCAACACTATGTAGTTACACTATCATCCAAGTCATGCAGCTGTGCACAATTTTATCCATTTAAAGCAAAACAAAGCTTATTACCCAGTCAAGAATCACTGGAGATCCTCTCACAGCATTTGCATGGCAACAACTCTGCACTTCAGGTAGTTGTTCAGGTAGGATCAATGTGCAATCAATAAGTCACACTGAACAGGTTTTTCCATTAAGCACTGGCTTTCCCTTTGATTGTTTCTTATAGACGCATTCCACTGATTGGTCTGGTACCACTCAGATTACTCTGTGCAGTATTCCTTGGTATTAGACAGGCATTAATACTGCCTACAATGAGTGCATTCCTAACTAGGAAATTCTAGTCTGTGGGCTGATTTCAATTCCCATTGATTTTGATCTTAATTTTCCTCCTATTAGGAGAAAATTAGGTAGGCAGCTTGTGCATGGGTGTGTTAGGAAAGTCAGGGAAGAAAATCAGTAGAGAGTGTTTATTGTTCTATCTGCACTTTCTCGAGGATGAACTCGAATAGATTGTTTGGAGGAAGGTTAATGAATTTAGACCAGGGTTTACAACAGCTGCCAGCACAGGGGGAGAGGCTGGGGGAAGCAATCTGCCTGAGGTGAGGAGAGGCTCTTAGAGTAGCAGGAAAGCACATGCTGAGAGTTCTGCTTTTTTGACAGGTCAAGTAAAGTGTAATTTATGAGATCAATAAACAGACCTGCCATTATTATGGATTAACCAGACTTTCCTTCATCCAGAGGCTTCTGCATTACTGGAGAAAGTGTATATTATTCTGGGACCTTCTGAAATAGGCATTTTTAGTTGGAATATGCAGGGAAAGTGGGGGGGAAAGGGAGACAGTATCATCACAAATTCAGTTTTTCTTACTGTTTTGTCAAAACATTCCTATACATAAGTCTCAATACAGAAGTTCCGGTTTTTTCCAATACTGAAATCATCAACCACACCGAGCTCCTAATGTGACCAAAAAAAAAAAAAAAAATTAGAAATTGAAGATTTGGTTTCTTTATCCATAGAGAAATTTTCCTTACAATCTCTCCCTTATGCTCTCTCCCATCTAACACACGTGTCAGCCTGTTCAGCTCTCCACCAAAATAACAAAACAGGTGAAGGCCTCATGCACCTTTTCTTTTTATGGTGGTGTGCAGCTTTCCTCCTGCAGGTCTCCTGTTCTCTCTTTGGGACTGATTAACATGCCCTGTAAGAGATGAAATCACGTTCCTTGGCAAGTTTAGGATGTGGTAGTACTGAAATAATGGGTCTGGAGCAATAGCAGAGTTGAGCAGCCAAATGATGAGCACATAGTAAATTCCATGATTATATGTGAGAGCATGAAGTTCAAGTTTGCAGGAGGAGAGAAGTTATCTTCATTGAGTAGGAGCATACAGGGACACTGAAACCACTCAACCCTGAAATTATGGACTTGTATGAACAGCTCAAGTTTAGCTCTGTATTTGTGAGATGCTAAGAATTACACAGCTTCAGCCCTCATTGAGGTTTCTTAAAACTAATATCTAATGTCAATAATAAAGAACCTTATTCCTTCATTTTTTAAAACATATTGCCATATGAAAAAAATAATGCTGTCTTGCTTGAAGCCAAGCAAAACAATTCAGATTTGGAGAATAGATATTATCTGCACAAAAAGAATAATAAAAAAAAAAATTACACCACTTGCATCAGATCAGAAAGTAAACTATCATTTCTTATGTTTGTTGCTAAATAGGATGAGACATGAACCTCATGCTAATGTTTCATTTGAAATGGGACAATGGGATATATTTTATTGTGAAGATTTTGATTGAAGCAACAAAACATTTTAAAAAAACAACAAACAGCTGTAAACATTTAAATCACATATTTCATAAATAAATATGTAAGTATACACATATTTACTTTCTTACTCCAAGATTCTTGTTAATGTGTATTTATGTGGGAAGTTCTACTACCTGAAAAGTAAAAGAAAGAGAGAAAAACTAAGTAAACATCAGTAAATATTTTTATAGCTATTTTAAGTAGATATTCTGTGCTGCTGAAATGCTAATTATTTGTTTAGGGAAATGAAAAGTAGTAATTTATTTAATGAAATACTTTTCAGTTTCAGAAAATGTCAGGATCACACATACCATCTGGCTTGTCTTATTCAGGTATACTATTCATTCACTTTCATCTGAATTTAACTCAGATATCACATGCCACCAATCTGACTATCATGACAAATACGCAAATATTCTTCCGTCTTTCACAAATGTCAATACAACTGTTGGGGTTGTCTTGTCACCTTTGTGATCCTTTATTTTTTGTCCTTCTCGACAAGGAATTAAACAGACGAAACACCAAGAAAATAAAATATGCATGTTGCAAGAATCCCATGGTTTTCAGATGTAGTATTTCTTTGCTATTTTTACAATGGTGGTACATAAGCTACTACACAGGATGCAGGTAGGAGACTTCCAAGCTTACAGCCAGCTGTTGTACATTTATCAGCCTTACACTCCTGGCCCCAAGGATCTGGCTTTCAAACACTCATATTCCATGCTTGCAATTTTGGGTAGCTTGTCTAGTTGCAATATTGCAACTTGCCTTTTCTAGTGCAATATTCACTTCTCCTAATTTTGCCACAGAAAACTTCTACTCCACGAGACACTGAAGACTTTTCACACTTCAGTGCCCTACACTCTGTTCTTTAGCTCCCCATCACAAGCCTAGTTTTTTTCCTCTAAAGACTAATTCCCATCCAAAAAATCCCAGTTTTCAGCATCTAGATAGGATAAATTTTGGACAGGACTGAACATACAGAATAGAGGAGACCCAAAAGAGTTTCTGTCCCCACATCTGATACCATTCATCATAGCTCAGACAGCTGTCCAGTGCTCGAGGTGTGATGGAAGATTTGAGACACTTTTAGTTTTATCTCAGTGTGGTATTGGTACAGTGACATAAATTTGAGTATAAGATGACCACCAGACACCAGTCCCAGTGGCTGCCACACCCTTTTTGTGGTGGTATGAAAGCAGTCTCCTGCACTGTCTGTGGTGTTGCACATTTTGCATCTTATAAAGGTGAAAGGAATATGAGAAAAGAAGTTGTAGTCTTTTAAAAATAACCACGTAGGCTAAATAATACCTTACCCGTACATTATATATTTCTGGGATTTTTATGGGTTATTTTCCTTGCCTTTTCTAAGAAGTTATTTTTAAATTTAAGTCACTTGTAAATCACATTGTTTCACATGTGGAAATACAATCTCAATTACTGAGTGCTTCCCCAAATGGTAAAAAGTGCTGCTCTTAGTTAATCCTGTATGTGTGCTACAAGTTTCTGTCTGAGGCCGAGGGCTGCTGACCTGTTTGTTCTTCACAGTGTAAAGCCAAAATTCTTCACTAAATGATCTTATAATGCAATTTGAAGTGCTGATGAATGTGAGGAGACAGTTGGTGGTGTGAGAAGAATTGGACTATCTTTCATCTAAATATGCAGCACTGCCTGTCTAATAGATCCTTGCATTGGCTATTTAGGCTGCTACTGCAAACCACCTTCTAAAAATTGTTTCAGTGTGTTTACTTTCCACAGCTTGATGAACCTGTGGAATCTCAAGGCCTGCAGAAGTAAAATTTGCTGGAAGAAGGTAGACTTGCAGCACTTAGGTGCTGATGAACAGGAAACAGCCAGTCCCCAGAGACTGCTCCAGTACTACAACAGCCAGCATGAGAAGGGTCTGGTTGCTATGCAGTTAGATATCAAAAGAGATCTGATAGTTAGAACACTACAGACTCATTTCTCTCTTTTTCCCACTACTGCTTTACTCAACATTTTGAAAATTAAATGTTTCATCTTCAGCATTTCAAATGGCTTCCATCTAAGAATTAAGTTGGATTTTTAAAGGGGTTCAATAAGCATGGGGGAATAATGTCATTGTTTCCTTTAATCCAAAAATACTTTTTTCTGGTTTAATGTTATTTCATTTTATTGAGAAGAATTGCAAAAAAAAAAAAAAAAAAGAAAAAAAAAAAAACACAAAAAAACCCCCACAGTTACTAACGAATATAAATAAATGCAGAACTGGAATTAATTAATTGAAAGCAAGCAAAGATCTTCTTAAGCTATAGAACAAAGTAAAAATAAATTATTCCCAAAGTTTGTTACAAAATCAATACTTAAAACTACAGCTGCAGATGAAATTTCATAGATTTAGGTAGCTAAAGAAGGACTGCCTTTATTGATCTACTTGGAAGCTAGTATAAATATAGTTTCCCATCTCAGGGAGCTGGTTTCCCATGATTATTGCACTCTACACTTTGGATATTATATAGCATATTGGAGTTTATAATATATATATATACATATATATATATAAACCTGCTTCTAATATACATCCAACCATGCATAGTCTAAGATGTATGAGATTTAAAAAACAAAGATGGAGTTCCTTACCATCAGAGAAGAGAGTTCTGTCAGGCTTCACCTTCTTTAGGCACCTGAAAGTTCATTATTTTGTCTGAAGCTACTGATTGGGATCCCTCACTACCAACAGAAGCTCCTTTTGAGTGAGATTCACCCATCTGAAATAAGGGACCCAAAGCAGGTCATCTGAATTACCTCCCATTCTTTATAGAGGAGGCTATGTAATATACTGTGGACTTTTGGAAAGCAAAATTAAGATGAAATTAATTGTGTCTGTTACCATGTAAGGTTTGTTTTCAGCATCAGGAAAATAAGCATAAAATTTAAGAAGCCAAATCCCTTCGTTTTCTACAGATGTTTAGAGTTTCTGGACTAAAAAGTGTTGTCAAAAATTACAGAAGTATTTATCCTTTTTTATGCACACAGTTATTATCAATGACCAAGTATCCAGGCTGCTGCAACCTATTCCCTTTATTATTATACTTGATTCGTGGCTGTAAAGTTTTTTCCTGTAGTCTAAGGATTCCAAAAGTACCTCTGCCTTGTCAGAAACACAAAACAGTTTTTCTGCTCTTACAACTTTTCGGTCACCACATTTTGTGCTTCATCTTCTTATGGCAAACTAACACACAAACAAATACATAGTCTTCTAGTAATCCATCTTAAAACAAACCTTTCCATGGTGCTTCCTTTGAGGGGCTGAGTGTTCGTAGTCCTACTTAGATCAGCCATTCTGTTCAAGTTCCACATTACCTCCCTGTCCTTTTTGACTTAAAAAACCTGCTCTGCTCATTGAATTATTAAGACTTCCATCCAGATCTGTCCTCTATACTTACAACATTATTTTATAATTGGAAAATTATTTAGCAACAGGCTGTGAGCAGAAAAATCAATAGACCTTGATAATGAGATCTGTCCTACATGTTCCTAATCAATTATTTAAAAAAAGAAAGTATATTACAGAGGTGCTTCACATGTTACTAATCTTGCAAGCCAATGTTCTGTATTCCTACTTTACTAATAAGGTCTTGTGAGGAAAAGTGAACTCTGTTTAAACTATCATTCATCTTCATTTCATATCCTGCCAAGTCCCTAAGCAAGGCCAGAAGGTCACAAAGCTTTTGTGAAATAATAAACTATTCCTTACTCAGAATGTTGATGATATTATCTCCACTGATAGAGCATCTGTTTTCTACCTCATTAGTCACAAACATTGCAATGCTATAAACCATGTTCTTGAATCTTAAAGAAACAATATTTAGCCTATTTCAGCATTATCTTTTTGACAAGCTCTGCTCTGCCTACTGTAATGGCAGAACTGTTTTCCCTTCATGTCCTAATAATTCTGTATATCTATGTATAATTCAGTAATCTATACTAAGTAATTTTTTTGTTCTTCTTTTGATCAGATTATTTCATTTTTGGAGGAAAAAACTCCACTGAAATGCAGATTAGACAGCTTCTCTGTGATAATAATTTTCTTTTTCTTTTTGCTTTGTTAAGTGTTTTAATACCCATGCAGAACACCTGGGGTACCAATATGCCCTTTAGACCTTGACCTGTCCTGACTGCTGCACTGCCTCACAAGACCAAGAGTAGAAATAAATTCTGAAAGCTCAACCTGAAAGTCATGTTTGGCTCCCCTTTATTCTGGTCTCACATGTAAAAAAGTAAAAGTTTTATTATTAATTTCTGCAATGCACAAGATAATTCATCTTCCTCTCTCAAAATAATAGTCAGGAATTTACAAGAATGTAGTCACGAGTACAGGTGATTACCATAATGAATACAAAGAGAAGAGATTTTTTTAACAATTCAGCATTTTTTTCTCTCAATTTCTCTGTATTAAAGCATTTTTTAGTCCCATTCCAACTGTACAAGACTTCAGATATAATGTCAGACCTGAGAAAGAACAGAGCATGGCAGCATGGCAGGTTTCTGAATAGGTGGTGGTATTTATTGAGATACATAATATGATTTACAAAGTTCTTAGCATGCTGAACTTGAAGCTGTTACTCTTCATCAGCACAAAGGCACACAAAGCTTCCTTAACAGGCAGGGATTTTTAAATGCCTTGAAATGTCTATTAGTCTAAGTTGTGATCCAGTGTCTAGAAGTATTTCATTACTTAACTGGAAGCTATAACTACTTTGAGAGTCATGTTGTCAGTGACCACCTCATACTTCTATGAGGCTTGTGTCTTTTATAAGGGAAGGCAAATGATTTATAAAAAAGGTGAACAGCTGGAGAATTAAATGATGCCTTTTTTTGTCTTTTCTTAAACCATGTTTCACTTGTTCTGATGTGAATGATTTGGATATAAAGGCACACCAGCAAAGGCATGAAAGGTACAGAATAATTTGTAATTTGTGGCAGCCACAGGAAACGCCACGAAAGAGGGTGCAAGTTCAGCCTTGAAAACCAGAGAATCAAAGATTGTAGTTATTCAAAAAATTGCAAAATCACATTATTAATGATGCATGTTTTGAGGTGGTTTAAGGGCAATTGCACTGCATTTTTGTTCTGGATTCTCAATTATCCATGACTTGGACTTGAATGAACTTTTAAAAATTTCTACACAAGAGGAGGACTAGAAACCAGCTTTGATAAGAATTACAGAAACCAGCTTTGGTAACAACTGCAGATAGCAATTTGGCATCTGCTGAATGGAGGTTTGTAAAACCTACTAAGTACTGAAGAAACCAAC
Source organism: Vidua macroura (assembly GCF_024509145.1). NCBI lineage: Eukaryota > Metazoa > Chordata > Aves > Passeriformes > Viduidae > Vidua > Vidua macroura. Next base: position 12,971,193 of record NC_071571.1, read on the forward strand.
AAAAAAAAATCCCCAATTAGTTGGCAATCCCACATAAAAAAAAAAAAAAACAACCCTGTTCTCCTAGTGACAAAAGTTGATACCTCAACAAAAAGAAACACTTTGTTCAGATTATAATTTTTACAGTCATTCTCACATACTCAAACATTTACAGCTAACTCTTATTTCATTTGAATCAAGTCTGTTCTTGTTGGTTTGACTCAAATGAACCTGACCTCACTATCTTTACGATCGTCAGCTCGTCAAGTTCACAGCAGTGCTCATGTCAATAGCTACAGCTGATTACAAACTTAGAGGTCATCTTCCTTGTGCTCTTATCTTTCATTTTGTTTAAGTAATTAGGAATTTTACGTAGTCAGTGATTGAACTAGCCAGTGCTAAGTTCCTAAATCAATTAAAGAGGTCCAGGAGAGGCTAAGTAATTTTTTGATACATACAATTATGTTTCTGAAAATCAATCCAACCTTAGAGGTTGGGTCGGAGGGACAATTCAGACACAGTTAAATATGTATTTATTTAATCATCTAATGTATTAGATACAAGCACAATAATATATATGGCAAACTGCATCAAATATGAATTCAAAATAAACCTCATACAGCCCAGTGATGAGCAAGAATCATTTTTGTAGCACAGATATTAGCAGGACCCAATGTGCTATGGGCCAATGTGCATTGGGCCAATGTGCCCAAAGTCCCAAGTAAAGGGAATTCTGTTCCAGATCAGACTCTCTTATGCCCTGTGCTGAGCTTTATGGGAATCATTTATGCTGAGATCAGTTGGTGCAGTACAACCTCCCACATGTGGAGTTGCTGAGTCTGTGCACAGGCAGCCCCAGGAGGTTTTCTTTCAGGACTGGTAGCATTCCCAAATCTCAGGGAGCACACAGGTGCCAGAGCAATGCAAAAGGTGAGCAGTCCAAACTCAGGCGAGCTACCACAAGAGCTAAGACACATAGGTCATAATGTGCAGCCAAATGAACTATCTCACCATGAAGGGAAAAGGCTCCTTTCTCTGCCTGTGTGGAAAGCAAACAGCAAGGTATTGCTTTACCTCAAGTCAGCTCAGTCATAGTGTTGGACCACACAAGTTCCTTGATCATGTCATAAATTATCAAAACTGAGCAGTTGACTTCAACCTCAGAATCTTTAAGAAAAGCACCAGATGTCTTATCTTTGGTCTTTCCTTCTGTTTATGTCTCTATTGTTAGAGTTTGACATTTTAACCTCGCAGTGACATCTCTGCTTTGAGGAGGGCCATAGTAACACACCTGTCCACAAGCTGGGAAATCCTGCTCTGGTTGATGATTACCTCTCTATTTTTGCTCTCTCATCCCATTTGAGAATTACCCAAAGAGACTTAGCACATGCACAACTGCAGGAATCTTGAATACATTTTGATTTACTACACACATGCTAATCTGGCTCAGGAGCCCACAGCTGAGATAACACTTCTAAAACTGCTGAGTGCTCTAACCTTAGCCTGTGATTCAGAGATGATGGAAATAATGTCTGCTGATAAGTTAAGAATAAGTTGCTACACGGAGAAATCAGTTTTCAATTAATTATAAAGCTGACAGAAAGATTAATAGCATTGATGTAAATATTTGACCAAGGTCATTTAGAAAGCCCCAGTGCATCTCTTAAACCAATAGGTGAATATCACAAAATCAAATCTGCACAGTGCAACAGATTTGGCTTTGGAACTATTCCAGACCCTGACAAGCATAAAATAAGTGTAGTTACTAGCACATGTTTACATAGTGTTTTATAGTTCAGGATTGCAAAGTAATAATGATTTAGCCTTTCCAATAGCCCAGAAAAGTCTTTAGGCATGTAAGTACTAAGACATTGAGAGAATCGCCCCAAACCCTTTTCAAGGTATAGGAAAAAGAACTTGTTAAAAAGTCTCATTTATGATACTCAAGCATTGAACTTTAATATTAATTTATTATTTTCCTCAAGTAAATGCAAATACACACTCCTTTATATTATTTTAGATTTTTCTTAGTCAGCACTTGAAAACATCTCTAAAATCCCTGGTTTTGGCAGTAGACTGCAAGAACAGCAAGGCAGAACTGTGTGTGTCTAACCCTGCTATAGAGCTCTAGGGCCATGTTAGCCCAGCTTTACATGGAGGAAATCTCCCCCACCCCTCACATTTTGATGAAGTTGTTGTCTGCAGACAGATGTGCTGCCAGCAGCTCACACTCTCCAGACTCTGCAGTGCTCAAGCTGATCTGCACATTCCCCCAGCAGTGCCTGAGGAGCAGCTACAGCTCTGTGCAAACCTGACCATGAGGGTTTTAGCTCAGTGCTGCCTTGTGCTCCTGAGCTGCCTGAGCACTCTGTGGTACCCCTGCTTTGCATGGCCACAGGAGATGGTGCTGCCCACAGCAAGAGTGATTCCCAGATCATCCTGCAAATCATCATACACTGAGTTTTCTCCTTTAACTAATGCCACCTCCACCTGAAACCTTTTCTTCTCCCATTTGTTAAACCAAGGTTGTATTAATAAACTAAGGCTTAGAATCAGAAAACTTGGACTCATAATGTCTATTATATTCTTCATTAAGTACTGCTGAACCTGTCTATAAATGTAGATTCATGAAAAGAGAAATTCCTGCCACACTACATATTTCAACATTTCTGTAAAGCTATCATAATCTCAGAATATTTCACATTGCAACAAATATTTCTGGCTTATAGGAGTTTCTGGTACAAGAATGAACATGTAGGTCTTGTGAAAGTCTTTCTATGTTTTGTTCAACTTACAAAGAAATGTATTGTCTTACTGAAATCTTTGTCCCATAGCTGGACAAACAGTGCTTGAACTCCAAACATTGCAACAGCTGAAATCCCACAGTATTCTTGTCACCACCAGCCCCACAAACCAAAACCAAAGCAAAAATGAGTTTGCTCCTGGCTAAACTGGTTGGAGTAATGCTAAGTTATTCTCAATACGGAACTGACAATCAGTAGTTCCCAAAGGCTGATAATAACAGCAATAAAAAGAGTGACACTAATAATAATTATTATTATTATAATGATATAGCTACATACCTCAAGCTGCATTTAAAATCACTTAAACAGAAGATAACTGATAAAACCAGATTCAGCATGTCACAGTCTGATATATCCACCCAGGAAATTCAGAAACACTTAGCTCACCACAAAGCAAAGAGAAAACAATGAAAACATTTGCAATAGTCTCTTGTTAATGAGATGTTTATGGGCCAGTGCTTAAACTGAAAAAAAAAAAAAAAAAAAAAAAAAAAAAACCAGAACAAAAAAAAAAAGTGCTGATTAGTGTTCTTTAGAAGTTAAAATGTTTGGTTTCAGTGTTTCCAAATTAATTGCAACATTGAAATTTTAGTGAAATGTATAATCCAATAATGGTCACAGAAATGGGACATTAAAAGAAACCCTCCAAGCTGCAGGAAAGCTGCAGCCTGTGTAAATCAGCAAAGTTACACAGATAGCAATGGAATTATACCAAACTGAGCTTTTTTATACCAGTGAGCTTTTGGTAAAAAAGAGCAACAAGGAGAAAGATGCAAAGGTATAAGCAGAGATGCCTGAAAGCTAAAGGAAGACATTTAAAAATACTGAATGGGATACATAAAACCTGAATGTCTGAATCCCACCCCAAGCCCATGCAGTCAGTAGAAACTTGAGGACAGCTCAGCTGCCTGTGTGTAGGAGCCTTATGGTGAGACCAACCAACCCCAAAGCTCCAGGTGTGCTTCAGATTAAAATTCCATTGTCTGTTGCAGAAGTTTATAAATCCATTTTACAGGTGAACACACACACACACAAGTGCCTAAATTTAGGCAACTGAGTCTGCAAGGTCATTTCTTCCTGAACTCCACAGGAAATGGAGAAACACAGGCACTACTCCATAGTAGCTATCTGACCTCCATTAGACCATAAAGGCAGCATTAAAGTGAACCATTTTTCAAACAGCAGTTTTAAAAAATCAGCACCTTCTTTTTAATTATGAATGGAGCCAAATTTAGAATTCTCAAGTCCTTTCCCAGAATGAACCTACAACCAAAAAAGTTCAGTGCATTTATTTTCAATATTCACTCATTAAAGTAATATGCTTAATTGTTTCATACCATTTTTGATTGGTTTGGTTTTGTCTTCAATTTCCCTTTCATAAGGGGACATATACCTCCAGAAATATTAGAAATGGCTTTCATTCCTGTGCACACACGCCTTTAAAACTTGCCCAATGTTTTTAGAGAAGGAAGAACATCTTTTCATGAGTAATGGGCTGGTACTGTGAGGGGAAAATCGCTGAAGAAGGTTGCAGTTCAGTAACACTACAGCTCACAAAAATGTGTTTCCATTTAGATGTGACTAAATATCCTGTTTGCCCGTTCTTTTTTGCCTGAAATATCAGATTCTTTACTGCATCTGAAGGTTTTGGATCACAGCATTAAAAATAAAGGGTATCCACACACAGCTAGCTTTTCTTCTGTGCCTTTCTCTGAATTCTGTTCACTTGCCTCATCCCCCTTTCTCATTTTTCCCCAAACCATATCCCACCTACTGAAGCCTCATTTTTTTTCAAACACTGCTTGAAGAAATATGTTTCACAGAGAAGGTACAGGAGCCAAGTGTAGGTGTCTTCTCCCTTTATGCAAACAATGGCATAAAGGCAAAACTCACGTTTTCCAGTGCCTGTTCACCTCACACAGCTCTAGAGCAATGAGGTGAAATCCCCATTCCCTTGAGTCTACACCACCACTTGAATGGCACAAAACTGCAACTAATTTTTCAGCACAGCAGGTGACTGGTGCCTGAGTTCTTGTTTTAATTTCTCTCTCTGGATCACTGGCAGGAGCTCACCCTGCCCCTCGCAGTCGTGGCGCTGGGTTCTGGTTTTATGACATCAATCCTCCTGGATCCTTTTGCCTGGTTTCCTGTGTACCAATGCTCCTTCATGCACAGCTCCTTACCCCTCCCAGAGGCTGGGGAAAGCTCTTGCTTGGCTGCTCTGGTGGCTGCTCCAGAGGTTCCCGAGGTCACTGGTGTCACCAGTGCCAGGGCTTCCTCACACCTTCACCCTGCCCACTGGGGTCTGAGGTGCCCAAAGGTGCTGCACAACCAGACACAAGTGTGATGAGGGAGATTTCTGCATTAAGGTCACCCCCAATGGAGTCTGGGATCAACTGCTGTCTGCTCTTTTTTCACAATTCTTTTGCATCAAATAACATGGAGACCTTACATAGCAAGTAAAGAGGCTATGTATTAGGACTACAGGTGTGCTGCCTAAAAGATGAGAGAAAATTCACTTATTTCTTCTTTTGCATCTTTGAATCCCTGTTGCTGCTCATAGCACGCAAGTGTTTTCCTCACCACTTCTTCCCAGTAGTTTGCATCCCATCCCTCCTGACATGTAGAGGCTAAGTACCAGCTCTCTCCAAAATGCTAAGATGAGCTAAATTGACTCCCCTGTTGTTGTGTTAACAATCGAATAGAAAATTAGAAGACTTTCTTGGAAATACAGTTGTATTTCCTGCTTTCAGTCTTGGCTGCAGTCGAGAAAAAGAGAGATGTATAAGAAAATCAAAAAATGTCACCATATTTAGGGAAAAGGAAGGATTACTTTTCTGTATCTTAAAAAAAAAATAATAATCTTTATTCTCCTATTTTACTTTCTTTTCAAAATTTTATAGAGTTATTTACAGGGAGTTAGTTTGTTTTTCTCTCAGCTCATGACACACATCAGGAGCAATGAGATTTGGAGCACCACACTAGTTAGAAGCTACGGTCCCAAACCAGCATCCATTTGTACCAGGTAATGCGGAAATATTTTCAACAGGCCTCACCCCTAGAGCTAAGAACCAGCAAGAAGTAATGCAGCCAGCTTAATTTCAACTGCTATTTTAGCCACTCCACACACAGCACAATAAAACTCTTTGAAAGCAATTGCTAGATTTTAATAATTTTAATGGCTGTAAAGGAGACAAACTGTGACAAACCCATTGCCTGTCTGTGCTGCAAAGATGAACATCCATGTGCAGAGCCATTCCCTGTCTCATGGTACAGACTATGCACTACAAGAAGTGGCATTAAGAAATGGAGATTAATGAATAACCATAGTTATTAAACTCAACTACAAATTTTCTGCTGTGATTTACCCCAAGCAAATCAAGTGGTGAATCATCATCTTTGATAGGAGCTTTTTTTTCTCACTCTGACCATCTGGCAATCTGTGTACAAGATGGGCAACTGCAGTATTTATCAGCCCTTAACTTCAGAGGTGCAGAGAATGCAAAGAGAGCAGAGCAGACGACAGAGCAGACAATCTAAACATTCTCTTGGGCTGGAGACACTTGTGCCAATGATCAGAGAAACTTCTTGGCATCACATCAAACCAAGGAGAGGAAGGCTATTTGGGTTCTGTTCACTTGCCTCATGCCCCTTTCTCATTTTTCCCCAAACCATATCCCACCTACTGAAACCTCTTTTTTTTTTTTTTTCAAACACTGCTTGAAGAAATATGTTTCTTGTAAAGATAAACATGCCAGAAAAAGAAGTCCTACTAAACAATTTGTAAATTATAGTAATTTCATTTACTATTTTTGGTCCAATGGTCCATGTCATAACACTTAAATCTTCTTTTGCTACAGATTTTATTGTCTTCTTACTAATGGAACTTTAATCATTTTTTCAGTCAAAAAACATTGTTTTCCTTTTGGAGACTAACCTTAAAGAAACGATTTCACCTTGATCCTAGGGGAATGCACAGATTCACTCATTTAATATCTTGTAGCAGCAGCACCTTTTCTGTCATTTTGAAATTTCTTCTTTTCTCATTAGCATCTTCTATGTTCCTGCATGTTTCTAATGGTATTCATACTTTCTTATACTGCATAAATTCTTCTTTAAAATCCTTTACTCTATATTTTTAATATAAAAATACAGTAGATATTTCATTTTCCTTTGAGAGTCTGCTCTTTTTGACAAACTGATGTTGAATAAGAGCAAAAGGAATCATTAAGTTCTTAAACTTAGTCCCAAACAACGCATTATGGAATTCACTGTGGTACTTATACTGGAGAAGGCTTTTTTACTACATAATAGATCTCATTATCCTCCCAGAAATTCAGTGTTCTTTGTTACAGTAGGAAGAACAAGGTACACAGAAATTAACAGGAACTATCAAAGAACCAACAAAACAAATATAGAGAAAAAGTGTGTTTCCTCTAAAATGGAGATGAGAGCCTTACCTTGTCAAAGCATTGTACTGTTTGAGAAGCACAGGTCTCAGAGGGAGCAGAGCAGTTAATGACAGAGGTAACTCAAAACATATGATTGTTTGCAAAATGTTTATTAATATTATTAGATTTGAAGCATATAAAAGCTGTTGTGACTATCTAATCTGACACTTGCATATCAGGGGAGAAGATCTAATTTCTGCAGCAACTCCACAGTGTCTGAATAAAAGCATTTATTAAAAAGACACATTTTCATAACTTAAAAATAACCCTAGTGATAGATAATCTGTCAAAATTTACACAGTATTAGCCCTTTGTTTACTTCCTCTTACTTTTAATATTTGCAGTTCACTTCTCATTTATATATAAATCTTTTAATTTTAGGGAATGTTTTTGCATTTAGCTTTTGTTGCATCACTGTGATCAGATCACTCCATTTTTATGATTCAATTTCACCTCCCTCATGAAAATACTGGTTGATGCAATAAAATAATTTCTACCCCTTCTTTTGCACATGTAGGTCTCATAGACATTATGAGATGGAGGATCATCATTGTATTTTTTCCAATTCCATCATTCCTGTAATCTCCTTTATAAAGCACAATGCCCTAATGGGACTCAGAATTATGACTCATTAACTCAGATATTGCTTGTTGTATTTGCACAATGCCATTCCCTGCTCCTGAACAGCTTTCTCCAGTTTTATCCAGAGATTTTTATTTTTACGGTAGATTCAAGGTAAAATCAGTCAAGTCTTTAGACAAGTCTTGAAGACATTTCTTACCTTCCAGAGCATTGCCTGACACACTGTAAACTTGACTGTGGTTTTCCTTTCCAGATGTGGGATGTTTTATTTGGCAGTACCAAAAGCAATAATTTCAGTGTTTTTAGCCAAAAAAATTCACACTGATCTGTGCTATTTATTTATACTATTAATAACTTCTCTAGTAGTCTTTGTGATATATATGTCTTACCAGCATTTATTTTCTACTTTCTTTTATATTATTGACTAAAGTATTAAATAATATTTAGCCTAGAAATGCATCACAGGATGATGAATTCCCATACATAACACTTGGAAATCTATCAGTAAACCAGTTTTCTATTTAATTTAGAACAGTATATTATGATAATCATTCTTTTCTGCTTGACAGTTTCCATACTTCTGTGTATTGTCTACATCATTTTTTCCTTCTTTTGTGGCTGGACAAACCTATAAATAATTTCTGTTTGAAAGCCATGAGTCTAAAAATAGAGTGGAATGAAGCTGAATAGTCTAGGACACAATGCACATTGTTATTTTGCTAAGCAGGTGGGGAGGGGAAACTTATATCTAATATGCATTTGAATGTTTTCTCAAAACTTCCTTATTTAAAAGGAAAAGCTCTAAGGGCGTGTGAAATACCCAGATGCCCAATCTACTTAACATAAGATTACAGTTTGTGTTTAGTAACCACTACTTTTAACAGTGTTTTCATAGTTATTTTACAGAAGGTACCTATGAAGGAGGGGAGATCCAGCCTAATTCACTGGTTGGTTTCTCTCTCTAGCCAGCATATCTAGACTAAAAGAGTTTTCCAGGCTCCTGTGCAAGGAGGGATGCACCTTCAGACCACTTTAGATAACCTAATTCAGATAACAACTTTAGAAAGGGACTGTGTTCTGAAGTCTCTCTGTTGAAGCCTGAATTATTAGTTGGTATTAAACAATTAATTGTTTGTAAAAGTTGAGATGAATACAGATGTGGGCACTTAAACTTTGACAGGTGATTCCTTCTAGAGCCTTACAAGTGACACCTCCTCCTTCCACTACTGTAAAGAGAAAATCCATGGGTGCTCACAGTCTTCCACAAGATCTTCTCTAAACATATGCACAAGTGAGATACCTGCTTTAGACATATTATTTTTATCAAGTATTGTTGTAATTTCAAATTCAACATGTCCTATTTTTCATTAAAATCTTACTAATTGCATCATTTCTGCAATCACTTATTTTCCAGATTAGCCTTACACCAGTTTTGCCAAAGAGCAGTGACTTCTCTTTCATTACTAATCAATTATCAGTCATATTTGACTGATTACTGAAGGATTTTTTAAGTTCTTCAGTGCTGCAAGATTTGCAAGTAAGTAAAAGAAATTCAATCTCCTCATTCTGACTCCTTTGGCACTCAAGGGTGCCAGTCCTGCTGATTTCAGAAAAATATTTAATCTCCACTGTGTAAGTTTATGGTCCTCCTTATCTTCTAGCTCAATAGAAAGTATTTCCTTCATACTTTATCATAGGAATACATCATCCTGCTTTTCTTCAGGAACAGATAAAAAAAAAATATTTGTTGTACACTTCCTTTTCTATGTTGGGATTACTATCGTTATCTCATGTCATACTGATACAGTTGTTGAACTGTTGTTTGTTCCTGACACACTTAAGAAGTTCTTTTCTGAAATTCCTATTGATTTTCTGCTTTTCCAACAATGCTTATTAATATTTATTAATGTCAGCTTAAATGTCTTTTCATAACTTGTCCTAAAAAGTAGAATACTATTATTTGTGCAATTCAAGTATCTTAATGCACTTTTCCTTTCCTTTTGGCCATGGGTGCAACATATCAGAGCATTGCCTTTCTATTCAGAGTCCTGAATCAGAAGTCTGTGAAGCTGTCTGTTTCTCTTAAAGCAGATTTTGCTGTTAAAACAAGCTGGAAGCACTGTCATTCATCAGGTCTGCATTTCAGTTTGCTCCTTTCAGTTTACCCCAGATGCTTACTTGTCAATCAAAACCACTTGTTATGAATAGATATGATGCCTGCAGAGATTAACAAATTGAGACCCCATGATGCAATCCTGAGACACAAGTGGAAGGATACAACATATGGAAGCCAGTTTCTGGTGAACCATAATATCTCTGCCTACTCTGTCCAGATGTTTGCAGGGCCCCAGATATGTCAAACTCCCCTTGGTGTACCACATTGTCAAACGGAAAAATGAAAGTACTATGAGAAAGGCTATTCTTATATGCCTGTAACCATGCTGAAGCCAGATAAAGCCAAGAATACAGAACTTTACAGCCAATTTTCTTATTAAAATACAAAAGATTCTGACATTCTTTGTATTTTGTAGGACTACATGAGAGTCTGACTTCCGTATTCCAAAGGCAAAAGCAATGTGCATGTGTTCTTATGACATTAACTTATAAACAGCTTCTAACCCCCACCTAAAAAGTTGCTTGTCCTGCTAACACCCTTACTCCCATGTAAAAATCATGTGATGTTTTGGAAACTTTCATAGGGAATCAAAGTGAGAGCAAGGAAAACCAGCTTGACCTCTGTTGCCCAATTGTATGTCTCAGACTTTCCAGTGACCATGAGAGCAGTTACAGGATTTTTATATCAGGTTGCCTATTCCACCTTGCATATGCCTGCTCTGCGAATATGTCTGCTGACAGGGTCTTTAATTACATGATTTCATAACTTATTTTCCATTCAGTGGGTGAATCAGCAGTATAAATGAAGCAATATTTTCTTTTTCCTCTCAGCATTCATGGTGCAGTTTTAAGCCCCATTTACTGGGAATCATCCAAACCTTACCCAGAAGATAGAGTCACTTATTATCTTATGAGTGTTTCTGTGGGCATGCCTATGCCATAAAGCGATGGGTGGTGTTAAGACTCTTTGGAGAGTGCTGCCTGAGCCAGCTCTTGAACCACAAGCTGTGTTGCCACATCAGCAGGGTGCTGCAACTGAACTAATAACCTTCCTTGGAGCCATTTGGCATGGACATTTGGACAATCTCATGGCTAGCTGAAGTCATGGTGTAAATATGCCCAATGATATTCATCACCACAACACCAAGATTTAAACTACACAGGAGCAAACCCCTTTCATGTCTGCATCGATCCACTTCACCATTTTTTAACCTCAGTTTTAGAAACACTGGCTAATGTATTTCCTCTTTCCCACAAATGAACCTAAAAGCACTTCTCTTCAGAAAACTGAAATTAATTTAGGAAGTCTAACTCACATAATTCTGAAGACCAAAGAGCAAGTTCAAAGCATTTTTGGAATTGATCAAGCAAATTTTCAAGACATAATGCTTTCACTGAAACATTTTTTTTTTCCCTGTGAGTTGGGTTTAGCTTTCCAAAATTTTAGTAATTTTCTTTTCTTTCTTAAAGAAGTTGAGGTGCTGAGGACTGTGGAGATTGGTGCTAATTTGATTTATGAGTACTCTATAACTTTTAAGGAACCCATATAGGCAAATATATGAAGGCATCAGTCATTAGAGAGAATGTCTGTATTTTGGAATTTATATTTATATGTCAGATAAAATGTGAAAGATAGACTGTGCCCATTCCACTACCAAAACACATTCAAGCTTTTCTATAAGAGACACAAATTAGTCATGAGCCAGCAGGTTTGAGAAACACAAAGAGGTAAATTACAAAGCAATGTGCAGGGATTTAGCTGCATGACTCCTATTAACATCAATGGGATTTAACTGTGTGACTCCCTGTGCACCACTTTGCAAATTTACCCTAAATTGACTAGCGTGGTAATTCCTAGACAGCATGCAGTGGGGAAGTGACTGCTTCTGTAAACACCAGGGACTGCTGATTCTCAAACGTCTCCATGCTGCACTCAACAAAGAACAAGCTTTCAAAGAAACATTTTATTCCCTGCATCACAGGAGGACAGGAAATAAAGACACCAGCTCAAAACTCCATAGGGGACTCCAGTTCCAGAAATGTCATTAAGGGAAAACAAAACTCTCTTAATGATTCCTGATACTGTCAGATTCCTAACCTTCTGAGCCAAAAAAATATGATCCTTTAGTATCACATAGGTACTGAAGCACCAAAAGAGAGTAATTTCTTAGTTCCTGTACTAAAATGACCTGAGAAAACAGAATCATAGACTCATAAAATGATTTGGGTTGGAAGGGACCTTAAAGATCATAGAGTTTGTTCCAGTATTCTCTTCGATACTATTCCTCCTGAAAAACTGATCACAAAGAGGGTTTTTTGCTTTCTGCTGGAAAAGGTTTATTCATTTCCTTCCCTCTGTTCTCATAAATCTTCTCTTATTCCTACATTATTATGTAGCTAAAGGTTTCATTATTAGGTACTTAAATCTAGCTCACCTTTTATTACCTTTATATACGAGCTGGAACATATACCTGGCTGAATAAAAGAGTACAGGCCTCATTTGCCTTGTGTATTTCCCAAAGCAGAGCACACAATTGCAATAAAGGCAAGAAACACAATACGTGGGACAGCAGAATATTAGCATGCAGGTGGTTTGTGATTTAAGGGGGATGGAGATAGTGGAAAATTTTGAAGAAATGTTAAAAGTCAGAAATAAAAATAATGTACTTTTCTTCTGAGATATTATTTTTAGATTTTCAGAGCTACCTGTAGTTTTCTGTCCTATAAAACCAAACCACTGCTCCTCAATAGGTATCCATCTGACAAAAGTCAATTTGGAGATAGTACTGCTTCCTGGAAAGGCAGTATAATATTGTAAACCTGTTGTATAAATACAACAGCAAAGGAAAGTGAAGAGGAGCAAAGCAAAGCTCTTCTGATTGCATTGTTCTTTGTGGCAAGCTATTGTTATATTGATGTTTATATTATGCCAGTTTCCAAGAGTCAGTAAGAATCTGGCATATCTCTTGGGTGCAAAATTAAGAGAGGTGAAGCCTAAAAGCCCAAAAGAAGGGACTAGAATGGTGTGGTAGGACATGCAGATGTAAAAAGCCACAGACAGACACACACAAGCCACATCTAAGCATGCATATATAACTACTACCTGTTGCACTCTACTGTACAATAAACTGATTTTGCATCAGAGAGACCAAACTTCCCCTTATAATAGATGTAGTAGTTCTTCAATATTCTCAGTTTAAAATATGGAGTTCAGGTCTACAGGAACAAATGAAAAGAGTTGATAAAGGACAGTCCTATATGACATTGGCTTCCTTCCATACTCTTCATTCAGTCTTTTTTTGAGCCTGGGGGAAGATCAGCAGGTATCTATTTCCACCCTGTATTATCTAAGGATTCTCATTTTCATCTTCCCATTTGAGGAGTAAGTAATACTTCTGTATCACTTAGCTCCTCTATTAGCACTGAATCTTCTGAGCCCCTTTAAAGTGGATTCTCAGATTAAAATCAGCTATCCTCACAGTCTCTTCATTCAAAATGCCCTGAAAAGCACTGAGAGGGAACCGTATGTTGGATAATTATCCTGATATCTCAGCACAGTGAAAGGATACACACATCTCTTTCATGTCTGTGTCATTCTAAGGGGTTAGCAGTTCAGATCTGCTCACTCTGGCTCAGAAACTAAAAGCAAACCTATCCCTGACTTGCTGTTTTTTCAAACATACTAAAAAAAATCAGTGTATTTTTAGTATAGCATCTGTGAGAAAAAAACATGTAGAAACAAAAATAATTCAGCCCTACTCAAAGTATTGCCCCTGTTGAAAGAATGCTCCTTTTTATCCAAGATTATTCCTTCCCTAGAAATATTCAAGACCAGCAAAACCCTCCACAGTCACTTCTGCTGCATTGGTAGGGATGTGTGCAATACTCAATGTCCCTTGCAGTTCTGAACTTCGTGGTGTTAGAATGAATATTGTGGATATTAAGACACTCTCAAGGTTTTCAATTCCAGCAAGCCTATCTACTGTCCTTCATCTGGCCTACAGTCGAAAACCAAATTCATTGTTATCATCTTTTTACTTAGAGCCTCCTTCCTTGCTTCATGGAGTTACAGAAGATATTCTGCTGTATTTCCTTATTTTTTCTGTCTTCATACAAAGAACAATTAACAGGAAAAACCTAAAAACCTGATTCCATAAGGTTGAAAAACAAAAATATAAAAATCACCTACTTAGTTGAGAGTAGTTTTTGAAATGTGGTAATTAGTTGCTATAACTAAACAATTAGCTTGTTCTATTGAAAGAGTCATTCTTCAGCCACCCATGATCTCTTGAGAACTTTGCCACTGACTGCTGACCACTGACTTGGGGCTATAGAGTATGTAGAAAACCCTGTGAAAGTGGCATCGATTGGAGCATCTTGTGTTTACCTGTCTGCAACCAAGAGGACTCCTGAATTTCATCTGTGCTCAGCTGTGTAACTGATGAACAAAGTCTATACTCATTTCAAATGTCCTCTCTCTTCTTCCCTGTGTAAGAAATACTCCCAGCTAAACCTGGTCACAGAAGAATGTCACACACAAAAATCAGTCTACTGTACCATCAGACTGATGCTTTGTTTCATGTGGTGGAGAATTCATGCTGGCTGCCCTGGAGTGGGGGACAGATAATGAATACTTTCTCTCTACCTGATCAGCAGCAAGAATGAGAGAAACAGGCTCCCTGCCAGTTTCTTCTTCTTTATTTCCTCCCTCCTTCCCCATTTTCTCCTTGCTGTCTACTGTCAAAAGGAATTGAGCAATTTCCAAAAAACAGTCTCCGCAGTGTCCAGCAGGAGCTGAACTCAAGCATGGGCAAGAGCCTGAGCCCCCAAGGACACACTGATCTGCAGCCCTGCTGCAGCAGAAAATGCTGGGGACCTTACCTGGATCAGCAGCAGACTGCCCAGCCACCAGGTAGCTGCCTTGAAATGTGGTGGTACAACAACCTTGAGACTCATAGAAATATAAACTCAGTATGTCATTAACTGTTCCGTGGGCTAGGATTAGCAATACACTGAGATACATTCTGAAACATCACTGTTCCTAGATGACCAGACCAAAGGCCTATTTCTCAGTTAAAGCCATTGGCACCTAGAAACTACAAATACTTTCTAAATGTAATTTGGAAAGCAGGACTGAATGTCTGCATCCAGCCAGAATACATGTATCTTACATAAACCCATTCTTGAACTCTTTATCTGTTAAATTTGCTGAATTCTTCACATGAATTCTTCTGGTTTTAAAAGTGAAGAGTTCAGTCAGTTATAAAACTATGGAACTATTTTATTTTTCTCTAGTAAGGCTAACACAAAGTACTGTACACCATGTTTGACAATTATTTTGAGACATAGTGACTTGTTGAATAGAAATTCAAGTAAAATATTTTAAATTCACCAATGGATAAATTTCAGATAAGAACAAGAATTAAGAAACAAGTATCCCTACTGTCAATAGATTCAAATCTTCCACCATGGTTCTACGTATCCTTTTGTTATAGCTGTGCTGATCCTTCAGCAAGGACTTAGAAAATCTCTTTCTTTTCTGGTCCTGGAGGTTTTCAGTAGCATAGTGAAAACTCCAAAACAAGGACTTCTGTATCTACTTTGTAAAAACTTTTTTGGCAAGCGTCTTTCAGTAGCAGGAAATAACTGTTAACTGATAGCAGATAATCAAAATGTCTAGTGTTCTGGTCACAGAAATTACTATGGTATTCATCAGGTAGGAGAAAAAGAACTCATTTGTGTTAGTAACTCTGCCAAAAAGAGTTGATACTGTAAAGTCTGATGGAGCACACACTGTATGCATACTTTTTATTTTCCTGGAAAAGTTACAATCAGATAAAATATATTCATTGGCTTTAAAGCTCACAGAAAGCTATCCAAGACATTCATTGTAAATCTATCATTCAGTGATGTCTGCTGTATTTTACTGACTCTTTGATTTTCATTTCTAAATACAGCTTCAGGTGGAGACATTTTGGCTGGCGTTACTGTGATAACATTAATGGGCTTCTTGCACCATTTTTGACTGCCTAACAAAATAATTTATTACTTACCTTCAGGAAGTTACAACACAGAGAACAAACTTGTAGGTTACAATCCATTAAAGCTTTGTACAGGCGTTTTGATTTCTCAAAATCATGGGCTGAGTATCTAAAGCAAGAAAAAAAGACAACAACCTAGCTGCTTGAAACAAGAGAACTTTTATTATTTGAGTGAGGTTGAAATTTCCAGCACTGACATCACAGATCTCTCTTCATGTATTTCAATTCAAAAAATAACAAAAAAGGGCATGGTAGGAGCATAAACCAGAAAGGAACTTGTCCAATTGACACCCACGGTAATAAAATGATAAATAATAATGTTCTAAGCATGTTGATAGATACTTGTAATATTCAGTGCCCTGTATGCTACCTTCAGCATAAAAATGGGTCAAAAGCTGAGGCATACTGTACTGGTACCCAAGTGTTTATGTCCTCTGCTATTGATGGAACTTTTGAGCTGCCTCCACATCTTGGAGACAAGCTTTGACAGATGCAAGCCACAGCTGGACGCAGAAGTGCTGCTGCTGAGCTGGGGATTTTTTCTAACACAGATTCTGCCAGCTTCAAAAAAACAAGGTTCATTTATGGGGAAAGCAAGCCATCTGTGCTGTTTACCATACTGGGGCTGGTAAAGTTTCCTTCCATCAGCTGCCTCAGTACTCTACAAGTCACAAACCGGTCTCTAGAAAGAGTAACTTCCTTGCCAGGGCTACATCTCCGAGATTTATAAGAGAACAGAGAACTGTCATATTTTGCCATTGTTAATTTATGACTCTCCTAGGTATTTTGTAGCAATTCTTCCATCTCACATTTGCCTAATTTAGCACTCCTGACTTAAGCAAATGTTCAGTTCTACTCCCTGTAAAGTTGTGCCTGAGAAAAGAGGCCTGAATAGGTCCAAGAAGGGAAAAAGCACCTAGTAATAAGGTTTCACTATAGATAGAAAGGCTACATTCCTTCCACACTAAATCAGCTGAAAACTACTGCAGTATGCATTGTACTTGAGGGGATTTCATGTTTGAACTTGAAAAGTGGCCTGACAGTGGTCAGAAATAAGTTTTGAGATGTTAGCTTTATGAAGTAACAGAAATTATGTGAAATTATGGCTGGAACTGTACAGCAGATAAGAATGCCCTTGAACTTGGCTAGCTTCTGAAATACTTATTCATTCAAAAAAACCTTATAAGGTTTTACTGCTCCTGAACTATTATAAAACATATAGTTTGAAAAGTTTTCAAATAGGGGGATATTTGAATTAGGCAATGGGCTTTTGCATTTCAAGAAGTTTTATCTTCTAGTGGTGCTTCTGGTCTCCCATATGAATAAATCCTCAGCATATTTATATCTAAGAGAGAAGATAATAATAAAGTTTCCAAATCCTAAGTTCGTTTTTAGTCAACACTTTTCAAAGCACATTTTTACTAGGACACAATTTAAAAAATTATTCAAAAGAAGTCCAAGGAAAATTAATTGTATTTTAATTAACTTAGTTCTTCCTTTCCAAGACAGCAATAGTGTAGATAAAAGTTATGGATTTATTTTCTAATTATAAGATTGAAGACAGAATTTTTGTCAATTCTGCAGATATATTGAAAAGTTTAAGTAAACAGAATTTCAGTGAAATAGTCACTGTTTATTTTACCCTTATATCTCAACAGGTTACAATCAGACAACAAATAAAACCTCTGCCAAAAAACCCCATAAAAGCCATAAAGTCATATTCAAATCTAACCATGTCCTTTGCAAGAAATGGTTCCTGCCATCGTCTCTAGCATCAGCAGTTGGCACAGGCTGTAACACTATGCAGTGTCTTATTTTAAACAATTTTGAACGAAAAGACAGCACTCTCAGACTCCCTGACTCTGAGTGATTACTTTTGGGCTCAGGTTAAAGCTGTCTGGTTCTATAATAACTACCAAAAATTTACAAAGGGCTAGAAAATTATAACAGGTTTTGTACCATTAATTCCATCTCAGGATATGAGTAAGATGGTAATATCAAGGCAAAATAAAGTTGGGTAAGATGGATCATACAGAAGAAAAAGTCCTGGAGGAACTAAGACAAATCAATATTTAAGTTAAAGGTTAAAGTTTGTTGCCACCTAAATCAAATCCTTTGAGCAAAAGACTCGCCAGAACACTGATATAAAGTTAAAGCAAGTTTAGAACAAGCTCACAGCATATTCCAGTATTAGTCTTTTATACACTTAGAGATTAAATGAGGAAAACTCTAAAGTCCCCCTTAAAAAATAACACATGGAGGGCCTATAAAGCTCCTGTGTTGTATGCTGGGTTGGTTCAGACTCCTGATTTCCACAGATACAGTCAGAGTTGGTTGCAGTGTTACAAGTGTAAGAGAAATATTTGGTTTGGATTTTACTGGGTTGTGAGTCTTTTTCCCAAAGACTAATGGCAAGTGACTGCAGAACTGGCTAGCAGGTGAGAGGTGTGGGCTTCCTCCACATACTCACTCAGTTTGTACTTTTATTT
This sequence comes from Vidua macroura, assembly GCF_024509145.1. NCBI lineage: Eukaryota > Metazoa > Chordata > Aves > Passeriformes > Viduidae > Vidua > Vidua macroura. Next base: position 12,989,654 of record NC_071571.1, read on the forward strand.
ACCTGCTTTTCCAGTATATTTACCCCGAAGCCTTTTGCAGCAGCCTTTTTATTCTTACAAAAACTGAGAAAAGTGACAGATGCTCCTTCAAGCTTTCTTTAAGACTTTATCTCTTTTCCTTGTCTTCTTTAATTTAAAATATATATTTATCATGAGACAAGTTAAAGAAGGTGCATCACAGCTCATGCAACAGGTTTGAGCTTCCTGGCAATTGCTTTTTATAGTAGCATTAAAGGCACTTGTTACAGGTTAAGGAAGTAATTTATGTCTCTGTTGGATCCCTGTAATAGACATCCCTCAAAGAACAAGGCAGATGACCACCAATCCAACTGTGTATGGCAGATCCTAACTATTCCAGGAAAGAAGATAAAACAAGAAATCTCTACCTTCAGAAACTGCTCCTGGGGAAAAAAAAAAAAAAAAAAAAAAAAAAAGCTATTGTCTTCAGACAGGAACAAAGATTTAGCTTAAGATAGTCAAAATGCTGTCTGTTACCCTTACAAGGAACAGTGATTGTTCAAAACCACCTACATGTCTACAGTCACTATCTACATAGTATCAAATGATGCAACATTCATTTTTACAAGTTCTTTTCTCAGGGAACCAAGGAGTCTGACTCAGTAAATTGCTATTCAATTAAATCAGACAAAATCACAATCCCTGTGTGCTAAAGGACAGCTGGCTATGATCTCTATATCTTGCCCTTCCTTGCAATTTCCACTGTCACCCTTTTCATTCTTGTAAAAAAGCTGATGAGAATGAAGCCCCACCTAAATTCATATTTTTGCATGCTTATCTTTTCTAAGGAACAAGTTTAAAGCAAACTTTCCACATCATCAAGGTTTCAATCCTGCCAACGTTTCTGAGGACGGACATCGCAACAGGAGGGTAGAGACTGAGCAAGCCCACCCTGCCTGGCTGGGGAGGGGCAGAAATGTTAGGCTAACATATGACCTGCAGTGATGAACAGGAATACATGGTTTAAAGATAGCTCAGTCAAGTACTCAGACACTTGGGATTGCAGGATTTATTCAGCTGGACTCAAAATCCTGGTCTTGTCCAAAAGTACCCAAATATCAATCCACTAAGAACAGACTAATAAATAGCACCAGAAAATTATCTCTGCGTGTGAGAAGACAAAAATGTAGAATTTTGTAGGCATGGAGACAAGTTATTTTTTAAAACAGAAGTATTATGATTACCTGTCAAAACATACAAATCTTTTCTTTTTTATTGGATCTAATGCCTTTCTAACCATACAACCATTTTAAATAATGCTTCCAGGAACTCTTGGAGATCCACAGTACCAGGTCCACCTGTCCTCTGGCATTACAAAGCATCAGTTGCTGGAGTTTGTGTTCTCTACTTTTTATCCCAAACCACCAGTACTCCTGTGGCTCCTTGTAATTCTCTTCTATCAATAGGAAGCAGGTGAAGACAGGAAGTATCCAAACAACAAGACTGTAAAGGGAATATTTATTTAGTGGTTCTAATGTGCAAACATGACAAACTTGTATCTCTTGCTATGTGCATTCTTGAAACAGAAAAACAAATGAAATTTACATTAGGTCCCAACAAGTTATACTCAACTAAATTATCTGACATATGCTGAAATTTTTGACTGTGCAGACTGTTTAGGCAGCAGCATCCTTACCTGATATAATAGAGTTAGTATAGACCTTAAAACCTTAAAACCTTTGGTCTGGATCATATTCTGAAGAAAACTGTTCTCTTACAGTATTTAACACTGTACACACTGTAAGCTTTGTACTGACACATTCAACAATGACAATTGATTTTCTTATTTCCCAGAATTCATTAAGCCAAAGCATTGAATAATATCCTTTATGTAGCAAAGTGCAGCAGAATCTCACTCACTTTAGTAGATAAATGACCAAATAACTTCATTTTAAGTCTGCTCCAAAGCCATCTTAAAAGAGACTGATTTGCTGTGGTATGGCAGGTGATAGTTTTTGCACTGATGAACATGGGCCACTGGTATTTCTGTGTTCCTGTCTCTCACCAGAAGCAGCAGAAAACACTGCCAACCATGCTGTTAGCTGATATTCATCAAGCAGCAGCCTGACCTTTTGTGCTTTCTTGCTGTCCCGGGAGCATCCTGTGCCCTCACGCAAAGAAACACAGGATAACCCAAAGGACACAAATAACAAAACATCCTTATTGACCACGGAAGAGCAGACATCACCTCACACAGTGATCTCCTCAGTTTGATCAGAGCTTCGTGCACCACTTACAGATGCCTAAAGCCAGTGTGTCTCTGACCCTCATATCTCTCCACAATTACTCAGCTGCTCACAGTTCTAGCCTGCAATGGTCAAGAGGACAACATGTGTTTGCCCACTTTCCCCAGCTTCAGTGTTTGCCTTTATTGATTATGATCAACTGTAAAGCCTGTGAATTCTGGGTGCTCCAGGGGTTTTCTTGACAGCTAACTAAGCCTGAGGCAAATACAGACTCATGCAGCTCCAAACAATCCTACCTGGGTTTCTTCTTCCTCCCCCTTCACCAAGCGCTGCATTTAACAGTAATTGTTTATGATAAGGAGATTGTAATTAGGAACATGCACTAGCATAAGTGTCCAGTATTTCATATGCCAAGCATGTGCCACCAGCACAGTCAAAATACCTCCAAGGATTCCTTTAAATTTTTATTATTTTCTTACAGTAGATGAGGAATCCCTCCCCCACTATGCACACGTACTTTTATGCAGCTGAACTCCACTTCCCTGTGACAGCTGATTCAAATACAGACCAAGTTACTAACACTGCACAAACAAAGTTGTTGGTACTTTCCCAGTAAATAGGAGACAAATGTCACAGAAACCAGTACAGTGAGCTTTTAAAATGGCAGTCAAGCAGAGAAATGTAGGGCTAAGCATATGGACAGACAGCTAGCCAATACCTCATTCCTAGTCTAGTGTTCATTCAAGAGTGAGAGGCAGTGTGCTGATCTTTGTTTGCAATTCCTGTTTGTGTTGCATAGGTTACTAAAGTATTTCAGAATATATGTAATACAAGACTATAAGGAAAAGGTAAGTATATGACAGAGCTCCCTTGCAAGCACACACAACTCCACACAGATGCAGAGACAACACTCCTGTGAGAAGTGGAGTTTCAGGTTTGTAAAAGGTGGAAGTGGGAATGGTAATTTGAGTCTTATGTTAACACTTTTTCTTTAAAAGTTGCTTATTCATTCAAGCTATCAACATGGTGACTCATTTCTGTTTGGCTAGAGGTAATAGCTGCACTCTCCCATGCATTCAAGTTTCAACCAAATTAGAGTACAAGTCAGAATTCTTCGCCCCTGGCTGACAGACTTGCAGAGCTGTCAAGACAGCAGAAGGCTTTCTCCAGGTAAATAAGATCTGCTTTGCCATGGCACAGTTCTTGCTAAATCCTTTTATCTGATGCTGCCATCAGTGAGACCCACCAAGGAGGAAATACATGCCATGCCCACAATTATGCATACTCTGTTAATGGAGTTTCCATGTGAAATAAAAAGCTTCTGGGGGAAAAAAAATCTTTATGCAACTGACAGAATTAATGCCTCAGTCTTTTGGATTTCACTGCAAATATAAAGAACAAAACCATTCCAGTTATATATTTTATAGGATTTAGAGAAGAAAAAGGCCTTTTTGTGAATTATGGACACTTGTATAAGCACTTTTTTTGCAGTTTAGTTTTATCTGAAATATGGCTATTCCTCTTGATTAAATAGAGTTGCAATCATCATTTGGAAGATGGATTTCACAGCAAATTATCAGGCAGTTAAGACCATCAAGTTTTATCATTCTACCTAACTGAATACAGCTCAGTAAATAGGCTGTCTAAGAACCTCAAAGGCACACTATGCATTTCTAAGCCTTTAACCATCAACCTACTCCATGTCACATAGAGCAGCCTAATCAAGAGTCTAGAAATTCAAAGAAGCCCTTTAAGATCAAGAGGCTTGTTAAATTTCAAGTCCACAGCATATAAAGAGCCTAGTAAGGTTTCTGGGCCATAGTGCACAGTCTTCATGGCAATGTCTGAAATATCTGGTGAGCACACTTCTGTACATTATCATCTCCCCAACTCTTTAACAGCTCTATCCATTCAACTCTTACAGCTTTTTTTTTTTTTTTCATCTGGTCAGTCAATTCAGGTTTACCTTCATTAGGAGAAAAAAAAAACGTCATTCTTAACTGTTATGAGAAGTAATACCTAAGGCAAGATTAACTGCATTATGTAATAGAAGCAAGCCTAATATTGAGGTTGCTCTTCAATTATGAAAGAGTATGGCCTTTTCCTGAGATACCTTTCAATAGAGGCCTTTGCTGCAAACCTTAGAAATCTGGCAGAGAAAGCCCTTGAGCTAAAAGAGCGATTTCCCCTTGTCTTATGAAATTCCATTCAATTTTAGCTGCTATTTCAACTGTTAAAAAAATTAAAAATTGAATTTCCTTTCTTTCCCTTGCACTCCCCAGAATATAAGAACAGCTGCGCTAAGTCAGACTAAAGGTTCATCTAGCTCAGTTCCCTGTCTCTCTGACAGTGGCCAGTAGCAGATGTTTAGGGAGAACATGTAAAATATAGGGCAGACACCATATTCCCTGCTGAACCTCCCAGCTTCTGTCAGCAGTTTAGGGACTTCTTGAGTCCAACTTAAAGCCCACCATACTGCATATATAATTAGATGCTATATTCCCCATGTGCATTACTTTGCATCTATCAACACAAATTTTGTCTGCCCAGCCATTCAGTATTATCAGATAATCCTGCAGCTCTTAAAACTCCATTTTTTTTTTATTACCCAAAAAATTTTGTATCCTTGTCAGTCCTTTTCAAGTCATACTTCACCCCTTTCCCACACTATTAACAATATGTTAAGTGGCACAAGTTCTGGAAAAAGTTTCTGTGATATTCAAGCACTAATCCAATGCCATTCTGAAAAATTATCATCTTTGCTTCTTAACTTTCTTCATAATTTTCATCCCATGATAGCTTTATTGCATTTAGAAGCTTCAGCAAGGACTACTGTAAAAGTTGGGATTTTTTAATCTTTGTACACAATATCAACCAGGGTAATCTTGTCCACATGATCCTTTACTGCTTCAAAGAACTCAAATGGGTTTATGGGGAGATACTCAATTTTTCAAAAGCTGTGATGAATTGGTGTGTGTACTCATTCTCAATTTTATTATTGTTTACAGCAGATTTCATAATAAAAAAACCAAACAATTACTCAAAAATCTCTGGAATTAATTTTAGACATTGGTGCCATATTTCATTCTTTATGTAAGGTCCTTTTGAGGTTGTGTGTACACAACTCTGACAATTTGCTACCACTCTTTGCTACCACTCTTTTCACTATGGAACAATGTTCCATAATGAAACATCTCCTGCTAATACATGATTTTCAACCATTTTCTCCAAATCATCCTGCATAAATGATCTCCCTTGCATGTGATCAGTCTTCTGTCCTCCTCTAGCCCACAGTGAGTGAGTGAGGTCCTGGGCTGCCCACTTGCCTCCACCTGAGGATTGCTCAAAGCAGAACAAAGCAGCAACTAGGTTGTGCCCTGTGAACTTCTATGATCTATTGCACTTCCAGAGTTACCACTGGGGACCAATTTAGGAACACTAAGCTCTGAAGGGTATTAAAAAGCTGTTTAATGTCATTCTGAAATACACACTCTGTGATTTTAAAGTCAATTGCAAATTAAACACAACTTTTTAAAATTCTGTCTAATTAGGGGATCAAAAACCAGGGATGTCAGTTCTCTAAGCTGCAAATAATGTTCCTAAACCAGCAGCTGCTATTTATACCCTTTTCACATTGCAAAAATGGCTCCAGCCATTTGATTCAAGAAATACCTGCAGAACTGTTTTGTGTTTAAAAGCAGCTGGAGGGTGAAAGAGTCTTTGGTTTGAGCATGGCTGACCTGTTTAATTCTACTGCCTGAACTAGACTGTAAAGTACTACCAATTCATGCTTTTTCACTGATACAGCCTCTGGACACTCATAATAAGGCATATGCCAAACAAAAGGACTCCCTTTGGTATTTCTTGCAGAGGACACAAGACTTGAGTGTAAGAAATAAAGGGGATATTTTATTCAGACTATTGAGCAGAGGCGCTACCTACACTTCTCCTTAGTTCTTTCATTTCTAGACCAAACAACACAGACTACACTGAACTAGTGAGCTGATGCTTGTTCATCACTTTAATGCCTTAGCTTTTCAAAACTGCATTCATGCACATGGATGACCCTTCAACCAGCATAGAAAAATAAATTATTATTTAGAACCTCATGTGAGCAAATCCCATTAAAATTCTTACTCTATGATTTAATATTTTCAGCTTACTATATACCCTTGTGTTGAAAAGAGTGCTTGTAGGCAGAAATTGTCTAGGCAAAGCTGGTTGTTTCAAAAAGTCAACAGAGATATGTAGCAGCTGAAACTCTTAATTTAAGGAGCATATGATTATTTTTGGCAACTAAATAATAAATGAAGCTTTTAGGCAGAAATAGTGGCAGCTGTGACAGGCTTTAAATTAAGAGAAACACCCATATTTGCTACATCTCACATGTACAACATGTTGTATTACTATGAGAAATCCACTAAAATAAGTAACTATTGAATCTATAAAGTCAGAAAGTTCAAAATAGAGATCAGGCACCTATTTATTAGACTGTCAGTAAGGTGGGTAACACAGTACTTCAGCACCTTCAATATGCAAGCCTACTGAAAACTACATCAGTCCTTGCAACATTAAGCTCTGAGTACACACAGTTTGCAACTAAGTTGAGTTTTGCTCAGCTAACACGTCTAACCCAGATCCTCAGTCTTTGATCACACCTATCAGATCCAGACTTTGTACAGTAAACACAGAGGTAGTTATGAATTTTTATTCCACACCAGTGTTATTAGGGCATTCAGTGGAAAACTGTAACGTCAATCTGGTCCTTCTTTTAAATCAGATAAAACTTCAAAAACCTCTGTCCCTTTAGAGGTGGAGGATGGTGGCAGTGCTTAGACATGGATGAGAGAGAGAAGAGCCTCTATTTTGTTGTTGAGAAGGAGTCCTTAAATTCACCAGAGAGATGGGGATAGATCAAATTGCAATCTGACAAGGAGATCACAAAAATTTCCACAGATTCTGAAAGATTCTTGGTAGGTAATTAGCACATTGTGAAAAATTACTATTACTGTTAGCTATGAGATATAATTTGGGTGTTTTGTTTCACTATCTTTAGCTGGCTTTGAAAAAAAAATCTATATTACCTAATTCTGCATTCATTATCTCTGAGATGGACATAAAGCACAAATATTTTTTCCAGTCTAATCTTAGCTGCGTGAAAAAAATAAAAGTTAAAAAAAAAAGAGGGATGGGACAGCAAATATTGCATCATTTCTGAATCTGGTTTCAGTGAGGAACAAAAATAACCTTTTGCACCTAAAATCTAAAAATTTTTTTTTTCTCAAAATATTAATAAATTAAATATAATTACTTAAGTTAGTTGCTGAGGTTCGTAAACTTTTATCAGGATTATAAATGCCCCTAAGTCTACAGTATAAAAATAACAGTCAGAATGTTCTTACTCCAAACGATGTTCTGCTCTGAAATTGTTATGTTTATATATTATAGGCTGCAACTGTCAAAATACTGGGTTGCTGGAAGTTTTGACAGAAGTTTTGCAGGCATTGATGGTACGGTTCACTGTGCTTAACTATTTGAGAAACAGATTCAGCAACAAAAAATCAGAGAGCAGTCCATGAGCAGTTAGCCCCTGTAGTATATCCACTCTCCTGAGAAACATTCCATGGACTTTTTGGCGCAAGCACATGCCCAACCACCATTTGTGCACCTGGCCCCTTGTGGACCTGTGGCTCAGCTGCAATGACACCTCACAGCAAACGCCCAGGGGAGTTTTCACTGCAGCCACCTCCCTGTCCCGAGATCCTGGGCTCCATCACTGCTCCTGCTGCCTTCCAGCCCCGGCAGCACTGGCCTCCCTGCAGCAGGCAGCAGCCAGTTGACATTTGGATGCTCTGCCCTTGTGTCTGCCTTCAGCATCTTCCAAGGGCTACCTTCAGCAATTCCCAGCTCCTGTGAGTCCCACACTGGGTCCCACATTCCTCTTGGGCAGGCATGGGTATGAATATGGGGAATGGAGGAGCTGGAATTCGCACAGCACAGCAACAGACACATTACTGCATTTCCCAAGCTTACAAATGTAACTTAGTGTCAAAATGTTAGAGTAATTTTATCAGGCTTTAGATGTCACATGTCCTTGATATTAAATATTCAATAATTTGATCATCTAGTAGCTGAAACAGGTGGCACTGCAAAACTGCACAGCTCTTCAAAATAACTGCAGCACAAAGGTTAAAACAAATTCCACTCAACTCCACTTATTTTTCAGTGAAACACAGCAAATTGAGAGCTGCAACATGCATTAATATGTATTTGATACATTGACCTTCCTTTAAGCTTAGCCATTGAAAAATAAATACTTGAGAATTATTGACATTGCATTTCATTTCAGATCAATGAATATAAAAAACTAAACATTCATACATTACATCTGCATTTTCATGGAATACTACCAATCTTCATTTTCACTGCGTCTTTAATGTTGTCAAGGAGAAATTAATTGCATTAATTCCTTAATTTTTCTATGAGGAATCTAACTTTGATTTTTAAGATATGGCAGTTTCCTAATTAATTTTATTTGAGGACTTGCTTCCCTGAAAACAAACTTCAGGCAAGGTTATATGCAGCTAGATATTTTGCCTTGGTTTTAAATCCTTATACCACTGATTTTTTTTTAGCACTTCCAAAGTAATTAACGAAGTCAAAAGTCTCTCATGACATCATGTTTCAGTCATGCTAAAGCCTTCTGCTTTAATCTCCACTCTCTGGCACTGAAGTGGCACTTAGCTTACCTAAGTGAAATAAATTAGTACAGGAAAAATTCAATCCATGATGTACTTCATTCTGTAGTCTTACCCACTTTCAGGAAACTTCATGCCAGTAGTGTACCTCTCCCAAGATAAATGTAACTATGCTCTATACAACTGCATAAATGTTAAAATAAAGTCAGGGAGAAAAACCTGGCATTTTGCCAGTTTCAAAAGGCACAGAAATATGTTATTCTTATCCACTCCAGGTTTACAAATTTTGCTGTGAGCAAAACACATTTTTGCTGCATCCTTTCCTAAGTAATTTTCCCAGGGTAGAATATGATTCTTCCTTGAAAAATTTTGCTTTGCAAAAAGAAACTGCTAGAACTTTTTTCTTATGAAAAGCAGTTTTCTGGAGTACCTTACAATGAAACACCTCTCCTAACCACCTAATTATTCCAGCAGCTATAGAAATCAGAGACAGGTAGTGGCAAAATAATAGTTCTAAATTCTTCCCTAAAGGTTTCTTTTCTCTGCACTTCCCCAGCCTACTGGAGCTCATGTTAGCCAAGTTGCTCAAAGACATTCACATGAGGATGCCAGAAAATTCTTTGTTTTGGACTAGAAGTGAATGAAAAAAATAATTTTTTTTTTTGTGAGATTTAATAATTCTCAAATAATCTTTCTCAGGGAAAATAGATTTATTAGCAGTGCACAGTCCGAGCTATTATGTTATTTTTTAGCAACACTGAATCAAGCTGCATCTGGGGAAAAAAAATAACTAAAAACCCTTCTATCTCTCAACTGATAATTCAGTGCAACAGGGGCACCTCCTGGAGCAGGCCAGTTGTGTGCCATTCCTTGTACAACATTATGAGCAGGTGCTTTTCCCAGCCCTAAGTGAATGACATAAGCCCCTCCTTCACGCTGCTGAGGGACATCTACACTGCAGGTTGTGTAGTTGTCTTCAAGATTCCCAGTTAATATAATCCCAGAAGCACAGGTATAGCAGCACAGAGCACAACATGGGCAACAAAAGGCTGTGAAATAGAAACATGAAGAAATAAAGTAAATATTCAGTAATTAGCCCAAACAGAGCTCTTTTAACTGCTATGACCAAAGTGCTACTGAGCCTTAGGCTAAGTTGTTTAAAGCTGCTAAGGAATGTCTTATAGTCCACGTCCTTAGCATTCCTCCAAAGCTCTTTTTCCTTTCTGTTCCACCCTGACTGGATGCTGATCCAACGAGACACTGCTGATTTATTTGTTGGATGAAGCTGGCAAAACCATGTATGTCCACTGGCTTGAGTCATCTTCTATGTCTTTTTCATTCTATGCCAGTGAGGAAGATTTTCTTATTCCCTGACTGATATACTGCAAGGTTTGCTTTCTTTGCTCTTTTGCTTAGATTATGCAATAAATGCAATCAGATCTCATTATTGTTATCTAAACTGCTCACCAATATGTCATATTTTGCAGAGTATAATGCACTTTATACATGCAAAAAGAGCAGAGAGTGAAAGAGCTTACATTCACCTCTTATAATTTTTATGGAGGCTGGACTTGGAGCAGCTTAAGCTTTATATTAAATAAGATGCTTTTCTATGCAGCCTCTGTACACAGACTCAAAAATCTAACATGTGAGAGGTAAATAAAATGCAAAAACTGTTCTCAGCAGAGCCAAGATTATATGTTCACTGGATTAAAGAAAAAAATTAAATCAATTACTTTTTCCCAAGTGGTCACTGAAAAACAGCACATGTCAAAGCATTTCATCAAATGAATAAACATAAGTATAGTTAAAAGAAGAGTTGAGGGCCAGGGCTCCAAAGTTGACATTGACTCCTGGTTGTCACAAAAACAGTCAGTGCTGGTATAGGAGGGTGGAACTGCTAGAAGAGAGTTGGAAGCTGAGCTATATTTTCTGTTTAGGCACTAGTTTTGCAGCCTCTACTCTGTGAGTTTGGGTTATTTTAGGAGCCTCTTTGTGAGTTTTGGACCTTCTAAGAGTTATTTTACTTATTTCTACCTCCAACACATTATTTCAAAGGCTTGACTTCAGGCCAACAGCTAAACGTCTCTGTACATTCACAAATAGGATGGCTCTTTACCTTATATTTAACCTGAGGCCACCAGAACAGCAGGCATGCATCTGTACAGATAGACTGGCAAGGTTATGAGGTGGAGACCATAACCATTTCACACACTGAAGAGGCAGAGAGGGATGTTTAAGCTGTGCTTGCTGGTGGGTTGCACAAACCCCATTGACTTCAGCTTAACTTTGCACTTCCCTAGGAGGCCCCAAACAAGCATGCAATAGTACCAGAGTTATAGTTTAAAACTTGTGGTTGACAAAGGCTTTTTTATCTTTTATATAATGAGAAACCAGACATGTCTTACATGCAAAGTAAATACCAGAAGAAAATCCTTAAAGACACTGTGCTGAAAATTTCAGTCAAATATACTTTGGCAAACTAGATACACACTCTATATATTCTCTATGAACTTCCCCCTGTTGAAAAAAGGTCATGCCTTCCAGCTATTTCAGAAATGAAAATACCCCACACAGGTTATATTAAAACATGTGCAAGTGTATAAAATATATACACAGTCAAATGCAAAGTCTACAGTCAAATGTAGCATTGAGGTTGCTCAATCAACCACACAGGTCAGGAAATTCCAGAAGTTAATGGTCCATGGTCTTCTCTTGTATAACTTCACTGAAACTATTTTGCATTCCCAAAACTCACTGACATAGAAATATATGAAGAATTTCCATTCATTTTAGTTTATTAATGTTTGTTACTTAATTCATGGTGGAGACTAGGAGAAGATTCTATCTGGACATATTAACATTATGATGAAACTGATTTAATTTCAATCTGGGTGTATAATGTTTGCATGAGAAACCTGAAGTCAAGACCAAGTAGTCCAAAGACCAATTTAGTACTTAACAGCTCAGGAGTTAATTTCCTGTATCTCTTACAGATTCCCAAGTGATCTTTGGTAAATCACCAAAATCTCCATGCAATACTAATTCATTCCCATATTAGTATATTTAATATAAAAGATCTTCATTTCATATTAATCTACTTTATTTCCTTCTGTAAGAACAATGAAATAAACCAATTTTGTAGCTTGCATCAATCATATTTTTATTCATTAGAACATTTATTTTGAAATCATATCAAAAGGAGCATATCTTTCCCACACTGTCATAACATAAGTAGCCTTTTTAACGCTTTATGAAAATTCAAAATGGGCTCACTAGTCATGGAAAACATCAACATGAAAGGACTTTCATAGAGGCAAGACTGACTTAAATAGGATTAGAACTGAACTTGAACATATGAAGTTAATTTGGACAATTATCCCATTGACTTTCCCATTGTCAGAATGTCACCTAGTTGTGTCATGTTAGCTGTCACTGATACATTGCACATTCTTCTGGAAGAAATGCACATACATTTCCTGCAAATATTGAAAATTTTCATAGTTCTATTGATTTCTTTTCAGAAAATAAGATATGAAGAAAGTCTTTCTCTTGTAGTTAAGTTGCTACCAATTTGTTGTCTTACAGTTAGTAAAAGGTTGAGTGAGGAATGCTTCATGGTTTTGAATTTGTCTTTAAATTTGAAATATATTTTAAAGAAATAATATGTATAATACATTTTTGTCTATTTGGAAAATACCTTTTACTCTTCCCTTAACCTAGTTTCTTAGTGAAAAAAAAGCAGATCAACTCTATTTAAATAAGTCATTATCTGAATTACTAAGAAATACTCCTGTAAAATTGCAAATTTCTGGTATTTGCTTAGAGAAACTAAGCTGAATACACTGGCAACACTAAAACACTATAGGCATTGTGGATTTATATCACAAATTGTCCTTGTATTTTTATTATTATGTTGGTGTGTCTTGTTGATTAAATATTTCATATGCCTTCAAATATTTCTTTACCTCTTTTAGAAGGCAAAATACACATGTGGACTTCTAGTAGACTCTTATTTATCTAAATGCAGAATATACTTACTGTATTTAAATATGTCATTATACCTTTCATGTGTACTTACAGCCTCATTAAGTTGTATGGAAATATTATTAAATGGATGTATTTGCTACTGGGGGTGGTTTCACAGATGTTTAAAAATATGCCATCTGACTGTCTTCTGAAATATGGCAAAACTTTGATATCATAATAAAATTATATATTAAGATAGCCAAATACACAGTGACATTCCTCTTTGGGAAGTACGTGAGATCTAGTTATAGATGCTCAATTTTCCTTTTCTGAGGATATTTCAATTTAAGTGTAAACACAGAATTAAAAATTATATAAAAGAAACAGAAGAAAACTCACTGAAATTTCTCAGCCTTGAAGTGTGAAGTTTTAGAGATGTTAGATTTCATATTCTGTTTGTTTTCAAAGATATATTTTTGTCTTTGGAATTGTCAACATATGGCTAAATAAATGTGAAAAGCCTTTGCAAGGCTTTCACGTTAAAAAAAATATCTGGTTAACCTCTATTTTGCATAAAAATAACTGATGCAAAACTCTGTCCCCCAATGTATTAATAAAATAGGACTGATTTGCCTGGAAATTTCATGTATGCTCTGAAATTCAAAAAAAAAATCAAGAATGAAAACTGGTGCTCTGCAGATCCAAGTGCCCCAAAAAATGCTACAAATCCAAAGAATGCTCATGCATGCTACATTTTCTACACTAATATCTCATTTAGCAGTCAAATGTGAAAAAGCACATGTAGCTGGGAAACTTCCTAAAAACAGTACAGGGGGATGGGAAAGAGCACACACGTTTTAAATGAGGCTAGTATTCATTTGTGCTCAAAATTAAAAACTGTACTCATGAAAATAAATGTTTGTTACTAACTAAATTTTGTACGAGTTAAGCCCTTCCTCATCTGTACAAAATTAGTCATAAGTATTATTTTTACTAAGTTTTAAAATCATCTGTTGTAAAAAACAATTTTACCTCAATCTTCTATTTTCTATTTCTTGGTAGGAACTTGTGCTATTCTCTGGGTTTGGTAAAGATGTCCTTGGACTGTCCCACTCAGAAGTACCACTGCTGACAGGAGTTTGCTGTTGCTGCTTCTGCAAGGAGTGGCAGCAAGGATGGCAAAAGACCTCCTGGTTCCCGTGCCCACAGCTGTTCACAAGTTCTCCCTCCACAACTTGCAGTGGGCTGAGAAAAGAGTAAACTGCAAAGTCACCCACACTGTTGGGAACAAGGAACAGAAGTTCAGCTTTCTTCTTTCCCAAGAAAGTGATGGCCTGAGTGACTGAGAGACCGTGGTAGTCATTGCACACAAACCTCAGTGCAATGCAGGAATGTAGGGTCCCTGGAAATTCCTTGAAACAGAGGGATATAGCTGCTCATGTTACACATAAAGCACAAATAAGAAAGCTCCAAATTGCCTGGAGACTGGAAAAGTGACAAGTGCCAAGCCATTCCTGACAGATTCAGCTACATCAGTCCTAGAGAAAATGTTTTAGCTTCCCAGATTTTCTCAGCTAAAACTACAATCAAAACGGAAATGAAAATGCATAGTTACCAAGTTGACAGTTATTTAGACCGCAAACCTGACTTCCTTTGAATTAAAAATGATTTCTGAAAAATAAAAAGTCCTAACACTTGTTCAACAGTTTTAATTTTTAAAAAATAACAGCATTAAAAAATTATTACATTCTTTTACTCTGGCTTTCCATTTGACAATTTTTGTATTTCCTTAATTATGCAATACATGGTAGACTCTTGGATTTTCCCAATAGGTTATAATATACCATCTCTTATAACAAGCACTCTAGTTGGGTACATAATTCTGGCTTTTACAAGGTGTCCAATCAGCTCCTAAAGCAGATGAATTCAGGTTTGTATATAATCTTGAGTAAAAATAAAAATGTTTTAGTGAAGGGTATTTATAAAGGCCATCCTTGGCCTCAGGGGTTAACTCCTTTATGCAATATCTCCTTCTTTGAAATACCCTCTGCAAAAGCCTCTCTTACTACCAAGCGCAGGGACAGTTTCAGACCAAAAAAAAAGGCTAAACTGGGCACTGTGAACACCCCACTTCTAAATATGCAGGATTTTTTCATTAAGAGATTAAAGTGCAGGTAGATTATAAATTTTCATATGCTTCATGCTGTCCCCAAACCCTTCTGCAGCTGTTGCCTCTCTCACTCTCAGTGCTAGTCCCCACAAAACCTATGTGTATCAATAAACTCTGGCTGGATCCAAATCCCAGCAAAACAAAGTTTTCTTGAAGCCTACAGGATTAACAAATACTACAAAACTAAAATAAACTGCAGAAAATTAAATGCATAGTATATAGATCCAGTGAGAGCTCCAAGAGATCACTCCCAGGTGTAGAGGGTGGACAGACTCAGACCAGCTTCTCATGATGTGATAGAAATGTTCCAGCATTCACATTTTGCACGCGTTCCAGCATTCACATTATGCAAGTATTCCACAGTGAGAGTTATGTTCTCTGAAGCATGAATATAAAATAAAGAAGCTTTCAGTGGAAAATATGTGTGCTTTCATCAGTATTTTTCATTTAAATGTGCTTGCATGCTAATCAGAGCCATCATTTAGAAGACAAACTCATGCTCCTCTGGTATCTCGGTTCATTAACTGCTGTACAGAAAGGGCTATGGATTCCAGAAGAAGCATCAGTCCAGAAGCTTCTCCACATGGGAAAAACTCTGATCTTCTGTTTGGCTTCCAGAGAAATTAAGGGAGTTTTATAATGATGGTAATCTCAAAATTTGTGGGTGATAAAGTCTGAAAGAAAGACCACCATTTAGGTTAGCAGATAACCCTCCAGACGCAGCCAGCCAACCATCCAGCCAGCCCCACTAGAAAGCATCTTCACATCAAATGAAGAGCAATTATCTCACAAACACAAAGGGAATGAACTTAGTCTAGGAGCCATCGAAAGCAATACACAAATGCATTCTTGAGAGACAACAGGAATATCTGTATGGACATAAACCACTATACACTCTGCCAGAAGTACGACATCTCAGGATAGGAAGAGACATATGCAAGAGTCCAGACACCATTTATGAAGTTTTAAAATGTAAATTCTTTTGTAACATCACAATTCCCTTATTTTTTGTCATGTAAGTCAATATTATCTGTGGCAAAACTATTAAAAACCATCTTATGTCATTCAACATCTGTTGAATGACACACAATAAAGTCATCTCAGTCCATATATTTTTCAAATAACTGGATAAGGCACACTCCATTTTCTCTAGCACATCAGTAGTGCCTAGAAAAGGGAAAATATATTTTTTTGGACCTTTTAGACTGTTCATGTGAGTTGAAGTATGTCATGCTGCCTTCTAATTTCTGTGAAGAGAAAAAAGAAAAAAGAGGATTCCCCAGAAATGCCCAGAGATACAAGGCAATCTGGCAGCCTTACTCACAGGCTACCCATAGAGTAAAGTACTACTTAACACAAGTACAGTTTGTAGGCTCCAGATTTACAAAGCTGATGAAATATTTGGTCCTTTTATTTGCCTTTTCTGAAATGCAAAAGCAATAAATAGTAGAAGAAAAGATTTCAAGAACATTTTTGTTTGTTTGTTTCACATTATTAATTAACACCAGATGTTAATTTTCTGTATTTTGTTTTTAAGACTGTGGAGCCCTAGGCTCATATGAGCTATGACTTCTGGCTAAGCTTGATTAACTTCCCAATTTCTACTATGTTCATTCTTGCTGTCATATTGAAATCCAATTTTCAAGGGGATGCCAAGTCCTTGATGAAAACAGTCTTTTATTATATCCTAACCAATGGATTAGAATTAGATTGGGCTCATATGGGAATAATCAATCACAGCTTACATTTAGGCCCTTCAGCACATTTAATATGCACTTACACATACAATGTATAAAAAGATATATACTATTAAAAGCATTGTTTTGACACAAGTGAAGCAAATATAGATTCAAAGTATTCTAGGTCATTGGGACACATCTTTTTCCATTAATCTTAATGGAAGAGATAGACCAGGTTCATGCTTGGCTTGCAGTGATACAATTTCACAGAAGTAAGTTGGACAATATTGATTTACTTTTGCTAAGAATAAGGGTGTAGATCTCCCAAAAGAGAATCAGTTTGTGAAACAAAATGATACTGTGCCAGTAAAATTCAAAAGTATTCTCATTTGGCAAAGATAAATTTATTAAAACCCCCGAGCTCCATCTTTTCTTTCAAATATTTCATTCTTATTGATTTTAACATACATGAACTCAAACTACTTAAGTTCCTTTAAACATTAAAAAAGTTCATAAAGAAGGGCTCATAGATAAGCAATTTGCTGATTAATCTCTTAAAAGATTTCTGAAAATATTGGCATCCTCAGAAAATATTACTGGACTTCCTCAGAAATGTGTTAATTTTGGTGGTATTTTGTTTCAGCAAAATATCCAAGCAAATACAGTTCAGTTGTTTCAAACCATGCCAACACTGCAAGAATGCTAAACGAGTTTGTTTTTTTTTTTACCTTCTATTTAATACATTATAAAATATTCCATAACAGAAAAGAAAGACAGTAAATCAAGACCAAAAAAAAGTCTTGATTAATTAAGATATATTTTAATGCATTTTTCCATATACATGAATGTACTGCAGCATAAGGTTTTTCTTAAGATACATAGTTCTTAACATGATTAGTTGGAATTGGTTTCAAATTATTTCACCTTTAAAGGTTTAGTTTGACTACCTAGATAATGCATTTTACTGTACTACACAAACATAATACAAAAGTATTAATTCATGTAAGTATGATTTTATGAGATGATGCAAGCTATCAACAAGTCTGTGTTCTATTTATTTTCTGTAAAGTTTTGTCTTCAAAGAAGATGATTTTAACTACAAGCAAACCTATGGTGAATCCAATCTAAATGGTAATTTAATAACCCACTTTTGTCACCTTCCTTAAATAACATGCTTTTAAAAATGCCTATTGCAAACTTTAAAAAAATCAGACTTTCTTGTCAGGAGAGTTTCTCAAATTGCATGATTCTTCAAGAGTGAATTACAGGGATACAGGCCAATAAAATTTTTATAACTACTTCTTCACCATATCAGAAACACTATGAGAAGGTTTCTGAGTAAAAGAGAAAAATATTTACTCTCTCTTAGATCTGGGTTGTGGGAGATGCTGAATTAATCCCTCATGATGTCATGTAGGCACAGTTCAATAAGAAGAACCACAAATACCTGTATATTAAAAATAGAGTACAATTTAAAGCCAGAAAAAACCCTCAGTTTCTCTGGAAAACCAACCATCAGTTCCTCATTACCACTCTGTGCTCTCTGATTCTTGGCTTTGTCTTTCAGACTCCCACCCAATCAGGACTATGTCAAGTCCAATATTGGCTTTTAGTTTCACTCAGGGACGATAGTCTTTCCAGTGTGTTTTTGAAGCTATTTTGAGCACCACTGAGTGTAGCTTTGCCAGACCTTTGCTCAGTTTTCTGCTTTTACGCTTGTGAACTTGCTATTGGATTAATATATAAAGTGCCCATGGTCACATGTTAGAGTTATAAGTCCATGATACTAATGTATACACATGTTAATACATTAAGGATGTGCTATACCTATTTTTTGACCTGCTGCAAGATTAAATTACTATTCTGGAATACCTTGGGTATTTTTTCCTGACTATGAAGGTTAACTCAGAAAAATACACCAAAGATTTCAATGTCTTCCTACAATGACATTATGGTGGTTCATTCTGAGTGCTAATGGAAGGATGGTGTTGCTGTTTTCAAAAAAGTTTTGCATGGCAATACAGAATTATAGAACAAATAATTTCAAAAATAACCTTAAAAGGCCATATGTTCTTATTCCTGCTGAAAATAGGGCCCACTGTAAATGCCTTCTACAGAACTGAGCCCTATTGAACAGCTTGCTATTCCTATTTAGCTAGAGAATATTCTTACAAAATTATACAGGCCCTGGACACTGATGATCTATTAGACAATTGACCTGTTCAGAAAAAATTCTTGTGATGGGTTCAGCATCAGTAAAAGGACCTAAGAATAGCTGAAGTGGTCACCAACATGCTCCACATTTCAGTCTTAGTAAGTGGTCACACTCACGTATTTATGTTTTGTGGACTGTTAAAATCTATGGACATCTGAGTGCTGATGTGTTACAGGTTTCAAAAATGTTTAATGTGTGGAACTGTTGATTTGCTAGGTTTTTTTAACAAATTTTGTTGCTATGCTTCCAGCAACAGTGGAAGGATAATCTTTCTGGAATATTGAGTCTGATTATATTGAGTAAAGCCTGATTTTTTTACCAAATAAAAGTATAAATATAAAGCTGTTTGTAGGCTAATCTGGAGACAAGAAGAGTTATTAAATGGTTTGTGCTGATAGCTTGGTATATTTTATATTTAAATAAAAAATCACAGCACAGTTGTGACTTTTAATCTCTTTAATGAAGTGGAAAATATCACATGCTTTAACAAACAGACTTTTTTAACTTACAAATCTATGCAAGTAAGATATTCTGCCTCCTAATAAGATGAAAAGCTTTGTAATTCATAAAATAGGAGGAAGAAAGTAAAAAACAATACAAAACAAAACCAAAACTGCAGGGTGCCTCAAAAAGAGTTGTTCAGTTTATAGCTGCAATCCTTTTATTTTCCCTTTCCCTCCTACACCAGAGCTGTATATTCTGGACATATGCAGTGACTGACTTCTGCAATGGCCAGAGCAATTCTCTTCTTAAGAGGGCCTTTATTTTCCTCTGCATTTTAAAGACCCCTCAGGAGAAAAGGGCATTGACAGGTGATTAATTTGGTATGGAAAAGACATCATAGAGCAAAGTTGCAACATTAGGATACTGCTAGAACACTCATTAATGTCTTCTCATTATAAGTGCTTAAGATATTCCATATGCACCCAGCCTTGCAACCATTTCCTGGACTATTTGCTTTTAACACCTTGCTCCTTTCTGTGTGTACCTCCAGCACCCACTTTTTATCTCATCAGCTATGAAATCCTCACCTTTTCCTTCAACAGCCCACTCCTGCTAGCTCACAAGGACTATCAAAATGTTTCCCACATCTTAATTTCACATACATTTTCATATTTCAACTCCCTGACAGTGTCTAGGCAGCCAGTGGCCTGAAATTGCAGGCACATATGCAGCTCTGCATTGTCTTGCATTTTCTTGGTGCTTCCTCTGGTTGCAATGTACCCAGCAGTTGTGTCTGTCTCATCCTTTAAAGTTATGAGTTGCATAATGAAGGATTTTCTTCCTTCTGAATTTTTTCAGACCACGTAGTTCAGCTTGGTCACTGAACATTGCTAGTGCAATAGCAACATACACTACAGGGGTAATAGAAAAATATTTGCTCACAAGAAACTATCAAAAGTAATACATTTTGCTACCCTCTTTGATAAAAATAATGAAAAATTTTTGAGACAATAAGACTCAGTTTAAATAGTTGCTAACAATTTAAAAATTGATAAGGCTGTCTTTTAAATGCTAACTTATCCTGTATCAAAAATTACTGCTTTTTATCAACACTATGAAAAAGCTAGGCAATTTATAGGGTCATCTAGCTTTTAATGGGTTGATGTAAAAATGAAAAATATTTGCAAAAGTATTGTCTACAAAGCCTTCAGTAAAACATTATGTCATGTATGGGAATGGGTAGTATACTCTGGTACTCGGTGATTGATTGCTTCCCATTTAAATGACACTTGCTGAATTCTGAGGGACTTTCATTTGCTGTATAACATTTCTTTTCTAGTCCTTAAATACATGCACATTCACACACAAAAACACATTGAACAAGACAGATGTATTAACACTTGTTAGCAGGTCAAACTGAAACATTTTCAAGGACACAGTGTTCTCTTTGACCTGCTAACACTTAAGCAAGCTGCAACAGCCCTATATAATTCAGATTGTAATATGCTTTACTTAACCTTTGTTAACTAACACATGAAGGAACAGCTTTTCCTTTTAGTGAGGACAAAGCATGGTATTTCAAAAGGGCTTATGTGAGTTGAGAGTATGGCTCTGTACACAGTTAAATCCTACATTTGACTGCTGAACCCATTCTTTCCCCTTCCCACCCAAATCCACATGGAAACGACAAAATAGGGAAAAAATTGTAGAATTGAAAATACTTTGAATTGTTTTCCATACGAAAATCAAAAAAATATATACAGTATTTTCCATGTATGCATGATGTTCCCTTGTAGACAACGTGAAACATCTAAAGGTACTTGTCAGAAACAATCCAAGGAAATGAAGGATTAGGTTCATGGATGTGCTGCAAAATAAGATGCACTGGTTTATCCTCTTAGTCACTGGTGCACATCCAATAGTGTCCAAACTACAGTTCTTGCTTTTACTTCTGGGATTTGAGATCAGACTTTTTGACAGTCCTCAGCAGAGCATGCCCTCACAAGAATGCTGTAGACTACTCCAGGCTAGCTCTCAGAGTAGTTGGAGACCCAGGTAAACAACCTCATCACTGCTGGAGTTTCTGAAGTACTGAGTTACAGGAGGGTAACTCCTCTCCTGATTCTTTTTCAGGGATCATTAAAGCACACTAGAAACTTTTTAGCAGCTTCTGTTTCAGGGATTGTAGGAGCTCTACCCCACAAGTACAGTGTCATCTGTTTGAAGGAAAATGCTTCATTCAGACACACTCTTTTGCCTGGCTCAGATCTGCCATCTGGATTCAGTAGCCCAGTCACCACATTTTTAACTTCTTCTAAGCCTTTTGAGCCTCCTAAGCCTTTTTACTGTGGTCTGTGATTACACTTGACTTTTGTATAGGAAGCACAGAGTAAGGGAAAGAAAGGGTCCTGCCAGACACAGGCTGTCCTTAACAAAAATATGCTGTCTCAGTGAACAGGCTGACTCCCTGCAGGTCGAAAGTATTATCGTGGTGAGTCTAGCAAATTTTGGTGAATATCAGAGATTAAAAAGCTGTTCTCACTGAGCCCTGGTTCCCTTTGTCTGTAGGGTTATCTGGGGAATGTTCTTCCACCCCCTCACTGCAGTCACCCACAATATAGAATGAAAACGTGATTCTTAATTAAATTCCACAGTCTATCAGTTTTCCAAAACCCTCCCTTCAGACACATGAAGGTAAATGTTTCCCCTCTTGTGCTGTATCCCAATGCCTTTGTGTAGAAAAATTAAGTCTCCATATGGTATAATTTTGAAAGGTAAAATGAAGATTGGACAGTTCAAATGATATCACTTGAATGATCTAATACCAGTAATCTACTTGAAGAAATTTGCAAGAAACAAAATCCCAAATTTCTTTTTAATTTTGAACACGGTTAATTGCAGGATTGTCAGTCCTGAATAGCTCATAGCACTGGGCAAGAAGAATATTGAAGATGTAGCTGTCTTGGATCATATCTTGGATCTTCAGATCTAGTCTTGGACCATTCTGGGACCTCATACAAGTTTGCTGACTGAGACAATGATTTTAGAGGTAACTGATACTACAACCTAGACTAAGGTAAAAGTAATCCAGCCTTGTAGGCATATTTAATTTTCCACTGTCAGTACAATGGATTCTGCCAGGGAAGACCGCAGAGAAGCAGTGAGATTTCTGTTGCAAGCCTCTGAACAGAACCACTGGGATTTTAGGAGGTAGATGGGAGCAAGTGTCTAAGAGGAGATCCTGCAGTTTATAGGGTCTCAGGAAGCTGCCTTTCTCTTTTCCCACTTCTTATTGCTTCTCTATCATTTTCTGTCTATATACAGTCAAACCACTGAAAAGATAGTAAAAAATCATTCCAATATGGATAAGAATTGTGAAATAATCTTCTGTTTATTTTCTTTTCTTTTTCACCATTAATCCCCCAGAGAGATACAGAACAATTTGATTTAGTGATGCAACCTGCACTGGCTTGAAAGCAGGCAAAGAAAAGAAAGGAGATGGAGTAAGAATTGCAAAAAACTAAAAGAGTTCTCAAGACCCTCCCTTGGAGGCCCTGGAAGATGTTAACATAAGGTCTCCCAGTGGATAGGCACAGCTCTGGAGGCACATGAGCAAGAATAAAATTTTAGAATAACAAAAGCTGAGAGAGCTTCTGTAACTCAGCATGTCCCCATTTTTATAAAAGCATTAGTATGACAGGACCACTAAGTAAAGGCCTCCAGTTTTCTTATTTAAACAAATGAATTACAAAACACATCAATACAAAAGGGATACCTGCTATATTGCCCAAAAGCAATATTTTTTCTCAAGTGAGTACAGACATTGGGGAATACATGTTATTGTTCTATGTGTGAAAATTCAGGTTCATGGAGGGCTTCAAACACTCTCCAACACAACTATTGTTTCCTTCCTCAGAGCATTCAGAACAATGGTGAGTGCGTGCAAGGAGAAAATTTCAATATCTGAAATACAGACTGTGCTCACAGAGTAAACAGTTTCCTTAGTGTCTGCTGTCTTTCCTTCCCAATTCCCTGGGCTTATTAAGGAAATAATTGAAAAAAACTAAGCTAAACAAGGAAGACTGCCAGAAGAAGACACACCATCTAAAAATACAACTGTGGAATAGTCTTTACAGGTAAAGGCTGAAATCACTGACAGATATCTGATATTCAGCCAGAATTTCCTGACTTGGCTTTCAGCTGTTCTTCAATACATTAAATGACTTATCAAACAATGTTAAACAAATTGTTCAATTTCTTGGTTGGAGCTCTTTATAACCCCATTTGACAAGGGGAGAGTACCAACACCCATTATTGCCTGTTTCTATCTGTTCCTGGTGTTCTGCTTCCATATCTGTAATATTTAGTCATCTCTGTACCAAATAGTTTACATTCTACATTTATGTAAGGTTTTTCTTTGATTTTGTCAGTAATTGCAATGCATAAAGAAAAATACAATTCATTAAAAAATCTTGTAGGCAAATACAACATTTGTCTCAATACAAGGCAACAACTTGCTCTTTGTTGCTGTGGTGCTATAGCTATTTGCTATTCCCAGTTTTAAGTACAAATTGCAATTCTATTGTGAAGTTATGAAATATCAAATTAATGTTTCCAGCCCAAATAAAAGCACATGCTTAAAGAAATATTGTGTATATTAATACTCATAAGACTGATTTGTTTGACTGGATCTTTAGTTCAAAGGTTTTTTGGTGTCACTCTATCATGTTAACAAGTATTCAGCACCTGAAACTTTTTTAAAGTATTATGTTATCCCCAATTGCCTCTATGCCACCTTCTCCATGGCTAAACATAAAGTAATCACTACACACTAGTGAGCAATTTATATTACAACTGTGTCTCACAGTCTGTGTCTGCCCCTTCAAATACCCTAAATATCAACTCATTCTCCACAATACATTTGAAGGGGAACATGAATGAAGTGGGAAAGTTTATTTCTAATGTTCCCACCTTCCACCTTTTCAAATGCATAAATAAGCATTTCGGCTTTTAAGATGTGTGCTGTAAATCATGGCTTTAATTCCTCAACAAATCTACCCCAGGACAGACAGGCTGAGCTCAAGCACTCCAATACTATTAATAGTCCATTCCAACAGCTTCAGTCCCAACTTTCCTGCTTCTCGTCTCTGTGCAGGGAAGGAGCCAAAGTAGTGGTGTGTACATTTCTTATACAACTTCACCCATCATGGGTTTGGCACCAACAGCTACAACTCCATTCTGAACCTAAGACTTCCCAATAGGAGTTGAAACAGCACATATCAATAACACTTCCCTATGAGAAGATAAACAATGTTTTCTTACTAAAGTTAGACAACTGCACAATTTTGATTACACTGTGTCAGTTTTAATCAACTGCTTCACTGTGATATTGCTTAAGGAAAAAAAATAGGAGGAACTTCATTTTCTCCTCAAATCTGTCATCAAGAGCACCAACTACAATCTTAAAAACTTTTGTTCAAAACACAAGTTTTGCCAATCTCAAAGGCTGTCATCTCTGAGGTACATTGAACTAATTAGTAATTTAGCAGGAGTAGAGGCAAAGAAGTTCACTTCAGGCACTTTGGTAGACAGACAAAGAACAAAGTTCCTTTATCTGTATTAATACTTTAAAAATACCATTAATGTCCTGCAGCAAAAACAGTACCTGGAATGATTTTATGGAGTCAGTGCTTAATTTGAAAATATTCACACATTAAAAATATTTAATGAAACCAATTAGGAACCAAATTGCTTTCCTTTCAACAGAAGGAAATAATACTAATAGATAAATAATTTTAATGTATGCATTATAACAAAGTCTGACTCACCAGGATCCCAGACAAAGGCTAAAGCATGGCAGTGTCTGCCTCCCACCAATGAAATGGTGATTCACACTGGAATGTATCATGGCCAAATCCATGACCATCCCCACCCTAATTGCAGGCAGACACAGGATTTGCCCCAAACTCTATTTCACTTTTCTGTTTCCCTTGTTACTGTCTTACTGATGGGAGTTATGTATATTTTCCTAGGGGAATTGGATGGTCCCACCATCAGAATATTTTGTTTTCAAATGCACAACACAGGTCCATCCCATTTCCAAAGCCAGGGTGGACAATCCTTTGCGTGACCAAACAGAAACAAATATTTAAGGTATATTCAAGAGAAAAGAATAAAATCCTCTTCTTATATATACACCCACCTCCCAAGTCAGTCCATGGCTGGTAGTCCTGATGTGTGACAATCTGTGCCCTCTAAGCCAAAGTTGTACCAAGCTGTACTCCACCCAGAATTGTACAATAGACTCTGCTCTATCCCAGCAGGCTCCTAGTCCACCTAGTTTAAATGCCTCCAATAGCCCAGTTGCATTGGAAGAAGGGTATTTTCTATTGCAATAACTGTGCACAATTTTTAGAAAAATATTTATATACACAAAAATAAATTAAATATCAAAAATCAGTATCCAGCCAGACATTATTGCCTATAATGTGTTATACCTAGTGCATAAAGTCAAAGGAATAAACACAAAAAGGTTTTTATATGTGATTAAAAAGAAAAGTATCTCAAAAGTGATTAAATGTACTCTATTGGCCTTTATTGTTTATCTTTAAGCTTTCAAACAAGCAGTTTGCAGGATGAGAGCTTTCAAATCTTCTACAAAATCCTAGTGAATTAGGAAATTATGCATTGAACTGATATAAAGTTGGGTTTTGGGACTCTAAGTCAGTTGGTTTAAAATAATTTCCTTGAATCACAATAGATTCAAGATCTTTTTTTATAGAATGAAGTAATAAGTATTGGTTCTGTGCTGATGATGAACAAGTTGGTATTACAGGTGAACCTTTGCATTACTTAATCTTTTTCTTCTTTTAGCTATCAAAACCAAATATAAAACCACTGCACAATTCCCCTAATCATAAGCTACAGTTCACTGGCTATTTTTAAGGAGGTTGCCCTAACCCTGTTGTTTTCTCTTGTAGGACCAAAAATTTCAATGGTAAATTGTTTACGAATGCAGTGAAAGGATTTCATTGCTTTTTAAATATACATATATATATGAGATTAATCTAATTTCTTTGAGAAGCAAACTACTGTGTATAGCTGTCCTTACCCAGTAGATGGATGGTAGAAAATTAGTAGTCAGAATGGTATTTTTACTCCTCATATAGCTTTTTACCACATAGTCAGAGCATAAGGCATTCTATCTCTAATTGCTTGAAGTATAATTAGACAGAGAAAAATATGAAATGAAGGAAAGAAAAATGATGTGTTCAGTGTCAAATCTTTCTACACTTGCTGGAGCTTGGCACTCCTCTGACTCACAGATCCTTGTGACACCTGTAACCCTGCTGTAAGGGATAATGACCACATAGAGGAAGGACCAAGTGAGTTCTTGCAAAAGTATCTAAATTCCTAAATGTGTTTTATAAAACTTTTCTGTCAAGTGACTTGTCTAAATCGACACAGACACTTTTCAGAAGAAGAGGGAGTCCTCTGAGTCCCAGAAAAGTGGTTTAATTACCTCAGCCTTCTTCCTTAGCAGAAGCTATAAGGCAACAGAATAATTACATAATAACTGTGTTTAAAAGCTCATCATTTAGACCATGCAAAGTGAACTGAAAAGTTGTAAACTGACATTTGGAAAGGTGACCTGAATCTTTTTTTCAGTCACTTATTCTCTGAGCTGCAAAATTTGAATTCTAAACTGCACTTAAATGCAACCACTGGCAATTATTAT
Source organism: Vidua macroura (assembly GCF_024509145.1). Lineage (NCBI taxonomy): Eukaryota > Metazoa > Chordata > Aves > Passeriformes > Viduidae > Vidua > Vidua macroura. The sequence goes on from NC_071571.1 coordinate 13,016,771, forward strand.
TTTTTAAATACCTTAAAAAAGGGTGAATAAATGAATTTTTTGCTGTCTGAGGATACTAGTACTAGAATGGTATGGTATAATTTAAAAACACTCTAAAACAAGCAAAGCCCCATCCTATTTCAGTTTCATAATTTTACTAGTAAATTTTCACCAACATGCCATAAGTAAACTGCTTGCAGCATACTTTAATCATTTGCCAGACACAGTCAAATAAGTGAGATTTCTGGGTAGGCCATTTGTCTTGAATTTGAATCCAAATGACAGAATTATTTGGATACAGCACAATTAAGTCTGTCCAGTTATGATGGCCATTTAATGAGCTTCTCCAAGGCAGAAGGGAGTTCGCTCTACCTGTCTAACCAGGGTTTTAATATGCCATAAAGCTAACATAATAAATAATTTAAGTGTTGAAACATTACAAACTAAGACTTTCCCAGTGAGTCAGTAACGTGGATTGTCACACATGGAGACAGCCATTAGGAATCCAACCAAAAACAAAGTGAAAAAAAGTAGATCACAATATTTGACTACTAAATATTACAAATGTGCTGTCTCTCTTCAATGGAACACGTTATGGTTTGAGATAGTTGTAACTTTCACTTGACAGGCATTTTGTGGCTCTGCCTATAGGTCTGCTCTCAGGTGTCATGTTGCTAGAAGGCACAGTCCTGGGGAAGAGTGAGTGGATGAATGAAGACAGGGATCATCTCACAAAGTTGTATCAGAAATCATACACTGCCCTATTTTAAGCAGAAAACCCAAATGATTTCTATCAGACACTAAATTAACCCAGCGGGGATTTCTGACTGTTCCAGGCAGAAAACTACTTTATTCATAAGAATAATTGGATATTCAAGAGATCGTCATGTTTTGTGCCACGAGTCGTAAACGTTGGCTCATCCATAAAGGATTGTCATGGGGTCTGTGCCTCTTTACCAAGGCAATTATGCAGTTGGTTAAGTTCAGCAATGCCCTGAAACCTACCTTTAGGACAGAGTCAAGGTCCTAAACCAACAGGAGGTGGCCTTTTCAGTGACGAGCAGGAATGAAGTTGGCAGCATTGCCTTAGGAGCTTCCTCTGTTGCTTATTATACAAACCAGCTAAAAGGAAATGGAAATTATGTTAGAAATAGAGAAATACATGGAGGTGAGGAGGATAAGAGGACTGTCCACCTTTAAAAAGGAAATGTGAAAATTACCCTTAGTTGTGGTCCTCCAGGAACAAAAGGAGGAGATGATTTTTACATCTGCTGAATTTTCCAAGTCCTCCCTTCTTTTTGGTTGCAAAAATACATAATTCAAAGACAAAAACATTTTTTCAGCACCATAAAAAGTTCACAAGTTAGGAGGTAATTGCATTAGCACGCTGAGAAAAGAGAAGAGAATGCAAGAAATCCTGATTGGCGTTCCTCTGTTTAAAAGGAATTATTTTCCAATACCTGAGCATGCCCAGAGGAGCTAGTCTCTGAGCAGCTGTGAAACAGAACCTTTTTACTTCAGGGTTAGTGCAGGGAGCTCATTAGCACAGCCTCAACCCTCAGCTAAACAGCCTTGTTTGCATATTGAAGCAATAGAATGTGAAGGTGTTAAAAAGGAAGAATTGCAGCCGCTACTCCTGACTGACATGTCTATCTGGGCTCTTGTGTTTACAAGAGAATAACGAAGCTGCCCCAAAGCCCCTACTGGGCCTGATTATTATGCAGAGGCTTCTTAGATTATGTATAATTGATATCCATTTTCCCTCCAGCTAACCAATGGCAGCTCTCAGGAGTAATGCTCACTCTCCTGCATCTTACCAAGCAAGCAAACACTGGAAATTGCTATCTTTTGCTAGGCTTAATAATTTTTAAAGACCAGAAATTGACATTTACATTTTTCAGAAGCACAGATTACTGCACTGTTGGTGGGGTTTTCCTGCTAATAGCAATCAAACAGTGGAGATACTGTATTTAAGGGTGATGATGATCTGGGGCTATGTTTGTGTACCATTTTGAGATATTTATGTACACATAAGTTTAATGGACTGTGTATATAACATGTGTGAATGCCCCAGTTTTTCCATGCAATCACAATATGGCAACAAAAAGCAAGGGCAAGTTCTGAAAGCTTACTTTCTGCTGTTTTTTGTGAAAGATTTGCAAGGTGAGTTATGCAGGCAAGGACATTCCTTCAATTACATTTACTGGTCCCCTTTCTGTACTTACAATAGTTATCTTCATCCTTACAATTTAGGCCAAATGTTCAATTCCTAAAATTGACACAGGCATGAAATTAAGTAGTGCAGTGCTCATTTTTTATTGCTTAGATATTTCTCTCGTCTTCTAAGAGAAAATCCCATTGAAGTTCTTCCTCAAAAATGAGATATTACATTTAGCCTTTCAATTACAAAGTTATGAGATATGAGAAAAGGGAGGTTTTTATTTCACTGACCAATTTTTTGGGTTTGGGTTTGTTTTGGGTTTCTTTTTTTCCTACTTCAGAGCTTTTGAAAAGATGTTTGTGTGGGAGGATTGGGCACAATAATTTTTAAAGTTTTTTCCAGTAAAGAGTTGATCTTGAAAATGAAATGCTAATAGCTTGAGATAAACACATAAAGTCTGTATAACTCTCTCTATGTGCTGCACTTCAATCCTGACCTTCAGCCTTTCTGCTGTTTTGGCCCTGGATATCTCTTCAGCACAAGCTGTCAGTTGCATGGAGAATTTTTTATCCATACAAATAGTTTCCAGAATAAGGATGTGTCCAGTCCAATCATTTTCATGTCACCTTTCTCTCTAGAGGTGAAGACCTAACTCACTAAATCCTTTCTGCTACCCAACCTTGGCAGAATTTTAATTTTAATCTGCTCTCTGAGGAGATGCATAAGAAAATGCAAGGAATATTAATACATGGGCTGAACTAGTCTGAATGTGCAAAGGTGAAGTTTCTTTCAGCCACTTGCATATATACCTATTTAAAAGCATAGCCATTATGAGTGCACTAAACCCCCTCTGTGCACAGAGCAAGGCAAATCAACAGAAAGGAAAATTGTGAATTAATTTAACTACTTATACCTGCAGATTTCCTACAAAATTCTACATACTTCTTCCATGGTGAATATCTGGGCAAAACTAGATAATAATAAGTAAGGAGCGTACAATCTTTACATAGCTGATTTTTGTTCCAGTAACTTTTCAGAAAACAGAGAGCAGTCAAAAAAACTGAACAGCTTGCATCTGCCCTTACCTTAGCATACCTGCCTTTATGTTACAGAAACATAAATAGACAGAAACCAACTGTAGCAAAAAAAATTCTGCCAAAAGAAAGGCAGGAACAGTCCCAACAGGCAATCATTCATATAGTGACCTCCTGACCTGTATTTAACAAAAACTGCACACTAGTTCTAAGAAAGAGTGAAGTCAAATAGACATTTCAGAGTTGCACCTTTGGCCAGTGGACCACAGGACTGCAGTCTGCACTGTCACACAAGGATTTCAGGCCACATAATTACATTCCAAGCAGTGTTAGCTCTGCATTGACCAGGTAAATCTGTTAAGAGATAGACTAACTCTTTTTTATAATGTAAGCTTCTGCTTTTTACATAAGCCTCTGCAAAGCGGTCGCTGCAGTTCTACAAAGAGCTTCCTGGTCACATACATCTGTCTCTCCACCTCCTTTCAGGTGCTAACTTTCATTAAAAGAAGCTTCAATTAAATATTAATTTATTACTTATTTATTACATAGTGCTTTTCCATGCCACAAATTGCTGAGCTTGCCATACAGATCCTATTTGATCTCTGGGAGGAAAGGAAGAAGGCTGGGTGTCCATGGATGGGAGGGAGCATGATCTGTATTGAGATGCAGCCCAAATTATGAAAGACTTAAGTTGCATCCAACACTTATAATCTCAGGGGTGGCTCTATTATAAGGCATGTTCGTGTTGTTCACACCCTCAGTATGATTTTGAGATGCTCCTCAAAAGTATTAGTAGTATTCTGCCATCCCTTCTCCTTGGTAAAAAAGTTAGCAGAAAGATGGTCTGACCTTTTCTTTTGCCTTTTCTTTAAAAATGCTGAAGCAGAAGCCTCCTTGGACCTCCACGAGTGTCCAAAAGAGGACACAAAGGACGCTTTCCTCTTCTTCAGAAATGTGGAACCACCTCACTGCTCTCGGTTTGGGGTCCTTCTCCAGGACCCTCTCATGAGGAGCGAGCACGTTTGGCCTGATTTGCTCTGTACTTGTAGGATCTCTCAGTAGAGATAGGGGCTGGCTTAAAAACCACAAAATCTGAACTGTTACGGTGATGTAACTCTTTTCCTTCTGTCCTTGGCTCTATAAGTCTAAAATAAGGACACAAAGTCTTCCTTCTGAAGAGTAGACTCTGTTTCTCAGTATTCTTTCCCTGAGAAGAGGTATAAAAAAAAAATGAATGTTTTTCTTTTATAATTGAGAATATTTTCCAAAGTCCATTTACCATCATCACAGGCAGAATATTTGTGCTGACTGTCTGAAAAACATCATAATCAATAAATACGCCAGGTGATGTACAGACTTTGTTTTGGTCCAAGTCTCTATATGATCAATCAATATCAATTAAGAAATATTCAATGTTTGGTCCATGAAAGCATTTAAGTATTAACTTACATATTAAGACTTAAGTTTAAAAGGTTGACTGAAAACCTCATAAGAGGTTTTTTCTCTTTCTTTACATTTGATTTTAGATTACACCAGATTTTTCTCATCCTAGGTTGGTAACTTCCCGGGTCCAGGTCCAAGGCACACAGCCATACATGAAAATCTACATTTTAAATAAGGCAACATATCTCTTCTATTTATTCCCTGCTTATAATTTTGTTTGGTAGTAACAGGGGTCTTTTGAGTCACAGCTTCTGTGTCACCCTGATGGCACATGGCCCACATGAAGCCATAGCATAAAAATAACTGTGGGGCATGGTTATAGCAAAGAATAATTGAAGGCCCAGAAACCTATAATCCAGAATAAATTTTGGCTTGCCATTCAGTGTGTTCTCTATTCATTACTATTCAGTGGAAGTGCCATACACACAAACAATAAAAAGTTTACTCTTGGTACTAGAATTCTCACCTGCAAGAAGGCAAAACAGCCTAAAGTGGAGAAAAAAATAACTGCTGGAATGAATATTTAATGACTTCTTCAAGAAGTTAGCACAGGAAGGGAGAAGAACAAAGTTTGCCCTTCAAAGACTGCTCTTGTATAAGGTCAGTGAAATTTGTTTTACAACTGTACTGAAATAAAACAAAAATTCCCTCTAAAGTAAATTGGTCCTTTGTTGCTTCTCAGACACACTGTGAAACACCTGAAACTTTCTGTATCCTAAAGAAACTGGCTATATCTTTATGTAAATACAGAAATTATTATAATCTCTTTTGTAGTCAAAACTCTTATTGTTCCATATTGTTTCCTACTTCAACAAAGGAATTTAACAGAATCCATTTGCACAAGCCAGTATCCAGGAGCTACAACTCTTCATTTCCCCTATGCCTTGCTGAGCTATAGCTATTGTACATTATCTGAATCTTACTGACCATAGTGCCTTACAAAATGTTTCTGCCTCAGAATTTACATCATTTTGTGTACAGGAATCACAAAAAAAATATGACAAAGTAAAGTAATGCTCTTTGAAGAGGCATTAAAAGTACCTCTGTGTAAGACAATCACCTCTGCTAACTCAATGAGCTAAAATTTCAAGTCATAAGAATCTGTTTATATCCAGAAAAACATAGGTCCTAAAGTTTTCAAGACAGTATAAAGAACAGTCACTTATTTATTTTCAAGACTGTTAGTCTTTCTATCTTTCATGTTTATCACTGCATTTCTCTTAATTTCCTGTCAGACCAGCTACATTGATAGAATACCACAGAAACAAAAGAAAACTTCCACAGTCAAGTGCTGCTTGCTTGGGCTGCTTTGTTCCTCAGAAGTCCTTTTTCAGGCAGCACCTCATTGCTGCAACAAATTAATCACCAAAGCCCAGGTCTGGTAATGAAGTGCTATGGATTTGAAAGAGTTTGAAAGACATCTACATCTATTACCTGAAAGAAAAATGAGGTGAGTGCTCAGCCTGGGAAAATTAGCACAGCAGCTCTGTCAGAGGCCAGTCATCCTCTGGAGCAGTTATTAGTGAAATTAGGTAAGTCTCAAAACACTGTGGTTCATTTTTGGCCTGTGCCAAGCGTCATGTTTACAGTTGTACTTGAAATCTAGAACTGCATGGATCTTGGGTTGCCATTTACCACAGGTTTGGTGAAACAAACTATTCTCAAATACTGGAATCAGGCTTATCTTTGTTAGTACTCACAGAGGCTGAGATTAAAATACATGCTACTCGTTAGTCTATTTTCATCCTTCCCCTTTCTAAGCTTGTCATAACTTTTATCATGTTCTGAAGGAACAATTGTGATGTTTATCCCATCATTCAAGTGGCTAAATTAATTATATTCTCTCTCAAAAAGTTTTTGCATTTTGCCACTGTAAAATAAGACAACACTTTTGGGAGATAGGATGGACAGATGTCTTTGGCTTCAAGGTAAAACAAGAGGATGGGGAAAACACATAAATGCATAAATATGGTATTTCCTGAGTCCCACTGAAACGCCCTGCAGAAACATTCAGCATATGTCTCCTGTGACACTTGAGACTCAATCCAAGACTGCTATAGTAATCAGTCTCTTAATGCTCCACTGACAGACTTGCTCTGCTCAAGCTCCACATCCCTCTGGACAGGAAGAGTCAGCAACTCCTCTGTAAAGTGGTGTTAGTCCAAACGCCTTCTCGTGAAGATGGATCAAGTGCAAGAAATCATCCACAACCAAATAGAACAGCTCACTTCGGGCAGAATGGATACTTTGAGACTGAGATGGAGTTTGGCCCTGACGCAGGAGCTCAGTTATGGCAATTTTGCTCTGAATCCCTGAAGTTACCCTATTTTTCTTTCAATTAAAATTACTGCAACAGAAAGCAGAATCAATGCCAAGTAGATTGTATTACTGACACAGCAATTGGGAGCTCATAGCAAAAATGCATCCCCTACCCTTTTATTGGAAATTTATCTCCCAGCAATAAAGAAGAGAGAAATGAAGAATATGTGTTGAGGTTTCCAATTAAAGCATTATGAAGCATGTCAAGTGCTGAACACATAATGCATAAACACATCAATCTCTGCCTCTCAGCTTTTTCTAAACCAAGACATTCTCCTATCTCTCCAGGCATTACATTTGACTTAGTTTCAGGACAGTAGAATTGCCTAGAGTCATGGCCTTTCTCAGGATCATAATATGAGCCATTAAGCAAAACATATCCATCCAAGATTTTGTATTTAACAATATCAGAACCATGTCTCTGTATTATTCCAGGATATTATTTAACAATTTTTTGCAGAGTAAACAAGGAATAGGTTTCATTCTGTTTCCCTTACATTTCAGATACCTATAAATATACACACAAAGAAAGTATAGAATATAAACATTTTTGTAATGAAGCATACATGGGAAGTCATCTCATCCACTTAAAAACACAGACTCTCAAATTAAGGTAGTTCAAAAGAAAGCACATGTCATTCTATCACAGGTGTCTAAGGCAAGTGTAATGAAGCTGAGTCTGTCTAGATGTCTAACATTAAGATGCCTGAAATTAGAGAAGATGAAGACCCACTGCTGTGTGGCAGACCAAGACAAAGGATTTGGGCCAATGTGGAAAGACTGGGACCATCTGTATGAACTAACTTTTGTTACAAACTTCTGAAGATGTATAATACTCCCTGTTGTTCTTGGAGAGTTAGGTTCCCTGACCACAGGTAACAAAAGGGATTTGTAAGAATAGAATATATTGTCATTCATTTAGTGACGTAATTTATTGGAGAGATCATATACAACACTCCAGTGTGCAAAATCTTTCTCCTGTGACAAATAAGCTACTGTATTAAATTTAGAAATTAATATTTATCTACATCTAAAGCACAAGACAATTTGTAGATGTGCAGGGCAGCAGCAAACTTTCAGTAATAGACTGATCCCATACTCCAAGCATGAGAACTTTTCTCAACCATAATTACTTCTGCATATCACACCTTTATCCAAGCCTCACCACACTGACCTTATCAGTGTCTTTCATTTAGGATTTATTCTTGTGTGTTACATCAGAAATCTATAGATTTTTGATAGTAAAAAGGCTGACTGTGACTTTTCCCAAGATTTTTAGATGCTGATATTGAGAGAAATGGCCATCATAATTAAACAGGTACGACAGACATTAAAAAAAAAAAAAAACCATAGCTGCCCATTTTTACACAGATTGTCAGAAAATTTTACATATTTTCAAAATACAAGTTTCACCAGAAGAGGAAAATGATGGGGTATGTGGGGACATGAAGAAGTCAGACTCTCTTCAAGGAATGAAGAATCTGGGCATGGCCAACAATCTGTTAGTTGTGGAAAACCCTACACCATGAGAACTAACAAGCAGTGTAAAGATATTAGTATAGATAGTAAGGTCTCCCCTGAATTCAAGGTAACAAAACACCTTTATGTAGGCAACAATCCTTTTAACCATCAGTCATCAGTTAATTCATAGTTGCCATAGCAGAAAGCAGCTGAAGTATTTCAAAGAGTGTCATTTCAGAATTGCTGCCAGAAATTGGAGATGAAGGCTTATCAGCATGGAAAACACAAATCTGGCACAGACCTCATGTAAACTAACAGTAGCAAGTGAGAGGCTGAAGTTCAAATGCCCTTTTTTGTTCCATTCCACCCCGCTTTGATATTGTAATTTCTAAGTTTGAATCAGTGGAACACAGTAGCTGGTCCCTTGCCTTAGTCAGTGTTTGTCTGGCATCTACCAAAATGCAGCTTGGCCTGTGGTTCCGCTTTCCAGGCATTACAATACAAATGTGTAAATAGCAAACATAATCATTCATTGAGCTGATATTCTTTCTATTAATCTCTCTAACTAAAAAATTTTCTATATCCGCTAGCTAGGAACTTCATTAGAAATACAAAATCTTTGAGGAAGACTAAATAGCAATGTGGATAAACAAATACTTCTATGAATATCTTAATAAAAAGAATATTCAACAACCAGCTTGCAACACAAAAAAATCAGAAACATCTTCTTCATGTTAAAAGTCAGTTAGAAAAGTTGTGATGGTGAAATTAGAATGGTCTACAGATAGAAGCATGGCAAATTGTGTAAGGGAAGATGATGTTCTGCCATGACACTGATTTTTTTAATTAGAAAAAAACAGATGAGTTTTCCTGTGCACAAACTTCAGAATGCAGTGTTATTCTTTGTAGTTATATATCATATTGAATTATCACCTTCTGTTCTTCTTAGTTACTTTCACAGGGCATAAATATTTATTCCATTGACCATTCCAACTACCTAAAATGAATGCCATCTACCATGTAAAAATTTTTTTGTTATTGACTAGGCCTTGCTTCTACCAGCACAAAGTCTTTTTATATCTCTATTATTGTAGATATTTTATGTCTTTTTTCTGTCCCATTGTTGCTTAATGAAACCCTTCCCAAAATTGTGCCAGCCACAGCAGGAAGCATTCTCACATTAAAAGCTTTGTTACCTAAATAAAGAAAACAATAAGAGATTGAAAAAGAGGGCACATTACAACTGGGGAACTGAGACACAGACTGATTTGCTCAAAAGTATTTTCCAAAGACATACAATAAATCAGTGGCAAAAGGTCTGATTCCTCATTCCCTACTCACTCTCAAACTTTCCTTTCTTTTATTATTTCCTTTTCTACATGATGTTACTTACCCATACACATGAACAAGATAACTATCACAATTATTATGCCATCCTATAGCACTAAGGATGAATAAAAATGCAGGCTATGGAGTGTATCAGTTTTATACTGGTGCTTTTGAGTGTCACAGATCTCCACCCATAACTGCTCTACATCACTGTTTCCATAGTAACAAGATAACATGAGAGGCTTTGGTGTATGTTACAGTCTCTGAAAGAGTCCAACCTCAAGATGAGAATATCATATTGGACTTTGTAAATGAATTCTGATTTGTACCTTTCATGCAAAATATCTCTCTGAATGAGGTACCCACTTGAACAGTGAAGTTATTCAATTTGATGATAGTAAAAATTGTAGATTGAAGAGAAAACAGGTTTTAATGTGTAACAAGGAGCTGAAAACGCTTTTCCTTTTAGATAACAGGAGCTGTAAGGCAACATATTCCCATGCCAAATTAAAAATGTTTATAGTAAATTGACAGGAAGGAATTATGTGATGGTACTGGCATATAAGGACCAGAAAAATACTGTAGAAAATTTTTAATACAGACTAGTCCCCCAAAATATAGCTGATGGCTGAGGAAAAGGTATGATGTGAGATCACTCCATAGTACAGATATAATGTTAGCAACCAGGTGTCTGCACATCCCAGCAGCTGAGATCTGGGAGATGACAGACTAAAGAAGTAAAAGAGCCCAATGAAAGGACAGCAAGCTACACTGGAGCTGAGAAATAGCAACAGGCACAATGGAAAAGGATCTGATTTGTGTAATGTGGTCAAAAAACTGCTGGGAATATGTACATGGAGGACAGAAGAGAGACAATGGTACTGCAAAGGTAAGTAAGAGAAAAATCACGTACAACTTGTAGACAAATAATACACATTGAATTCCAGGAACCATTTTTACCACTTCTAAAAATTTGACCTGGGGTACAGCAATACCAACAAACCTCTTCCCTCTGCTGAGCTCCAAAACCCACTACATAAGCTCACTTCCTGATCTTATTTTTGGAACATTTTTCAGGATATCAGTTGTTTCATAGAATAGTTTGAAGTGCACAGTACACGTAATAGGTTGTAAAACATAGGAAATTTTCTGACTGGCTCCCTGTGTGGCAGGAATGTGATTGAAATACTGTAATATGATGCGTTCTTATAATTCAATTACTTTTTTCATATATTCTGCCTGTTTGTATTTTTTGTCTACTTTTTGATGTCTAAAAGTTAAATTGATTCAAAAAGTCTGTGGAGTTAGAAGAACTTCATTCTGACTTGCAGAGATGTGCATGGCTGGACTTGCATTCTCCTGCCATGTATATCTCTTTTAATGGTTGCAACTTCAAGGGGCTGACAGCATTTCTTCATTTGATCAATAGCCTGAGCAGTTGCTACGTGCTCTGGTGTGTACAATGGAAGGGGCCCAGCAGTGCTCTCCCAAAAAAAGCAATAAGAAAAAGTCACTTCTTTCCCCAGCATTCCTGCACAGCAGCTCTTCATCTGTGTTGAATGTCCCTAAATCCAGATGGCCGCTCCACATGGCCGTGCTGGAGCAGCAGCAGCGCCGTGCTGGTGAGGTCAGCAGCCATGGGAGAGCACAAAGGGAGGGTTTGCATCAGTCAGGACACAGCCAGTCCAGAAGGAATTAAATTACCTCCACTAAAACACTGGCCAGCTCTCACTGTAAGGTAAGTCTTCAGTTAAATGCTCCTTTCTTCTCTCAAAACTTTGCTTCACATCATTTGTGAGAGGAACATAGGGGAACCTTTGTAAAATCATGAGAGCTGGAGATAGACTTGCATGAAAGTATGAAAGCGTAGCTGTATAGTCTACTGTGCAACAGTTTTCCACATAAAATAATCCATTCTCCTATTCCTGTTCCATTCAGGCTGGTGGAGACTCAGGTGGCTCTAATGAGACAAGAATGAGCAAAAGGCAGACACATTGACTGTGAACTGAGTTTCAGCAATAATGCTTCTCAGGGGCTGGTTATTCTCCTGAGTTTTAAATACCACTCACTTATTGAAGGATAATAACTGAAGGGAAGGTGAGTATAAATATGTATCTGTATATCAACAAAAGTGAGATTTGCACCAAAGCATCTAGTGATCTCACTCCTCTCCCAAGTGAACCAGTCCTCTGACCTGTACTGTCAAGGCTTTTCTTCTTCCTCCCTCCCTGACAGCTCTGAGCATCCTTTTCATCCAGAGGTCTCTGCCATTTCAGATCACCTGCTCTACAGCTGACTTTTGCTCTAGCCCTGCTCAGGTTTCTAGGGAGTTCAGAAATGACCTTATGTTTTACAGAATTCATTCATCCTTTCAAACACAGTAAGGAATTTCAGAACCTATTGTATGCAGTGCCTGTCCATAATATGGCGCACTACAAAACTTCCTGCCCTAGCTGCAGATTATACAGCTGAAATGTATTTAACCTGCAGCACATAACAGAGCAAGAAACAGCTAGACCTTTGCCTCATAGCAGGGACATGAGAAATATGAAAATCTGGTAAATTATTAACGAACAAAGCTTTCAAGTAGAAAAGTGACATTATAGTAATGCTGATAAATTGACTATTATAGGTGTTAGGATCTGCTATGGAACACTTCATCCTTTGCCTTGCAATGGAACTTGCTAGAAGATACAGTCTTGAGCTGTGTCAAGGGAAATACAGGTTGGATATTAGGAAAAAGTATTTTACAGAAAGAGCTATAAAGTTCTGGAGTGGCCTGCCTGGGGACGCGATGGAGTCTGCATCCCTGGATGTGTTTAAAAAAAGACTGGATGTGGCACTCAGTGCCATGGTGTTAGGGCATGGGTTGGACTCTATGATCTTGAAGGTCTCTTCCAACCTAGTGATTCTGTGATACCAACAGGACTCCAGTCTCTAACCCTAACCTTGATTTAGTTCCACAACAACAAACTGTAATGGTATTCTTTAAAAGGAGATTACTCAGATTTGCTGGTGAGATAAGTAAAGCAAAACCATTGGAAGTTGTTTCACTCCTTCACAGGGAGAGTTTGAAGGGGATGCTTTTGTAGTGTGTTTTGTTTTACTGAGGGGTTTTTTTTGACAGTCTTTATTTGCATGCCAGCAAGTTTCAGTGACTTCCTGCATTACGTTGACCTTACCTCACTTGGTCTCCAGACAATAATTCTTCTGTTCATCACTTCTAAATGCTAGTTTTGAATCTGATGCTTGCTGCAGATCATACCCTGCACAACTCCCAATTCTCTGCTTCCTTATTACATGTGTTCATCATTTCTGTTAGAGGAGAGTGTAATTTTTATTTTCTTCTCAAATGCTCCAGAAGCAGGAAGGATAACAAAAAGTTGCTTTCCTTTTTGCTACTACAGTACACAGAATGTGCACAAAAAACTGAAACAAACCAATCAAGTGGCTGTATCAGAGTTCCTGGTATGGAACAAAATAATATATTTCTTTCATCAGGGTTCCCCCCGTGACCTGACATTGTCTATGAACCCTGGATGCAGTTTGTATTGTTTGGTGTCTGCAATGCAGTGGTGTGGGAAGGATACCAAAAGGTTTTTTTTAATAATGAGCTAGAAGGAAACAGGCATTTAAGTGTGAAATTCATTTTAAAGTTTTGAAATGCTTGGTTTAGGCTGAGATGTACAAAACTTTACTTTTAAGGGTTAAGTCTTTAGGGCCTTGGGGGCTGTTTAGGAGCACCACATTAATTTGATTTCTCCAAAGTAATCCAGACATAAGTGGATCAGAAGTGGAAAATATATGGCAGATATTTACTTCTAGAAGACTTACAAATATGGGGGGTTAGTTTCTCCTGTTGATCGTGGCAGGGTTGTGTTTATTGCCCAAGTGGTTTAAGATACAGACCTCTGTAAGTAATAACACCATGTGATGAAAAATAACATCAGTAAGTGAAGAATGCACCAGGGAACACATTGAGAGAATGGGAGAAATCTTGTTTAACATATTTTTTAGATTTTTTTTTTTAATTCTGTTTAGCATATTTTAAAGCCATTTATGGAAAACAAAATACTTATAATCTCTATATGCTTCATGAAGGTTTTTTTTTATTCTTCAATAGTATTGTGTTCTCTTATAATCATAACAAGAAAAAAACATCCAAGTCAAGGCAACTACAAACTCACCACCCAGATCTTTTTCTTTAATCCCCCTGAAACTGCAGGTCATTGTTCTGGACAGGTGAGAATTTCCCATTCACTAAGGGCTCTATAGCCCCATGGAAGAAATTCTCTGACAAAATAAGAATAATTTCTCATTATGATTATGCTAGCCCTCAGGTTACAGAAGAAGCCACTTGTTTATTTCCCTGCAAGTCTACTGGAAATTCGTACTATTTATCTTAAGAGTGGATTCTTTAAATAAGAAAGAGTAGGGAAACTTTTGTATTGGTTTTCTTGGAAGTTTTGCACATTATATTTCATAAACCTCTGTAGCTCTCTTGGTAATGTCTGGGATCTTCCTAACTCATTCTGTACCACACAGAAAGTTGTCATAGGCTTGAAGCTGATCATATAATATCATATTAAACTGAAAATTGAGACTTATATATAGATATTCATCCTATATTCCTGGTCCTCTTGTCTAAAAGTATCAACTTCAAAAACTTTAATTTCAGAGAAAGTCTCAAGCATGGTCTGCTTTTCTGTGTTGATTAGGAAATTTATACTTACACTTCAACCAGGAAAAAGAAAGAGAGGGAAAAGTAACATTATATATCCTCCATGGGTTGTATATTGCCAGTTACCCTGGAGGATTAGGAGCCCAGTCTTTGCTCTATAAGAGCTTCCTGTGGTTGTTTTGCTAAAAGCAGAGTTTCTCTTCAGGTATTACAAATTAATTGCTTCAATAGCTCTTCAGCTCAGCCCCAGTTCCTGCAGTCTCAGTTTTCCTTAATGCCTGCTGCATTCCTGGATTTCCTGAGTCCTTTCTAAAGACAGGTCTGCACAATATTGGTAGGTGCAGTATGTGCTAGCTCCTTTTCCTGGTGTCCCATCACACTGCTCCAGGAACCTGCTGTTATGTGACTCAGTTTTCATCACAGTGTGTAGGGGAGAGCAGAGGGTTGCAAAGAGCACATGGCGTGCTTGGAGAAAGAGTATAGAAAAGATATAGTACTGGACTAATACTTTGTGATGTGCCTGCAACATTTTTTAACCAGAGGTTTAGAAAATTTCTCTACTAAAGACTGAATCCAGCCAATTATATCAAGTAGCTACATATATATATATATATATATATATATATATATATATGTGTGTGTGTTTATGCATCTTTGTGTGTGTGCATGTCCATGTGTGCACACATATATATGCATAAAAACCTCAAAATCCACTCATATTTTTGTCTCCATAACACTTTGTGGGCACTTGTATTGTTTTGCCAGCTTCCTGCTACATGGTAATTTTCAGCTCTTGTATTGTAAAAATATGGTAGAAAATAATTCTCCATCCCCTTCTCTGATTGTAATTTTCTAGCCCTCTCTCATTTTCCTACTGTTTTTATTTCAATGTCTCTTGTCTGAAATAAAATATTTTAATCCATTTAGTATATGTTCACATAGAGATCTGTTTCACATTTATTGGCATACTTCCTCTTCTGCCTAAATATTCTTACTGGTTTATATGTTTTTGTCGGGGGAATATCAAAACTTTCGTCAGTGCATAATATGTGAGTTCACCCCTGAAATACAAAAAAATCCCCATACAACTGTGTTCTGATCTTCTGATTTCTGCCTCCTCCCTGACAGCATGAAATCATCCCAAAACCAGCATGCTGAGGAGGATCTGTTCAGAGCCAGCTGGTAGGAAACACTCAGAGCAAGGAGATGCAACCATTAAATCCCACCCTTCTCTGGGATTTCACAAGCTCCAGATGAGGAGTAAAAAAATCTTCTCATGAGGAGCACTCCATGGCATCATATATAAAATACTGAATTGTATACAGAGCACTCACTGGATCTGGGAGAACTCTGGTCCAATTTCTCCCTTTCTGCTGTTGATGATTCCAAGCCATCCTTCTCAGGTCCATAGGAACACCCACAAAGGAGAGCCTACAGGTGCATCTCCTCCCAGGTGATACCTCGACTGGTGGGGAACCCCCAGTCCAACCCCCCATCCAACCCTCCTCAATGGGTCCCCGGGGGTATTTTGTAAGTTTTTTGTAAGCTTTAAAGGAAGGGATAGAAAGTGTCTAGAGGAGTGACAGTGCACTCTTCAAAGGGAAGAAATCTGCATTTAAATCCTCAGAATTTAGGAACTAAACTGATGTTTTCTGCATGCTGGTCAAAAGCTCCAACTTGTGAGCTGCTATACAAAGGGGAAAGAGTGTTTATATTTTCCAGCTTTGTTAAAAGAGGGGGAGCATCGGACGTTATTCTTTACTCTTAAATTCCCAATGTAAAAGTTTGATTTTTGTAAATTTGTATGAATAAACATGGACAATTGTACACTATGCAGTGACACTCTATCAAGAACAGAAAAACTAGACATTCTTTCCTATTTTTCCTGGTATACATAGTCTTCAGAACTCAGATTTCTAACCCAGTATAGTAGCACAAAAGTAGGGAAGTTTTGGCCAACAAATTGCAGAATCCAGCACCAGGGAAGACAGGAAATTTTCTTGCCTTTCTTTTTCCCTTGCTTTGTTGGTAAATTTTTCCTCTAGATATTGGAAATGAACAGAGCAAAAGAAAAGTTGGGCTTGAATTCAGAAGAACTGAAGCTTTGATCTTAAAAAAGTTAAAAGTCAGAGCACCGAGAGTACACACATATCACTAGGTCAGGGGAAGTGATGTCACACTCATAATGAGCAACAACAATGCTTCTGAAAAAAACAACTTCAAAAAATGCCCCCAGATATTACATCAAGGGGTATGTTTGCATGTTAGCTGCCTCCAAGCAATCTTTTATATTAAACTACTTTATGTGCAAGACTTCCAGATCGTTTACAGGACAAGTGCTTAGGAAAGTAGGGGCTTTCCAAGCGCCTGAAAAGATTGTCTGACTGATTGTCTGTCTACAGGTTTTCTTTTAAAGCTATTTTAAGTGTATGATCCCATCCCAGCTATTTAACTCAGGAACCTGCCAATCACACACTGCCTAATTGAACTCTCGGATACTGTAGGATTGCAAGCCACAAAGCATATGAACAAAAATGTGAAGAAAGGGTTTTCTGCTGTTATTTCATTCTTCAAACCCAATTTGAAAAGGTCAAACTTCAGATTGCACAGGCCCATTGAGACTCAGGGACCAAACTGGGACAATAAAAAAAAAAATTAAAAAAAAAAAAAAAAAGAAGCTAATTTTTTTCTTCCATTTTTGAAAAGCAAGAGGAGGCCTTTAATACTAGTTACTTGCTGGGGCTAATAGAAAGGTCTTAGGGTGGGGAAAGGACAATGAAAACTGAAAAAGGGAGACATGAGTCAGGTTTTGTACTGCTGAGCTGCCAAATGATGACTGACTGACTGTATGACATCCCCTTCAGAGACACTTTTAATCCTGCTTTGTCTTGATTGATTTTTTTTCTTCAAAGAGAAAACATGGGAAAACAAACATAATTAGGGTCTAAATAATGGAAAATATTTTTGGAATACATTCTACAAAAGGCTAGAAATAAACTGTATTTCACAACGGTTGGACTGTGGTTCTGAGCCAAAGCCCCCTGAGGTTAAGCGAAAACCACCTTGATTTCAACGTGTCAGAACCTAAACCTCAGTGTTTTACTGAAATAAGAGTGGCAGTATTTATCTTGGCATGTATTAAACAAATTTAACCTACTTATTTAATCAGCATATAAATGTGTTATCATTGTTTCCCTGTTTATTGATTTACTGGATAAACATGTGTGACCTCAACAGGCATAAAACCTTAGGACTCCACCAACTGCAGTGTAGTAGTGAGAGTTAATGTCAGCAGAGAGATCTGAACAATAAAGAAGGGACTTTACACAGTCATGGCCATCCATGCTCTTCAATGAAATATGACTTAGTGAGCTCATAATATTGGCTGAAGAGCAGTTACTCTAAGGAAAAGCATCTGACCACATATGCTCATGTAGCAGGTGGTTTGCAATTGTGATCACCCCCAAATGCTGTCAGCAGTATATCTTTGATATTTAAGGAGTGAGTGTTAATTCTATTGACCTTATTTGCAGAACTTCTTCCATCCTGTGAGCATTAGTGACTGTCAGGCTGAACAGTTTATATAGCTGTCTACTGGATGTTTTACTTCCAGTGATTTTTTTTTTTTTCACCCAAGGCACTTCAGTCATGTAACTTCAGCAATCAATTTTGGCCCAAAGCAGCACAGGACTCAGTCACAGAGAAGCAAGTATTTGCATGCAAGCTTCCTATTAAAGCACCAGGGAGAAGAGTGAGTACACAAACGCTTAAGAAATTGGAATCTGAGTTGAATCATCACACAGTCAGCTAAATTACTAGCCCTGTAATTAGCCTTTTTGGAAGTTTCTTAATTGTTAATCACTTTGCTGGTTATAATTGCTTTATTGAATCTAAATTAATCCAATTTTTTAAGAAATAATCATGCAATTCTAATGGCTACATAAAATTAAAAATATAGAAACTACTTTGAGAACTAATTTAGATCAGGCTCTGTTGAAAAAATTAGTCTTGGGAATGAAATTTTTTGTCGGTTTTTTGCTGGAACATTGAGTTGCAAGGATGAAAGGGGTTAATATTTCATTTACACAGTGTATGCAAAGCAGTTGTATTTAAAAATTCACTAGATTGGGAGTATCCACTGCATATGGAGAGTGATTCAGTGCCAAATCACAACTGGATCCATGCCAAGGAAAGAGAGCCAGGGGTTAGACATCTGTAAAGTGTTGGATGGGATGAAGACAAAGGTAAAACACTTTGGTTCATTACACATCTACGCTATTTCCTAGCCACTCATGTAAATCAAATTTTCTAGACCAAAACCACCATATCTAAAGATGGACATTTGCATATTTTTCAGTACACTGAAATTTTATTTGGTCCCATAAGGACTGATTTAACTTGAACATATACCACTGAAATACTCAAGGTCTTATCTGACCCAGCCTGGGATAGAAAAAAAAATATATCTTCCAGGTGTCTGGGACTTCCAACACTACCAGGAATTACCTCATTATCCCACAGCACTATTCTTTATCCCTCATCAGATAAAGAGTATGGGGGAAAGGACATGGAAACATGAGAAGGAGAACAGATAAAAGGAAACTAGGGAGAAGAAAAACATGTTGAGTCTTAATTGAGCTTGGAGAGGAAGCAGGAGGAGAAAAAGAGAGTTGGCTGCTTTGTGTTTTTTTCTCTTTAGTGATCTGTGTTTGCAGTAGAATGAAATGTGCTCTTGTTCCTAATACATGTTTATTCCTTGTTTATCAAGTGTGAAGTCAAGGATGAACAAGTTTAAGTTATGGGCAAAGTATGATGCTTCTTTAGAGCCAATCTCATGAGGAATTATGTTGTAAAGCCCAGTGAGCATGTGAACATTTTCCAAGCAGTTACACATCGTTCTACCCTGAGCCTCAGCTCAAGGAATACATCAGTTTAGTGTGTTACAATAAACATTTAAATGTATTAAACTGTATATAATCCTTAATATGCATAACATGAAATCTTGATGCCCAGTGCTTCATCAAGAAATCACTGACTGAGCATAAGAAAAGAAATTGAGGGTAAATTTCAAAAGAGAAAGGGGAAAGGAAGAGCAGAGCCAGATGTGCAAACCAATGGAAATAAAATCCTTCTTCTCTTTCTCCATTCACATAAAAAAGTAGGGAAAGATGGCCAAGTTTGGAGAGGTAGCAGGAAAGAACCAGCACAATGAACAGAGATCACTGGTAACATGCCTCCAAGATTTCAGAAATTATTATAACTGTTGAACCAGACTTTGCACTCTGATTCCTGTTTGTGGACTATTTCACTGGATTTAAGAGAATTTCTATGGATTCTATGTTTACATGCACATTTAAAATTCCATATTCATATGTACAGATATGTATAATCTTTTATAATAACTCCTTTGTGGAGAGTTGAGGCTCCAACAGGCTCCTGCACTATATGTATTTAAAATACCATCATAATTAGCCCTGATAAAAATGAAATGAGGGTTTGAAACTAGCCAGTATACCTAAGTGTACAGTTGCCCTTTGAAAGCAAGTGTGTAATAAAATGTTATCTTTAAAATACGGCTATCTCTCACACACAGCTGAAAAACAGCAATAAAGCATGGCAGCTGCTCAGAAGAATTCTGTGTCTCTACACACTGTTCACTTGGTTATGATGCCATCAGTAGGCCTTTGCTTGCAGAACTTTTAACTAAATATATTTTGACTTGTGCACAGATGAGGATTTTACAGCACACAGCTATCAAATGATCAATTGTTATTACACACTTTTTTTTTCCCATTATCAAAAATTTCATAATTCTATAGACAAAAAATCTATGTCATTTGGAGGTATGTCTCAAAGTCCACATATGTATTTAATGCTATTAATATGTTGAGGAAAATTTTTTTAGTCCTTCTTCATGTTTCATATAGAAGTGAAAAAAAAAACAAAAACAAGCTATGGAATCAATAAGTTGCCTGTAGAGAATTCAAGGTATTTGGCAATATTTTTCTCTATTGTTTTAGTATTACTTTACAAGGAACCAAAATTAAATACATTAAAAAAGAAAACATCAGCATGCTTCTTATTTCCATTACAAAATACCAGCCTTTGTTTCCCATTTGCTTTTTTAAACTGCAAGCACTTCTTGCCTTCTTACCTTTTGCTTTAGTTGAGGAGATCATCCTACACTAGGTATAGCAGTATCTGTACAATGCCAGTTATCTCTGTCCAGAGGACACATACAGCATGTTCTAGAACACCAGCCTGGTCTGATCATGCATTCCTCAATGATCCAATATCCAGGAAAGACACATAAAAGTATGTATAATCAAATTAACTATGGAAGCAGCACAAATTACTAAATGCCAGTATAAAAGGATGGCAGAAACTCATAGCAGAAATACTTCTCTGAGGCTCAGGAGCATATCTGTGACAGAATTTGAAAGGGAAAAAAAAAACATCATGAAAAGAAGACACATTTAAGTGCTTTATTAAGAAGAGAAACAAAGGTAATAGTTAACAACAAAATACAGTTAATTACTAGCAAATAGGCTAAAGTGTTGACTCAGACAGGGTTACAGGAGTGCAATTATATTATTAAACTGACTAATTTAGTATTAAAAAAAAAAAAAAAAGTCTTCAGGAACGCAAACTTCATTACCAAGGCAGATGCTTGTCTGTTTTCCAACTATATCAATTGGGTTAATGGGAGAGATTTTTTTTTCTCCACAACTGTTCCTTGCTTGATCACTTTATCTTGAAAGTGCTCAATGATCTTTTTCCTTTAGCCTTTGCTTAAAAGATCAGTTTTAATTTCATAGCCAACCTGATTAAAACCATAAATAGAAGAGTGAAAATCAGGTTAAAAAAAAAGAAAAAAAAAACAGTAGACTCTACATAGATAATGTAGTTGTTTTCAAGTTTGTTGGGTCTGTTGCAATTCAGTTCTGAGAACACTGAAAAAATTTTATTAGCCATTAACAATTGTCTTTAACAACTTGAGGGACACAGATTCCAGAAGTCTAGAAAGGGTAAACACTTAATTTTAAAATGTAAAAAGGATAGAAAAATATCAAAACAAATAATGAAAAAGTCTATTTGTAAGAATCTCCAATATAAACAGGATGCAAGAGAGAAATTAATTTCTAATAAATAAATCAGGTAAGAGCAAATTTATTTCTCTCTCTGCAATGGATAACAAGCTTTATGGACAGAAGAGACAAAACACTGTCATGCATCTGGATTTTGGCTTTTGCCATCTCACAGGACATTAGCATAGACAAGTAGATTTGAGGTAGGTAGTTATTTGGGAAATCCCATTCACAGAATTAGTTACCAATAGTTATTAGTGATTCATTTTTAAATGAGCAAGATGCATCAAGTTCTACAAGAACCTGCAAGACATGTTCATTATTGAACTGGTAAATGATTAAGATGCTTTTTGCATTTGAAAATTACACTAAGCTAAAAAGACTTCAAACCCATCAGAGTACAGAATGCACATTTTAAATTATATTGGTGCAGAGCAGAAATCTGAATGCAACTAAGCAATTAAATTAATTCATATGTACCTATACAAATAAAATTACCTGCACAAATATAAAAAGGAGAATGACCAACCAAACACAGTGCAAAAAATTATCTGGCAATTAGAATGGATCACAAACAAGCAATAGAATTGTACAATTGCCTAAGAAGCAATCATTTTATGTTAAACACACAAAATATTCCTTCCTTTATACTCAGAGCTGGTAATTCTTTACCTGGATCCCTGTGACCACTGCAGGTTATCACATGTCAATACAATACATGAACCAGCTGGAGAAAGTCCCAGAACCTGAAATAAGAATGAACTTAAAAGAACTTTTCTAGCATAAGACTTTGCAGAACTGGGCTTGCAAAGCTTAATCCAGGAAGGGAAAGATTAGGAGGAGGTTTGATAGCAGTTCTCAAATTTTCAGAAAGACTTTTTGTGAAAGCAGGCAATGAATTGTTTTCGATACTCTCTGAAAAACAGGAAAGATTGCAGAAAGGGAGAATTAGGTTAGAGGTGAGAGAAATAATACAGTGTGAAAGGCCAACTAAGCAATGAGTAATAGACCTATGGAGATTTTTCCTGATTGCTAGAAATTTTAAGGAGGAGCAAGCTAAGCAACAGTGAGGACTAGTTTTCTGTATCATTCCTCTTTGGGAGCACACTTTTGATTTAGTTATCTCATAAATATTGCACAAAATTATTATCAAACAGTATGTAATTTTCTACCCTTGCTCTATTGTATAGATCATGGTGCTAAACATATATCTCTATTAAGAGCATTATAATGTAAGCTGAATACAAAAAAAATGAAAGTAAAATGAATGCCTTAAACAAGGAATCAAAATCTCTTTAGCTAGGCAGCATGCTAATGACTACAGCAGAGGAATTGAAACTGGAGATATACAGGTTTCCTCAGGTTTTTCACAATAAACCACTCCTTTCTGTCCAAATATTTAATTGATCCAAAAAGATTCAAGTTTAGTTATTAATTACAACCACAATATTGAATGTCTTTGTGAGTACTCCACATTGCATTGACTTCTAAGGTTACTGCATGCTCAACAGTTGTCTGTTTCATCATACTAAAAAGTAAAGAAAATAAAATCAGTTTCTTTCTCCTGTTGCTCTGACATGTCCATTATTTCAGAAATTTGATTCTTATCACTTTCTTGCCCATTCTGAACTTTTCAGTAGGTCATTATTAGTTATGTTATACTGTGGATTATATTTATATCATACAAGCATGATTATCAACTAACCTAAAGGTTTGATATATGTATCAATATACCATACAGAGGCAAATCCTTTAAGCACTCTGGATAACACTCCTCTAAATTTCTCAGACAGATGAAATAATGAAAATTACACCTTGGGCCATTAAGAGGGAAGGTGGTCCCCATCCTGTCTGACATAACTGGATTCAAATATTCTCTACTTTGTTGTAGCCTCCAAGCCTTTGTCCCTTCTTACCTTAATATTTCTGAGAGAAATAACATATGAATGTTTAATTAAGTCTGTGATATGTTCCATTTCCAGCTCTTTGTAGTGCTTTAATAGCACACATGAACTGTTAAACAGACCTCTCCATCTGGGTGGAAAAATACCACTGAAGCCAAGAGAAATTCTGCACACAAAGCTGGAGAGGACCAAGTCGAAGAATGGAGAGAAGGCAGTGTGCTGAGCTTACCTTCACTACATCTGAAAGTCCTTCTCTTTCATAAAACACATTTCCTAGTCTTAAAAAATAACAGGGAATAGTAAAGAACAGCTGCTGCTAAAAGCAGCAAATGTCCCTGTTGCTGTGCACTCAAAAAACTCACAAGTCTTTGACACAACTTTACTCAAAATAGTAAATACGTAATAGAAAAAGGGTTCACAAGATCACACTTGCCAGTATGGATCCTTGTACTTAGAACAAATCTATGCATGTACATATTTTCTAATAAAAGTGAGCTACTAGGAACTGCTCATAAAATATAGCACTATCAGAAAATATTATTTCAGAAAGTTTCTTTACTTCATCAGCAGGATTTCTCAAAAATCAATGTCATCATAAATAGTGCTTGAGAGAGGTTTTAAATTTATTTTTAAAAACAAATACACATACTTTCTGACAGGAATGAAACAGCTTATGGCAAGCTATACAAAACCACAACCTACTGCTGCTCTGATCATTATTCCCAATTCCCAGTTATTGGACTACATGCCAAAGCAGCTAAAATGACAAAGTTCAGGAATAACTGTATTGGAGCTTTAGAGCTGCCTCTGGATCTGTCACATTGTTGGACTGCCTCTTTGTTGCTCATCTTCCTCATCCTCCAGAAGGCCATTTCCTTTCTTTTCAACATTTTTTCCCATAGTTTGTCTGGCTTTTATCCATTCATGAGCAACATTCCACTCAAACCCTTTATACATCCTGCGATACACAAGTTGTGTTTAGAGGATCTTCAGGCTGTGAGTGCAGGTTTTGCTCAGATGGGCAGATGGATTTAGGAAGCACACGCCTGCTGACATGGAAAATGCATACCTGGAGCCTCCCTGCTGAAGCACAGCCTGCACACAGTCTGAAGCCTTCACAAATACATACCACACCCCCTTAGTCAAGTACCTGTTTCCTATTACAAGGTTGGGTTCTTTTCCTGACTAGATCCTGCTTCAATATGGAAAATGCAGACTTGGTCCATATTTCATGTGTCCTGTTCAAGTCAGGGAAGTTTATTGTCCTGTCTGTGAGGAGCTTAAGGGCAGAGTTGGATTTGATCTGAATTTTGTATTCCTCCACTGAGATAAAAACAGAACTCTTACCTTTTAGAGGGTGCTTAGACAGAAAACTCCTGAGACCATCCAGAACACCCTGTGTACCTGCACACTAAAAGAGTTTGAGTCATTCCCAGCACCTTATAGCTGAAACCTCCCATGAGTATGCACAGAGAAAATCAGAAAATCCCGGGGTACAGGTTCTGTGGTGTGCAATAAGTCATTCATCATTCATCCTTCCATCTTTTCCACACTCTGTAGATGTTATGAGCCCACCATGCAACCCTACATAAGACACAGGGTCTCAGAAAATGGCTGGGAAGGAGAGGAAGAAACCAGGATCACAGCCAGGTGCAGACCCAGAGTGTCAGCCCTCCCCACAGTTTCCCAAGTGTTGACATTGTCTGACCTTGCCAAAAGAGGCTGTGCCTGTGCTTGGAGTAAGGAAAAGAGGGCACAACGATGCCCATTAGCTCAAGGGCTCCTTGCTAGGCAAACTGTGGCAATGCCACCACTGCCAGCTCAGCTACCGAGGGTCTGCAAGCCTGAAGGTGGGTGCAGCCCTGTGAGAGTCCCTGAACAGCAGCAAAGCCGCCCTTGCTCCTACAGGGCACACCTGAGACACAGTCGGGGTGCACCCTCCCCCCACAGGGGACTCTCAGTGCCCCTCAGAGGCTGCTGCAAGGTGTGGGCAGCCAGGGCAATTTGTCTCGATGACGCCTTCAACAGAGCCACAAGGCACAGGGCCTTGAGATCCAGCTATCACACTGACTATCTCAATCACCCTGTTTGGAAACCACAGTTACAACATCCTGTACAAATAAAAGCTTGTCAGCAAGAATGAGATCCTTGAGGGCAAAGCTGCAGTCAGCACTTGCATGATATGCTGCAAGCAAGTTGCTGGCATCCTCTTCCTCCTCCTGTTGTCCCTGCATAGTGCCCTGTCAAACCAGTCATTGCTGCCCACTGGTACAGGCACCGTGTGCCACAGGGGAGAAAGAAACCTGAATAAGCAGGGCACAGGAAGGAGAGGGTCTAACCTGTCTTTCTACCTCCTTGGCCTCAGTTCTGATCCATGGAACACAATGTGGTGTGATTGGTGCCCTATGGAGATAGGGAATGAGCCTGCATTCTCCTTTATTTGGATACTGAACACATTTCCAGCAGATCAAAGGGGAGGTATTACATCCTTACCAAGCTCCATCCAAGCAGCTCCACATCATCCATTGTGAGCTTGCAGCACAGCCCTTCTCCAATGACAAGACAGATTTACACCATAAGTTCCTTAAGGCTCAGTTTTTGCATTAAATAACAAGCCTGAGCTTTTTAGGAATA
Source organism: Vidua macroura (assembly GCF_024509145.1). Lineage (NCBI taxonomy): Eukaryota > Metazoa > Chordata > Aves > Passeriformes > Viduidae > Vidua > Vidua macroura. The sequence continues at coordinate 13,042,804 of NC_071571.1, forward strand.
ACAGATAATGCTATGTACACACTGATAGATTGAAAAACAGTAACAAATATCTTATAAAAAATATTTAAAATGCACATTAGGAATCATTATGAAAATACAGCAATATTGCACAGTATGGATCACATTCTCATCTCCAGAATACCCTGACCTGAATCTATCTTTATTCAGCTTTTTCAGAAAGATGGAAAAATCCCTGGGGATTTCACAAAGCACAAGGAGGCAAAGCGATTTGTCCACAGTAAGTAAAACAGTGATTCAGAAATGTTCTTCCTCAATCCATTATCTGTCAAGCAATATTTCTTCACCTTATTAACAGGCTAAGAGATCATGAGACTTAATCACTGTGATTAATTGTGCTTCTAGATAAAATGTATATCACAGATTGTGTTTTATTATGTCTGGGGCTGGGGAGAAATCATACATTGCATCAAATGACTGTCAGTTCTGCTGCAAACTCAGTTCTTGCTGCTCAGCTATAAATAGTGCTCACAACACATGTGAAAACCATCACGCTCCATTCTGAGGTAGGAAAATGCTGAAGAAAAGTGTTCTGGTAAACAAACCCTTCCTGATGGCTCTCTGAATATCTGGCAGTGAGCACAACTCCTGGTTCATTCTGCTGACAAAATCTGCCTCGTTCCTCCCTGCTAATAAAGAAAGGCTGCATGTTGGGGAAGGCTGAGGTCAATGATACAGAAACAGAGGAGTCTTGGTGTCTGCCTTAGAAAAACGCATCCAAAGCTGCACTTTTTATCGAACCATCTCCTGGGTATGGCCCGGGTGTTCACTGCAGCTCAAATAGCTGTTGATACCATCATGTCCTTGCCAGCCCTCAGCAGTGGCTCAGCAGTGCTCAGCCCCACATGGCAGACACAACAGATATATTTTCCCATTAGAGATTCTTGAGGACAACAATTTCCCAGCCTGTATGCAGCCTCTTTCAGTGCTGCTCAGAAAGGCTTATGTCTCACTAGCGTCTTCTCTGCTACAATTTAAGTACATTTTTCTTTCCTGTCCACCAAGAATATGGAGAACAAACTGTCCTCGTTTGTACTCTCCTCAATTTGCTTTAGAACGTCTTAGAAAAGGTAACTGTGACCTTTTCTAACCATATTTCACACAGGTCAGAACTGTTCAGTGTTCATATACCATCCTGTTTAAGGTATGTTTATGTTTAAGGCATCACAGACCTCTGCACTGTTCCACAGTGTCACACCAGATCTCCATCACCTGGTTGGGACAGCATTTAATGGTCTGTTTTCCCACCTTACCAATCACATGCACGGTGCTGACTGCAGCCATGCCAAACATCCCATGTAGTACCCCTGCCAGGAAGCCTGGGAACGTTTTCCCTTTCTTCCATTAAGCCATTCTTACACAAGCATAAAATATGCCAGTTGATTTTGCTATTACTAAACACACCACAAAACTGACATACTGTTTGTCCAATGCATTTAGTCTGCAAGCAGTCACAGTGAGATGAACTCATACCATCACCTTTGGCAGTTTGCATAAGCCATCCTTCAGATGTGCCCACCCCTCTCCAGTGACTCTATGAGGAACACAGGCTCCTAACTTTTGGTGCACCAAATCACATCTTAGTCTGATATCTAAAGTGGACAGTGAGTCAATCTTGCATCAGCACCTACATGGGTGGTTATCTCAGCATAGGACTTTAGGCATATGCAATATTTGAGTAAAATCATGCAACAGACCTCCTCCCTAAACTTTCAGGCTGGCAAAATGCAACAGCTCAAATACTCCCAAAAGAAGAGGCCCAGCCCTGAATGAAATTAATTCTTTTCTAAATATAAGTGAAAGGACAGAAAATATCTTGCAGTCAGCAGTCTAACAGTGATGATGAGGCATCTAAAGAAGAAGTCTTCATTTTGAGTCACTGGTCGGTGTACACACACTCTTTAGGTGGTTAATGCAGAGTTTCACAGTACAGAAAACATGTTGCAAACTTCTCTGTAGCTATCCAGATCCTCAGAGAGAGAGAGCCCATCTAGTTAGCATTGACATCTAGAATATGTTCATTGTTTTCCTTCTCCTTTATTTTTGACAGCTACAGTTTAAGAATGGACTTTGATACAGCCCAGGAGATGCCTGAGGGTATTTTTAAAAAGCAGTTTGGGGGAAGAGGAAGAGAATGAATACATGAAAATAAAGCCTGATCTTAATTAGTAATTTACATGTTCCCAGATGTTTCCTTGAGATCTTGCATAGAGCAACTGCATCAGATCACCTGTAGTTTAAGGTTTTCAGTTTGTCAATTAATGTCCCCTCCTTTTTCATAGGCTGATCTCATGTTTTCCAGAGTAATGTTGTTTTCACTTCACATCATCTAAACAAACAAATGAAGTATTCTCTCCCTCACAAACACCAGCACATGCTCACACATGCTTCTCTCTTTGGTCTGCCTAAGGTAGCTTGGCACCAAAAAAATATGTGATTAAGTTTTAACAAGTGTCAAAGCCAAGAGGCTCACAGACACTTACCTGGAGATCAGAATGAAGTTTAGGTGCTTTCTGAAATTCAAATTAGCAAGTGTCATTCTTCCTGCCTTCTATCACACTTCAGGAAACGTTTGATCTGCAGAGAGAGAATGAAACACAGAAAATGAGCAAGTGAGAAACCTCCAGGATCCAGAGGCTCAGACTTCCCACTCCCCAGCATTACCACTGTCTCCAGGAACATGTGAATAATCTTGGTTACTCTTGCTTACATGGTCCTACTGCAGGGCACTAATGTAAATACTGTAGGACCGAATTACCAATAAATATTTAGGTCAAGGGTTTCAGCATAGAACAACAGTACAATTAATTCAAAATGCTGCCACTGAAAGTTATTTTTGACACCATCAGCTGGAAGTGAGCAGACATGCCTTTGTTAACTTACGCTGTAGTCTATCATTTGTAATACAATATCAATGCAAAAAAACAACCTCCAAGAGCATTGATCAGAAAATTCATAATCTTTTTTTTTGTTTGCTAAAGCACACATTTTATAAAGGCTCTTGTGATCTCATGTTACTGCCATGTTGCTCAGAAATAAAAGACATTGCAAGGGAAGGAAGGAGATCTAACATCTCATGACCTACATGGGTTCTTTATTGTTAAAAATGCTAAATTTATGTAGCTTTTGTATCAGGGGAAAAATACACTGATTAGAATACAGAAAGTGTATTTTATACATCAGCTTCAATGCAAATTTTACACTATTCATAGTGATCTGTATTAATGCTTACTTTTATCTACACTTCATACTTCTCTAATACTCTATTACACAAGTGCTTGAAAAAGTATGCCAACAACCAGAAAAAGAGTTGCAATAGCAAATAGAGATATATGAGCAATAGTGATCTCCTTTCATTTTTAACTGAAAACTATTGAGTCCAGTGAACTGTAAGACCTGCATCCTTTTTTCCGCCTGAGTATCCCATCAAGTTGCAGCTGGCATATTGCAAAGGGAAAGAAAGAAAAAAATTAAAAAGAAACCAAGTATCAGGAAAAAGGAACTGTCCAAGAAGCATGTTTTTTCCTCTTGCTTGTGCTCAGTCAATTCTGTACCATAGGTCTTCTACTTTCACTTCTGCAAGCAAGCTTCTGTTTGCATGCCCATATCTGAGCAGTCCATCATCCAATCTTACACTGAGCTAAGGTCTGAGTTTTAACGAGTTTTAACTGCAAAGATTGACCTTTGGTCCATTTACACACATTTAAAATACTGACTCCCTTCTCCTGTCACAGGACAGGAAAAAATTACATGTAGTTTATATTGGATCTTCTAGTTTTATATTGGCTTGTTGAATTTGGGTCTAATCCTTTCTTGATGAAATTTTGGGTATTGATACAAGCAATACAAAAAATAAATGGGACAGGAAGAAAATGTATGATCAAGGCACCATGAAGTCTTTATCTCTTCTGTGTGTTTTTCCTGTAGTTCCATGGCTTTGCTTTCAATCCCTCAAGAAATTGCACAAGGACCTGTTACACCAAATTCTGACAAAGGAGCCAGTGGTGTGGTCATGCAACAGGTACCTGGCACATAGCAGAAGAACCTCTTCCCTGAATCTTCCTGGTTAAAAGATGGACTAAGTGCAGTCGTGTCAAACCATGCCTCATCTCAAGTGTCTTGTTTTCCTACTCACAGAGCCGTGCAAGGCAAGGACAAAGGGGAATTAATATATTTGAAACTACATATGCCTCTTATTGTTAATAAGAGCTCCCAGATATATATAAAAGAGGTACAATTGCTAAGTCTTATTAACTAAGAATCAATCTTCTGTGACTGGCTAACCAGTTTTGTATGTACCCATCCTTGGAAGTGTTCAAGGCCAGGTTGGACGGGGCTCTGAGCAACCTGGTCTAGGTGTCCCTGACCATGGCAGGAGGGCTGGAACTGGATGATCCCTAAGGTCCCTTCCAACCCAAGTCATTCTATAATTCTTTGATTCTGAGTACAGGGTGTGCTGTGTAGCTTAAAATCTTTGCAATCACCCTCTAATTTGTCTTTGAGTGCTGCTAATTTTAATGTGGCTGTTTTTGGTAAACAGCAGTATATCAGAATGCTTTCTGAAAAATACAAGAGGGTTTAGAATAATGAAAGATCTGAAGACATGATTTTTTACTTTATTCTTATTTTTTTCTTTTGCATATCCAACAATCTATTCTTTTAGACTAATGCAATCCATTTAGAAAAGATGTCATAGCAGCAAGTTTGAACTGTAGTGCAAAAAAGCAACAAAAAATCACTGTTTCTGCCTTGTCCTAAAGATTTTTTCGAAATATGTATATATACACATAAATGCCTTTATAGCTCTGTTGAACTACAGAAGTGAAGAGAAAGAAAAGCACTGAATAATTTATAAAATTTTCTTCCTTTATTACACATGTCCAATTTTCCCACATAAACATATAAAACCAAACTGAATTCTTACAAATTATTAATATTAAAAATGCAACTAGAGGATTTCATCCCAAAGAAAAATAGTCTTGCTAGTCAGCATTGGTAGAGTTTCTGTGACTTCAGCTAGAGACAGGTATGCAGATCTGAGGCAGCCATCCCTGTCTCTGTACCTAGTCAACGTAGGTGACAGAGTCCAGTGATTAAGAGGTCTCATCCTAAGCAGAGATCTAAAAACATTTGATATAAAACCATTTGACTACATTACAACAGTGTCTATTTTTCTCACTAAAAATAAGAGGAGCCCAAATAACTATGGATATGTAACCCACAGAGCCTTAAAGTCATGAGAGATTAAAAATTTCCTGTGTCCAGTCTCTGATAAACCAACTTCCACAAGTTGAATTATGACTACAGAAATAGTGTCAGACAAATACATAACAACATTTGAGAACATTTTAAATATCCTGTTACCTTCAAGCGACTACAGGGAATTCCAATTAAAATATACTCTCTGAGAATACCCAGCCAGACCCATTGCAATTTTTACATGTCAATAAAACACTCTCCTATGACAGAAGAACTTTGACTTGACTGCAGTGAAATTGAGCCTTATGCAGAGAATATCCTTGCTACAGTGTTTACTAATTTAGCTTGTAAGGCAGTGTTTAGAAGGGTATTAAGAATTAACTAGTATGTTTTCTATTTGTGAATTACGTGTGCAATTCCCCAATCTGAAAGAGGAGTATACATATATATATATCTCTAAAAATAAAGCTCCATACACAGTTTCCCATTAGACATTGCTTACTCATTTAAAATGTATGTTTACTTAAAATGTTGTTCCCTGGGATGGCCTAATGAAATATACATTTCATTTTAGCAGGGATTCCCAAAGGAGTCAGCTGCCAGGCAGCCTTTTTCTAGCTCCTTCCGTGCATACTATGTAAAGCAGGACACTAAATCTGCAATAGCAGGCAACACTCAGGAATTAGAATTTCAGCTCTGTTTATGCAGGCAGTGCCTGAGGAGTACCTGGATCTGAACAATTCTGTTAGTACATTGATAATTCATTCATAGCAATTTGTTGCCTGACATTAATTTCCTATAAAACCCCAGTATCTAAACATGCTCCACATAAAATCACTTTTAGGAAAGTCAGAAGCTAAGAGGAAATGACTGAGTGAAATTTCCCTAGTTAGGAATGCTTGCAGTATTTTGGCATCCCAAAGTCCTGCAAGACTCACAGCTTAATTTTAGCTGCTTTTGTCTTAGGCAATGGAGATATTAATTCTTCTAGCTAAAAATCTACCTTAAATTATGTCCCACATACTGAAACCATGAAGACAGATTAAAAAAATAGACTGAAGAAAGATTAAAAAGTATTGCATAAAGTTTATAACTACCAGAATTTGTACAAAAGACTTAATAACATATATTATATCAAACATGGTCACACAAATCATCTGCATTGTTAGATAGAGTTAAATATCTATATGCCACATGAAAGGACATGTGTATGAAGAAACATTATTGTATACGTTTTTCATATTCTGAATGAGTATAATGTTTTATTAATTCTCTATATAAATTATATTTTATATATCATATTGTTTTATAATTGCATTATTTTATTATATATTAATTCTTTTATTTATATTATTATAAATACTTCAAAATCAATGTCATAAACAATCAAAACAAGAAAAGTACATTACAAGCCTTTGGTTGAAATAAAGGACAGGGAAGTAGTAGTATACTTCTTGGCAGGAGTCCTGAAGACATTTATATCAGGAGTCATTTAAAATTCAATCAAAAGGGATGCAGGCATCATTGGCTATAAGTAATACCAGCCAGGAAAACTCATTTCTATGAAATGATACTGAAAAAACATTTTTAAATATACTCTTTTCCATCAAAGCCTTTCACAGAATAAATGTCTTGAAAGAGTTTGACTGATCTGACAGACAGATCTGAATCTCTCACTCAACAAATATAAATCACGATGCAACTATAGTTGGTTTTATGGAGGAAAATAGAGATAAACTCCAGAGACAACTATGGTCTCTAGAGAGAAAACAAGTACTCTTAGTTATGAAAACAGTTGGAAAATACCAAAGGAGCAAAACTCTCTTAGAGCTTTTATCCAGCATCCAATGGCAAAGGTGAGTGGCACTTGCTACAGGGAGAGTGGAAAGTGGGCTACTCACAATACTCTTAAATACAAGATTGGGTTCTGCTCAGTCTTTCAGACCTGCCAGACTTGCTGCATAGCCACCTACATCAAAATGCATTGAAACTGTAGGATGACACCCTATTTTTTAGACTTTTCTAAATCGGGCAGGGCTCAGAACAAGGGAAATACTAAAAATAAAAAGAAATTTAAAGGAGGTGGGTTAGAAATAGGATAGGAAAACAAATAAGAAAGAAAATGGTAAGCACTTTTTTGTCATTTATTTTAATTTCATACTCTGGCTCTTTGTAGCCTAAGTAAGGTTTTTACAGAAAACTCTAGAGTTCAGGACAATTTGGCATTGAAAGAAGAAATGAGCTGTTAGTTTTGAAAGGGAACATCAAGAGGCAGCAGGTTCTGTCGTGAGAAAGTTATATGAAAATCATTTTGCAGATTTGAAGTATTGAACATTAAAATACACAACAGCAACCTTCTGTTTAAAAGTGTTATAAAAATCCTTCTGACTCTTTTCCAAAACTGATTGCTGGAGCCATGCTGGTCCCCAGCCTTGCCACGTGTCATATTCCATTCCCCTGCAGAGACACAGCAGCTACACAAGTTCAGGCTAAGGAAGGAAACAATCTCTCAAGCTTCTCCAGCAGGTGATCAGATATCGTACCAGCCTCCCCCAAGGTGTCAGCCATCAGCAGTCACATCTTTCCCCAGGACACCACTCAGCAAAATCTATCTGCCTCCCAGTCATAGTATTTCTCACCTCAGTAAAAAGATAAAGACATTTTGTTAGCAGAACTGTTACCCTCGTGACTGAAGAAGGATTTGCAAAACTGTAGTTGTTTCATAAATAAATACAATTGTTCCTTACAATTGCAGCATTAGTGCCCAGGTTATTTAAATGAAACCATTTATCTCCCCTTAGATGCAACAAGCCCATTACTTTTTTCTCTTCTGAGGCTGCAGATTGGCAGTACTGAGGTGACATGGTTATCTAAAAAAAGAGACCCTAGCTTCTTGTCCTGGTTCCAGCTGGTTTGGAGTTAATTTTCTCACTAGTGCTGTGGGTTTGGTTTCAGTAGGAGAAAAATGTTGACAACACAGCAGTGGTTTAGTTGTTGCTTACAGTGCTTACTCTAAATAAAGGACCTTTCAATTTCCCATGCCCTGCCAGTGAGGAGGACAAGAAGCCAGGAGGGAGCATGGCCAGGACAGCTGATCAGAACTGGCCAAAGGTATATTCTACACCACAGAATATCTTGCTCAGGATATCAGTTGGGAGGAGTTGGCTGGGAGGGGCTGATTGCTGCTCAAGGACAGTCTGGGCTCTAGTCAGTGGGTGGCAAGGAATTGCACTGTGCATCATTTGTTTCTAGAGAGTTTTATTTCTCTTTCTATTTTGTTGTCTTGCCCTTCATTATTGTTGTTGTTGTTATTACATTATATTTCAATTATTAAACTACTCATCTCAAGCCACGTGTTTTATCTTTTTTCTCATTCTCCTCCCTATGCCAATGGGGGCATGGGGTGAAAATTGAGCATCTGCGTGGTGCTTTGTTGCCAGCTGGGGCTAAACTTTGACACTTCTTTTTCCCTTCCTTGGAATTTATTTCCACCTCCACCTCCACACCACCCCAAGCTGCACAAGTGCTAACACCACCTATTTCTCCAAAGGATCAACTCCTCCATCCAATTTACCAAGCAGCTGCAGCAGGTCAGGGTGCAGAGTTAATGTGGCCAGAGGGAGGGAGAGGGAGACATCCAGGGCAGGGTGACTCTCACAGCCAGGAGGGCTCACACATAACAGTTAAATCCCAAAACACCTCAGTTCAGTTTCATGACAATGTCCCATAAGAAGTCCAAGAAATTAGAGACCTGAGATTTTTACTTGCAAATGTAATTGCTCTGTAAAAGTATCAGGTAAGAAAGGCTGCTAGAGCAATTAATTTATAAGTTTATTACATTTATTACTAAAATTTAATTGGAAGAGAAGATACAATAAAAATTTAAAATAACTATACTAAATAAATACATATCTACTGCAACTCTGTATCTACTGTTTACTAGAACTGCCATTGTACTATTATGTTGTCTCTTATATTAAAAAAACAATTATAATAATCTGCCCTTATAGCATTTCTACTTATCTTAATAGATGCAAAAAAAATTTTGTTCAATTAAATCACAATTTTAAAAAAGCTTCTACTTAAGTTTTATCTCTATTAAATTTTGCTGGACTGCTGTACTCTTCATTACTGTTGTCTCTCAAAATATCACCTTCACTTCAACTGTAAATAGCCCAGGAAAATAGTTCAAACCTTAAAGGGAAACTTCCAAAGAGAAGATATATTTTTCCCTCATAACTGAGACCTTTCCCAAGGGAATAGGACACTTTTGGAGGTGTTAGTGCTTCATGTTTGTAGCAACGGAAAAAGGTGTCTAGAAATAATGGGTTAGCTGAGTTTATTATGAAAGGGTTGCTCCTATTAGGAGATTCAGGGCAAATAAGAGTCAAGATAAAACAAAGTTATGGTGGAAAGCTTGGAGAATTTGTACTAGTTTCAATATATTTTCTTCCATCTTCTAAATAGCCAATTGTCAAATGTCATTACTGCTCAGGCTGTTAGCTGCTCATTTGATTACAGAATATGTAATCAAGAACATGGCTCTGTCCATGTGTGAAATCACAAAATGTGCTTGTGCAGGTGCAAAAGCTTGGGAGAGCAGGAAGATGATAATTAAAGTATTTTGTTGCCTTTTAAATGCATAGTTACATCTACAACAAAACACAGAAATACTAAGCTGTTTGCTTCTATTTGTCCTTAAAGGATTTGTGGCTGGATGTACTTCAGTAGTTGCCAAGAGTTCTTGCAGTTTTAATACTAATTTATGATGAAGCATACCAAATGAACCACAAGTTATTTAAGAAAATGAAATAAGGAAACTTTTGAGGTTTTAGCAGGAAAACAGACTGGAGTGCAAGTAGTCTGATGTAAATGAATTGATGGCTTCAATGAAAATGAAAGAGAAGAAAACTCCCTCCTGGGGTTCATTATGCCTCTTGAGCTGTTGGTAGTAAAGTTAATTTTTAAATGCTTTGAGGTGATTAAGAACTCAGGCATCACTCTAAATGTAAATAAGTCCTGTTTCATTTCCTTGCAGTTAACTGATTGCAGCAGTCACCAGCTACTTAGCTTGCTGATATATTTGAGATCTGTAGGCTAGTTCATAATTAACCCTCTTCATATGAAGTGATAATGTTAGCAAGCCTGTTGTTGAACATATATAACCAGGATGTGACATATTCACTCACTAGGGAAGGAGAACGTTTACATTTGTAAATCATGAGGGCACTATTAGAAGCAAAAATTTCACAGAACAGAAACCAACCTAGAAATGGAATTTGTTTCCATTTACACTGGATGCAGCTTAAAAATGCAACCAAAATATATGCAGTTTAGAACCTTCAGCATAAACAGATCAATTATTTATAGTAAAATTAAGAAAGCCATTAAAGCTTTACCTATTCCTCCCCATCAGGTCTACTAAAAAGAAAATTTCAATAATCTGTAGATGAATATCACCAATTAAAAACCTCAGATGATAATCCATTCATGTAATGCATATAAACAAGCAATTAAGAATTAACATCAATAATCTTGTTCAAGGAGTGATTGGACCCTTGAAATCTGTATTCTCATTCCCATATCTGGAATTCAGATAGTTTCATGGCTAGGCAAAAGCTTCAGAAGTGACTAATTCTGTTCACCAGTTTGTAATTACCTAACCTAGGATGTGCTAAGCCATAAACAATGAAAATCACTCTGCTGGATACTGAAATAGTGAGGGAACCAATACTCAGCTCTGGGACAAGCTCCCCAGGTTGTGGCCATGGACCAAACCTGTGGGTGTTCAAGAGGTGTTTGGACAACGCTCTTAGATAGTAACTTTTAGTTTGCTCTGGGTGGAGTCAGGACCTGGACATGATGACCCTCATGGGCCCCTTCCAAGTCAGGATATTCTATGATTCACTAAAGAGTAAAGATACAGGGTTTATTAATACAAGACAGGTATTCAAGTAGTCCAAAGCCCAGAAAACTTGGGTTCAAATCCTAGCCCCAAACTCTAGTAGTGAAACATATTTATCACCTGCTACCAGGTTTGTTTACAATCCACAGAGGCATCTGATATTTGTCCAAACATACTATAAATGCTTAAATATTTCCAGGCAAAGGGAGACCTACACAGATTCACACTTTAATATCTACGAAAGTCAGTCATTTCATATGTTTAGTCAAATCCAATTTAAACCTTTTTTTTAAACTCAGTTCCTTTCATTCACTTGAATATCAGAAGAATTGTCATAGGAAAATGTACACAAAACAGATATGAAATTTTTATAGGTCTCATCTAACCCAAAAAGCAGAAAAATCTCACAGTTGTTAGGTGCACCTCTGCCTTGCAGAGAAAGAGATTGTGCATCTAACCATGGCAGATCAGAATGAACAAAGAAGGAAAGTAAGATTCATCAGCAAGTAAACTAGCAAGAAACTGGTAATTTCCAAATAAATAGCAAAATGCTAAAGTCATTATAAATAAGGTCTACAAAAATGCAGTTCCTCTTTTCCTAGCACTGGTATTTAACCCTACGTAGGTAAGTGAAAAAGGGAGAAACTTATCAGGATAAAGACTTCCTAAAATTGCTGGCAGTCTGATCTTAGCTAGAATCTGCCCCATCAAGAATCCTATTTTTGCTCCAAGATTGCCACAAATTTATTAGTAAATTTGCTGAACTAAAATTTACTACAACTATTTTGGAAATAAGGTCTTTCCTGTCTGTCCTGAATTTTACTCCCAGTTTCCATTCTCCCACTGAAAATTTTCACTCTACTTTGTTTTCAGGTTAAATATTTCATTACAGTCTTACCTGATAAATATCTTCAATACAAATTAACAGCTAGATTGCTAATTCTTTCTTTCAAGAAATGACAACACAGTATAGTAATATCCAGCTAATGAGTACTATTTCACTGCATTTTAACGATTAGCTTTTACCAAAGTTACCAGAAGAGTTTTTCTTCTCCCCTGCTCTTCTCCAACTTCTGTATCAAATTACAGCTAGTATTGCTTATGTCTCTATACCTCACAGTTATAACTAGAAGAAGATAGGGATGGAAAAGGTGTTGATCTAGTCATTTATTAATGTCAGGGAGCTTCAGGCTAGATCCATTCAGTGGGGGAGAAACACTGTTAGTGCTCTCAGTAAATTGAGGCAGGTCGCGTCGATCTTGCAAACAAAAATTCTCCACTTGTTCACATTTGCTAAATAAAGGCTCTCTGGCCAGCTGCCTGCTGACAGCCACAGAACTACAGCAGCAAGAAACGTTGCATATCTCTCAGGCACCCACTGGGAAAACAATGTTGCCCCATAAAAAGGTGCACAGAATTTCCAAGCAGCAAACAAAAAGGCACCAAGGAATCACTAGAAAGCATATTCAAAACAGGAGTCTGATTATATAGTTATATACAGATATTATTTGTTAGTAGGAGTTGGTTATAACATCTCCAGCAGGCAAGATCTTTTCTTCGCTTTTATTCCATACCCTAAGTATGCTTGACTTCATAATTTATTTTTTAAATTATGCCAGGTTTCTAAGTTAGGCTTGAATATACCTGTACATGGATAAGTGCATTCAGTGATTGTGAAGATTCAAATTAATCTGGTTAATTTCTATTAACCAGAAATTAATCTTTGAAAATAACTGTCAAAGCAAGGTAACACCTGCCAGACAGCATACTTCGATATTCATTTTAGCAAGCATAGCAGCTACCTACCCCTGTGTTTGAAATTCAGGCCCTCTCCACAGTGCTTTAAAATCACTTCAGAATTCTACATCAATGCCCTTATTTGAATTACATTATTAGCAGGTGGACATTCTCTCAAAGGCCAGAGTCACAGCCCATAACAATACCAATCAATATATGTGGATTTACAAAGGTAATTGCTCTTATATCCTGCTTACCAGGGATCTGATAAAAACTTTCAGTAACTGTAGTGCCCCATGAGAAAGTATGCAGGCAATGAGCAGGTCATTTTGCTCCTTTGCTCTGAATTTTTCATAGGGCTTCTCTTTTGTGTGCTAAATAAGGACAGATCCTTTGGATGGAAGTTCCCCACCCCTCAGCTCTCCTCTGCACACCATGACAGACCCATTCCCACAGAGAACAGGTCACATTCACTGTTTTCCTCCACAAAATTATAGAATGGTTTGGGTTGGAAGGGGCCATGAAGATCATCCAGTTCTACCCCCTTGCTGTGGGCAGGAATGCCTTTCAACAGACCAGGTTGCTTCTCTCTGGGGCTGCTCAGTCACAGGCAAAAAGAAAGCTAAAATTCTTCTCATCTCAATATCTGGCCACAGTAAAGGTATTGGAAATCCTGGAAGGCCTTTCCACCCATCTGATGGTCAGCTGAATGCAGAAGCAGTCAGGAAGCCACACAGCAGCAGATGGACACAAGAAGAAGGGGATCCTCTCTGTGCTGTGGAGCAGGTGCTGCAGTTCTGGGGTGTGTGCACTGCCTGCCCACACAGCTGAATCCAGGACACGGCCACGTCCCCACAGGGAACAGGGTACTCTCCCCTCACTACTCCCTAAAAGCAAACAGTCATCCCAAAAAACGCATTTTTTAAAGCCTTGAGATTCTTAAAACAATCTTGTTTTTCATAGTGCTGAAAAAGATGCCTAACCAGTTTTGAAAGTTCATAAATGACAACCAGTATGAAGTGTACAAACCCACAGTACGTGCTGGCACCTTGGTGCAGTTGAAATGGTCAAGTATTCTTTCACAATACTTTGGTATGGATAACACTTTCCTTCAGTCTTCCTCTGCATTAATGGAACCTTTCCCATGCCTGACCTGTCTGGGATAACAACACATGCTTGTTCAGAGTACTGCTGACATTAATCATGAAATGCAGTAGGAATAACATGCCTTTAGCAGGGCAGGAGCACACAGCCTTGATGAAGTGCTCAAGTTTGGCTTCCCCAAGTGAAACTCTGGAGGATGCTCGGCCTCAGCAGCCCTCAAGTGCAGAGCATTAGTGGGTGCTCAGCATCTCTCACAGTATGAGCAAGACTGAGCAGCTCCAGCCCACACCCAGACTGCCTGGGTGAAGATTTTCTCATCTTATCCTCAAAGCTTTTCAAGCCCTGATCCTAACAGAGGTCTTAGGAGACTTTTTAATCTTCATACTTCTCAAACTCAATTTAATTTAGCTTCTCGTCTCAAATTAAGTCAAAGACTTAGAGGGATTTGAGGAGAAATACAATCTTCTTTCATTAAAAGCAGGGTCTTATCACAGATCTTTGTGATTTGTATTGTCCTGGCAATAGGGGAGATCATGTAACTGGGAGTGTTTATTTTCTATGAGGCAATTAAGTTTGAGAGATATGATTGTAATTCTATGTGCTTACTTGCAGAACTATGTACTCACACCTGGGCTGGGCCTGGTCACTCTGGCACCAGTTGCTGCAGTTATTTGTGTGTGCACATATCAAGGGCTTTGCGAGGTCAAAGAAGACCATTCATTTGAGACTTGGAAAACCTTGTCAGTGTAAACAAAATTCTTATCAATTTGAGAAAAATATTAGTTTTTTTACATCCCATTGCTCTTTTCCAATCAAATCTACAGAAATGAAACATGAACAGAACAGAAAGAGAGCAAAACAGAAAGTCTGTGATTACATGTGAAGTGCTCTTTTCTTCAATTTAGAAATTCTCTTCAATTTAATATCTCCTGAGTTTAAAAAAAAAATAAACAACAGAAAAAAATGCACCACAACCCCTAAAATCCCAACCATCTATTTACAGGACAGAGAGAAGGTTGCCTGCACAAGGCTATGACTTGCCAAGCAAGAACAGCCACAAGTGCTGATTACAAAAACACAGTTTTCTGTTTTGGCTGAGGATGAGCTTTTCTGGTAAAATGAGATGCCAATTAGCATTTACTGTACATCAAAAAGACTGGTTCTTAACCTTTTATGACACTAGAAAGAGCTGAGGACACTTCAGTTAGTCATATGATATACAGGTACTCAGTTAATCATAAAGCACAAACAACCTCCTCAGATAATCACACAAGAACTGCTAATTATGAAAATAATAGATTCTACTGGGAAAAAAAAAAAAAAACAAACACTTATTCTAAAACTTTTCTCCTGGGCAAGGTGATTTCTTCTCTTTTCTTATACTGATGTTTATTACATTCAGTCTTTGCTCAAGGGATTTTCTTCCACCAGCTTACTGTTCTCAGCTACATCTAATCTTTCACACCTGTTCAGATTCTTTAACCCTTAAAAATCCTGCACATTGATGCCTCTCTTAACTTCACTGCTTGTAACTGAAATCATATAACTAGGAAGAATTTGGTATGAAATTTGGTTCTCAATCACTTTCATTTATACCCCTAAAATATGATACAAAGCAACCCATATTTCCCAGTCAGTGGCCAGTTCCTGCCTTCCTGAGTTCTCCCACTCTCAATAACTTCTGCTCCAAAACCAGCCAGATGAAGCTGATCCCAGTGAAGTTTCTGGTGACAAAAAGAAACAATGCAATCAGTAGCATTTTTGGTCCTAGTGCATTCTTCTTAGGACAAAGGACCTATACTACTGAATTAGGATTAATTTGTACAGATGTATATAGTGGTGCTGAATTCGAATGTCATGAGTTCAGCTTTGTTTAACATCATCTTCAACATAAGAAGAGTACCTGATCAACTGCAAGTTGTCCTCAAGCTCAAATACCTGCAGCATTGGAAATGTTCACAGAATCTAAAAAACTTGCACTACATCTTGCAGTGTTTAACAAGAAATGCTGCATTATCTCAGATTTCTTTGCCAGATTCTACAATAACATCCCATATACTACTGAATATAGCTAAAACAATGAAATACCATGTTCAAGATAACTTATGTCTAGAATATTGATTAGAACCAAATCTGCCATTTACTTGGCACATTGGGACTTCCACCACAAGAGTAAATTTTGAAGGCTACACAAGACTACGTGATAAAACTCTCACAAACCTGAGTAGCTCCTGAAAACCTTGCTTTTCATACAAAAGCTTGCTTTTCATACATGCTTCTTTCAAAAAAAAAAAAAATCCAAGACACATTATTGCAAAAGCTTCATATTTTTTGGAAAAAATTTAGGTCAAATGCAGCAGGTGTTACTTTTGTTGGTTAATGTGGCTGTGGAAGGCAGGATGCTGGGTGGTATAAGGAACCATAGGATGCAAAAGTCTAAATGGAAATGAGTTTATCAGGGTCTGTCTCTAGAGACAAAGTGATTAGTCTGTCAAAATGATTATTCAAAAAGACCAGTCTCTGAGAGGGAAAAAACAGATAGAATGAGGGCCATAGGGGGATAGTATGCATTGTTCAAATATTGATAAATAAGATGCACAGAAGAGGGTAGAGCCTGAGGTACCAGTCACAGCAATGGAATTGCCTATTTACCGGATGAGGAGAATTACCAAGGTGAAAATCCACTGGAAATGGACGGGGCATAGGAAGGCAAAAAGACAGACAGATCCATGTGAAAAATCTTAGAAACCCCCTTGACAAGGATGGAGCAGTAAGTGCCATCTCCAGATTTACAGGCAGCAGGAATGGAGCTGCACCAATCAGCCAGAACTCTCATCTCCAATCAAATTAAGGTTTAACAGAGTGTGTGTGTGTGCATGTGTGTGTATAAAATGACAGATTACATACAAATTGTTCTTCATTTCTTAGGATTATCAAGTTGGGGTTCTGTTCCTATTAGCACCCTGTTTTCCAGCACACAGTAACCTAGAACTACTGCTGTGTAATTACGTGTTTCACAGAGTGGTACATTTACAGGAAGCCATGACTAAATGTCCCTACCGAATCAGCCTCTCGTGTATTAGTCACTCTTTTCATACAAGAAAAATGGAGTTTGACTCTTCCCTCATGTCAACAGCTGTTTTGACTTGACCTCATCTCACTGCCTCTACATGTGATCTGCCATTGCAAGTAGAAAACTGATCTGCTGTTTCAATTAACTTTTCAAGAAACATATTTTCCTCCAGATATTAATGGTATACAGAACCAAAAAAAATACAAAGTGATGTTTATATATAGAATGTCATATTTCAAAAGAATGAATGATTTAACCAATGTAAACATAAGAATAAACTTCCACTACGTAGCAAAGGAATGCAGAGTATGAGGGAAGTTTCACATCTTTCACACATATTTTTATGTACATAGCAATACAGGTGTCCATTGAACTTGAAATTTATGTAAATAATAAAACAATTCTTACAACCAGAGAGAAGAAAGAGAGAAAAAAAAGTTCTATACAATATTTTTCCTCTATCCCCATCCCAATCCATTCCCAATAAAGAGATTAAGAGGGAATGGGTAGAGAACTTAATTCAAATATGTTAGGATTAATACTTTTTTTTTAATATGGTTGACTCTTACTATAGAATTGCTATAAAATTTGTCAGTTGCATATATACCATATGTTATAAAACGTTCCCCTTTATAGTGACATCATTAATTTTATTTGGAGGAACTTTGCTGATCTCACCTTTATATGAGACTTTTCCTTGCATAGGAGTAGGTAGAAGGGAATGCTGAGTACAGAAGACAGACAGTAATGTTATTTTTTGTCTGCACAGCACAGTGGAGTGACTACCACAGCAAAATGTCAGCAATCTGCAGGAGGTTTCTCTTTCCCCCTCATAGTAAAATGAAAGCAGATCTGCACCTCCAGATCACATCTTTCCATTGGAGTAGACAGTGAGAGTATTACTTAGCAATTATCTTTCTCATTTTAAAGATACAGAATGGTAAGTCTAGAAAAAAAAATGGATTCCATAGCACAGGGCAGACTGTGACACTGCAGTATTAGGATATTTTTTAAAACTTCTTATATTAATCAATTGTGTCAGTGAAGAAGGAAAAACTATGCAAAGAACTATTGACTAAATCCCCTGCAAAGGGTTTATATTGACAACTGATACTCCTCCCAAATGAAGCCCCAAGCTGCGCATCACCCTCTACAGATATTGACAGCATAATTCCAGGGTCCCTCTCTTTTCACAAGGAAACAATGGGTTTCAGTGTTGCTCCTCTTCTAGCATTACTAGGATTTCACTTTATCCCATTTCAGAATAAATGGTGCTTATTAAAAATATCTTGTGCTGTGACTTCAGATTAAAGATGCACCCAGAAAACCCCTACATCTTAATCAGAAAGATAAGTAGGACTAGAAAAATAATACTTCCTCCTGACTGCTCTCTCTTCCTTTCTAAGATAGTGAGTCTGAGAAAAAAAAAGTTATTTATTTGAATAAATGAATATAGGAAGGGGACAGTTGGCCTTATATTCTCGGAATATAAGTTGACTAGCTGGGCAAGAAATGTTTCAAAAACCTTGAGTGCAAGTCTTTGTTTACTGAGAATAAGCAATCAATCAGCCTGAGCATACAACAAGACCTTGTTCAAACAATGGATAATGCTGAGTGCCTCAGTCACATAGCTTAGATTGAACAAGTAAGCTTGACATTAACCAGCAAAAAAGGCAAAGTCAACAGCATGAAAGTCACAGAATAAGACAGTTCAGGGAGGTCTCAAGCACAGGAATGTTAACATACGCTCAAATGGACAGAGGGCTTTATTGAGATTTTTCTTAAACAAAATGTTTATTATTTAAAGCTATCAAAACTTGCCTTGAAAACTAGATTAAATAAATCCTTTGCATTTGAAATCTCTATGAGTAAAAGATGTTTAACTTGTGTTAACTTTCATGCAATTAATAGTATCAAGATTATTTTTTCTTCCTGTATATGTTCGTATATGTTTTCTATATTTCATTTACACCAATAGCCTCCATTTACAAGCTTCCCTTAGAAGCAGCCCAAATGTGACAGCAGCACAGAAAAGAAACAGTCTACATGATCAAGAAAAAATTAATGCAAAATCTAGTGCAAAACAAGAACAAAGTATTCTGTGAAATACAGACACATCTCTTTCTATTTCTCTGTCCAGCAGTTTCTTAAATATGTCTTTCTGTATTATAAATGAAATTATAAGTACTCTCAAATTTTGCAGCCAGTAGATCATGACAGTCTTCTGATTACCTGGTGATGAATGAACTTGCACTATTTACACAGGAATTTGGGAGAGAGGGAGAAAGGGAAGGGGGTATGTGGTAAGAGGTGAGAGACCAGATACAGAGAATGATTTCATATCCTTGGGTTAATGAACAGTAACAAGATGAGAAAATCATTTGCAACCTGCAAAGTATACTGGAAAAGAGAGCCTGGTTCAAGATAAAATTTATGCTTTACTTGCAGCTAACTGAAAATTCTATCACATGCAGTCTTCTTCCTCCCACGTTTTCTGTGACAGTAATAAAAACCTTCAGATTAGCCAAGCTATTTAAGACCATAAGATCATGTCAGTTGTGGTAAAAAATATCAATTTGTAACCCGGGCTGTTGCTGTGAACCATTTCTTCACTGCATCCCTGCAGCCCATTCCTCAAACCTTTAGCTGCTCATGCAAGATGATTTTCCTTGAGCCCTTGCAGAACATTTTTGTTCAAAATTCCTCCGTTATGTGTCTGCTGAAAATCATGCATTTAACTTATTTATGCATAAAAAGAAAATACTCACCCAAGAATATCAAATGGAAATTTTCTTAAGACAATCTAGTACATCTTTTGGTTTTGATAAACTGAGCATTCCTGCAGCTACACAAACAGAGGGCATTACATCTCCATAAATTGGTATCTGTCTTATCTCATTTATTCCCACGTGCACAAGAGAGACAAATGCTGGAAATGGAAGTCTGAGGTATATTTCATAGCAGACAGAACCAGGATGCACTTCCTTCTCCTGTGCTGCACTGGGACAAGGGCTCTCCAAGCCTTCAGCCTCTGTTGTGTAAATGAAACATTCATTTTGCACAGGTAGAAAGAAACTAAATTACACACTGATAGTTGTATTCAACTGCTCCTTCTGCCAAAAGGGAAGGCACTGTGCTGAATTTTAAATGAAGTGAATTTGGTAGATTTTCAGGGTATGAACTGCCTGATGCCTCATTTCACTCCAGGGGCTGCAGAAAGGCAACAGGTTTTTTGTTCCTTGAAATTTCAGTGGGTGCACGGCAAAAGTGATAAAAGCTGAATTTATGCTGGACTAATTTTCCTCCATTTAGAAAATAAACATATACAAAAAGGAATTTATTGTTTATGACAAAGTCTAGAAAATTTCTTGTTAAATGTACACTGACTTTTAGTTATTTTGAAACATTCTATCAATTGAAAGTCAGAAATATACAAATGGAAAAAGTTCTTACTCTTTCAAGCACAATGATGCACACCTTTTTTTAATGCAATTGTTAAATTCTAAGATGATGGTGATGATTGTGATGATAATAATGATTAATATGATAAGTGAATAGGAAATTTTCTGTGAGATACTGTTATTTGATCCATAATCAACTCCCCAGGGATTTTTCCAGGAATTGAAAAGTTTGGCTAAAGCATTTTCAATTTCACCCCTCATTTCTTCTGGCTGGTTATAGGGCTTCCCCAAAGGATTAGCATGACACACCGGCAAATGGGTGGCATCCAACAGAGTAGATGAAAATTTGCCTACACTCAAAGGGTAGTAGGAAACAGTTCAAAGCCTAAGGACTAATAAGTGGTGGTGTAACCAAGGGGCCAATATGGAGGATGACATTATTTAATGTCTTCATCACTGAGCAGGAGAGAAAAAATAAAAAAGGCTGATGTCTGATGCCAAGCTCTGGGGAAAAGTTTCTATGCTGAGGAGCTGCATTGCCATGCAGAGGGGCTTTAACAAGCCAGAGGGCTGGATAGAGAGGAAACACATTAGCTTCAGCAAAGAGAAATGCCAACTGCTGCCCCAAGGACAGAAATGTCCCTTGTGGCAGTACCAATAGGGGACAGACTGTCTGGCTTGTAGCTCTACAAGATGGGCCTGGGCAGGGCTGCAAAATACAGTGCTGCTTTCGCAGAGGGCATAGCCAGAAAGGCAAGGGGAGTGCTGCTCCTACTCAGCTCTTGTGAGCTGCATCTGGGTCCAGCTTGGGGCTCACCAATATATGACATATACTTTCAAACTGGAAAGAGTCCAGAGAAAGGTCATTTAGCTGGGGGCTGAAGCAGATGAAATCCAAGGAGAAGCTGATAGGACATGTTTGCTCAGCCTGGAGAAGAGGAGAGTATAGGAGACTTTAATTGCAGCCTCCTGGTATAGGAAAAGGACTTTGCATAAGGGTGGAGCCAAACTCTTCTCTGGGGTGCTCAGCAAGAGGTAACAGTCACAACAAGTTGCAGCAAGACAAGATCTAATTGGATATAATAGGATAAAAATGTAGACTGCGAGTGATTAAGCACTGAAAGATGTTGTCCAGGGACATGGTGGAGTCTTGTCTTGGGAGATTTTGGAAACAAGACTGGACAAGGTCCTGGTTAACCTGGTTTAAATCTGAAGTTATTCTAACTTTAGTTTGGACAGTGTAACCTCTGGACAGTGTAACCTATCTCTTTGACCCTAATTCATCTATGGGTGCCACTACCTTCAAAGGTTGGAGATGGTGTGTAGTCCTGTCATGCCAAATGAAAGCACAAGAAAGAGCTGCCTTCTGGAGACTGAGTGCAGCAGCAACAGAATGCAGCAACATTTCCAGATCAGCTAGGACAGAGCCCTTCCATACATCCACTCTGCTGCAGTATCTGAACAGCACCAAACATTATTGGAATCTCTACAGAGCAGAGAAGAGTCTGTTATGCACAGGGAGGAACAGAGCCAGCACAGCAGTTTTCTCAGGAGACCTGCATTCTTTTATCCTGACCTGTTGTCACAGACTTTATTCAATAAACACACTGGCTCTCCCTAGGAAGCCCCAGTACAACAGTTTTCACATTTACTCAGAGACCAGTCCAGTGAGGTCCAAGATTTTGGACAGTTTCATAAGATAAATATTTATTAATTTGAGTTACTCTAATAGCAAAAGTGTTTACTGACAGTAAAAATTGCTTCCTTTTGGTCTCCTCCCTGCAATTTTCTACAGCTGGAAGTTGTTCTTTCCTTCACATTGCCTGACTGCCCTTTGAACTCCCCCTCACCTCTCTCCATCCTTCCTGTGCAACTGGCATTAGAATAATTTCTGTTGGTTTTTCACTCTGCTATTCCTTCACCCACTCTCTTCTTAGCACAGTCAGCCTGGGAGAACACCCACCAGCCATTTTTATGGGTTTCACATGTATGTCTTATGCCCATAATTCCTGCTACCACCTTCTGCATAATTTTTCTTTGTCTGTTTGGATGGTGTGTCAGACCAGGTGTTTGAATGCTCATGGGAATGGGTGTGGTGAGTAAAATTTATAGCTTATGATAACGGAAACTTCTTAACAGCACTAAATATCCAGGGTTATGTAAGTGCAAACTGCAGGAATTCACAGGACCAGGCAAGAATCCATGAGGGAGTAAAAGTAATGAGATATATTTGTATTTCCAAGCCATCCTTCCTTTGAGCCTGACCCCTGGCAGCCCCTGCTCTGGTGCACAGCAGCACCAAACAGCCATGGTGCACACTGTCCTGCAGCAGAATGAACAAAGCTTCTGCAAGCTGTAGCAGGACACTCACAGGCACAGGAGGGCTTCCTCACTTCCCTATATTTTATGCTCCCCTAACACACAATCAAACTACTGGCTTTTACAATTATGTTTTCTTTAGAGAAAAATAAATAAACTATGGCTGATTGCTCAACACCAAATTTGTGGAATTGTCTTTTTATTAGCCAAAAGTTAATAAATTCCTTGTGAAAGCCCAAATTAATGCAGCCTGATGTTTTAGAGCACCACAACTGTGACTGCTATTGAGTGTTGGGGTAGGCATGAGCTGCAGATGAAGCTTTCTGAATGATGGAGACATTCAGAAATTTTCTCTTATGATTTTCCTCCTCCATGAGTGAGGTCATACTGCAATCACACACACACACAGAGGATGAAGACCTAAGCCTCATCTTAGGAAATCTGGCTAAACAAATGAAAGATGGAGAGATGGAGCAGAGAGGTATATCAAAAAGAGATTTTTTTGTTTGGCTTTTTTTTAACTTTCTAATGAACACATTAATTTAGGACACTTCATCCTACTTATTTCTGGGTAGCTGGACATTTTCTATACCCATAACTTTACTCATTTTTGTCTACCATTCTACCATATTTGTAGGTAGCTACCAAAGCTCACGTATTTCCTCTTGCAACCCAAGTTTTCCAGTGAAGATATATATACATGCATATAAATATATATATGCAATATATATAGTATATAAATGCAATAATTGAAACAGCTTTATAAAGCCCATGAATGTAACTGCTTCTACTTTGCACCTATCAGTCTGTCTGTTGTTATAATTAGAGCAACTTTTGAACACTAAACCTCTAAAAACATGCAACTTGTAGGTTTTGAAATAAATACAATAGTATGTTAATAAACTCCAGGAAAAAAAAAAACCTGCTCCTAGCTCCTACACATGTTCACAGTTGTATTTTTAGGTTATATATAATAGACAGCAATCTTTGTTTGGAAGCCAACACACACTTCCCCAGTGAACTGCAGGATGCACATAAATAATCAGGGCTGGAGAGAGGTCATCATGAGGCTAGAACTGGGGTTAGCAACAGCACCGAGCAAACCAATTGTTCAGAAAGCAAATCAAGCTAAGTGCAACATAACTGACTGTGCTGAAAGCTGAATAGACTTAATCATAGGGATGAGGCAACCTTAAACCTTAGTGCTCAACAAATTTTATTAAGAATCTACAAGCTGTGAGAGAAGTTATGCAGTTAGGCTGTAGCTCAAGGGAATAAGTGTGCAAAAGTAAGACAAGGGGAATTTAATAAGGCCCAAGGACCACCAGCTGAGCTCGTGAGAATCAATCAGTAGGAGCTTGGTCCCAAGGTCTCCTTCTTACTGCAGTAGGGAACATATTAATGGTATATATTGACTTGCAATAAGAGATTCCTGGAAATGTTTCCCTTTTAACTTTTGCTACATAAAATTTAGTTAACAGTAAACTGTGTCTGTTTCCCTTCAGAAAAATAAAATAGACTTTGTCAAGATTTACTTGTCCAAAAGCTCAATTTCTGTAACTGAAAATTGAGTTCTTTCATTTCAATGTACTTGGGCACTGTCTCGTGGTCATGTTATGATCTCATTCGCTTTGTTGGGCCAGAATCCCTGGACAAATTTACCTGCACTCATACCTAGGGACTCCCATGCTGCAAGCAAGAGCCTCTGCCTGAAAGGGGGAATTGTCTCATGGAAGACACAGGTATTTTCATAAAGAATAAGCCCCTCACAGCAGCCCACAAATTGTGCCCAGAATATATGGCATGCTAAGAGTCACTGCTCAGCAGGAGGAAAGGTGGGAGAGGAGAAAGGAGGATTTTCAGAGGTGTTATACACTTTGCAAGTGAATTGCTGAATTCTTTAAACACAGCTTCACAACACTAATTAGAAAGCTAAGCCTTGTGATTTCCTGATAGATTTCTAAATATCTTAGAAAAACCATTAGGGAGAAATGTAAAAGGCAGAAATTCCACAAATGGACTGTAACTAAACAGAATCAGTTTTGAATATCACTCCAATCTGTCCACAAAGTCTGCTTTCTGCCTGAAATTTTTTCTGTATGTCCTATATGAAGGAACCATATTTGCTTGGTTTTTTTGCTTTTATTTTCTCTCAAAAGTTTCCTGTAAACTAGATAATACATTTTGTCCTGAATTCTAAAGGCATTTTAAAATAATACTGCATACTTAATCTTGTCTTAACATGCCTTTTGGTTGGTTTGTTTGTTTTTTTTTTCCTTTGGTCTGGGAGCTACATTTGGTGGGATGCAGCAATTGTACAACCCTACTGATTAACTGATGTTACAGGAATGTTATGAAACTTAGGTAATTGAAGTTTGTAAAAAGCTTTACAGAATTTTAAATGAACGCTGCTTCAGTTTAAGTAAGAAATAGTTATTAGGAGTAGAAAATGGAAAGACATCTGATGAAACAACATATAGCAAAAAAACTACAAAACAGAGGATCTATGCAAATCATAACTAAATGAACATCCATTTGTAGCTCCTTTAAGAGAATAGAGTGATTGAATAACATGTGCTGGAGCCTGATCTCATTTACCTGAACTGTGCTTACAGGAGCTGAGTTCCTCCTGATTTACACCAACACAAACAAGACCAGAATCAAGCCAGGCAAGAGCCCTAGGGGTACCCTTAGAATGAGAAGAAAAGGAAAGAGCTCCACGCTAGACAAACCTACCAGCCCAGGGGATTCCTAGTTTGAACTACTTGTTATATGACAATTGCCAGCCCTCTGGCAAAACTGACACTTGGTACATATGGAACTTTCCAATCATGAAGAAGAACCTTTTTCTTCCACAGAAGAAAAATTCAGTTTTTGGGAAGGGACAATGCCTAGTCAAGGTCAGAAAAAATTATCTGGTAAAAACAATTCCCCCTTCCTCATCAACTGGACTCATTTCCACTATACCTGAAGGAAATCTGTTTATTTTACTGGCAAAGACTATTTTTCTTAGTCACTTGCAAGCTGGATGTTCTTTTGAGACAGATCTGAAGCACAGTGTGAACATTCTTTCACATCCCCAGCAACAATAATGGTGAAGCTTCACTTGCAGCCCAAATAGCAATTGCAAGAATTGTGATGGAATTACAGCACAGCTAGACATGAAGAACATGATTGCACTTAAAGGAGCACTTGCAGCTGTTGAATAAAAATTCAACCTGCACATGTCTGATGGAAAGGTTACTCATAAAGAGCCATCTATGCTGGCAAAATACTTTCTAGGGTGCCTTCAATGTATATTCAGTGCCATACAGGACACTTGCTATTGAGGAACTGTGAGAAACAGCAAGTCCAAAAGGAAATATTTGGACTTACAGCCCACACAGGTCCAGCTGGTTCCTGAACTGTTGTTTGACACAGATCTCATCATTTAATCTGCAATTTTCAAGTCAGTATTCACTTTGGTCTTATCACCTGTAGCAACTACCTGCCTCTTATTACAACGTTGCATGGAAGAAAGTGTCCCTGTACACCTATCCTTGCCCTAATAATCCAGAACTCCATTTTCAGCCTCAGACTACATTTCATACTACAAATATATCTGCAATGGTTTGACCAAACAGTGCCAATCTTGAAACCAGAAATCTTGGAAAAGCCAAGTATTAAAGACAGATCTGCAAACACCTATTCAAATATCCATATTTAGGGGCCATTATTCTTCTTCAAAGACTGACAAAAATAATTGATACTATTTCAGATGCCTGACAACAGTTGTATATGACAATCTAATACTGCCCTCTGCAATGTATTTGTTCTTTTGATAGCTGTATGTGGCAGACAAAACTTCCGGACAATAGGTAGAAAAAAAATTTACTAATTCTGCCTATAGCACCTACAACTGATTTGAGTTCTTCTTCCAGAAAAGTAACCATCTGGGGAGGAATTCTTGAACAGCAAGAGAGTACCAGGAGCAGGGACCAAATGACCAGACTAAAACCAAAGTAGAATTCACTTGTCTATTATGGTATTTTTAACACATTGCTCATACTAAAGTCTTCCAGGATAACACAATGTCATTTTCTTTATTAAAAATAGTCTTTAGAAACTATACTTTGGGTGTTTTGTGGCTACCACAGTAGATGAGAATTAAATTCTATGTCATGTTTTTTTTCTTTTAAGACTCTGATCAGCAAACACTTAAGATCACTAGCTGCAAACTGTCTGTCATTTGAAGACTTCTTTTCATTTGACATACAACACTAATCTTTGGAGTATTTTGCTCCACCAGTCCTTTCTTGGTTTTAAGAATAAATTTTAACCCTCCCCATCATGCTTATAATGAGATTGAAATATCTGAGGTCTGTTCCTTCTCACCACAGAAGGTGAGCCATTGCCCAAACACCCCTCCTGCTTGCTCAGTGCATTTCTGCTCATCACCTTCTGTATTCTTCTGTGTGCATGGTACCCCCTTCTCCTGCCTGAGGTGATTAAGAGATGACTACTTTCTTCTTGGATTTTACTTTCTTTGGTTCCTCAGCAGTCAAATCCTTTCTTCATAGACCTGGAGAGCTGCTGCCAGTCAGCTCATCAAGAAAGCTTACCTTCACTTATATGCCACATTATCTTAGCCTTTCATTTGATTTTCCTGATCTTTATTTGCTAGGCCCATACTGTTGTATTTGAACTAAGGTGGCAGCAAAAAAAGGGGACTGATTCATCTCTTGCTCCCTTCTAATTTGCCAGTGTCTTCATACTTTCCACCTTTTGCTCTTTATTTGGGGAGTTCTCTTTTCATTAAGACAGTTTTTATCAGCCAATTTCAAAGTATTTTCTTACATATCTGACTTACAATTCACAAAAATCCTTCCTTGTATCTGAGGTGTTATATAGTGTGACTCTGATTACACTTGCACAGCTGCAAATATATTTTCTTAAATGGAGTTTTTCCTGACATGAACAGGAAGCCCTATAATATCTTAGCTATATAGAGCTATATATACAGCTATTCACTTTATCTAAAATAGGGGTTTATTATTATTTTGTAAAAAGAAGACGCTTTCATTCTGACCTAGATAAGAATCTCTTTCTCTTCCCTTCTTAAGACAACTATGAAAATGAGATTGTAAATCTCCTATGGAGGAGAGACTTGGACAAATCAATAATTTATGTTATGATTTTGAGAGACTTTCACCTTGAGGAACTGCCAGCCCTATCGTAATTCTGTAGATCTTGTTTGAAAATGTTTTCCATTACTAATCGGGAGAACCTTTTTTTTCCTTATTATTTATACAAGGCTCCTTTGATTTTCAGCGTGTGACACTTCAGAATGAAAATGGTGTCTGCATTAATTAAAAAATGAAGAGAACTCTTACTTACCTTCCCCCTCACTTAAAATCCAAGTAAAACGCTGGCAGGCAACACTCAGCATGTAATGTTCTACTTCCAGCCATGAACCTCTTTAACAGATTTCTGTCATTTTAGCTGCTTCTGGCTAAAATCACTGGTTATAATAGTGACTTGGAAAGAAAAATGAGCAGAGAGTTAAGAGCAAAATGGGGGGTAGGTACACATGGCAATTAAATTAGCCTTCTACAAATGTCAGGCAGAGAACACGTCAGTCATATCATTCCTAAACAAGGCCCTGACAGTGCCAGGTTTAGGCTGAGGCCTTTGGGGGGAAAAAAAACATATGAGTTTATGCACCTTTCTTTTGACCTCCACAGCTTACTAAAGAGCAGACTGCCACATCAACAGCTCACTTCCCCAAATCACTCACGGTTTGAAGAAGTCTTCATCATGACTTGCAGCCGCACGTTCTAGCCACGGGCTTGCTTTAGCCACACAATCTCCTGGAGACCGGATGATTAAAGGTCACCCATTCTTACCCATTGCACCACAAATCCAAAGCACTCAGTGAAAGTGAGGTGGCCAAGGTCTGCCCACACAAAGTGCACACACAAGAGCTGCTGGAATGGCATAACCAACGGCGGGGCCGGGACCAGCCTCTTGGGATGAGCTCCACATTTCTGCCTTGGCCACTGCAGGCAGCTGTGACATTTCTGAACCATACCTGGAAACAGCACAAAGCCTCCAGGACTTGTGGAAGTTGTAGAAGTTGTGTCTGGTTGCTCTACGCCAAGGAAATTGTTTCCCTTACCTCTTTACAGCAAACCAATTCTAAGATATGACAAAGCCTAACAAATCTGAAAGAATAGGAATTAGGAGGCATGGGGGGAAACTTAAGGGAGAGTTCTTTGGGCCAGGATTTTGAGTGTTAGCACCAACTTCCAGCTCCAGTTGATTTAGACTTTGTTTACAATGAAGCACCAATATGAAAATTTTTTACAGCTTTCTGGGATGAAATTACTTCCTTTGTGCAGGTATCTGACTATCACTCCAAACTCTTTCTCACAATTCACTGTTATCACTGTGGAAAAATTTCTGAGCCACATGATGTTGGAAATATTAATCTATTTTGGTTCACAATCTGAAAAAAATACAACCGATATACTATTGAAAGCAAAAAAAAAAAACCAACAAACCCATTTATGTTTCCCAAACTTTCCAGGTCTTGATCAAGTCTTTATGTTGTGGTCTTACACAATTAAAGTCAACATAGACAATTAATGCACTGATAGGATGACAAAGAAGTTTGTAGGCCCTGGACAATTTAAGAATATTCAACCCTTATCTCAAGATGAAAATAATAACTGTTGGGTTTTAAATAACATCAAAATTTGACCTAAACTCCCAGTGAACATCAAGTTATACTAGGAAAGGAAACCCTACAACCTCTAAAGATTTACATGTATAGAATGGGAACAATACAGCTGAGTCCTTCCAAAACTCCTCATCTCACTTATTCCCTCCTGATTTTCATATTAAATTTTTCCTTTTTTACTTATTTCCCCCAGTCCTAAAAAGCAGCTCAGATTTCCACATATACACAGAGCATTCATGGCAACAACTCTGTGACTAAAACTGATGAATATGTAACAAGATCTTAAAAAATGCATGTGAAATATGCAAAGGCGTCAACTTAATGAGTACTTTCATTTTGTCCTGTTTTTGCATTGAAGGGTCAGTTTATCAAACAAACAGCATCAGAATAAATCACTTGTATTCTGAAACATAGATAATTCATCTGGCTAAACAAGGAGAATTACTTGAAATTAAGCAAAGGACTGGAATTCTCCTACCATA
Source organism: Vidua macroura (assembly GCF_024509145.1). NCBI lineage: Eukaryota > Metazoa > Chordata > Aves > Passeriformes > Viduidae > Vidua > Vidua macroura. Next base: position 13,072,763 of record NC_071571.1, read on the forward strand.
GGATCACACAGGATGTGCTGTTAAAATATCAGGGCATCCAGGACATTTTGATATGTCATCTGAGGCCTTAAAAAACTGACATAAGAGGTGAGCTTCCATTAAGTGAGCAGTCACCAAGCAGAAACTTTTAAAGAATCTTCACTGAGTTTAGAAGATTGGTGTAGCAATTGTTCATTTTGATATCTGGAACTGAAATGTGACTGTTTTACAAAATGTAAAAATAAAAAAAGCGTGCCATCATTTGTTGTGGCTTTGTTATTTCACCTACCTGTTCATTATCAGAAAAGGAATTTTTAAAGTCCTAAAGAATCCTTAAGTCTTAAAGCATCCTTTAAGAGTGACAGAGATGGGCTTTTATTTGTGCAGTGGTGCATGATGAATGTTCATATAGGCAGCCATGGGTATACTAGAACTGCTCATTCAGACACCTCACAGATGTCTTTGGATATTGTCTGTGAAGTGCAACTTTAAAAAGAAAAACATGAAGGAACTATTTACAATTTCAGTCAGTCTGCTAAGATGAACAATAGCACATAAGTTGGGTAGTTAGTTCAAAGCTTCAGCATTTGCAAACACCAGGTTTGAGAAACCACACAAAGTAAAATCTGACGTAAATTTCATCTACATTAATTTGTTCAAGCAATTTGGAATTGACACATTCCTAGTAATTCCCATCCATGTTCGTTTGGAAACAATTAAACAAAACTTGTTTAAAAAATAATCTGTTGAGGCATTTCCCCCATCTCTTCCAACAAATAATTCAACTCCAGAAGTTTCACAGTGTTTTTTATAATGTATGGGGTTTTTTTCACCTGGGTCATTTCTTACCCATGTGAAAGTTCTACTATCTCACTTTTTGCCTTCAACAGTTTGAAAACTAGAGAAATCATTAATATTAAGAAGAATGCCAAAGACGATAGTTTTCTTATCTTGTCTTTGTTTCTTTTCCTCTGGGCCACATAAGGATATTCAAGTCAGCAGAGACAGTGTTACTCTTTAAAAATCCTGCTGATTTAATATTTAGTAGGTGATGGATTCCACCTCAACAATCAGTCTCAGGAATAAAAATAGTCTGAATCCTACTCCACAGGAGTGCCATCCACAAATCCATAGATAGAAACCCAAAGTATTGTACAGGACATTTCCTGCTCAGTAAGCTTGAGACAAGCTGCTGTGATTCCCTATATATACACATATATTCTGAGCTGATGCCTGTCAAACCAGCCCCTGGTTAAGTGGCAAGAATAATATAGCTTCCTTTCCCTAGAGGTAACTGTCCTCATTACTGAAGCGAATGAACCCCTCGGTGTATAATAGAATCTTCTTTAAAATATTCATCATATGACAGCTGATATTTCAGCCATATTTGGTTGGAATGCTACCAATGCTATTTTGGGGAACTTAGGACTCCATAGTCAATTAACCTAGTATTTTGCTCACCATCTAATTTATAATTTTATCATAAATCATTAAACATTTATGTTAGTATGTAACTTGTTATTCTCCTATTCAGGACTGAGTCAAACAGGCAGACCAGGCTTTCTCTTTCTGCAGCAATATCCATTAAAACATCTGGACTAGCAAAGCTGAAACTTTACACTTTCCCTCAGCCAGAAAACATCAACTTCTCCAAGGTGAGTCACATCATCCAGCACGGTTCTGTTTCCTTCACACTTCTCAGAATCAACACTTCAGACTGTGAAAACCTCCCTCTGCCAACAGGTCTCAGGGAGACCATGGACAGGCAGGGGGAAATAACACAGGGGCCAGAATTCTCCACCAGAAATCAGAACAAAAAACTATGTAGGGAGAGAAAGAAACAAATAGAGCAGCAGGTTATTCACTCCAAACATTTCCTTGTTCAAACACCAAACAATGTTCTTTTTTTTTTTTTTTACTCTCCATTCTTACTTCTTTCTCAAAACAAATACTGTATTTTTCCCTGCCTACTCTTCCCATTTTTTTCCCTACCTGTCCTTAATTACAGCCACAGACTTCAGAAAGCCCTATTCCACATGCCTTCCACTGCATTTACACTTTAGCCTTCCACAAGCCTTCCCTGTCCTGTTCCATGCGAGGCACGTAAGGCAGGCACACAAAGGAGCCTCGCCGGGCGGGGGGAGCGTGTCACCGACATGCAAGGCTGCTCAGGAAGTTTACACAGCACTTGCTCAAACTCTGCAAGCCTTCCTGACACCAGCTCAGCATTCCAGCACACCAGCATCATTTTTAAGTGATTTCTCATGTGATTAGTGCTGTCTCTCCATTCCCACATGCTACTCAGACACTGGTGGCAAAAAAAAAAATCATTCTTACTCTCATCAGGACTTGTTTGTCATCAGAATCCCTCTTTAGATTTAGTAATTTGCTTAGTTTTAGCCTACTTATCTCATTATGCTGGTCTAATTAAAATCATTTGCTGACAAATATTGTCAGTAATGTAACAGTTGGCTAAATTAACACTGGCTTAGCCTTAGCTGTGTTATCAGCTTAACTATGAAGCACTGATTGATGAGCATTTTAAAGCAGGAATTCCTTTCTTCAGGTGAAATGCAGAGAAGGCAAAGCTGGAGATTTGAATGTGAAACATCAGCAAGTCTTACCAGAAGAAAGTCAGACATAATTGTGCAGAAGTCAAACCAAACGCACATCTCCACAACTTCTCTGCAAGCTTGGTTGTAAAAACAAAGATGCATTTGGCCCAACCTGTTAAAACAGCAGGCACATAGCTTAACATCTAAAATTACTGCTATGAGCAGTATGTCTTGTAGTCTGATTCTTATTTACTTTTTTGGCATAAATTAAGTATTTCTAGACAACAATTATTCCTACAGACAAAACTTAATTGCAATATTCATCACCAAATATGTCTAAATGATAGGGATGCTGAAGTGTTTTACAGTGAAAACACATCCAATTTTAATGAAGTTCAAAAGAAAAATGTTTATTTATGGATTAAAGTACACAAAGATCTGCTTCTCACACTTTCTGAAATACTGACAGCTTTTTTTTTTTTTTTTTAAGAGAAAAAGAGTGCAAGGGAAGGAAAGACTTCACATCTTGTAAATAGTTGTGATGAGTGGATCAATGTTCCCAGCAGACAGGCAGAGAGCTCCTGGGTCTTTTGACACTAGTTGAGATCAGATGATATACAACTGAAGTCTGAAGACAAAGTTGCTTCTAAGAGGTTGCATCTGGTGAAAGGGTGGAGATGTGCTGATAACCCATTACAGCTGCAGGGGGATGTCTCAACATGTCTTGAGAAAGACTGCATATTTCTCTCTTTGGGGCTGAGGTTTGCTACTGTTCAAATTAAGTGACATCTTTTTAACATTCCTAAAGAAGAAAAAATGTGGAATCCAAACCAGAACAATATCCTGTAGAAAAGTGATTTCTATTTAGTAGGCTCTTATGAGGGAAAAAAAGCAGAACTACATATCTAAAATTAGCTCCTCTACTGAAGACCTAAATTGAAAACAACTTTAAGAGAAGATGAGAATGTTTCTGAGTAATATATAAATATAACAGAAAAAAAAAAAAAAAAAAAAAAAACCAGAGAAGAATCCAAGTTTTGGATAAAATTTTCAGAACACCCTTCCCCACTTCAGGAATTTGCAACCACCACCTATTGAATGAGAGCTGCTGCTGTTGGTCTTCAGAATTATCTATTAGATGAGGCTGCACAGAAATATTACAGGGGGAATACCAACCTCCCAGAGATACAGATTCAGCCTGCTTGGAATCAGATATTGGAAAAGAAATTAGAAAAGTGTGGCCTTGCATAGACTTGACAGTGCTCCACTGGAACAACCAGAACCCAGGTTTGCACAGGCTCTAGCAAGTTAACTTGCGCAAGAAATCCCAACTGCTTAAAAAAATATTATTCGGCTTGGGGAGAGGAGTAAGGGGGGAAAGGGAAATATAACACACAGGTAATCCTTATTGCTCTGAAAACTGCTATCACTGGCCAAGGCAAGAAAAGACACCATCTGCTGCCATTATTACAGTCCAATTCTCTGTGGATTCAACCACAGGAAAAGAGTAAGTCCAGAGTTAGGCCTCAGCTTACAGCACATGGGCTGAAGAAGAAAAAAAGACAATCTTTTGCTAAGCCAGCTAACAACACGCTGCTGCTCCAACACTCTGCCTCAGGCCATGCAGCCTCAGCTGCACCATCTGGGCTGGAAAGACTCCAGGGAGGAAAGAGCAGCTGAGAGTGCAACAAGTTGAGGATCCAGTATAACCACGACCATTCTGTTCTATGAGTTCACCTGAAACCTCACCTTCCCAGTTCCTGTTTCTTGTTCTCTGACACCTACTTTGTTAAATTGTTATTTTTGATGTGTCCTTCTCTATCCAGATGTATTAATTACTTGTTTCTCACTAAATGCTGGTTTCATATGCCTTTCTAGTGTATAACCTTCTCCCTGGATTCACAAGGTACAGCATCCTCATGAAATGCCACTTACAATGAAGGCTTTAGGCACCAGGAATAAAACACAAGTTGAGATTGTTTTTTAGAGCAGTAGAACCCCTTCCGAGATCTTGTGACATCAGTTATCAGAAACAAAGATAAAATGCTTTTCCTATTTTCAGCATCAACATTACCACTGATTTTAACACTGCAGGATATGCCCCTGTGCACTGAAACAAACCACCTGTATATGAATGCAGTCGGGATGAAGTGACCTCCAGCAAAGCAATTTCTTATCCTTTGATTCTGAGGAGTAATAGTAAAAAGATCTGTCCCTTTAATCTGTATCTCAGTCAAGTCACCCACAAAGAGATGTAACATTCTGGATCACACTCATTTGTTTCCCTTTCCTTGACACCTTACCATGCTTCCCATGTTGTTTAGACATTTACTTTTCATTCCTGACATGCAAAAGTTACCAACTTTATATGAGGCCATAATGCCAAGACGTGTGCTTTCTGAAGGTTGACAGTGTTAGCTAAGAAATGAAATCCAGTGGTCTCCTAGGAGAAGAAACAAGAAGGCAGTGTGAATTACCTGCAGATTTAATGTGAAAACTCCATTTTGGATAACCAATCAGGGAGCAGACTGGGGATGTTAGAGTGCAAATCTACAAATTCATATAATTGTGCTGGCAGTGCAACACACACTCCCTTTGCAATTCTCATTCACAAGAGAGGAAGAATAAGAGTGACTCATGAGCTGGCCTGCCTCAACCTCCACAGCAGAGCTGTGGCTGTCTCCTTAACACCCTAACACCCCTTCTACCAACTTCAGAGGCAGCAGTTCCCATGGGGATCTCCACATCAGGCCAGAAAATGCTCCTGGCAGAGCAGAGACAGTTGTCCTAAAACTCCTCCCCAGCTGTACACAGTTCCATGTGACAGGGATGGATCCTGAGGTCTAAGTGTACACCTGAAATATTTTGCTACTCTCTTCATGACATCAGCATCAAATCTTAAATTGCCTTGAGCAGGATAGGAACTTTGCATGGCATCACATGAGTTGCTGAATGGAAAATGTACATTACCTGGAAACTGTCTTCAAAACTCATTTTAAAAAGAGACCAGAAAAATCTGACATTGTTTTCATCTTTGCAGATGGATTAAAGAAGATACCTGAAAATAATTTAGAAAGCTGCCTATGTTTTTTACATATGTACACGTTAGTTTCTGCTTTTCAATACCCAAATCCTGACTATTTCCACTGGTCTTACTTCTCTGCAGGGAAGCACTGCTTCTCTGCTGGTAGCTCATCATGTCCCCACAGTAAAGGCAGGACTTGTTCTTACATGTTGAGAGCTAGCACAGAGCAGAATTTAATGATCAGAATAGTACATATTACACAGGCAATTGCAAACATTTCAGTGCTCAGGATTTTGAAGGAAGTTATTTCTATATTATAGTTATGTGGAATGTTTTCTGAAATACTCACATGTATATTTGAGTCCATCCTTGGGATCTGGATATCCAGCAGATGGATTACAAAATCTGACTTATAATGGTTTTATTATCAGGGCTTACCACTGCCAAATCCATGTCCTCTGACATCTCTGATAGAATCCCATCAGTTCAGGGAATATGAAGTGATACCCAGGAGCCTAGCAAAGGATACAGGTATTCAAACACTACAGGAGATGAAGTGATGAAGTCAAATTTCCTAGGCCAGAGAAGGATGTGAGGAGAAATGAAGTAGAAGGAATGAGCAAATGTCCTCTTGCAGCAGGTCCATATGGGCATGGGCTCATCTCTCCCCTTCACTCATAGACAGTTTGCAGACTGAAGCCACTCTAATCTCCTTTCTGCTTCTGGAGAGGGATGTGCAGCTTCACATCACCTCTGACAATGAACATCAAACATGCTGTGAGGTTCAGGTATCTGTAGGGAAAAGGAAAAAAAAAAAAAAGTAAAAAGCAGCATAAAAGTACTCTTTCAGGACAGAATAGGTCAGAAGACCAGAGGATGCAGATCCAGACATTAACTGACAGTTCTTATCCAGTGGTGTCTGTCCCCTGAAGGCCCTATGGCAGCTTCTGCTAAGTGACCCATTTCTTGCAGCCCATATCCAGGGAGCATGACCTGGTGCCACCACATCAGCACCAGCTGGCATTGTTTCAGATGTATCACAGAGCAGAAGAGTGAACCAGCAGGGACGCTTAATTTTTACTCCTTAAAGGGAGAAGACATTAGGAAAAGCTACGTGTATTGACTCTGTCCTTAGTATAAATGGAGGGGTTTACAAGGCCTTTGCTCTCCATAAACATATTTGGAGGGAGAAAGTTACCAGTTTGGCACATTTTGCCAGCTGTGTGACCTATTTATACTCCACTGTATTTTCACAAGTGCAATGTGCACAATCCGCCCATCTGAACAAAGACAGTAAGACAGAGATGCCCTGTGACACCACAGGGTACTCCTCAGAAAAACCCACCAGGAGGTTCAGAGGCTGTAAGGAGGAGGAGATCCCCTGCTCACAGCATGCCTGCTTTCCTCTCCTGGATCATACCAGAACACTGCACACTGTGTCTATGGCTTTCCATGCGTGGAAAAAACAATGCCAAAGAATCTTTTAGATAACAGTCTCACCAAGTGCAGTCAAGAGCTTAATGAAGGCAGCTTTCACAAATCAAGTGAAGAGCTCTGGACACAATCCAGAAGAGGATGTTGGGAAGCAAATTACTGCACTGACAATACATTGGGTTCCTATGTCCAAATTTTAACATATTTAATTGTATTTAGTGGCTATTTCCCTCTGTAACAGCCAAGAAAGATGAAGGGACTCTGCACAGGAATGTGTAATAGTTGCTTTACAAAGGGTATCTGAAATTCCCATTTCCCACCTTTCCATCCTTACAATTGAGATTCACAGCCCCAAATCCTTCCATTAAATTACTGAACAAAATTATGCTATTGCAATTAGTATAAGCAGTGGAACAAAGTTTAGATTCTGCACAAGTTTCGATGCAATCAAAAAAGTACATTTATTAGTATGTACCAGATGCTTTTTAGCTTATCTAGTCATCTTAAATATACAGCATTGATCAACTACTTATATTTAAAAAACAGTACTACCCATGACACAGATGGTAGTATCTAGATTATGACAGGCACCAAAATTTGTGGTCCAGCTCTCCAGGTTCTTGCAGCTGGAGATCAATATGGCCAGCCAGACAGAAAAATCTGCACAGGACACAACACAGCATCAGGCCACGTTGGATGGGTCTTTGAACAACCTGGTGTAGTGGAATATGTCCCTGCCCATGGCAAGGAGGGTGGAACTAGATATTCTTTAAGGTCCCTTCCCACCCAAATACTTCTATGGTTCTATCAGTAACATTTCATTTTCTTAGATGGTCTTTTACATCTGCCTTTTCCTTTAGGATCTACTGCTTTTAAGGACCAATTTTATTCTACTTTAGGGAAAAACTGTTCTTTTCCCTAATGGGAATAATCTCTAGTAGCCACTAGTCACTTCTTAAAGAGATGACCATTCAAAGGCATGTTCCAGAGACTCACATTAATCGGATGAAAAAATATGTTCTTTAGTAAGCTCTGGCATATTGCAAATGCACTGAATGCTTGACATTTTTATGATTATGCTAATGTTGTGACATTTGATGTGCTTGTTTAAAAAAAAAAAAAAAAAAATCATGCAATTAAGTTCTCTGAAAGAAAACCAGAAAGAAACAGATCAATCACTGAGAAGGCAGAAATGAAAACTGCTTCTACCAGCTTTAGAAACAAATGCCTGCTAGTCAATGGCAAACATTTGAACTAGATATTTCAGATTTGTCAGTTTTACTCTGAAAGTAAAGAGCACTGGTAGGGTGACTTTCAATTTTTAGCACAAGCAGTGGCTTCACTTTCACCTCTCCCCTCTACCTTTGAAGTATAATAGCATTTGTCATGAAATGACTCTTTCATTCACTGAATTATAACCCTTAGAAAACTATTGCTTCCTTGTAGACAATTTCAAAATATGCATAACCCAATTAGATCATGGAACCTTGCTTTTAGCTTCATCCCCTTTTAAAATACTGCTTCAGTTATATCCCAAATTAAAGTAGGAGAGAGATAAGATATAATTGCCGATATAAATAATTTAATAATTCCTCTTCCACACCTACAAATCTGAAGATTAACAGGAAGAACCAGAGAATTAAAAGATGCTCTACTGGAACAGCACCGTGTTTGATGGCAGGAAGGCTACATGGATCCAAGCTGTGGAGCCAAGCAGAAACAGGGAAGAGCAGCAGACACTGGAGGAGAACCACAGGGAGATCCAACTGCTTATTTTTAGTACAAAGCTACAGAAGACATAAGAAATGGCTACATGTTAATTACAGCAACCTGAAGTAACTTCATAGCAACTTTGGAAGCAAATTACAAGTACATTCATTACCTAAGGTATGGTATACATTTAATCTTTTGTTAAAGATAACTATTAGTCAGATTGAGTTTAAAAATAGATTTAACTTGATGGAGATTTACTATTGATGAAATCAAGAATCAGCTTAATTCCAAGAAATTCAATTCCTTACATGATACATAATCAAGGCAACAATAGCAAGCATAGGAAACTGTAAAAAGAGACTACAAAAAGAGGTTCGATCTAAAAAAATTGAATCCATGGTCAATTATTGGCAAATTCTGAGTTAAACTCTGAAAATGAAGTTATAGAGAGGACTAAGCTAGAAAACCGTAGGAGCAGTTTCAGCTCTTTCCCTTGAGACAGTGCAAGATAACAATTTTAAGTTAAAGAATTGGTCTGAAACTGAAGGGAAGAAATAAAAAGGATATTCAAAATCAAAAGGAATGAACCAGCAAAACACTAAGCCTAAGAAAATAATCTCTTCAGCACACTCAGAGACTCCTACACCTTTTCTGTTGCTAATAAAATGTGTACACCTGAACTTTATTGATGTTCTCAGTATTTGGCTTTTTTCAGATACATTCACTCTGGGATTAATAATGTAGAACTACTCGACCTACAGAAAGATCTTATATAATTGGCATGGCAACAGATGCAGCATTTCTCAAACAGAAGTGACAACTTCTGGGTTCCCCTTTTGCCACCCCTTCAGTAGGATGTGAACCTTTCCTAAGTTACTTTCTGACAGCATAAAAGTAAACCCAAAGCTTCCCAGATCAAACATCCTTCTCTTGAGATGTTCTATCTTGGAGACACCTCAATTTCCCAAGTATTTCTTTCCTTGGTCATAGTCTCTAACAGACACTTCCTGCTTTTGCTGGCTGCAATGTCTTTGAGAAAGTTGACCCACTGGCCAGCAGTGGTCAGAAGAGGAGCAAATCTGGAGGGACAGTGTTTCTTCCTACTGAACCAGGTGCTTTAGGTAGGTCTATGCCAACATGTGAGCCCAACTACAAACACACTGCCCACCTGTAGGTATGCACTTAGCAGAAGTACACCCCAAAATTTTCAGCTTTTAAGGATGGCAATTAGCTTTTCAGTACAGGCCAAGGTCTCAGCTACATGACCTGTAAAGACCAAGATTGAACCAGACCTAACATACTACAGCCTATTTTACCCAGCTGGGACCAAACTGTGAGTATTTTGGATAGATTTCATCTGATTTTAATCCCATTGAGTGTATATGTTTATATCTGAGCCAGTTAATTTAGATTGTTTTGGGATTTTTAAGTTAAAGAAGAAAACAAGCATTTAAAGATGATTCATCTGACCTATTTTTGCTGATCTACACTATAATGAGATCGATCACACCTTAAATTTTGTTAAGTCAAATGAGTCAGTCTCTGTCTGACTTAAATAAAGCATAATTATTAGCTTAGAAATTTTGAACACAATCTAATCTTCAGATGACAATGGAGACAAGACACTGCAGGCTGCTAGACTCAGTACACCTAAATCCTTCTTTTCCTATCACTCCACATATACTCTAGAATGAAGCTACTTTATTTTCCACCAGTAAAAAGGCCCTTCAGCTTTTTCCATCTTAGCTTCCTTATCTGATTTTTATAATGCAAAGAAGTAAAATTTTGGTTAAATATTTTCTTCAACCTTTGTGAAACCAAATCAGAAATGGAAGTGTGCCTAAGGGATTCACTCTTGAATATCTGGATGTTATAGGATTTGTGTTTCATTATAATTAAATGTAATTACAATATCCACAGCTTTAAATTAAGGTTCAATCAGAATTAAAATAGCTTCTGCTAAATTAAATTATTTTAAAATAAGTTGAACTAAATAAGGAAAGCATGTAAAAATACAAAAAAAAAAATCAAGCTCACAGATCTATATATTTTCTTAATCAAATGGTATTGTGAAAATTAATTAATGAAGTAGCCATAACTGTAAAATAAGTGAAAGAAGTAAAATTTAAGGTAAGATTAATGCTTTCCAAAATCTCCAAGATTTTGGTTACTTTTGCATTGCCAGTTCCCTCATTTCAAAATGCTGAATTCGCAACCATGAAAACTAACGACAGCTGGGGTTATCCAACATCTCTGAATATCAAATTCAGAGCACCACACCTTCTTCCAAATTTAGAAACTCCTTTTGACTAGTTTCCTGTTATACTATGAAACCCCTTAAACCACTCAAAAGTCATTCCTGAGACCAAAGAAATCAAACTTCAGTTCCACCGAATACTGAGGGAGTCCTGACATTAATTGTAATAAATAAAAATTACCCTCTGTAAAAAGAAGTGGAGGGGGTGTATATAAAGTTATTTGTTGCATTTCTTATAAGGAGTCTGCCTTACCTTTGAATCATTCTATAATAAATACCATATCATTGCTTAATTGTATGGAAATGGTTATTAGTGGTTCTGCAAATGATTTGTTTGGGATTTGCATTTTCTCATCAAAGATACTTCTCTGCGTTCATATGCTGTCAGCCTCTTTCAGATGAGGAAGTTCAGCACAGAGATGTCTCAAATATATCAGGAAGAGAAGAAAACATATTAAGCCACCAATAAATGTACAAATGAAACACAGAGACTCTGAATTCAACCACAAGAGCTTGAAAATTAAGGGAGTTGTGGCAAAATATTTTGGGTTGACTAAATACCATGCCCCGAAATTTAAGCTACTTGCTTTAAAAAGAAATTTCAGAGACTAAGGCAGAATGAAAAGCAACAGGGGATTTTAGTTTCTGGCTTCAAAATCTTTTTACTGGCTTCAAAATCTTTTTACTTTATTTTACAAGTGCAACTTTGGGGGTTCTGTATATTTTAAACAGCTGTCGAATATACATACTGTAGACCTTCTGCCCTGAGGAAGTGGTTAGTAATGGGGAAGAGATAATAGCATGGATCCACCATCCACTTCAGAGCTCCTAAGATATTCCTGGGTTTTGATAAGTCCCTCCTACCATACCAGTGTGGTCAAGGAGCTCCAAACTCATTTGCATTGTGATGATAATGTTGAACAGAATTAGCTGTATCCAAAACCAAAAGACAGCTCTTTGAGGTTGCATTGATTTTGTTAAGAAAGATGGAACATTTTGTTAAAATGTTCACATGCATTTACTGCTGGCTGTCACCATAATGCTATGATAAGAAATATCCATTTATAACACTTTTTAGCCTTCTTGGATCACAACAAAGTGCTGTTTTTCCTTCAGCATGTCTAAAACTGTAAACCTGCAATAACTCATCCCATCCTTCATACACACATTTAATCAAACTACTTCAAAGATGTATTGTGTAGCCTGTATGATCATAATAACAGCTTGAAATTAATGAACCTTAACTGCCTTTAATTCTAAATGGATACCACTGCAAGTGTGAAACAGCCCCACAGTCGAAGAAGCAGGTGTCCATACAGGATAGAAAGAGGACTGAGCCACAGACTCTGGCTATATGACACTCCTGATGTGAAAAAGTTCATTTAGAGCCCATTGCTTACTTTGGCATGCACTATAGTAACATATCCAAAAATGCTGTTTTGCCCTTGTCAAGGCTTCAGTTTTGTGAATAACGATGGATTAAAATCCAACAATTAAACTAGATTATTGATTTTTTTTTTTCTGTAAAAGGATTTTCTTGACTACTGTCTCTAAAGGTTGACATCCTATACACAAAACATAAGAAAACATTGTGTTTCTTACAATCTCCTTTAAAGATGGGGAACAAGTTAACAGAATGCTGAATCTTCTAGTTCCAAATCTAAGTCTGAGAACACCAAAAGGAATATCATTTGGAACTAAATGAGATGTAAATTTACAGTTTTAGGATACCTGTCCATTAGGTGCAAGGGGAACTCATTCCATTACACAAATCTGAAGTAATAACAGATGGACTAAAACTAGCAGCCCCACACCCCACACTGCATATTCCTCTACTTAAGGTTTCCATTTCCACTTGTACAACTATTTTATTTCACATGATCAATAAGTGGCTGCTTAAACAACATACTCTACTGATATAGCCTTCATTTGATCTGTCTCTGGATGCACTGCCCATGAAAGTCTCGAAAACAAATACAGCACTCATTCAGAACCTCAGAATGGTTGAGGTTGGGAGGAGCCTCTTGAGGTCATCCAGTCCAACCCCACTGCTCAAACAGGGTCACCTACAAAGAGTTGCCCAGGCCCATGACTAGACAGTTTTTTAATATCCTCAGGGACGGAGACTCTACATGTTCCCTGAGCACCCTGTGCCAGTGCTCAGCCAGCCACAAAGTGTTTCCTCATGTTCAGAAGGAAACTTCTGCTTCAGATGGAGCCTATTGCTTCTTGTCTTGTTGTTGGGCACAACCGGAAAGAGGTTGGCACCATCCTCTTTGCACCTTTCCTTTATATATTTATTTATGTGGAGAAGTGCCTCCCTGAACCTTCTATTTCCTAGGCTAAGCCCTTCCAGCTCCATCAGCCTTTCCTCACAAGAGAGATGCTCAAGTCCCTTAATCATCTTCATGGCCCTTCAGAGGACTCTTTCTGGTATGTCCATGTCTCTCTTGTGCTTGGGAGGCCAGAACTGGACACAGCACTCTGGAGCGGCCTCATCAGTACTTCAGAAACGGGAAGGATCTCCTACCTTGACTAGCTGGAAACATTTCTCCCAGTATACAAGGATACATTTAGTCTTTGCTGCAAGGGCACATTTGTGGCTCAAGACAGCTTGGCATCTACCAGGACACCAGGGTGTTTTCTGCAAAGCTTCTTTCCAGCCAGTTAGACCCCTGCCTATGCTGTGCATGAGGTTGCTCCTTTGAAGGTGCCAGGCCTATCACTTCTCCTTGTCCACCTCTGTAAGGTTCTTGTCAGCCCATTTCTCCAGCCTATCCAAATCCCTGAGGATGGCAGCACCACCCTTTGAAGTATCAGAAGGGTGAAGTATTGTGCCTGAAGTGTAGAATTTGGGTCTGATTCCTCATCATGTTTTCTAGCACCTACAACTACAAAGCCTCTTCAGGTGAGTTACCAGACCTCTTCTTCCTGGGGGAAGGGATTCCCAGGTTCACCAGGTACTCCTGCCCAGTTCTGTGCTCATTCCAGCAGCACGAGGGACAGCTGTATCTTACAGATAACCTTTTAATTAGAAAATTATATTCCTCATTAGAATGCCATCGTTAAGGTAATGAAGTAAAAAAGGACTGTGCCTCACACTGACAAGTTGACAGCGATTTCTGTTCTATCAAAATAAGTATCATAAAGACAGATCCTTTCTCATGAGTACCAGCAGTTTTTTAACAGAAAATATAAAGCAATATTTGAATGGGGGGGAGGGGAGGGGGGAAGGTAGATTTATAAGAAAAACATGAAGTTTTTTCCTGTAGAAAAAGACTAGTGTCACAAGGTTCAAAATATTTTAAAATATTAAATTTATTGCCTGATTGAAATTCACTGTAAAACTGATTAAACCCCTTGCCAAATGGTAACATATATAAAAAAGGGAAATCTTTGATTTTTGCTATCAAACAAACGAAAAGAAAGTTGGTTAATACTATTCTGAGGCTTTCTCCACCTCTTCTTTATAGCTTTTCATTAAATTCCATTAACTTATGATCAAATCATGAGTTATATTTAAATTTATTGAATTCAGGAATGATTCCAACAGCACCAGATTAATGAGAGAATCAGGCTGTAAGAGTTGCTTGTATAAATATTGTCACAACTCTTAGCAACTTTTTCTTCAGTTTTTAATATTATTACATTTAAGTGGGAGGGCTCTTGCAGGCTGGATATTCCTCACTCATCACTCCCACTTTGCAAAACATGTGTTTAATGAGGCTGTGATCAAAATCAATTTTACAAGTTTGCCAGGGTATCATAAGCAAAGAGCTTTTGGACTATAGTGGAGTGAATGACTACAATACATCAGTCTGCAAATGGGGCTACAAAAATGGAAAATCAACCAAATACTCAAAGAACCATCAAACCCCAAAGAGAAACTTTTATGATCTCCAGAGGAGACACTGTATTAAGGCAAATTGAATTAATCCCAAATTTACTTAAAAAGGCTGGGCTGATATGTTTACAGTTTACTTCACAGCTGTTAATCATTAAACACATTTTAGATAGTCATCAGATATTCATTTTACATGCAATAACATTTTTATTGAAGTTAACATAATAGTACATCTTAAGAACTCTTTTGAAAACGTTCCCTTAGGAAAAAAATTATCTGCAAAGTAAAGCCACGAATTGTGTGCCTCATGGGTTAGCCAATTTTTTAAATAAGTGAACACATATCATTATGACATTATTCTAATGCCATACAGATCCCTTGCTTTAATATGCATAGTAAATCCTTTGCTTGGGTTTATTTTATGCATATCACTGATTTACTCAACCTGGACAGGAAAAAAGAGGAACTACAGAGATTATAAACTACTGTTTTACAGCTATCTTGTTCTTTCCTGTTTTGAGAAAGAATTTTGTCAGACTAGACTTTTTTTTCTGCTCCCATAAGATCCTACTCTGACTTCAAGGAAACTCCTCCCAGAAAGTTACTTTAGCCCTAATCCTGGAAGCTGATCTGTGTCAGTGGACATGCACAATATCTCACTGAACTCAGAGGAGCTCAATATGAACATGAAGGTTTTGTTGATTTAATATGAAGAGAAAAGTATAAGTCACAGGTTTTCAAGGTAAGGCCTGTACTTATATTTGTGGTGATTAACTGGCTTGTGTTTAGCTGCAAGTTCCACCAACCCGTTTTCCTAATGAAATGTAGCTGGAATTCAATGAAAACAATAAAAATGTTTCAAATTCTTAAAGCTACTTTTCAGTCCTGAAATTATATTCATTTCAGTGACTTTCTGACAATTTTTTTTTTTTAATTTCAAAATAACCTTATGGAAATTATTATTTTTTTGTAAGCCCCTTTTCTCTAAATCACCCAATTCAATTACATAGAAATTTCCCCACTTAGTACTTTGCCTAAAAATGTGTGTTCTGGTAATAAACCTCATTGATCAGAACTTCAGTGAAGATGAATTGCATGTAACTGTCCTGATATGATTCTTCACAAAATTCTACCCAAGTTTGAAAGTCTCCTTTAGCAGAAATCTAATAAACCTATAGCCAGCAAAAAAACCCTCAAGTTTTTTCAAAGAGTTTAACAAGCTGCTTGTAATTTTTTTCTGGCTTATTGGAGGAAAGGGAGTCAAGAGGAAAATTCCAATAAAACTGCATGTAAGCCAAAGGTTTGTTTATGTTTGTATGGATTAGCATTCACACGTTTCCTGTTACTAGACTTCCTATTAGTGATGTTTAACTTTAACCACATATCCTGGGTTAAGGAATATCTCCTGAAATCAATTTCCTGATGAGGCTAAGAAAGGTCAAAGGTTAATTTTGTAGCCACATGATTAAGCTACTGACAGCTACTGCATAGCCTTGTTTTAACCTATAAAGTTTTTGCAAATATTAGCTAAAGGAGGGGGCACACTCTGGTGAGTACACAAAACTGTTGGAGAAAAATAATTCCAGTCTTATTCACTCTAAGTGAAATTTACTCTCTCCACATGTACACACAGAATCCACATCAGTGGAGAGATCTCTCAAGTATGGTGAGGCCAACCTGACAACCTCTAATGTGTTCATCATTTTAAACGTGGCTGTGTGACTGCTGCCAGAGCCAGCTGCCAGCCAAGAAATTTCTGCTGTACATCACAGACTTCCTTCATATGCTTGCTGCAGACCTTGAAGAAGAAACAATGTTTATGGTAATGTAAGAATCCAGACTTATATTTATCATATTCTCTAACAAAAAGCACAATGATTTCTGCTTCCTTAGGGGGGGAAAAAAAATCAACAGATGGATGATGAATTTGCAAACAACGCTGCAGCAGATACTGCTGTTGTACCAAATCAGCAGCAATTAATGCTTCAGTATTTTTTTCCATTTAAATACTAATGTGAACAATCCTCTGCCCAAACATTTCAGATGAAACAAGAAATATCTTTAAAAGTTTGTGGAGTTTCTGCCTGGAGGGATTCTTGTTTCCAGCAGTAAAATTGATTCTTTTTTAATAAAGGCATGAGTAATGACAACCTACTGACACATATTGATAGCAATGAGGAATTCTAGAGTTAAAGCTAATTATCCAAACTCATTCTCACTGCAGAGCATTGCTCTTTCCTGCTGACTTCTCATCTAAAAATTATTTCATTCTTATTCAGTTTTGGTAACTTGCTAGCACAGAAGAAATGAATGAAATCCCATGTACTGATATTATAATTTTCTTTTAGATCTGTGAGACAAGCAATGGGAAAATTTGACATTGGATCTAGTGAAGATAGTGTTGGTATTCAGTTATATCTCATTACAACTATTGGAGTTTTAATAGAGGGCTCATAAGTAGTTAAGCAACTTGGGTTGCAAGTTGTAGTTTTAAAAATAAAACTTGTTTTGAGCCGAGGCCTATCATTGCTAATACAACCACCACTCTTTTGGGCTTTCCTCTCTGTCTAACATTATCATTTATGTTTGTATCAGTGTGGCAGTGTTTTACACTTGTTTTGCACGGGGAAGGCCTCTAGATGAGATGCAAGATAGAGGAGACAATCAGTCATCAGTCTTTACTCAGGATTTCCTGACTGCATGTGAACAATAACAAAATATATTTCTCTCTTTTTTTTTTTTTTTTGCAAAAACTAATGTGTTTCAAAATATATATGTGTAAATAGAGAACATCTGTTTCTTACACTCAAATCTAGTTAAATTCCATTCACAAGGAACTGGCTTAATTTACACATTTAGGCTGTTTGCAAGTAAGATATAATTTTTGTGAATCCCTCATAGTAATTTAGCCTTCATTGCTCATAAATAAAACAAATATAAGTGGATGCACCTGAGCTGTTCTTCATTCATTTGTGGACTTTACATTTGGAATTCACTTTTCCAGCCACATGACTGGTTTTACTAGTAAGACAATAAAAGATTTGTTCTCTAACTAGGCTCCTTAAACTTTGTAAACAGCATAGCACTTGAAAATCATGTTCCACCATCCAATAAAAATGATCAAGACTGCCTGAGAAATAACAACTTTGAACAGAAAGAAAAATCTAATTACTTTTGTTATACTTTAATTTTTTTTCTTTTTTTCTCTTTCTTTTTTTCTGGGGGACAATTCTGCCTTGCTACAGGTATCCTTTTCAGATTTTAAAATGCTCTCTTTCTTTCCTAGCATGCAGTGAGCAGGGGAGGAGGATTTCTCTTGTCACATTCAAACCAACTCATCACTACAAAACCAGCTTTCCTGTCTGCCCAGGAGCTGCCATGCTGCTGACCTCTGCCTCCTTATTCTCCACGTCTCCTGCTTTACTTTGGGATTTTCTGATCAGCAGCTTTGACACTTTACCAGCTGATATTGGTTATCTGAAAACATGAAATTCTAGGATTGTTTTCATTTTAAATTGTAAACTCTTTTGTAGAACATGTGATGATATTTCAGCAGCACAAACTCCTCTGATGTAAAGCCTCCTGTCCCAATAATTGACTACACTGCAGGTACAAATTCCCTGTATTCTCCACTTGGAATACAGCAAGGTCTATGTCCAAGAAATCTCACTTTCTACATTGCCTTTTTCCTTTTTTTTTTTTTTTTTCCTTATTATTGGGAGCATCTGTTCTCTGGCACCTGAAAAAATCACTGCATTTTTCAGTCTTTTGTCTCCTGACTGCTAATAATACCTGCATGCACACACCCAGCAGGTACAGAATTACTGGGTAAATCACTTTGATAAAAACACAGGTTTTGGCAGCCAAACTCATTAATGTTCTGTGCCATGTGTCTGATGGGTGTGTAACTGTATTCTAATAGTTCTGAACCTGTAACCCAATAAATGAAGATAACTATTTTGATCATAAAATTTCTAGGTTTTTTTTTCTGCCTTTTTGGTGAAGGATGGTTGAATAACTAACACAAGTTCAGTCATGCTGAAATATTTCACAGCTCTCAACTCCATTTCTTTGAAATCCCAGAAAAACAGCCACAGCTCATGAATGGTGGGACTTTCCTCCACTTAGGCAGTGAGGCAGGTTATCTGTTTCTCTCCTGTGAGAAGAAATACTGCACACTTTCAGCGTTGATGGAAAAACTGTCAGTGCCCTTGCTTTAAATGACAGTAGAGCAACTAAAGTACATCATCAGATCCTGGGAGACTTGGTTAATATGTTCTCCTGAGATAAAAGGTGTTCATCCCCTATTTTCAAAGAAACTGCCCTAACCACTAAATTAAAGCTTGATCAAAGTGCCCTCTGCACTGCATCACAGAGCCATACATGATCATCCACTGAATTCATCTGGAACCCAAGTCTGACTTTGGTTTCCTATTGGAGATGAAGGGAGAAATCTGGCCTGTGGTTAGATACCACTATTCAAGATTTCCTAGAATATACAGCAACTATATTCCTCATTAATTGCTGCCTACTTCTGTCAAGATAATACCACAGTAACTCCAATGAAGTTACAGCACTTACAGTAGTACAGCTGATAGCAAAACTTGGCTCAATGTCCTCAAACATAAATGGATATTTTATCTGTTTAGTGCATGCTGTCTCTTTTATTGAAACTGAAACAGTGAGACAAAAGTCATCCTGAAGAGACCACAAGAAACTTAAATATGTAGTTTTTTCTAAGCATATGAATATTTTATGATTTATGGTTTCCATAGTGCTCATTTACTTTGTTTGCTCAACATTTTGAGTTGTCAGAATAGGCACTAGACAGAGCAACAACAGAAAAATGGAAAGTAAGTCAGTAACAGAGTTCTTACATTTTTCCTTGGGACACAGACATGAGGATGTACACACTATCAACACTTTGCAAATAACACACTAATTGTTCACTTGTCTCAAACTAGGACTTTCATGCTCCCAGAAACTACTCAATACACAATTTTCAAATTATTCCAGTCACATTAAAATGTAGAAAAGCCTCAGTAAAAAACAATCATAGAAGGAGAAGACAAACCAGGTATATTTTGGAAGAAAGCAGTGTTTATTCAATACAATGAGTTTATCAGATTAGCAAGTTTCTTACTAATATCTACAATAAGATGTTTTCTAGTCACATATTTGTGCAAATGGTTTCAAAAAAGGTTAAATATTATGAGGGATTTCTTTAAAATCTGCATTATTAGTATTCCATTTATAATTCTTTATTCACCGGAATTAAAACCCTATTTGCACTTAGATTTTTGGTATTAATTTAAATGTATCACAGTTTGCTTCTTCCTTTAGGTAATGGGATGGCAGGAAATAGCAATGACAGACTTGTTTGGGAAATGCACAATATTTTTGCCTGTGTGTTTTCCAAACTCTGAGTTGTCTTCCAGTGAAAAGCAAACAGAAAGATTTAAATTACTTAATAGCCTCTCTAGGTTCTACCTAAACACTTCCTTAAGTCACACTCTTTCCTTTCAGTGAACCTCAACAAGGCAAACTGAAAGCTTTCTTTGTTATCCTGGTGTACAGCACCTGAACGGTGCCAAACAAAACTAATTCAGAGCTCTCAGCAAAAGGGTTTCTTTCTCTTACTCCTCCTCAATATCAAATAGATGTAAAAAATGAGGTTTTTTCTTTTCTCCCAGTATTAATTAACAGCAGAGAAAACAAAAATATCATCTCCCTCACGTACACTCATGTTCCTCCTTTTTTTATTTCTTTTGAGCCTCTTTGATTTCTTATGGTTGTTATTATTCACCTACATAAAGATGTTACCCGTGATGGTATGAAGTGGTTTTACGTGGAATCCTTGTAATGCAGCAACTCATAACTATAATATAGGCTAAAATATGTTATCCAAATTGCTGTGGTTTGAAAATTTACAAAAAAATTTATTTCCTAGAGCAATCTAACATCTCCTTTTACTACAACAACAAAGTAAACCCATTAGGAAGACCATGAATTTCAGCAATTAATTACACACTTAATAATATTTTATAGTTTTCTAAATACTTTAAAGTCCTTTCCAAACATTATGATTCAGTTCCTACTACCACTCCTCACACAGACTAGGAAAATTAATGGAATTTCTCCAAAAACAAATTACATTTAGATTCTGGGAAAATTCAGGGTTTGATTCAGGTTTTTTTGTAAGAATTCAATGAACTCTGACTGTATGCATTTTGCAGAATGGGAAGTGGAAACCCAGACATTAGGCAACTTCATGGAACAAAAAGGTGGAAAAACAAGACTTCTCTCTCTAAAAATGAAGTCCTTACTCTTAAGTATCTCACTGGTAAAATGTTCCAAAGGCACCAAAGGTGGTCAGCCACAAAACCATTATCAAAGGCCTCAGAACTGTATCCTACCTCACACTTTATTTCTTTTTTTTTCTTCTTGTTGTGGTACTGGACTGTAAGAACATAAAGAATCAATAACTAACTATTGCTTAGAGTTTCATATTTATTACATAACTATAGACATAATCACATCAAAAAGTTACAGAAATTAGAAGAATATAATCATAATATCAAACAACCTTAAATATTTCAAGCATTCTACTGATATGACAAAGACTTTAGCAGCTACTCAAATCACATGGTTTGCAAAGGCATCCTTTCTCAAACAAAATAATTAAAATTTACATTTAAAGTTAAAAAAATAAAAGACAATGGCAAAGACTGGTTTTGTTATATCTGAGTTAGAATTATAAAATGATTAGGCAAATATTAGGCAAATATTGAGTCTGAGAGTATGAGCTACTAAGTGAATGTTTAATAAAGTCAGGTACAAATTAAAAAGCTTTTTCTCAATTCTGCACAGAAATCCTCAGTTTGGTGGTTGGAACCACATTAAATCAAATTTTTACTAGGTTTCAAAAAAACCTGCATATATTCATGGTTTCCAGAGGCTAGTCAAGAGCTTGAAATATTGGTCTTGACTATCCAGTCAAGACCAATTCTTTCCACAGGAAAGTAATTCTCAGAGGAAATTATTTGTCACGCTACTTCCAATCTAAAGATCTAAACACAGTCTTTCCTCTAGCCTTTGGCACAACCCATAATAATTGGACCATGGGAGAGAGTGACAAAAAAGTGGATCCACAAGATGCATGCCAAACATCACTACCAGCTCAATAATTTACTTTCTCACCTTTCCTCCCCATCAGGAATAATCAGTGGCTGAAGTATTAAATGACACGTCGCAGTCATTCACCGATGGAGGAGCAAGACAGAATGACATATTCTGCTGATCATTTATAGCTATTGGTTGTTATAGGATACTAACTTGCAATACACAGCCTTGTTTGAATTTCAGATGAGCAGATGGCCAGATGGATTAGCCTGTAAAATTAATATTCCAAACCCATACACAGCAAGACTTTGTATGGGAACTAACTGCTTCAAAATCCATGAAGTCCGTTTAGTGAATTTTATTTCTCAGGCCTCGTTTATTATTTCCTCCACAAATACTGAAACCTGCAACAGCAAAAGGCAATTCTAGAACACTTTGGTATTTTGGTGCCATGGCTTCCTTGAATATTTCTTTAGCCATTCCAGGGGCACCCATTTCCAGCACACACTTGGTGAAAAGACCAAAATTCATTTATCTACCTTACATTAAAAGTTTTGCATAACCCTAGGATGAGGTGCACAGTACATGGGATCTAGATATATTTAGGTACCTACTTTTGTCAACAGGCTTTACCAACACTGTTGAAGTTATTCCCAAAACCCATTCCCTGTGCTTTTGAGGCCTCTCCCTATGTAGGACTGTACAGACACCTGGCAGATGCCAGCTGCAGTTCCCAGGATGACCAGAAGACAGATCTGCTGGAACAGCAAGGAGCAACCCACTCGCTGGTGGTCATAGGGACAGAGTGCAGCCAGCAGCCACAGCCTTGGAGAAGGGGACAAGTTCCAGCCATTAAAAACTGAATTTTCCATGTCCCCATGATCTTTGCGAAAAGCTTACTTCACTTGCAATTAGTCTGTCTTGGCCTCTGACCCACTGCAGATAAACATAATACAAGTCTTGAAGGAAACTTCTGTATTTTAGAGCCACCAACTTGATTACTATTGATTACCTACTTGCCTCAATGGTAATTTCCTTTTGTCAGTAACATTTCTGCCTGACTGCTCCTTCTGGGAATTGGGTTTTCTGTTATATTCCTTTTTTTTTTTCTCCAGACCAATTCCAAGAAATGCATTTTAGTTATTGTTTTGGGTCAAGCAAGTAATAGAAGGGAAGGGCTCAGCTCTAATCATGGCAGGAACTTATTAAAGAAATCCCTTGTTGTTCCAGGGTAACCAAAAAGGTAATTCTACGTTTGAAAATTAAGCTGTCTCACGAGGTAAGTTTTCCTTTCACCCTTTGATGGAGAAAAAAACATAACAATTTAAAATAAATAATATATGAGGCATTAGAATACTTCCATATAGTTACAATCTCTCTACTTAATGTGAAGACTGAAAGGATTCCTACAGTTAACTTACTGTGTGGTCAAAAACTAAGTTTAGAGCTGACTCTAAATATGATGACCCAGCTGAGTGGCTCGGTAACAATGGTCGGGCCTCCAAGTAGCAGATGAGGCTTTTGTTTTATTTGTTTGACAGTAAATATCTAGGCTGTTGCTTAGCAGCCACAGATAGAGAGAGAGGCGTTTCCAGACAACATAAACTACAGGTAAACCTTTCACAGCAATTACCAAATGGAAATGAGATCTGAACCATCACTGCAGCACAACCCAACACCTTCGCTTCCTGCAGATGTTTTGAGCACACAAATGGCAATTTGGGTTTTTTCAATGCCAGTGTGAGAAGGCTTCATATATATATTTAAAAAAAAAAAAAAACCACTGATTTTGAAAAATTATATGCTGAAAGTCCTAGAAACAGAGACCAAAGTTTTCAAATTTCTGTCAGCTGTTAAATCCATATTTAAATAACACATTATTTTCTCTCAGAGACAATGAACACTTACAACTGTTGGTTCCAGGGAATTTTCATGTGTCCTAGGAGCATTGCAGTCATCCAGAACTGAAATACAAATAACAGAGCACCAGACTGAAAAGCTTTTGTGGATGTTTTAACTTGATATTAATTCTGATAAGCCTTATTTCTATATATGCTGTCACAAAAGAATCCCCACTGCAGCCAAAACTCGTGCATGTCACCTACCCCTGCGTGCTTCATTTCCACACAAAATCTTCGGCTTTCACAGGACTCACCTCCTATACCAAAAACAAAAAGGAAATGCCAAAGCTACTCTTGCATATCACAGCTGTACAGCTCCAAGGCAGGTATTTCACTGAGAAAGCAGCACTTGGCCTCAGTGAGCAAACAGAAAGGGCCAAATTCTGCTCTCCTTACCCTGGGGCGTTCCACCACAAGGAGGAATCTGCATGTGAATAACCCCAGAGAAGAAATGTGTTTCCAGACACTTGAGCTTAAAGACTAAAAAAATGCTGTTGTGAATTCTGTCATCTTATATTTTCATTGAGAGGTTTTTGGGGGTGGGTTGTGTTGTGGGATGTTTTTTTTACTCTCAGAGTTGATCCACGGGGCATTGTCATTATGTTGCTGTCTCACCTTTCAGTTGACAGACAGACTTCCTGCTGGAGAGACATTATTATTTAACCGGATCCACTCATCCTGCCACTGATTTGTTTTACTTTTGTTCCTGGCAAAGAACAGCAACTCTAGGTAATGTTTCTTTTCTCATTTGTGTAAGTCCTTCAGAACACTTTAGTAAATTAACCCTATGTAGTTCACTTAGTAAACACAGGATCTCCTGAAAGGATTTATAAAACTAAATTACTTTAGAATTTCCAGACAATCTTTGTTTTTCTTTCATTTTGTCTAACACAAGCTTAAGAAAAGACGCAGGAAGCAAATGTGAATGTTTAATTCCTCAGCAAATAGAAGATCTAAGCACAGCATGAGAGAATCAAAGCAAAAAGGAGAGGTTTTAATAAACAATATAGATGAAGACATGCCAACTCTGTTTCTGAAGTATTATCAATGAATCTGGAATAGTTTGTTTTAATTACATTATTCTTTTCTAGTTAAGGTTACCCTTCAGACATTATAATCTCTCTGGAAATCCATATTTTCAATTTGACCACAATCAATTTTTCATTCATTAAGTTTAGCATGCATGTACTTATATTTGTGTAAAAATATTTATGATACAACCTGTACTATACACCACTGTTCAAAGAGAAGTAGGAGGCTTCCTAAAAACATTAGTGACTAAAATTTGTTCATCTCTGTAACATCAGGCCAGATCTACAGATCAATTTAAGATCTAACATCTACAGATCTATTAAGAAAACATATTCAGCAGAGATGTGTTCAATGGGATATTCTCCCTCCCATATTGTCAGATTAGAAACTTCTATCAGGTGTTAACATGTCTTTAAAATATTATGTTTTAGATGCCATTCATAAAAATTTCCTGAAGACCCAGTTCCAACTTATGTAGTAGATATGGAAAATTATCCAGTTAACCTAAACAAGCCTTGGTCTAAACTGTAGAGTGACAGCCACTCACCACTAACTTTATACATATTTTCTTCTTTCTAATTAGAAAATTAGGAATACGTTTTGCTCAGGAGTGTCTGCAGACTAAATGAAGGATATCTCTTACTACTCACTTTCTTGTTTCTTCACTCCCCAAATGCTCCAAGAATCACCAAGACACTTTTTCAAAGTCTTTGTTAATGCAGATTTAAAAAAAAAAATAGAAAAAGGATTTTTGTCCAAATACAGAATATTGCAATGAGTAACTACTAGAGACATAAGCACAAGGGAAGACTCTAGAGATTCATAGGCTCATAGACTTGCTTTATATGAGAAAAAATAGATGGCCAAAAAGAATTCTGGTGGTTAGAAGTTAGGCAAGATTATTTCCAGGCTCCCCAGTCAGAATTTAAACACATAAAGGAGATAGAGGAGGATCACAAACATATGTGTCATCTACTTACAGTCTGAAAATAAAGAAAGCAGCTTTCAAAACCTGGTATGAGTACCAAGAACAGTTCCACTCCAGAGCAGAAAACTCTGCAAGATAGTTTGGAAGAGGACAACATTAACCTGTGCTCTAAACTGGATTAACCCTTGTACAGAAATTAGCTCAGTTAAATCCAGTTTAAATACCTGAACACTCACTCTCCTATAGTCCCCCTACCCTGGAGAATACCTTAAGAGCTGTACCCAGCAGTGTTGGCAGCAGGAACTCTGATAGTTCCAAAATGAAGAGAGGATTTCTCAAGCAGGATTAGTATGTTAATGCCAAAGAAGCATTAGGAAAAACCATCAGCAGCACAGAAAGCAAAGTGAAGCACAAGCAGATGGGACAAGTACTGCAGATGGCCTTTAAGACCATCCTGCTCTGGAGGAGCCACACTGGGGCTGATGGCTGGGTCTGACTAGGAAAAAAGGTATTTTGTAGGAATTTTGAGACCACCTAGGCAGTGTTGACTCTGCATCAACTTCTTGAAAGTGAAGATTTTTAATATATTGACTAAATGTGCAAACAAAAATATTCAAAAGAATCCCTCTGAAGTCCCTTGTCATCAGCTGCCTGGACTCCCTGTCCACCCTGTACATACTCTCCTAGATCTCTGGGGTTCAGCAAACTCCTTCCCCTTCCATACTATTGCAAATCCTCTTTCACCTGAGCTGAGCTTATTGGCAGTGACCAATCCAGAGTGAACATCAGCAATTTGGCAAATCCAAGCCAGCAATGCACAGTACTAAAACCAGCACAAGCTCCCAGCCAAAACTGGTGTATGGGTGAAAGTGCTTAGGAACTTGTGCAGCAGGAGGAGATACCCCTTCAACCTCACCATTAAATGCTCAGTATATCCAAAGAAATTCAAATAGTGTGGCCATAACTTCTCTCTGCACACAGCAGTGCATCCATATAGGTGTTCTTTTCCCCTTGTAAATACTCTGCCTTGTGCATTTAAAGCTGTGAATACTTGAAGTTAATAGCTTTTGACTTCAATCCATAGGCAGTACAGGACCAATTACCTAATTACATATATACAAACCTGTTTCCCCCCACCAGAAAAAAACAAAATAAAACAAACAAACAAAAAAACCAAAACAAAAATCTAAAACAAAAAATTAACAAAAAAAGAGGGGGAAAAAAAGGGAAAAAAAACACTAAACCACACCACACAAACCCACCCACATCTGAGTACAACCAAAATAAAGTAAATTCATTTCTTTGTAACTAAGTCAGGACAGCTTAACAAGAGAGATTGGCAGCAAGGCTTTTTGTTAAGTGTAAACTCCTGTTCCCTTCACTTTCAGTCTTCATGCTATAGTTAACATTTATTACACTTAAAGACAAAGCTGCTCTGAAGGAGAACAAGAGCTGGAACTGCCAGAACTGAGGCTGAGATATTCAGTTAATAATTTAGCAGCAGCTATTTATCAGGATACACAAGTTCACATTCCTCCTTTTCCCCACAGAAATGTCTTCTTCATGAAGGAATTTCTTTGTGAGGTCACTGCTAGAGAAGTGAGTGAATAGCACTATCTGTGAGAAAATGCCTATTTCTAGCTCCAAGAGTTATTCTGGATAACTTGCACAGACTTCTTTAAATGAATGGTAATAACATTTTTTATTAATATTAAATCCTTTATGCTGAACTCTTCTGCCACGCTGCTGCATTTCATCTGATTTGAAAATAATCTAGGTTTTGCCCTAATGCAGTTCTAGCAAGAGATCCATACAAAACATGCAAATTAAAAGAAAAAAGTATAATTAAGCTCTTCCCTTTTAAAAATTTAACTTTAGGTAGAAGAAGAATGAGAGTGATTAAAGTACGTCCAAAACCTAATGTCAAATTCTGGACTGCTCAAAAGAGCCCATTCATATCTTGTTATAAAAGAATTTTTAGTCACATGTAATATTATTATATATTAAATATTACTTATTTTTTCAGAATTTTACAACTGCCATTTCAGGTAAATGGTGCCATTATTTCCATTTCTCTGTAACAGAGTTATCCAAATTAAACAGTATTTCTGCAGTGCATCATCAAATATGATATACTCATCATCTGTGACACACAAATGGAAATTTTGAACTTCAGGCTGTAAAAATATGCTCAAAAGTAATAAAAGTAGTGCAAATGAACATCATCTGGGGAAAAAAAAATAGGTTTTGACTCATTTCCTTAGCCAAGCAAGGCAAGGCATTTAACCAAAGTAAGTTTTAGTGATCAATTCTCCAGATTAAAAATACACACTTCTGTAAAATTTAAATGCTTGTATATTCTTCTATGTCTTTTTTTTTTTTTTTTTTTTTTTTTTTTTTTTTTTTTTTTTTTGCAATGGACAGGAGATAAATTTGAGGAAGTTTTATTTCACTGAGATCCAAATTCATCTCACTAACTGCAGGAATTTCTCTGGGGTGCCTAATTAGAAGGCACATCAACAAAGGTTGCCTATATAAGTCAATGCTGAGAGACAGCTTTAAAGGATAATTCAGTGTTGCTACTCTAAAATTGCCTCTTCTCATGCTCTATAGAACAGGGCTCCTAATCTCAGCTGGGTATTACAATTAGTTGAAATTAATTCTGGCCACATCCCTAGGGTTCCTACAGTAAAAAAAAAAAAATCCTTTTTTCTTTCATTCTGAAAGAAAAAGAAACATTTTTTTTAACTCACAAACCCAAGAAACACATAGGACAGATGCTCCTGTCTTTCACTTGGCCCTGCAGGCTTCTGAAAACCTATGGAAAATACCATTCTCACTGGTGTTGTGGCTTCACAAAGTCATACCACTGCCACTGGCTTAGACTGCATTCAGTATTCCCAGTAGACATTTCTAGCTATCTCGCTTGAACTTCAAATTCACCCCATTTCTAAGCCATGCCAGTCCCCAGGAAGGATCTTCAACAGTCTCAGGCTGAATAAAACAGAACAATGATGTGGCTCCCCACTGCAAACCTGCAGTATTTTTGAACACAGATGGAAAAATTAAAACAGCCCAGAGTAACTCTCTACATGCATGACCCAGGATTCAGTGCACCCTGGAATCCTGAGGGGTACATGGCTCTCACAAAGGTACTCTGCCCTCTAAGTAACCTGGTTGTGAATTTGACACAGGAAGAACATAGAGGCATGAAATTTAAAAAAAAAAAAAAAAAACAAACCAAAAAAAAAAAAACCAAAACAAAACAGGCCCACATATTTATATAACTTCTTCTCATGGTACACTTTATTCATTCAAGGGACACAAGCTCCATTAACCCTGCCAAGTTCAGTATTTTTTCTATAGACCAGATTTGAAAAAGCCAGGTTAGTGACATGTCAACAAAGTAAGAGTCATTTAGGAATCCTAAGAGAATATTTAGCTTTCTAGGGTTCAGATGGGGATGGAGAAGAAACAAAACTATATTTCTCAGTGCTTCTTTCCGTTGGAGACTAATTTTTTTTTCCCCAAAAATAATGCTTTGTTAAGGAAAAAACAGTGCTGTTTCATGCTTTCACACTGTTTTACATGATAGATGAAAAACTAAAGGGAAGAATGAAGGAGGTGTTTTAATTTGGTTTTACTGTCAAAATTCATGTCTGTGTACTCTGGAAAGGCTGCAGTGACTGAAGTATTTAGGAAATTGTGATATGAGAAAAAAGAAACAGGAAAAAGTAAACCCTACAGAAATAGAGATTGCATTGTCTAGTGTTCTTCAACCAAGTTTTTCAAGAATGACTAATGACTTGGGCTTTTACAGTGCCTGAATTGCCTATGTGGCTAATAATTTCCAGAAAGTGCTGAGTATCTTCTCTCTGCAAATAAAGCCTCTTGAACCAATATGTAGTTGGGAAACAAAAAAATAAGGCATGGAAAACTTTCTTTAAATTTAGAATATTTTTTTAAACACCCACTTAGCTACAATGCCCAAAAACACATTTGGAAGAACTAGTGTCATTGTGATTGGATTATCTGCTGAATAATTACAGTGTTGATATACATACCCCTGAGATATTCAAGCTGATTGTGGCGAAAATTAGAGATGATAATGTATTATCTGAGACATGCAGAGTTTAAAAATAGGCAGAAATAATGCCTCCAGACATTTTTTATTTGCTACACCAAGATGACGCTCTTAACACATTTTACACATTTACTAGAGATTGAATTTACCATGTTAGTGATTAGCCATAATCTCAACTATTTCAAAAAAGTGTTTTTGCAGAAATTTGTGGCCTTTTTTCCAAATGCAGACAGTCTCCTGCAGTTATAGATACAACCGTATGTGAACCCTGCAGAAACTGATCAGTTTAATTTACATTTAAGGGCTCATATAATTCATACAACAATCAGGCCAAGTGGGACTACACAGATTATTTCAAGGAAGCATGTGCTTGGCTGTCTATAGGATTAGGACCTTCCCCATAACCTCCCCTTCCCCAGAACCTCCACAGCTATCCTAATATCTGAAAATTTGCTCCAATCCACTTGAAAATACACCACAGCACACCGAATCACTATATGCCATTACTTGGTTTTCAAGTTCCACAGGAATTTATTCCCAGCAAAATACAAGATGCAAGCAGCTGCACGCAAGATTAAATCCCCTACCTCCAGCAGTTTTACAAAAGTTTTGCATGATGTATGTTCATTACACAAAGCTAAGTGCCCACCAATCAAACTGCTATGAATGCCCCCAAACTGGTTATCTCTTTAGAAGATAAAGTGTGCTGTTTATATAACTTATTAAAAATTGCACCCTTGCATTCCTTTTTCAGATAAAAAGTGTGAGGGGACTGCTTTATCACTTTAACTATGTGTTTCTTTGAACATATTTGTGCTTTAAAGTAAACACCAATGCTATTTTTTTACGACTACTAAAATCAAAACACATCTTTTCAAACTAATCTGTACAATGGCTGGGAAGAGCCTTTGATTCAGTACCATAATTATAAACAGGCACTTAAGTCAGATGTACTAAAAGAGCATCAGTCATTTAAAATCAAATTAACAGTTTGATTAATCAAACACCAGACTGTCAAGTCAGATAACATACCTGATGGCTTTGTTCAGTTACCAAAGAGGGTTTCCACTTAAAGCTCCATGGAATTCATCAGCAAAACAAATTTTACTCAAGCAGAAAACTTTGTTTTTCTTCAAATGTGATCTATAGCATTACAGGTAACACTATCAGGACAACCCAAACTCTGATTCACTTTCATGTGGTCACATGGCAGAAATGGGCAAATAGATTTCCTGTCTTGTTGCGGTCCAATTTCCAGGCAGAAAAGTGCAGTGGGATTCAGGACGATGTACATTAGTAGCATCAGGTAATGCATACGTGGTATACCAATGTGGGAGAAACCACTTATTGCCTTATTTCCGAAAGTTAGTGATTATTTATTAGAATATGCATAAGCGGCCAGTGCACAGCATAGGATATATTGCATGCATTTCACACCTTAATTTTCCTCCCCTCCATTAGATTATTTTCTTTTCCTACCATACCACTGAAGATCGGTCTCCACAAACATCTGGAAAGACCCTGCAATTTTGTTAAAACCCCAAAATTCAACAGGTCATGTTCTATCATTACAGTCCCAAAGTGACAAAATGCACAGATGAGAGAACAGAACCATTATGGAAGACACCACCTCCGTATTCCAAAGAGCATATTCCTCTGTGCAACTGGGGCCCAACGAACTCAAGAAATTGTCACTGAAGAATTGTCCTCTGAAGTGAAACAACTCATCATTGATCCTCTGTTAGTTCAAAACACATCAGCATATCTGGCAGTAGGTGTCTCCAGATGTGTTCTACTTGATTTCTGAAGAAAAACCATGTTAGTCAATACAGAAAGAAGGCATACCTTTCAACTGACCAGAGAGGTCTCAAACAAAGAGAAAGGAAAAGCCATCTTTCTTCTGCAGTATCCAAATTTTCCTGTTGTTGGATAATGTTCCAGAATCCATTTTCAATCCCTTGGGTGTCACAAGCAGCCTGAAACCAGCTATGAAAGGAAAGCAAGAGAGAGAGAGAGAGTTTCTCACTGCATGGACTCACCCACTATTGTTAAGACACTGGGTTGCACCTATGGCCAGCACTCTGAGCTGTGCAGCAGCATCAACCAGCAGATGTGTGCTTCTGGGGATAGGCCTGCCTTCAAAAGCATCATAGAAATGCATGTCCTTTGCTGTGTCTGATCCAGAGCCCATTTCCAGCATGGCAAGGAAGGATAAAATGGAAACATGCCAAGTATACCAACATAAAACCGCTAAATTCAGAGCATACAATTAAAATGAACTGGAATAGGGACCAATTCCAGATTAAACAGCGGCAAAGGAAAAACTTGAAGAAACAAACCCCATCACCTCATACACCAAAGATCTTTCTGTCATGATTCAGTATGGATTTGTAACCAAAGAAAAATCAAAAATACCTCTTGTAAATGGTGTTTTGAAAAACTGATAATTTCTTGGCTTCATTCCATAACTGCTTTTGATACTTGTCCATTTATGATTATGATTCAAACTTTAAATGCCTCTGTGCTTCCAGCCTAAAACACATATTATTTGCTAGTTGTATTCTGAATGACAGTTCTTTCAAGGTGTCTGCCTATGGGGCCATTTGGGGGCCAAACAGCTTAATTCAACTTCATGCATTTTAATGTCCAGCGCTGCCCATTGATGAGCTCTATTGAATGTGAGAGACCTAAAAATATGCAGAAAGTAATTGTCCAGTGGGATATTCCCCCCCTTACCCTAATTACAAGAAAAACCCCTTAGACTTGTTCTTAAAAAAAAAAAAAAAAAAGCAAAGAAAAACTTTAACCCACTGCTTAAGTGTGTTAAGAATGAAGCAAGGATCATGGGTTATAAGAAATCTAAAGTCTTATGGTAAAAGCATTTCTCTTGCTTACATTGGCATAAAGACAAAAGGTTTCAAATAAAACGTATATGGGGTTTGCCAGCTCATTACAGTATTTTTGCTAAAAAGAATTTCCCGCACAGGTCAAAATCCAATGATATATGAACCGCAATGTCTTCTGAGGTTTGGACCATGAATGCCATGAAAATTGTGGCTGCTTATCTAATCTCTGAAGTTGCCTTTCTTCCTTTTCCCTTCACAGTCTTGAACTCTCCCTCCACAGCCTCATCTAAATTTATTACTACTCATACCAAAACTTCTCACTGTTTTTAAAATATCACAAGTAAATGCCACCAAAGTCTTTTTTCCTTCTTCTAACCACAAATATCAGTCTGACAGCTATTTCAGAAGCCAAACCTCAGGAAAAGAGAAGTGGTAACTTATCACAACACCAAAATTCAAAGCCTGTATCTGCTGAAGTGAGTTCTTCTTTCATATCCACAGATTTTTTTCCTCAGGATTGAATGAACAAGAACTCACCACCTCCATCCCACAATCCCACTGCAAAGAAATGCCCTAGAGATTGTAGATACTGCATACAAAAATTCACCTATGTATTTGCACAACTATATAGGCAATTTGAACTTTAAACTTTTTATTCAAACCCATTACACCTGGAATTGATACAGCTGTTGTTCCTTTTTAAAGCAAATACTTGATCTTCAAGCTAGATGGACCATCAGATACTGATGACTAATGAATGGCTATGTATTGTTTCACCTTTAATCCTCATTGATATTAATGGAAGCCAGTTTTTAGACTGGGACACCTAATAGCAAGCAACCTCTTCCCTTCATGTTTGAAATATCTGATATTCTATACTGATGCAGGAAGATTTTTGAGGAAAGAAAATTTGATCAGTAGAATTCTCTGGAAAAAGCAATTTTAACAAAATTCATCAATTTTGATGCAAATTTAAATGTGATAGTTTCTAATAAACAACTGCTGCTGTATTTTTTTTTTAATTTCCATTATATTTTTACTTCATCACTTCACTTGCTATATACCCTTGCCATAAAATACTGATATGCAGCATGTGTCAATACTAACAAAGCAAAATCACCTAAATATCAGGTTACAGTAATTCAGAATTTTAAAAATTAAATTTCTCAGAGTTTCCATGCCATGAAAGACTTCAAGCTTTTCTCCAAGTTAGAACAAAAAGAGAAGCCTTCATATTTTATCCTGAACAACAGAAAAATGCCAACAATATAATGCATAATTAAGAAACCTAATTTTCACAGCCATGCTCCAGGTAGATAGGAGCTTCATTTTTAGAAAATCTCAGGAACATAAAATAATGATCAAAACTCAGGGCTGAATTTCTAAAAATTTGGGTTCCTTATTTTTCTTATATATTTTTACAAAAAAGACAAACATGTACAAATGAACAAACAAAAATTTTCTCAAAAGTATAATCCCTATACCACATCCTAGTTTGGCTCTGTCACTCACACACCATTGTCTTGGGACACATATGGGAAATTTCAATCTACAGGGAAAATAGGAATGAGCTAGCCCCTTTAACCTTAGCATCTTGGCCACATGAAGATTCCGGACAATGGATTTTGTATTCTTCTTCAGAATACCTTTCTGTGCACATACACCCTGCTGGAATAACACAAGAACATTGCATTATAAAATAATGATTGTGCTAATGAACTAACAGATTTTACTCAATAACAGATTCCCTACATAGGAGGGCATTCTGAAGTAAATGTAATAAAACAGCTTCTTTTCCTATATATTTGCCAGTCAATTTATCCAAATTCCATAGAAAAGGCCACTTTTAACTGGCATCCAGGCAAATCCTTACCACACCAACACCTCCATTATCACTAAAAACAATAATACCTTACTCCATTTTTAGTCTCATATTTTGCCTGAAGTCTAAAGTCACATTAAAAAAATATATATAAATATTTACTGTTTTATAATTTTCTAAATAATATTCACTTAAAGTATAAGCATATGAAATTAATAGCAGAAGAGAAAACTTCAGACAACTGGGTAAATTCATGTCCCTCATTTGCTGTAAGCAAAGATTATACTCTTACAACATTCAGATAAAACTAATTCAGGTTGAATTAGTTCAACCTCTCACTCCCAAGCAGCTGATCAATAAAACAGAGCTTTAAAATGGTCAGAATGACAGTGAACTTCTCCAGAAGGCCATCTCAGTTGAAATCTACACTCAAACTTCACTTGCTTTAATCTGGCATATATAACATAGATAGGTCATCTGGCACACTAATGTATATATTCCTCACTATTAACAAGAATTTGTAGGAGTCTGGACCATTTCCTACATAAATCTTAGGGGTGTAATTGCCTTTCACAATATGTCGCTGTGATTCTAATTCCATTAAAAACTTTATTTCACCAGAAACTGTGGTCCTTTATATATGCACTCCCAAGACTATTCTTTTAGCCTTTGAATTAGTTTTAAGTACAGGCTCATGCAACTGCACAGAATATTACACTCAAAGAAAAAAAAAAAAAAAAAGAAGAAGAAAAAAATGTTTAAAAAAGATAAAAATCCCCAAAACAAAAAAACAAACAAACAAAAAAAAAAAAAAAAAAAAAAAAAAAAAAAGGAAAAGGGAAAAAACCCACTAAGTGCCACTAAGTGTTATAGAAGGAGTTGTAACCAGGAAAATTCCAGAAAAGGGGGAGAAATGGGATTCATCTAATAGTTTTTTCATATTGGTACTTGCTGTATCTTTAGAACAAGCATTTATGGAAATTAAATCAAGACTTTCT
Source organism: Vidua macroura (assembly GCF_024509145.1). Classification (NCBI taxonomy): domain Eukaryota; kingdom Metazoa; phylum Chordata; class Aves; order Passeriformes; family Viduidae; genus Vidua; species Vidua macroura. The sequence goes on from NC_071571.1 coordinate 13,108,303, forward strand.
CAGACTTCCTGCTTCCTTTGTAACACTCTCTCTCTTTCTGGTCTACATACTGCAGAACAGATTTAGCTCCCTTTTCACTTGCCACCTTCAGATCATACTTTCCAAAGAGCATTTGAAGAAGAACTGCACCTAATTCAGTCAGTCCACCAGCCTTAAAGATCTGCACAGGACAAGAAGCTCTTCCCACAGCAGACAGACCATTCCATACCGTTCTTTGTATTTTTAATTCCATCAGGTATTTCTCAGCACAAAAAAGGACACCTCAGACACCTGCACACTGTTGCAACATTGTTTTAAATATCTGCAAGGTCAATAACAATAAAAATAAGTGCTCATAGTGAAGAGTTCCTTTTTTGACATCAGGTGGCCAACACATCTTGCTTCTGTCCAAACCCTGTGCAGTCTAAAACCAGAGACTGGAAACAGCTTAGCTACAGGCTCAACAAGTACAATGGAATTCACCCCTTTTTCCCACTTTTTGCTTGCTGCAATCTGGATAGCCATGGTTCAAGTAGCAATTGGGGTCACATCTGAATTCACTTTCCCCTTCCAGGGCAGTTTTCCCCAGCCATGGGCCTGAGAAGGCAACTTGACAATGTCAAATTCAGGCCTCTTTTCTTGTACACTCACCAAGAGACAATAACATGGAGCCAGGCCTGATTTCCTGACAGCAGAGATTCAGGAACACGTGTATCACTTAAACAAAAGAATGAATTATTTATTCCATTGCTAGCAGAACTCTAACTTACACTTTAAAGCCTTACATAAATGTCTGTGATCTGGAAAGAGAAGGTGCATGTAAAGCAAACTGAATATCCCCTCAGAGAAAGTGGCTTCTAGCACCTCAGCTGAAAGCATGGGCATGTGTGCAATACAGCAGCACCTGAACACCCCAAGTAAACTTGGGACTCCTTCTGTCTGGTGCTTCAACCACAAATGCCAGGAGATTTTGCTACAAAGAATGTACTATTAAAAACAAACAAACAAACAAATAAATAAAAAGAAAACCAGGAAAACAAAAGTCAAAAAACAAGCAAGGAGGATGAGAAAATATGCTTGTTTCTAGATTATTCCTGTGAAAGTGAGGCACACACCTTCCACCAGAAGGGTGCACAAAGTACAACACCCATCAAGGTATCTCATGTTACCTAATCAGAAGGTTACAATTTCCTTTTTACTTCAAATCCTTTCAGAATATATACCATTTCCTTCTTCTGAGAAGGACTGTATATCCAGTGGATTTTCATATTTTTGGACAGCACAACATTCCTTGAAACTACTTCAAACCTGAATAACAATGTTCTAGAATGAACTCCAGTCACAGTTTCTTATTCATTCTCTGTAGTGATCCAGCCCTGGAAGGGGCTGAAAATCAAAAATACCCAGATAACATGTATTCTTACAGAAGGGTGGCCATGCCAGGTCAGACCAAAGGTCCATCTGCTTGGATATCCTGGCTCTGGCAGTGGCCAGTAGCAGATGCCTGAAGAAAAGTGTAGAAGCAAGGCAAGCACGTCGTGATCCTTCCCCTCGTTACACTTCCAGCATCCTGCGGTTTCAAGGCTTCCTAAGCCAGAGGTTCTGACAGCAGTTTTATGTGCTGAATTACAGGACTCAAATCCCCAGCCCTTTATTTTGCATAACAACAGGAGAAAGAAATGTTTTGCAGTTAATTAATTCATGTTTTAAGCAAGATCTGGCTTTTAGCCTCAACACAATTTAGGTGCTCCTGCTGCAAAATTACGTTTGTTTAGGCACATTTCTATGTCACACATCTCGACACGAATTCCATCGATCTTCTCATTTCACTTGCTGTTTGAAGCTGCAGAGAATCCACAGTTTGTCCATAACAGATGCCAAAAACCTAGAAACTTATTACACACTGCTCACAGTGTGGGTTCAGATACATTATCAGCATAAAAAGAAAAAGGCAAATTAGGCCACAGTAGGAGAACACATTTTTAATATTACAGTCTGCAGTTTGCATCTCTAATTTAATGCTGCTCTTTCCCAAAGTTATGCTGCATCATTCTAGGTTGCTGAATTGAAGAGATGACAGTGAGCTAAAATTTTATAAGTGACTGGGCAATGCAGATAGCCAGTGCTCTTCATGAATTCCAGAGAAACCTTCAGCGCCAGAGTGAATAAGACATTTTTAAATAATTCTTTGGGCATTCAAATTGATAGAAATTAGGTATGAACATGCTTGGTATATGAAATTTAGAGAAAAGGGGGATTTTAGTGCATTCTTCCAAAAGAACAGAAAGGAAAAACACTCAGCACCTGAAAGTAAATTGCATACATCCTCAGTAAATGCTTAGTTCTATTGGTTAAATACACACACCACACACACACGTCACATAAATTATCGTCTCAAGAAATCATTGCTTACTGAGGGGATTATCTATGCCATTATGGCTTCTGTCTGGAGCTGATAGATATCTTTTGCATCCTATCTACTGTTTACTCCAGCTACAGCAGAAATCTTGAAAGTAGATATCAAAGAATAGTAAAGAAATACAGTCAGCAAGGAAAAGTAAGTTGCAAAACTTCTGGTTTCATGATGCATCTTCCCAAGATTCCATTCAGCTGGGGCAACTATGTTTTGCTTAGTTTAAAGTTTAATTTAAAGATGGTGAATCTCCCAGCTAAGGATTAGATAAGTGATATTGAAAAACCTCAGGAACAGTAAAACTTAAAGTTATGCTGGTTTTATGAAGTCACAGATTTTTCGGTTTAGGAAGAAAAAAATCAGACAGCTCATATACATGAAAAGCTTTGACCTAGTCAGATGGAAGCAGAAAGGAAAAGAGCTAGCACCTGTTTACTTTACACTAAACATAAGTCTTTAATATTAGACATTCCAATTTCAACAGTTCCAGTACCCTGAGATTTTATAATACCATTAAGATGAGGTGGACTTATCAGTGTTTACCCACTAAAATTACTGCCAAAAGATGACAAGTTCCCACCTGGAAAGTTTATTTTGCTAATAACTAGAGGATGCACATCTGTGTGCACCACAAATCCAACCACCAATGAACACTATGTCTGCCTTGGCTGCTAGCTACCAAGTGGCAGGCACAGTAGAAGATTATTCAGAATTACAATTAATCTCATGATTATTCAGCCAGAATTTCATTTAAGATATTTATAGAAGCTCATTTTACATTGTCCAAAACAAGCAGCGTGCTAGCATTAGGTATTTCCTTCATGCAAACTAAAAAAATTCACAGTACAGGAGCATTTCAAAAGAACTACATAATAGTCAATTTTCATGTCAGCAAATTGTTATCAAAAATTGCAAAAAACTAGCTGTTCTTTATGATGGATATTCAACACATGTTTGGGCCTCTTCTGCATTTCTTGGCTTGCTCAGGAGAATAAGCAGTTTGAGACGTTTTGGTCTCTTATTATAATCTAAAGTATTGTGTTACTTGAGTAAACAAATTAAACATAGCAATTAACTGGGAAGAAGGTGTCTGTAATTCTTGATATCCTGAAGTGGAATTAAGTTAACACTGGCACTCATATAGCAAACATATTAGTACTGCTGGATGTTTATTCACCAATTCTGCAGGGCTTCAGAGCTTTTAAATTAAATTTACATGGACACTATTTAAATAGAGAATCAGTGGTGCATATGTCTGTAGTGTTTGAGATATGTATGGTTTGCTAGACCAAATCACCAGGTAAGTTTTTAATTACCATTTTTTCATTATTTTTTTCAGGAAAATATATAAGAAGATAGGAAGTGTTTAAAGATATTAGACTTATTTGTCAGCCTCAGGCTGACAGTGTTCTATTTATTAGAATATAAATTCCACACTGCAGCTAATAATTTTAAAATTCCATATTCAAGTTCTAGAACTCTGGCAATAGCACCATGAATCCTGGGACAGAATTCATCTCATCCTGCTGATCTGTCACTTGCACTTCTGAGTAGTATCTTGCTGTACTGCTGGCCAAGCCAGGTTTAGGAAGAGGTTCTTTTTTAAATTTTTGTTTTGATAGGTGGTACACTGTTACTCTGAGCCTCTAATGTAGGGTTTTTAATCATTTTACCCCATTGGCTGATCTTTTTCAAGAAGCTTTCCCTTTTTTACATGTTTTCCTTTTTTGAATTTAAATATTACTACAGTATGGGGTTATTTTGCTTCCACAGGACACAAACTTTCAATTTGTCCTGATCTCTTCATCCTGAAAAGTAATAACATCTTGAAATACATTCTGTGCCATGTTGAGGATTTATCCAGACATCACTTCTACTTTTTTGACTTTTGACTATCACTAATAGAGGAAAACTTTCTAGAAAATACCAAAGATGGTATTTTTTAGTGGCAAAAATGCAAGCCTGAACTGCTTCTGATGCATTAGAGAAATTCCTATGCCACTGAGTCAACCTCTGTGAGTGTCACAAAGCACAAATCATAGGTTGCTGATTAATAAGGCTCATAAATATCTTTCATGCTATGAGGTAATATTTTTATGTAGGAAAAAACAGGAATTGCCTAAACTGCTTATAATCATGATTTTACTGCATAATATTAAGATTTCCTTATTTTTTTTATAAAAGATCCATAAAGTTATTCCATCTTGCTTATATTTTAAGTGTATACTAAGGATAGTCAAGTCAAATGCAGTTTCATATTCTGTTTCCAAGTCCACAACAGGTGGTAATTTTACAAGGTAGCAGCTAGAATCTCAGAAAAACTAAAAAATCAGAAAACTTGCTCAAAACTGAAACTTTCACTGCCATGGCGTTGTTAAAAGGAGGAAAGAATTCTGCTAGACCAATAGACATCCTAAAATAACTGAAGTGGTATCATGCCCACCACCACCAAAAAAATCCCATTTTTGTAAACAACAGTCAAAATAAGCTCTGGCAAAAATTGTTCTCATTTAAAGCTGTAATTATGGAATTTGGAGTCTTAATTATGGAAATTTGTAAGTATAACACAACCAATAAACTTTGCATAGATAAAAACAGCCTTAACATATCCACAAAATAGCAGTTAGCAGAACAGTGCTTCTTAAACACAAGCAGTGCAAAGACTAATGCTGATTTAGCACCAGATACAAGGTCTGTGTGCATGAACACAATCTATATCACATTGGCTATCACTGCAAATTCATTTTAAGACTTACTGGAAAAACAAACTTTAAAAATCAAAAGCAGGCAACTACATTTTCAGAAATATGTGGTGTTTAAATTTAATTGAGCATGAGATTTACACTGTTTAGATATAGTTATGTATCTAAGCTACAAAATAAATAAACAACCACAGTAGCACATATATTGTTTAGTTCATATTAAGTCTTTCACCTTTGAAAGTGTAATGGTACATAGGATTGGATTAAAAATATTGGCCCCATGTTATTGTTAAACTGGTTATCAATAGAACTGTTGATATGTAAAGGCCAGATTTTCAGGAAAATTCAGCATTCAACATTTAGACACTTAATTCAGCAGACAGGCTTTTAAAAGAACTTAGTCCCCATTTTGGCACAGAAATTATTCTGTATTGATTAGGTTTCCAAGAACTCAATCCTACACCTTGTCAGGCATTCTGGCTCTGCAGCAGTGAAGCATTTCAGCACATTTAATTCAAACATGTAAACTGTCCCATGGAAACCATGGGGTCATTTGCACACTTAAAAGCCCTCACAAAATCTGTTCTGCTGTTGGCTCAGGGCCACAGTTTTCAGCAGTTCACAGGAGTGTTCCCAAAAGTAGTGATGAGGCCTGGGCACATTTGAAAACTTTCCATAGGTATTGAGCCTTGATAAAATTAAAGAAAGTTTGTTCCCATTTCTCTGAGAGTTTGCCGGTAGTTGTGGCCTTGCTCTCTTGCTTCTATTTGGAAAGGAAAGAATGTATAAATCCTGTTTTATTGAACAGAAAGGGGGGAAAAAGTCAATACCAAAGGTGAATATAATTACCTTGAAATCTACATCTGCCCCTCCATTAAGCACTGTAGACCTAAGCTCTGTGAACACACTCACACCCCTCTTGCCATGTTTACTTCTCTTAATTCTTTTTCCTTTTTTTCACTGATGTCCCCCATACACGGACATCTGCAAAGCAGTTGAAAGCATTCCCTAGCAAGCATTGCCTCTGAATTTCTTTTCCCATTGGTTTTAGCTCAATTTTGGCTTTTCCACAGTCTTAGGCATTGGCTTCTTATTGTTTCTACTATTGCTGCATGAAGACAGAGGTCACCATTCTTTCCATTTAAAATGAGAGAAAAATTATTATTGCAGGTGAAGAGCAGCTGGAAAGATGCCACCTTTAATAAACACAAAATAAAATGCTGCACGGGAATTGCCCTAAGGGCTGTCACAGCATCAGTGTGAGCTATCAGTCATACCTGGATCAGGGATCACTGCAGATTGGAGAAGGCAGCTGCTGCTGCCAACAGGAGTTGCCCACTCCTATGCTACAGGACTGTTCTCCTCCCTTCAGGTCCCCATGGCAAGGAATTCTGCAGCAATGGGAGCACTCCTGCCCTGCATGAGCCATATGAGCCATCCCATCTGGCTTTACAGCCTACATTAGCAGCACTGTAACAACAGCATTTGCAACTACTTCTGTGGGACATCTTTTATTTCTGTGAAGCTGACAGCCTCCCCACTGCAGCTCCTCTCTGGTTAACAGTGAGCACTGGTCAGGGATACTGAGATGATACTGTCAGTTCCAGCATTTCAACTGATGGCTTCTCTCTGCTACCATGTGCAAAGCTTCACACAGCCTTTTATCCCAAGTCTCTGCTTTTACATACACATTTACAGCTGTTAAGATCGCCAGCATTCTTCACCAAAAGGACATTCCTATGAATTTATCACTTTTATAGGAAGCTTTCTGGATACAGGGAATTAAAACTGTTCTTCAAAATGACACACATTCTTGTAATGTGTAGTAAACATCACACTAAAAGGGAAAAAAAAAAAAAAAGAGCATTCCATGCAGCCAACAGCTGCCAAGCATCAAAGATTTCATTTCAACATTATGTCAAAACCCTATGATGCTCTAAGGTTCATCAAAACATGAGTACATCTCCAAGGCAGATGTCTTGACTCCTGAGGGTGTTGAGTGGCTGGATTATAGAAAAGCTACCAAAAAAAAAAAAAGGAAAAAAGTGCCCATGCATCTAAAATTTTTGAGAAAGAAAAAGCATCCATACAAACACAGCAATAACAGTTACCCTTACTTTTGTCTATAATTCTATTTATTCTATTTTATCATCTGCATTTACTATATCTAGCACTCTGATTCTCAGCTGCTAAGGCCTTTGTGATTTCCTCTTGCTCTCCAGTTCTAATTGCTACTGCTTTCTACTGGCATTTTTCCTTACTTTTCTTTATGTAGGTCTTACAGATTTTTTTTTTATATGTTACAATACACATTAATAAACCTTGCAAGAACATATGAGACTAAAAAAAACCTTAAAACCTAAAAAAAAAATATTTAAACAGAAAACCAAATTGTATTTAATCTAACTTTGGTCCAAGATAACATGTTACCAAGCATGGTTCACAGAATCTGAATATACCTGTGCTCTAAAGCTAAACAGTAGCAAAACCAATGTTCTCCAGAACATACAGAGATTTGCTCCTGTGCAGGGCTGGGAGCTCAGCTTCAGAGATCCTCCTGCATTCTCTCTAACTCAGGATATTCTATGATCTCAAATAGATGAACTCTTCAATTCCAGTGGCATTAACTTAGCCTCAGGACCACTTAAAAAGATTTTAAAAGCCAGTACCAGAAGTGTTCAAGATATAAAAGATGTATTAATTGCAGAAAAATATATAAACCAAATCAGATATGATTTGGTTTATATATCTTTGGATTTATGAACCAAATTACATCAAAAATCTTGTTAAACCCAAAGTTCTAGGGGAAATAGCCATTGACATGAAGAACTACAGTAGCAGCCACAGTCTTGACTCTCAGAAAGCCTTTGACAATTTTTCACATGATGGAGTAGTGCAGATGGTATTAAATAGTAGCTATCCTAAGGAAAATTTTGAGACTGAATAAAGAAAATCATAAAACTAAGTAATAGGTTTATAGACAGAAAGAAGAAAATGAGAATTTAAAGCATCCATTCATCATAATATGTCAATAATTGTTTGCATGGGATTTAGATCAGATAGCTATTCTTCATAGTTTGATTAACAATTTACAGAAAGAATTAAAAGATTAAACCCATCTATTGTCATCAGCACCAGAGATTAGGAAATGGTTAAAATTAGAAAAAATATTTCTATTTTGATAGAAATAGAAACTCTAGGTGTTATGGGAATTTTCAGCTCCAGAATGTAGAATGTAGAATAATGCAAGCAGAAATGGCAACTTCTTAATTAAATACAGGTAAAACAAGAGGAAAATATGGTAAAGGAGAACATAATCTAAATAGTATGATCACAGTTTTTACTTCATCTAACACAAAATAGAAATTTAAACATATTTTCCTTTCTCTGAAAGGCTCTTTTGTAAGAGAGAAATCCTCATGAACATGTAGAGGAGTTTCACCACTGATTTCAACAGGATTTTACCAGAAGTGTGTGACATTGTTGGTTCTATATAAGTAAAGGAAATGTCACATGGGTAAGTGATAAAGTTTGATGCAAGAGCAAAGCTTTCCACCTGAGAGAAGACTGGGGCAAGTGCAGGGTGGGTAAATTTATCTTGATGAATTTACTTGACTAATTTAATAATTTACTTTCTGTAAATTAACCACAGTCAGCTACATCAGCTGCAAATGGGCCTGTCTGAAATTCCTTAACAAATGGTTCTTATAAATGTAGGAAACACTCTAGGAAAGTTCACTTTCCTAACATGCTTCTGGTTCACACCTACCTCCTCCCTTTGTGAGCAGAAATGAATGGCTATCACCTTCTGGATTGGTTGTAGAAGGTCAACAGGCAATTTGGATGAGATTCATAGTTTTTGTAATGCTCACTCCTTGACTCTCAAAGATGAAAAAACACAACAGGTCATTGAATTATAACTGGGGTTTTTAACTCTTATCGGCTATACTGCTGAAAGCCATGTCCCTGTTTAATGGGGAGATGGGGAGCATGCAGAAGGATTGTCTTTGAAATCTATCACTTTGATGCATATCCTCACAGAGGAAAAAAAAGGTTTTATACAAAAGGACAACAGATTTCCTCAGAAGATGCAGTTCCCTGCTACCTTAAACTATGCAATCCGCAGGTGACAGTCACTCTTCACACCAAATTAGACCATTGTATTTGAATTAGGTCTTCAGCTTGTAAATTCTATCAGATTTAGTATGGAATCAAGACATCATTGCCTCAACTTCCATCACACCTATAGCAGAAACAGAAGTTTCATGAGTTTACTGAGATACCACAACTCACTTTCATCACAGTTCAGCATATCTGTGTAAAACTGCTACCAGCTTCAGGGCACTGCCTTTGTCTTTTGCTTCTTTACTCTCATGAATATCAGCTCTTTTGGTTTCCTCTAGTCTGTCTGTCTTAGGTTCTGCATTTCTTTATCTGTAAGAACTTTTCTTCATATGTACCTTTATTCTCCTTACACACACTCACTTGTCCCATTTTAGATACCACATACTAAAAAAAAGTTTAGGTGGAGCTGAAAATTCTTGGAATTTTAGAGTCCACAGTAGAATAAAATTGAAAGCAGGGCAGAAATCAGGGCTTTGGTAATATTCAAACTACACGATAGTACTTTTCCAGAAGACCTGGGTAATTTTGTGGTATCCTAGAGGCTACAAAAATATATAAATCAGAACATAAGTCTGCACCTTCTGTGCAGGTAGAAGTCTTGGTGATTCTGGTCCTGATTCATCCCCTGGTAGCCTCTCATCTCAGGAGCCTTCTGCTGTCACAGAGAGTCACAGACATACATTAGACATGCTGGCTGCTTTTCTGTGTAATCCTGATCCCAGGTGCCTAATTGCAGACGGAGTAAAGAGAATATTCTTATCAGCCATACCTTAGTCTAGTGCTAGAATTAGCTATGACAAACCCAAGTTACAGCATTTTTCCTAAAACTTTTTCCTACATTACAAGCAATGTAACTTCAGGAAAAGCTTAACGTTAACATTATTGACTTCCTTAGAGCCTATTTATGGTCCAACTGGGATGAAAAGAGCATATAAAATTTCAGTGTCTATTACAAACAACTAGGAAATAACCAAGAGTACAGGGAGATACAACTGGAATAGATATATAGGCACATATAATTATTCAGAAAGGATTCTGGAATGGCTGTTCTTGACTAGCTCAATATATAGTCAAGCCCTCAGTCAAGATGTTTTCGTAAGTCAGGGTGACTTAGAGATGGTTTGTAACAGAGAAATCCTGTATTGCCAACTATCAGCCTTGGTTTGCTGACTCACCCTCTGTACGTGCCCATCTGTCATTAGGAGTTACTTACACTCTCTCCTGGTATGCTTTGGCAAAATTTATAAAGTTATGTGAAATAAATTGTGGTCATATCAATCTCATAAAAGTCTAGATTAATTCAGAACAGGAAAAAAGTATAAATTAGTAAGTTGAATTACTTGAGACAATCTCAAATTTAAGCTATCCTCCATGGGATATTGTCCCTTCATCAGAAAGAGCAGTTCCTTCACATATTATTCAACCTCTATTTGACAGCCCTCTCCAAAACTCATATGGACAGGCTCATTCAAGAATAAGAAAGAGCATGTGGTCATGGGGAGGAGTTCCTTGACACGTCCAAAATCAACACAGGACCTCTGAAAAAAGACATAACTGGAAGTATTGTTACAGATGATCTATCAATAGATTATGAACAAAGAAAGACAAAAAAATAGTTTTAAAAAATTGGAAAGGTAAGGAAAAGACAGCATTGTAAACAGAGGCATTAATTTCCAGATAAAAGTGGGAAAATTAAGCATTATTGGTATATGTGAGCGCAATAAAATTGGATAACATGAGCAGTGTTCAGTACATTTGAGGAACATCCATCACTTCAGCATGCACGAAAACAATTTTGCCTTTTTAGGACTCACTGGGAATTTTGGATTGGATAAGTTTCCTCTGCCATATCAGCTATGAACTACTCTGATGCTCTTCCATTCTTCACTACAAGGTGTAACTGTGATATTCACCCTGCTTTCAGCAGGGGAATGTACTAGATGAATGCCAGAGGTCCCTTTTAACCTAAATTATTCCATGATTCTAGAATGATTTTAAGATTCAAAATTTCACCAATTTATTAGATGTGTATCTTGCTGCCCCAGAAACTAAAAGCTCCTTGCTCCTCTGCTGGGCTAATGTAATGCACTGCCTCAAGGAACCCAATGTCCTAGATAAAGGACAGTCTCACATCCATTGCCCAGAAGCAACAACCAGACCCATAAGAATGCTAATCATGGCTGTGACAGGGAAAATGCTTGGAACATGGGGAGTCCAATACAGCATGGAACTTCCTACCTAAAGGATTTGTTTCAGGGACAGACGTTTTTGTGAAAATTATGTTTCACATAATTATGTGAATAATAATGCCAGGCCATCCTTCATGTGAAGGTGCACTCTTCTGTTTTGGTGCAAAAAAGGCTTCCAGATGACCTATTCTTCTCAAGGAAAAGTGGTTATTGAGAGTTGCTGCTACATGAAAACAGCTATGCTCATTATGAACGGTTAACCACAATAAGAGTCTGTACACAGATATAATTATTCTGCTCTTTTTTACTTTTAATATCAGACACTATGCAAGATAAATTCATGCTGGCAGAAATTAACCTCTTTTGCAAGAAAGAATAATAGATAAAAATATTAGGAATATTTTGAAAAGTATGCACATTTTCTTTTTAAAGCTAATCCCACTACATAGCAGCTCTTACAATGTGTTCCTAGAATCATTTGGGTTAGGAAAGATTTCTGTCAATAGGATTTCAAGGACTACCTAAATCCAAGCCTCCTGCAGCATAATTTCACTAATCCTACAGCATCCTGATAGATAAGTATCTTGTTGAGTCTTGCATATTACAGTGATACTGATTACGAAACAGCCCTTGGCAGCCCTTTCTATTGTGTAACTAGTCCTATGATGACTGAGTTGACTTTACTATAGAGTTCAAAACATGGCAAATATCCTCTATTTTGAGGAGTCAAAAAAAAAAATAAAATCTAAGTTTAGGATCCATTTTTACTATAACTGAAACTGTTCCTAAACATCCATGAAAAACCTAGGCTACCTTACCTTGGTGCTTAATATTTTGAGCACATGTAAGATTTTTGCTGTGAAGTTGCTGTGTTAGTTCTTTTCTACTCAAGTCCTCCCTTCATTGATCATCCATATAAAAATCAGAGTCAGGGGCTGAACCTTCAACTTGACAATTAATTTAAAATTAGCCAGGACAAATTTGATTATTCTTAAAATAAGGGTTTTCTCTCTCCTGATGACATTTAAGGTTTGTCATTATTGTTGTTTTCTTGTTAAGCAGTATGAATAATTGATGACAATAATCCACAGCTATCTCTTTGAAGGCATTATCACACCTGTTTTGGTACCTGTGGTGGTTTGGCCCTGGCTGGATGCTCACCAAAGCTGCTCTATCATTGCTCTCGTCAGCTGAACGGGGGAAAGAAAATATAACAAAAGGCTTAAGGGTCAAGATAAGGACAGGGAGAGACCACTAATCAATTGCTGTCAACTTGAGGGAAAAAATTAAGTTAATACCAATCAAATCAGAGCAGAAGAGTAAGAATTAAAAGCAAATCTTAAAACAACTTGTCCCTCATCCCTCTCTTTTTCTCAAGCTCATTTACACAGAGCTGTGGTCAGTCCATCACATGCTGTCTCTGTTGCTTATTCCTCCCCTGAGAAATGACCCCTCACAGTCTTCTCCTGTTCTCATGAGGAGTCACTCCCACCGGAGACAGTCCTCCACAAAAAAATCCTGCCAACAAATCTCCTCCAGTGTGGGATCCTGTTTCTCCATGGTCCACAGGTTCTGCCAGGAGTCTGCTCCAGCATGGCCTTTCCATGGGGTCACAGCCTCCCTTGCTCCAGTGTGGGGTCCCATGGGCTGCAGGTGGATCTCAGCTCCACCACGGACCTCCATGGGCTGCAGGGGCACAGCTGCCTCACCGTCATCCTCACCACGGCCTGCAGGGGAATCTCTACACCTGCAGCACCTCCTCCCTCTCCTTCTCCATTGGCCTTGGTGTCTGCAGGGCTCTCTCACTCACGTATTCTGTCTCCAGCTGCAGCTTTCTCTTGAACAGTGAATTTCTCCCTTCTTAGGAATGTTAGCTCAGAGGAGCCACCACTGTTAGTGATGGGCTCAGCCATGGCCAGCTGGCATTGGTTCTGCTTTGGCTCTGTCAGGCACAGGGGAAGCTTCTGGTGAGAACCTTGCCACCAAATATATTTTCATATCTTTAGATTCCAGCATGCAGTGACATCTACAGCACTTTATTAGCCCACTGCACATGATTTCATTTTCTACTCTCAAAGCAATAAACACTCCTCAGAGAAGAAAGGGACAGTGCCATTCACAGCAACTTTCATACCAAGACCATTCATTCAGATTAAATGACAGGGTATGACTGATGAGTGATTTAAATTAATAATACTCTCAGGGGGCAGAAGAAGGTACTGCCCCAAGAACCTGTCTTCCTATGATGAAATACATTCCAATATTACCCATAATTTTAATACAAGTTGTTTACTAAACTGCTAGAAACATTGGATTAGTGTTAGGAATGTTTTAATTCCAATGCTTGTAAAAATGCCCAACAAAGGCTCAGCTGCTATTTGCAATTTGCAGATTGTGAGAGAATGAATGTTGCAAGGTGTTTTGTTGGTGAACTTCAGTGAACATCATTAAGATGGAGCAATGGATAAAGATCCGAACAAAAAAATGCTGTGCTCTGAGACAACTTTTTTTTTTTTTGCCTTCCCATACAGGAGAAAAGCCACCAACACATAGGAAGAAAAAAATAAAATGAAAGGCTTTACCTTCACTGTACACAACAGTCTTTGCTAATTCTTAGATCTTTCTTCTGTGCTTCCTAATAACATGAGCTGTCAATGTTTGCTCTAATACTTACATCAGCTCTGCAAATGTAGGGAGAATTAGCAAGAAAAATTCAAGGGCATTTATCTGAATAAATATCATATATACCACTCAAACCCCTGAATTTCTTTCCATATCATGACATTTGGAAATATAATTACTCAGTGAAAAAAGGTTAAAATTATGTCCTTGTCCATTCTAAAGAAAATCAAACAAACCAAAGTTTAAGGTATCATTTTGGTGATTTGTCCTTTTTCCTCCATCACTTGACCAAATCCTTGGGCAATGAGCTTATTTGCTAAGCTGAAAAGCAGCAGAGAGTTTGCAAGCAGGAAACTGTATTAATATTTAACTTGGACTAGAATTCCCCATGTGTTGGTGGAATCAATGCACAATGATTACAAGAGTTGGTACTGACAATATGTCTACCTGGAAAAATACCTCTGAAAAGTCTTATAGTGACCATGTGGCATAATGCAATTAAAATATCTACTTTTCCAAGTTTAAGCTAATACTTCTGGCATCTGAAAAAAATGAAGCATGTCTGGTAATTACATGCTTTTTATTACTCACAAATATTTATTAAGTTAATTTTCCTTTGACAAGGCTGAATTTTGCTTTTCTTCTTGACTACTTAATGCACAGTAATGTTGCTGTTCTAACAGTGCAAAATCCATAAAGGAAAATATCCAAATCAATGTCATTTTTTAATGAGGGAAACTAAAGCAGAAGGAAAAACAAAATGTTGGGACATTTTTTGAAGATTCTACCAGGTATTTCTCAAATTCCACAGTAGTGGAACCAAGGTAGTAGTACCAGCATATTTTTGCAAAATGCATTTTCTAAAAAACTTCTCAGTCCTTTTGTCAGTAACAAAATGAAAAAGTGGGAGATAAGCATTACCTGAAACCTCACCAAGGTGACCAGCTCTCTATTCTATCATCAGTCACCATGACCAACTCCCAAGTCATGATACCAAGCTAGATTTCATCCTGCTTTTTCATGAAAGTCAAATACATCCCTGCTTTTAATGAAATCAATAAAACCTTTATATTCATAGCAAGAAAGAGAACCCTGTCTGACATCACCATGCTTCAATGTACCTATCCATAAATAAACAGCTAGAGAACGAAAAAATTCAATTAAGTTTTCATTTCTCTCAGTCAGCTGCAGACCACAGAGGAAGCACCAATGACAGTAAAGACAGATGATGAAAACCTGATCAATTGCTATCACTTCAATTTAGATAAAAAGTCACTCACTTTTCAGCTCTGCTTGGTGCCCAGAAGAGATTAGATTAAAACTAAATCAAGAGAAAAAAAAAAAAACTAAACAACAGCCAAAGGAAACCTTTTCCAGCTCTTGTAAATGTCCTCAGTTAATCCTACAATGTAAAGTCAGGCCTCCAGCAATGGCTAAAAGCAAATTCCAGAAAGTTATTCCTTTTCCAGAAAGTTATTCCTGTGAAAGTTATCAGTACTGTTGAGCCTTCAGAGAAAAGGAGCATGGAAGATTAAACTACCTGTTTGCTTAAGTTGTTTCCTTCTATACTGGATTTGGGCTATATTAGAAAACTGTCTAGAACATTACTGGGGCAAACATTACAAAATCTTGTGTCTGCACCCCCCCCCCATCATGTTCCATCACATTATGCGTGATTCGCAGAAGTTCTGGTGTTATTTAATTGTTATAAAGCCACTGCAGAAATTTGCTAAGATTTACCACACCCTGATTTATTTCCGTTTTGGGAAAATATAGATAAAGCACTGAGATGCAGGATCAGCAACTGACACTTTAATTTGGTTTGGATAACAGTTTTGCCAGTGGCTTCATAGAGTGAAATAGAAAGAACATTAATTTAGCTCATTGTTACAAATGAAACACAAGTAAAGGGAGAAGACATTTATTTCACTACCACAAGGCTGTCATCACATATAAGAATTTATAAAACAACAGAAATAAAAAATCTTGACTTTATTTAAAAAGAAAACACATGCTTTATTTAAAAGCTGAGGAATTAAACTTGGTTCATCCTACCAAATTCTGTGTACAGCAGCAGTTCAAATATGAGTAGCATATCTCAGCAGGCGGAATTAGCACCAAAGGAAACATTTTAATGAGAACAATATTAATCCTAGATTTTATCTTTCTTCTGTCAACATTTGTCACCAGTACAAATTACACAGTCACTTAACACATTGTCTGGTGATGCCCAGCCCTGTGGCTGAACACACACCGAGGCCTTGAGCTGTCTGGAACCAAGTGTGCTGCCAACATGTGACCTTGCATCCCACAGGGAGAGCCCCATGGACATGGGTACATCTTGGCTCATCACTGAATCACACAGCTGGCTTTACCCACATCACCTTGGGGTTTATTGTGCACCCCACACACGGACAGAGCTGCCCTAGGAGCGCAGCAAGGAGGAGCTGCAGGCACTTGGGACAGGTTATGTGTTGGCATCCAAAGCTGAGGGGCCCCAGGAGAGCACAGGGAGCACAGAATGGGTCACAGATTGTGTTAATTATTCTGCCAGGCTGTACCAGGGCTTCTATTGCCACCTCCGTGTGATATGAATAATCCTTTGCTTAAATTCACTTTTCTAGCTGTTGACAATCAACATTGTTCAAGAGAAACAGAATTTTGCAGTAACAAAGAAGGACCAAAATTTTTAAAGTATCATAAAATACTGCTCTTCTTTGAGAAGAATGTTGTATGACTTGGCCAAATTACCTCACAAGCCCCATGTTGGCTCAACAATGAAGACAGTGATGGAACACCGAATCAGAAAAACTGGAATGCTTTTCTGCCTCTGCTGCTAGCATAAATCTGGTTTTCCTTCAAGCTTTCTATTATTTCATGTAGGGCCTATATTCATGTAGGGCCACCATCGTGGTCAGCTGGGGGTTTTTTGAGAGTAGCTAAAGAGAGGCAGAGAGCAGCCAGCACCAAGCACAACACAAAAAGTTGTGCCAGAAAGTGCTGGCTGTGCACTTGGATATGTACAGGGAAGAAAAATGGGATTGAAAATTCACTCTAGATAAACCAACAAAACAGTGGCATCCTACAGATCCACCAGACAGAAAGAGGTTACAAGGCTGAATGGCAGACTCCTCTACATCTCATAGAAGCCGCATTTTCCAAACAATTCAGAAGTCCTACTCTGAATATTGAGTCAGCCCATTCAGAATCCCTCTTCCCCATTCTATGTTGGCTGAGCCAGCTTTCATCAACCATTTGTGTCTCCAGTCCCACATGAACCATCAATTAATACTAACATTGTTAATAAGTCTTCTCCTATGTGGACAATAAAGTCCCAATCTTAGTTCGGGACTGAGAAATTTCCTGCAAAAAGTAAAAGGCTCGATTGCACAATATTCAAGGCTTACATCCCTCTCCACAGGATCATTTCTAGACAGAAGATACCTTGGCATGATGACCAGTGGTGGTCACAAAAGCAAACAGTAGAGGAAGTTTTTTTGCAGATATTCCTGGGAAGACCTAGTAGATGCAAGTTTTTATGTGTTTTTAGTAGGTATCATTTTTATACTCACAAAGTTTCACTTAGCATAGCCAACAGCTCAACACCTGACATGATGCACAACAGAAGTTGTCTGGCTGACATGCAATGCACTGGTGAGAAGGGATTGAAGTCAACCAGCCACATGTTTGGACAAGTCTTAAATTTCACAATGGTACAGACACTTGCAAAAGCACTGTTTGGATGTGAGGTCTTTTTTGATGGTGGTTTCCATATTCTTGTACACATTCTAATCAACAATGACAAGGACATGGAACAGCTACAATGAGTAGCATTTCTCCAACAAGGCAGGAAAATGGGAAGTGTAAATCTAATGGTTAAATTTCCACTGATGTATAATGCCAGAAAACACCAGTTTAGGAAACTGAAGATTGACTTTTTTTTTATTTTATTTTTCGGAAACCATTGCTATTAAACAACACTTCTCACTGAAAATGCAGGACTGGTTTCTGCTGCAGTTTGATACATTAATTCCAATAATTGCTGGCATTATGTTTCAAGAATTAACTTGCACAGTTCCATGGCTACTAGAGAAAAGCAAGGAAAATATGAAAATATAAAAATCCAAACACACATCAATATAAATACTCATTTAGAAGTGAAATAATAAATTATTATTTTGGCAAAGCACAGTAACCCTACCCTCAAAGAGAAAGGGACATCTATCAGTTATATTCTCATTGCTTCCATTCCAGAGGAAGACTAGAGAATTACTACTTTAGCAAAAAATAGAAGCAGCAATACTTCCCCTGAACAAAATTTGTTACTTTACCCAACCATGTACATGCAGCACCCCATCTTCAAACTAAATTTTCTCTCTTTCCTCTTCTATCCCCTCCACAGGCACAAGGGAGGGATGAAATCTATCTGCAGACTTCACCATAACCAACCATTTCCATATTTATGAAGACCCAGAAGCTAATGTAAATTTTTGCTGAGATGATAGTTGTGCCTAAGCAGAGGAAACACGAGGGGAAAAGGAAAGAGAAAGAAAAATGATGAAACAAAACACCTGAAGTAGAAAGCCTAGCTCAATTGCAGCTTTTTAGATCTTCTGGAAAGAGCAAATGAAGACAGAATATAGGCAAAATAAGCCTTGCCTAAACTAAGGCTGCTCAGAGGATATGTTTTAGCAGACCTGTGACACCTGCACTTTTTCCAGCGGTGAAGCAGAGGGTGCACACATTACAGTGTGATTTTGCATTATGAGGAACATCTACCACATAAAACCAGTACTCCCTCATTCTGTGATTATGTATGGAATTCTGGGATTTGTTCATCTTCACTGTGAATTTTGTGCTGTATTATTTTTCAGAGACATTTCTTCTCCTAGATGCCCAGAGAAACGTTTGATTGATTAGTGTGGGTTTTCTGGCTTACCCACTAAGTTGATTTGAACAATCCATTTGTTAATATAGTGAAACACACATTCACAATTATAAATTGTTTAACAAGTCTTAACAAACAAGTCCCTTGGTAGTCCTGAAGTTTCTTAAAAGCAGATGGATGAGGTACAATTTTATAGATTGTCTTTCCTATTTGTGAAAAGCTGCTAAGGTCGGAAATAGGCTTTAGTGCAAACAAGGGGCATTGTCAGACAATAAAGAGACAATTGCCTGTGTTAGCACAACAATTAATTTATTTGCAGAGAACCACTCAGTCTATTTGTTACCAGAAATGTGCTAATTATTCCTGCTAATTACATGCAAAACCTTCATTATCACCTATATGAGGAAGAGGACCCCTCAGGTTTCAGTGACAAATTAATTACTGTGTTTTCCTTCTGAATGTACTTCTTGACAGTCCCTGTTATCTGAAAAATAAATTGGCTAGCAGGAAGCTTGTCTCTCAGAGACAGTCTGCAAACTAAAAGTAAACATACAAATATCATATCAAGTCACTACTGCTATTTTTTCAGGCAGATATATTTTGAAGCTCTCAGAAATTCTATATTAATTTACAAGCTCTTAATCCTAATAAAATGTATCATGCACTGCTAAATTCCACCATGTAGCTGCTTTCAGAGTCCTTTACACATCTATAAAACAATAAATAAGATAGCAGGCATTAGGTTTTAAAAATACAACAAACAAACCCAAAGGTAAGCTATATGTCAGTAAAACACTTACATAATTTCAGGGAATAAATGTCATTTAAAATTCATACCTGAAGTGAAAAGGACAGCAAAGTCCTGAAAAGGCTGAATCACTTGCATTATCACCATTCTAATTCAACACGTAGGAGACTTGCCACAAATTCTTTGCAATGCATGTCTGGGGCAGGGGAAAAC
Organism: Vidua macroura; assembly: GCF_024509145.1. Taxonomy (NCBI): domain Eukaryota; kingdom Metazoa; phylum Chordata; class Aves; order Passeriformes; family Viduidae; genus Vidua; species Vidua macroura. The sequence continues at coordinate 13,128,182 of NC_071571.1, forward strand.
TCATGCAGAAGGGTGAGGAGGAGGAGGCAAGTAGGATGAAAGTCTTGATTTGAAAGGTAGAAAATGTGGTGAGTAAAAGAGTTGCAGCACAATAAATCTGGCAGAGGAATGAATGAAGAGGCTGCAGTGAATACTCAGCACACAAGAGAAACTGACTATTCAAAAAAAATTATTTAAATCTCTTAAATTTTGCATAGAACCTCTCAGGTAAGTTTCAGCCATTCCTGCATGACACCTTGCCAACAGCCTGCCTCCACTTTCATTAAAAGTTGCTTTGGTGAATTGTGCATCCTGCTCATAGTTACTCAAAACCTCCTCAGTTTCTGGGTTCGGTATCTGCTATTGATACAGCAGAGTATCAATACCTTAACAATTCAGAGTACCAGCAGCATCCATAAATGGGCACATGAGCATCATCCTACAATTCCAGAATGCGCATTTGCAACCACAACTTTAGCAGCAGCTGCAATATGACATTGTACAAAACAACAGCTAATTTGAGGCTGGATACAAATGCTGGGGTCTTGGCAATGTGTCAGGGATGGGAGACAGTATCTCAGACAGGGCTACTAAAACGTTAGAAATAGTTTCACAATGAACCAGGTGATGATTAACACACATGCAAAGTCATATTTCAACAGCCACTCCACCTTATGAAGATAAAGGAGGAGTGGAGGAGTGGATTCAGACTCTGGATGTCTGTAAGACCCAGCCCACTGCTCCAGACCATCAGCACAGAAAGGCAGTGCCCCAGAGCTGCCTGGCCTTAGAGGCTAAGAGAGCTCAACCATGACTGGACCCGTGTCCCTCCTTCACTGTAATTAGCATATCACTTGTCATGCATCATGCTCTTCTATTTAAAACTTATTTTTAAGTATCTATAAGATACTTAATTTTTTTTCTTGCATATGTAGCCCATTTTTCAGACCCTTGTGTTTTGTGTATCAAGCAGTCCAGATAAGCCCTTAATTCACCCAAGTAACCATGTTGGTGCTTTCTGCAATGTTGTCTCTCTGAGGCAGGAAATTCCCAGAAATAACTAGACAGCAACTTCATTATTCTTCAAGTCTAACTTCATCCTCTCGTTTCACCTGAAGCCTTCAAAAACCTCAGGAACAATATTGCTACTAATAAGCTCAGCTTCCATACCCTGTACTACTGAATGCAGTTTCCATCTGTGCATCTTGGTTTGTCTCTTTGTTAGAAGGTAAGTTCCCCAAAACAAGAGACAACTCTCTTGTGTATTCTTGTTATAATTAGCACGTCTTAAACATTACTCAACTATAATTACTGATAGAAGTAGTAGCAGTAGTAGCAGTAGTAGCAGTAGAGGTAGTAGTAGCAGGATGAGAAGGAAGCACAGTGATAGTTTTCCAAATCACAAATGCAGCAAAAGATTCAACATTTGAAGACCAATACTACCTTTATCATCATTTAAAAAAAAACTAAAAAATTAAAAATTAAAATATAAAAAATTAAATTAAAAATAAACAAACAAACAAAAAACCTTTTATGACAAACTAGCAAAGAAAATATGCAAGCTCTCATGTAACCACAGCTGTATGTACTTATAATTTTTGTTTTAATTTTAGCCAATAATTCTGACTGAGGTTCTGGCATACATGCATTGTCTTTGTGTCCTCTAGCTCATCATCTACCTTCACTCAAATAAATCAAAAAGAAAACAAGTGGATGAAAAGGAGTGCTGTACTCCATCTGAGTGCAGCAAGTTGGGTTTTTTTTAAATCAGAGACATTCATGTAAAAGATAGAATGTGCGTGATTTTATTTCCCAAAAACAGTAACTCATAAAATTATGCCTAAAGCTCAGTCCCCACCAACAGCATAGAATCTGTGTTATTGATAGGTATTAGTCCAATCCATGAGGATAATAAACAAAACTTTTTACATATAAAAAGTTCTAATCTCCAAATCCCAGTTTGTTACAGGTTTTTTGTTCCAAAGGATGGGAAAGGTTCCTTTGACATAAGCAAAAAATCCCATCCCTGAAATCTTAAGCACATTTTTTCAAGCACTATAACACTCTGTATGACTGAAAACCTCAAAAAAGAAGAGGTTACCATTGCTGCTAGTCTTCTAACAAGTGCACTCTAACCTCCTGTGCCCAATAGCAGTACAGATCCAGAAAACATAAAATTAACCTACTATCAATCCATTGAAAATTGACCTCAACAAGCAAGACTTTAGGAACAGAATTCAGAAACAGGACTTAACTTACTCATGATAGAAAGTTCTTTTTTAGTTTATTATAGCAGGTCACTCACCAGATTCTTTTGTCTGTTTGTCAATAACAAGAACAGCAATATTTGACTGACCCTGAGAGATGACTGGCAATAGGGATGCCCCGTGGCAACAAAGAAGGATTCTAAATCTGAGGGTCAATTGATGGAGGGGGGAGAATAATCTAAAAAACAGAGGTGCATAAAGAGACCTGCATGGCATCAAAATTATTGAGAACTGGACATGAAGGGGACAACAATGGAAAAGCAAGTGATTCTAGACTATATTTGTTGTGACACAGAGGAGGAACAATACATTGCTTTCACAGTGAAACTTTTGAGCAATAAAATAATGAGTGTGCCTAGCAGGCAAAGCCTTTCTAATTTGCCTGGTCTGAATTATGAGAACATATTTTTGGCCTGGCCTATACCACAAAATATGAGTAGGATTAAGTGCATTCAAAGTAGCTGACAAGATGCTGAAGCAGAAGAGAACCTTCCCACAGAGACGAGAAAGTTGGGGTCAGCACTGGATTAGCTGACACATAAACTGTGTCTTGTGTTCCAGAGGCTTAATCACTCTACTTGAACCTATCAGCATGCAAAAGTAGCAACAAAAAAAAATTATAAACTCTTTGTCATAGCTGGCTTTGGCAACTAAGTAACAAAGAATGACTCAGTAATATGTCTTATTTCTTTCCCATGTATGAAGCTTTTAGAGAGCACCTCCTCCCTTCTTATTCATTTACATCTAGATAAAAATTTCTGTAGTCAGAATTGTTACAGTTGTAACAATTTGGTAGTAAGGTAAGTAAGCTATTTTTTTCAAATGTAGGAGCCTAGAGACTTAGACACCTACAGCTAAAAAGGATATGGATCCACTCCTCCTGAAACCACTGGTTTATCAAGTTCTCCAACAGAAGAAATAAATACTGAAGTGTAAAAGAACTGATCTAACTCAAAATTATAGCACTCGTAGAAGTTTTTTTGCTCTTTTTCTTTTAATTAAAAACCACGTGCACTAAAATACCAAGAAATTTAAAATTCGTTTACATTTGATGAGGAGAGGGAAGTAGTTTTTAGGTACAGGATTTTTTTAGATCTACATTTTCCTTCAGGTTTTCACATGCTCTTGCATAAACATTTCCTGGCTCAAGATTGTGTTTGCTCACACCAAAGTTCTTCCACAGACGCTTTTACTTCCTGCTGCAAAGAAGGGGGAGGGAAGGCAGTGTGCAGTGCAGCACCATTTATCCTCTCCAGACAAGGCTTGATTTAGAAAAGGACCAGTCACAACTTGCTGGGAACAAGAAGCCAAATAAATTATTTTACTGTTTGATTATCCACATCATTCAAAACCTGTGTCAGTGGCAATTGGCTTGCTTCCTGTCGTGCTGGGACCTGGGTTGCACAACAAGTTTGTCTCACAGAGAAATGAGAAGTTTTTGGAATTGAAGGCTCCTGGAACTGTTAGTTTTCAAAAATTTTGTCTTGCACTGAGCACCTTAACTCCTCCCTGTTCTGTAGCACAGCAGCTAAAATGGAGCCATCCTGCTGGAGCCTGTACAGCCAGCAGCTTCCCTAGGGATCCCCCACACCCTTCCCCTCACATTAATGAGCAGCTAACTAACAAAGTAAATAGAAATAAATTAGCAACAAACTTATTCTGGTAGATGTCAAGGAAGAAAAGAATTCTAAAGAGGAATTTAAACAGGGAAAAAGATATATGAGCTTAGCAGTTAATTGTACGAAAGAGTGCTTGTGTAAGGTACCACATTAAAAAAAATAAAAGTCCTTATACAAAAGGCAAAATACTTGTTTAAAAAAAAATAGAAAGTAAGTCTCTGAGGCTTGCACCACTAATGGAACTGTAAGGAGGGATGAAAAATGTTAGCATTATCTCTAGCTCAGGAAGTCCCAAAATTCAGTAGAAAGTAGGAGAGTACACCAAGAAGGGATCATTACGTGCTTGACATTTTCTTACTGGCTACCCCAGGCTGCTGTCAGAAACAGGATACCCAGCTAGACAGATGTTTAGTCTGATCCTGTATGACTGTTCCTCCTTTGTGATAGTAAGACATAAAATGTGGATAGGAAGAAGGTTATGTGCAACCCAGGGATCACATGAAACTTGATGCAAGCACAGCAGCTGACAGTGCAGAGATTCAAACCAAGGTGTGTCAGCTCTGGGCAAATTCTGATCACTATGGACTTCCCCCCTGGGAGAAGTTCATACTGCCCAAAATCCTTCTCATAGATATTAGGATTAATCTAAGGGCACCTTTGGAGACAAACCACTTCCCCTCTCCTCCTCTGGTCTTTCAGTTACATATTTCATTATTTTCAAAAAAAAAAAGAATAAAAAAATAAAATTGATCTCTCTCTGTAAATTAATACCTGGCATCATGCTATTGCCAATGTGGACATTTTTTGCATTGCATTCTCTAGGTCTTTGCAAGAAAACAAGTCTTCCCAATGCCACCAGTCTTTCTGATATGCAAGTCAAAACTTATTCACAAAGTACAGCATTCATTATCCTGCCATCAAGAATTTGGGAACTAAAGCAGACATGCAGAAAAATTTTGCAGTATAGTGATAATGTCACAATGTCAGCCATAATTTCTAAGTTGCACATAGATGGTCCAAATCATCGCAGTTCAAATACAGCTGGAACAATTCCTAGTCAGGAAGAGTTTTACTTCCTCCTTTACTACAGACTACTGTGAAATAAGGAACAACGGTCAAGAAATTTTCTTTCAGCACAACCATCAGAAAGACTACCTGTTCTTGCTCCTGGCCATTTTAATTCATGCTCTTTCAGGCAAGTTTGCTAAAGAAACTGTATCTAGAAAATGTTATACAACAATTGCAGCAAGTAGCCTATAGAGAAGCTTATTTGCTGTGACAAATTGCACAGAGCATGCTGCACACCAATACTCCATATTCTCTTCTGGGTCACTGAATTGATTCTGGTTCAAATTCCTGACAAACCATTTCATATGTAAAGACATCTAAGGACTAACACTATTTTACCAGCTCAGTCTAGCCTCTACTGTAGGAGCTAGGGTGGCCTGCAAGGCAATACACAGCACGGATACAAGCCCACTCAGACATTTCTTGGATTAATATCTAGCTACTGTAATGTTATGTAAAAGGGAGCTGCCCCATTTTTCTTGCAGCAGCGGCTGCTGTCACTGCATTTTAGGAGGAGATGAAGCTGTCCAAGGCTATTGTGTGCTCTGGGAATGTTTACCAGATCAGCTGTCCCAGGTAATTCTGATTCCATAACATCTGCTTCCTGGATCCGAGTCAAGCTGCCAGAGCAGGGCAATAAGCTCTGCCACAATGGAGCTGGTTTGGACCTTGGCTGCAACCAGCCTGGAAATATGGCATGCTGCAACCAGCATGGAACAGTAAAGCTGCCCATGGAATTTAGGTGTCACCTGGGCTACACTGCAGTTAAGGAGGCACTCTTAGAGCCACAGTTTTGGACTTAAATAGCTTACTCTTTCAAATCTCAGGTTAAAAACGGGAGACTTCAGTGGTATGTTTCTCTCAGCAGTATAATATGCTTTACAAATTTATTGTTCAGCTGACTTAGAAAATTGCTTACTGGTTGTGTGCACCATAGCCTGATCCCTAAGATGATTCTTCAGGATAGGTAGATAATATGTGAAATAGTTATAATGGAATGATTTTCACTCTGGAGGCAATCCCCTCATTTTACTTCAGCCATCTTTAAAAACCAGAATCTCTTTCATAATGGGAAGGTGATTTGGTGACAGTACCAGCTTAAGCAATAGCTTCAACAAGGTCAGACCTGACCTTAACAAAATACTCATAACAAAATACTCATGAATGAAAAATACTTAACAAAAATACTCATGAACAAAGTTTAAACCAGGTGGGGAAACTGGCCAGAAAGTAATATTTTCTCTCTGTTCTGATAAGAGATGAAGAAACATAGACAGATAGCTTAAATTAGAGAGCAAGATCCATGCGTTTAAATTATAATAATCAATGTCACCTTGCACCAGAAGAAACAATACACATGCAGAAGGATTTCTTTAAAGATAATGCACTTTAATTACATTGGTATACATTTAGTTAACAGCTATAAACTTTTTCTACTCGGGAACTCTTGCAGACTGGAGACTTGCACAACAAGCCAGGTACACCAGATAAGATTCACACTATATTACGAAAAAGAGAAGTTCTCAAAACAGCAATAGAGTTGTTTAATTTACCTTACCCTACACTGTCTATCAGAAAAACACTAGCTCTTATTACTAAGTAAAAATATATGTGTGTCTATGTAGAGAGAGATACAGAGGTGGATATTCTGTTATTAAAAAAAGGTTAAAGATTTTCATCAATCTTTACATATTATAATTTCTATCATAATGCCCATTCCAGTCATAATTTATAACATGTGGAAGACCACAATTAATCTGCTACCTCTCCAAATAATATTTTAGTGACTTTGGTTTAAGACCCTTCCAGATCAATAGTCCCTCATGACTGAATCTGTGTTTCAATAGGGACTTTGAATAGGTTCAATAGGGACTTTACTGGGGTAGGCAGGGGGGAGGTAACTTCCACTAAACCTGTAATGCTTATCAGTGATACTGGGCAGCAACATTTTGATGCTGTCTGACAGTAGATGAGAAATCACTTTCTAATTAAATGGGAAAGTAGCATATATATGAGGTAACAGCCAGCTTCTGAGTGGGGAAGTAATATCATTTTCTCATTTTGCAGGGTAGGTCTGGCCTGCTTCTTTAAAAGAAGACATTTAAAAAAAGATGACCTTGGAAAGATTTGCTACGTATGGCATATAGAAACTATTATTCCCAAGACTCCACAGCTCCTGAGTGTTTCAAAAACAGGCACAGAAGAATGAAAAAAACAGACAGGTGACAATAATGGCATCAGCAAAATACCTTATTCCTCACTCAAGTATTTTATATTCAAGGCACAAGTTGCAACTCATAAATTTCATTAAATCTACCTAATTTATACCAGAATCCATTGCCTCTTTGTATTTCAAGGGAATAGAAATACATGAGAGATTGTGGACAAAAGTGATATTTCTTGTAGGAATAAAATCCAAACAGAAAAAGAGAGAGAGTTAGGCTTAATTTTCCTTATTATTTGATAAAAAAGCATTTTCTGAGTAAAGGTACAAGTTATTTATGGTTTTGATCACTCCAGTACACTGTTCCATACCTAAGAGTAGAAATGTTTCAAATATTTAACAAATCAGGGCTAATTATACAGAATAATTGAATCCTTAATATAAAGCCTGAGAGACTTTATTCTTTTAACATTACTTGCTGCTGATGTGAATACCATGAGAAGAGATAAAGCCACAGACCTGTTAATACAAAGAAGACAGTTAAAAATTACTTTCAATTTTGAGAAAAACACTAGGCTCTGAATATAAGTTAACAATTAAAGTTTGATTCCCTTTTTTCCCCAAAAAAAAGTTATTTTAATTACTGCTTTTTTTATGCCAAGTGTCTGCTTAACTTAACAGAAGAAATTACTTTTTATTTGAAGCATTGCCTACTAGAAATAAGAGTTACTCAAGGGCAGTGTTTTATTGATAAAGCTTTTTTCTTAATAATCATCATATGTCATAACATTTCACAGGATTCATGAGGTTCATATTTTTTCAAAGGCAGAAACAACTGGAAGTTCTGATCTGAAGCTAACAAAAAACCCCAAAGCACTCTCAAAAGTTGGAGTCATTTTTGCATTTTAAACCCTGTAGATATAGTAAAAGTCAGGTCTTCATAAAAGTGAGAGAGGTTATTTGTTACGATAAGAGCCACCATTTTTAAACTGTTATGAGTATTTGCATACATTTACATGCACTGAAAGCACAGCCATTCAGAACAAACAAGGTTCATTATGAAGACAAACATGCTGAGTATGACTGACTGACAATCTACACAATGGCTGATTTAAACTTTACATTCACCAACCATTTTTCTGAGGAGGAGGAGGAGGAACAGCTAAGGATGCCTTACATCTCTTCGGCCACTTTTTATTTTTGATAAACCCTGGGGCTGCCTCTGTTAAGGTGAGAGAATACACTAAGCCCATTCAGCCTGCTGAAAACCTCTGCTATGGTCTCTGACTTCTAGCAGGCAAGCTTAAATGAATCTCTCTCAAGTAGTGGAATAGGTAGGAAAACTGGTTTATCAAAACACATACACAGTTCCCTTAAACAGTTCAACTTTAAGGCATGTCTGCATGCATTCCTACTGCCTGTGACAATAGTAACACTTCCTTTCAGCCTAATAGGTCCTGAGCCCCATCCTTTGTCTGCTGATTAACTGCTCTATTCATTGACCAGACCACTAATTGCATGCTCCTTATAGTTACCCTACATTACTGTAAGAATTAATGAGACACAATTACAGCTCCCAGAAATCTCAGGCCTAGCCAACTGCAAAGCACTCCAACTGAATAAGAACTCCCCAAGAATAAAGAGAAAAATTCAGCCCATTGTTCACAGGAAGCAGAATGTTTTTTGTTAAAAAATTGTATTTATTTGAAGCTGTTTCATAATTAGGCCCTGGAGAAAAAAAAAAGGAAAAAAAAAAAAAGAGAATAGAGAAAGAACTTGGGAACCAGCATTCACTGAGAAATCACAGAGGATGCAGAGACGAGCACACAGTTCAGATATGAAGAGAAAAAACCATAAGGAAGGAGTGCATAAAAAATTAGTGCTATGAACACTACAAACATCTATAACCAATCAGCTGTTTCAACAGAGCACATCCCACTGTATGAGAATTACCACTAATGCAACCTTATATTTGACAGGTTCAATCTTGAACAATTTAAAATAAGTATATGGAAGCTTCTTCAGTCATGTCTCTACTATAAGACAGAAGAAGAGGAATTTAATTTCCCACTCCCAGAATTTAATATGCATTAGAAGTCAGTGTCATTAGCCATGAAAGTCAAAATGAAGGATAGAAAATTAGTTTTTTGAAAATCACCCATATTGAAAACTGCACTCACATTTAATCTGTGTAATCAACAGCCACAGCTATTCAAAGTCTTAGTGACTACAATCACTACCTATTAGCCTGTAAGTAGTTCAAAAGCTATTATTCTCACTTGAACAATTTTTCAATACACAAGAGACAGCATTAAGTTAATGGAGTTAATATGCAAAGTCAATATTCTTTGTTATGAAGTCATCTTATTCCATTGGTTCCTCTTCAACATATTTTCACCACATAAATTCGATTTAAATTACATATATAGTTTGACAAAGCCAGTGATACTTAAAATAGGGCTTGAAATGCAGCACTATACTTTATAGCCCTACTAACCATTTTCCAGGGTACAATTTATAGCAGCCACTAAGACCCCAAACTAAGCATGTCAGACTGGCACTGCTACATTCCCGAATCAACATCTTTGGACAGAGACAACATTTTTTGTATGTCTCTACAGGGATTCTCAATAATTGCACCTAACTGCAGTAATAGTTTAAATTCATGGGAAATGGATGTTCTTCTGATATTATCGCTCACTGATATCACAGCAGAACACTTTCCTGCATGAAGCAGACAGTTACCACCATGTGGTGCTGAATCCCAAGCAGGAAACAAGGCACAAATATGGATCAGAGACCTTTGTGTTCAGTGTATAATAAGTCCAATATCTCTGTCATAGAATAGCAATCATTAACTCAGGGATCTTTTGTTAAATGGCCCCTGTGGCTGGACTGGTAACAGCAGGGATCGAATTTGCAATCCTCAAGACTAGATTCATCTGTCAGGGAGACGGCAGGCCTACAGATTCATGCATTTCCAAAGTGAGTCTCTAGGACTTCACATGAAAATACCAATTTCAATTAACCTTGGCTGATTAATCAACCTCAGTGCATGGCCACAGAGCTTACATTTGCAGCTCTAGCTCTGGCAGTATTATTTGAACTGGGCTTTCCTCATGTCTTGAAAAAACCTTTGAGGAAAAAAGAAACCTTTGTCTCAAATAAAACATCACCTAGCTTGTTCAAGCTGTTCCTGTTTCAAGCCCAAAAATAGAGCAAGTCTGAACTCCTGCAGAGTATGATGTGAAATTTTTTCTACTAGTGCAAATAATGTATTCTGGTATCTGGTCCAGCCTTCATTTCAGATGTTATGAAGTAACTTAACCAATACAAAATATCCACACACTGGAGGTTAGCTGCAATTTCTAGTTAGAGTGTCTCTCTCTCTGTAAAGAAAAAGGAGTCCTTCCTGCAACAAACATTATGAGCCCACACTTTTGGGCATCAATTCTAAGGTAGAACTTCTAAATGAAAGATTATTAGAGGCATACAGGAAGAGCATTGTAAGAGACAAGGGAAGGTTTCAAGTCATAACCTGAGATCACTCAAAACATTTCTACTCTCCTGTTCCACTACCAATTTCTTTAGAACTACTTGTTATTTATGGTAGTGCATATAGTACCAGCAAAGGACAATCCTGATCCATCAAGTGTTCCCATGTGCTAATTCATGCTGGAACTCATTCACCCAAGGATAATTCCACTTTTATACTTCTCATCCTTCAGTTTGCATGTTGCACATCATAAGCTCCACTACCAGGGAGCGTCCTTCCCTCCTTTTCATCCAGCCTTCTTTTTTCCTGAAAGTAGTTCAGTTAAGCAATGGTTTTGTCTATACTATCTCCTAAGTGTGGTCCCAAAGGTATCCTCAAGACTAGAACCACCAACAGGACAGATGCCAAACATCTGAAAATTCAGGTATTGTCAGGAACTTGCAGCTGTAAGACAAGCCTGTAGGCAGAAGATGAACAGGAGACAGTGACACTAGTCTTAGAGTTGCTCAGGAGGTTATTCTTGGGAGCAAGGTAAGCATAAGCTATGATGTATCATCTCTGTGCAGTGATAAACTGGCACATGAGTCCCTACAGGATGAGGCTTACAGTTGATTTACACTAGAAAGGTTAATATAGAAATTACACTAACAAGACTCTTCTCAAGCAACCCACACCTATCCCTCAAGAGAAGTAAAATGTACAGGTAAAAGAACTCCTTATGCAGCTTCTGCACTGGGGTTTTTGCTGGTATAGCTATGTCAGCAAAAAATTCATATCCCTCCCTGACAGGCCTTCTTGATAACACTTTCAAGTGCAAACCAGGTGTCAGTATTTCTGTTATGATAGAAAAAGAGTTCTACACTAGTCATGAGCTGAATATTTGGCTTTTCATGACCTGGAAAAGTCCTTGCTTCCAAGGAGGTCAAACCCCATGATCATGTTTTCCACCAGCATAATCTCTCATGACCATAGTACTGGTATGGTACTGTATTAACACATATAGAGTAGAAGAACATATATCAGTAGCCAACCATTTATATTCTGCATTCCCATGTAAAAAATATTTGTTTACACTACATTAATACCACAAAAAAATCCAGTGAATGGGAAGCACAAACAGTTCTATACAAAAAAAATTGCTGTGATTTTTAGATTTAGTCTAAAAATTGTTTGAAATCTACTAATCTCTGGACATTTCAGTTGGTTATATTTGGCACTCAGAAATATTTAGATAATTCTAAGAACAGATTCTATAGATTGAATTCCCAGATGCATCCCAGATCATGGAAGAAGCCGACCAAGTACAAATATCTTTCATTTTAATCAGCTTTGTTAGGTAGAAAGTTAACACTATTGGTTTGAAAGCAGCTGGATAGCTTTAAAGACAAGACAATTAAATGCATAAATCTACCACATGGCATTAGGCAACAACACCAGAGCTGAAGAGATGATTGGAAGAAGACATGCTGCCACAGGCAGTGTTGCAGAGGGTCCCTCAAGGATCACCAGCCTGTTCATAACATAATTTACCATATTCTGTCCATCTCCAGTTCAGTTAATCTCTGATCCTGTAAGATTGTTTATGGAATATGTTTAGGCCTTGCACTGATGGAGCAAAAAAAGGCAACAAAAGGTCTTTTGAAAGCACCCCTCATTGGGGTGGAATACACAGGCCATGGTCCACCTGGAGCGCTCCTCAGTACAAACTAAGATGTTCTGTGATAAAAGTCAGCATGAATAAAACAAAGTGTTTGTAACTACTTACACATGCAACACTCACAGCCATTGATTAGCCAAACAGCATGAACCTATGAGCCACAAAAAACAGTCAATCACATTAATTTCTTTAGTTAATTAATTAATTAATGTTCCTTTATTGACTAGAAAGAAGGAAAATATTTCAGAAACAAAAAGCTATCTGCAATATCTAAGCACTTAAATCCCTACCCAAACTGCATCCTACTCCTAAAACTAAGATAAAATTTAGCACGGGAGGAAAGTGTTATGTTGATTTATGCCCTGGTTTACTACTGCTGGTTTCAGAAGAGGAAACAGCAGAACAGAGAGTAGTTCCTGTGACAAAAGCATTAGACTGGCACAAGGTTCTGCATCGTTTAACTACCTGTGATACAAACCCCTACCCTGTCCTTTTTGTCGCTCAAATGAAGTAAAATTTGGCTAATATGCAACTTGAATATTGGCCAGTCATACATTGGTCAAAAAGTAGATTGGACAAAATAGTCAAATCTCTGTCAATTTTGAGGTCTAATTATTCCTTTTATAGCATCTTTACAAGGTGCTCTATAAATGCCAGCAGCCCTACGGTTCACACATGCCATTGGAAGAGGGAGGCCAGTCACTGGAAATTAAGTGCCTTTATTATGTACAGAAAGTGTAAAGAGTGGGAAGAGTTGAAGAGGAACAGACAGTCGAAAGAAATACAGAATAAGATAAGGAAGAAACATCTCCCAAACCAGAAGCATAATTAAGCATCCAAACTGCCAATCAACAGTAAACAGCCAATGAGAGAAATGAGTATGGAAGAATGCAGGCATGTGTGGGGAATTAAGAGGCTATATTGCAGCTAAGCTTTATACATGGAGAGTTACAAGGTATTTAGGTTACTGAATCCTACTTAAGAACATAAAGTTCCACTCAGTTGTACAGGAGATTAGGCACCTTCACATCTCTGCCAGTTTGGGTTCAAGGACTGCTCCCACGGGACGTGGGCTCCGTGCCTCTCATGGGCCTGTCTCACTGCATCAGGCAGCCAGAAGAACATTATGAAGAAACTCTCGATGCACCAGTGACTCGGAACAAAACTCTCACTCTACCATAAATACATTTAATGTCCCACATGTAGGATCATTTAATGAGACTCAGTAAAAAGTAGTTGTTTGGGGGAAGGGAAGTTACAGGCAGCTGCTTATTCTGAACTTATGCACAGGTTCAGAAATTTCCTCTGTAAAGCTGCCAGCCTTTCTCCATACACAATTAACATGTACCATTTGTGTTACTGTGGAACCTGTAAGCCCAGGCTACAGATCAGTCCTACACAGATGAAAAGAAAAAAAAAGGACATGCTTATACACCTGATGCAAGTCGTGCAACCCAAACAGTACCCATAACATAATTTTTAAAACTTTTATTCCCTTAAAGCTAATTAATATCATCCATAGTAGAATTATCATAAAAACATTCTTCATATTACATTTGAACAGGTTTAGAAAGGAGAAATATGCATTGAGCCACAAGGAGAAATACAGATTATTACAGTATTACATAAACTCTGCACAGATAGGAGAAACACCTTCTTTGAAAGCAGTGGGGTTTTTTACATACCTAGATAAAATGTATTCCATGAAAATTACTTACAAAAACTGAACACATGGGAACAACTCCAGTAACTACAGTCTTGGAGGGCTTTCTGTTACAAACACAAGAATATGTTTAGATATCATTTATAACACATACTCCCCGGCAATAATTTACCCTTCCACTCAAAAACCTTGTATAAAGGTACTTCACTGCTACCACACAAAAAAATCAGAATAACTTCAGAGAGAGCAACAAAGGAAATTTGCAACTGACACTAATATCTTCATAGGATAAAGTATATTTTAATGAAGATATTGTCAGGAATACACATGTTTATGCTTCTTTTTTCCCTTCACACTTGGATTTTATTTCATTTATGTCATGATCTACCTTGCAAGTTTAAGAAATGCATCATTTATTCATGACCTCTACTTTCTTTCAGAACCTCTCAGTTACACAGAAGACCAGGTTAAGGAAAAATCAAGTGGTTTGTCTGATAACAGTTAGTGTCAAAACAAACTGTGTATGCTGAATTTCCTTTAGTTGAAGTCATAATAAAAAAAAAACCCAACCCAAAAACCTATGCTTGCTTTTCCATTTTGCAGAATAAACCCTCATAATTAAACTTTCTACTTTTCCAAGTAGCTGACTATGTATTCCTGCACAGCGGGAGGTTTTCTCCACAGACATATTGACTTGGACAATAAACAAAGCAAAAATCCCTGACTGGAATTTACAGCTAAATTTAACCATGCATATTGTTAATAAAATTTGCATATATGTCTTTCTACATTAAGAAAAAATAAAAGTCGAAATTCAATGAATTTGGGCACTGCACTGATTTGCAAGAAAAAAAATAGATATTTAAGTTGTAATTTCCATATTTATTGAGGCTGTATGTCAAAAGAAATCTGTGCACAAAAAATCCTGGTGCTGCCTTGATGAGATTTGAAAGATGACAGCATATTAATAGTAAAGGAGCTTCTCCTTAGCAAAAATGGCTTAAACAGTACCTATAAAACACTGATGAATGGCCACATAATTTTAGAAAGTATTTTAAGCATCTCTTATTTCTCTGTCCTTCAACCACAAAACAAGTAAAAGCAGATACCTTGTTTTGAAGTAATATCACCCACCCTTTCCCCTCAGTGTCAACTTTCCCTATGAAACATCAACAGATCAGTCAGCATTGACTTCTTACAATTAAAGTTGTTAAAGGAAACTTTAACTGATACTTTTTCATTGATTTTTTGTCACAACACTGCATCACCACTAGCCCTCCAAACCCATGAACTATCAGTAGCAAACATTTTTAGTTTTTGTGTCTCTCTTTTCACAGCATCCTGGACATCTGGATGTTTTAGGAATTTAATTTAAAGGAATGAAGGTTTCTAGTCCCTTTAAAACTAAGTCACTTTACTTGGATCTGCCTAGCCACAAAAAGGAGACAATGAAATGTAGTTCTGTCAGCATAAAACCTTTTAGATAAGCAAAAAACTTTCCCACTAAAGAGAGAAGATCATACTCCTTTGAGGTACTTTTCCAGTACAAAAGCTGGATGTATTCCAGGGATTATGCTGTTGGTTGGGTGGTTTGGGTTTGTTTTGTTGGTTTTTTTTTTTTTTCTTTTCTTTTTTTTCTTTTTATTTTAACTGAAACAGTGAATTTTTATCAGTAAAGCTCTCATTAAATTATGAAAAAATGTTCACATTAACACAGCATGTACTTTATGGCTTTTAATACTTATCCTTGGGCAAGGACACCATTCAAGGACACCTTTAACCTTTGCTTAAGTCTTCAGAGTTTGGCTACTCCTCAGCTGGAGGAGTGAGAGGGCAAAAGTGAGGAACTTGGTCATCACTTAAGGCATTACCTACAGTTGACTGTGCAAATAAGTGGCCCCGTCATTCTTTTCTCAGGTTTCAGGTGAAACAAACAACCATTAACACCCCGGTGAGATGCACAGATCAGCTCTCACCTCTCAAAGCACTTCTAGCACACACTGCAGGCCTGGGAGGAGATCTCTCAATCCTGCTCCTGAATTTTTCCTTCAAGTACAGCCACAACGTTTTCCTTTTCTAACCAACAAGCCGTGCTGTGAGAGAAGTGCACTACAAGAAGCACCTCTAGCACTCAGCCTGTGCCTATAAACAGCTTCACATCATCCCAAGGTCTCACTGAGCCTCCATAAAACAGTATGGCACCCTCCAGAGCACCTTTTGTCACAAGAGGTCACTTCAGATTTTTTTGCAAAGTGCTGCATTCAGATATGGCGGGACAGAAATAGCTGAGGAAGTGCAGGAGTAATTTTATTCTGCAAATGCACAATAAAAACTGGGTAAATAACCTCAGTGACACGGGAAGTCTCTGCATTCTGGTCCAATCATAGGAAACAAAAAAACTACAGGAAGATATGACTTTCAGTGAGGTTACCCATGAGAAGCTGAGAGCTCACCGGGATGTGTTCATGACATTGAGGTCAGCAGAAGTCAAGGATCACAATTCTCCAAATACAAATTGCTGAGCAGGAACCCAAGGCAGCAGTTAAACATTGCAGAATCAGGCACTGAAATTAACGAGTTAAAGATTAATTCACTCACAGACTGTGTGTACATGGTCACCTCATGGGGCCATCACCAGGAAGACAAGAGATCTTCTTAGAAGAACTGGCTCTACCAGAGGCTAATTAACAGATATGCTGACTGTAAATAAAAGCAGGAGGTGGTAAACAGAAAAGAATAGAAAGTTTGATGGGGCTCCCAACAGATGCTGTGTGTCAATAAACGTCAGTTGAAACTTAGATGCTGCTTTTGTGCTCTCTTAAGGAAATCATTATAATCACATTATTCTGTAACACAGTCTAGCCTAATCTCCATGCCTCATACTAGAGAGGATATTTTTGATCAACTAGACATTTGTTAATTACAAAACCAAGCACCTCAAATCTATTTTGTTTTACATACAGAATGAAGCAGTGAAAATTATTACATCCACATTTACTACCCATAAAACTAACAATACCCATAAAGCTAAGAACTATTTTTCATATCCCAAACTAAATTAGTGGCTCTTGTAAAAATATTGTTTGCTTCAAAAATGCTTGTTAGATAGCATAAACATTCTACAAAACAGACAAGAGATTGATATATATAATGACAATTAGGCTTTTTAAGCACAGAAACAGTTTTTCAGTTTATCCTCATAATTTCCTAAATCTGTAGATGTATGCCTTAACTCTGGGTTTTGACATTAGATTCTTTATATATATTTTACCACAGCATTTGCCTTCACTGTCTATTTTACAAATTTTCTGCAATAAAGGATTCTCCATAAGGAAAACAGTTTTAATAGTACTGAACACTTAAAAGATGGTGATATTCATTGTCCATTCTCTGCCCCACACCCCCAAAAGTTAACTCCCACTAAAAAACAGATTTTTTGTTTCCTAATCCCCTCTCCCATTTAATCACCTGATTTGACAAACCTTTTCTCAAGCAAACAGACATTTTAAAGTAACCAGCATCACTGACAGGAGGACAGGCTATTTTGCATGAGAAATTTTACAGGATGTAATCTTCACTTTTCCTTGAAGTTAAAGTAATTACTACTTAGTACTGAAATGAAAGAAATTTAATAGTGTCAGTCCAATTACTTGTGAACACATGTTTATTTTGCACCCAATTACTCCCCTCAATTCTTCCAGTTTCAAGAGAGGACAGATTTTGCAACTCTATTCGCTTCTCAGTTCTTGACATTATCATAAAAATTCTGATTAAGCCATACAAATTATGTGAGAGAAGTTGCACTATTCTGCCATTCTTGACACACTATAGAGACAGGATTACAATATCTTCTTTCACTTCACGGAATTTCTAAACTAATTTAAATAGAATTTACATATTTTTTACTGCTTTTCTGGGAAAGCATGAACTTTTTATTCTACTTTTTCCAACTCATGAATTCTAATATACAAAATTTCTTCCTTGTACAATGATTATTTGAAGTAATGCTAATTGACTGTGGAGCCCTGTACTTCAGAAAGGATTTAGATTCCACACATGAGCAGCTGGTACCATATGAGCTCACTCTTATGCTTCAATATTGTGCTTTTTCTTTCTCTGTTGTCCTTCCTGCCACACTTTGGGTTGATGAATCTATTTCTCAACAATGCTCAAACTCTTTCTTTTAAATGTTGCCTGGCTATTATATTTTCTTGCAAATATTTATTTTAAATAGTTCTAAAATAATAAAAGGGAACTTCTAGTACTAACAATGTACTGTTATAAAATTGTGCTGACAGAAATCTGAATAAAAAGCGTCTGCCATGTCAGGAAAAGAAATAAAAGAGACTCCATCTATTTTGGTCAATATAGCACCCAGGTAAATTTAAGCGCACAGGAGTAAAACTAAATATATATTTTTTCAGGAAATCATAAAAATTCTGAAGAGTTTATTAAAAATATAGGGAAGAAAACCCTGCTGGTTTACTAAGAATATGCTCCTTTACAGATTTGACCATTAATGCCTGTGAAGACTTAAACAGCATAGTATTATTTAGCAGTCATGAACTAAGTTAAACTACCATGAAAACAAAGTTAAGAATATCTGGAAAGATATTTCTGTAAAGCTGTTACAATACAAAATAAGCAATAAAGAATAAAAATGAACTTTTGCTTGAGAAATGCCACATGTTGCCAGTTGGTGGTAGCTTCTGGCTACAAACTGCATTCTGACACTGAACTATTGACAGAACATAACACATACTGAAACTAATGCAGATCATACTAATAACTTTCCTCCCTGATTTTTAATATTTGCTTTTTTTTTCTTTTCTTGTAATAATACAATGTCCAGTGAATTTTGCAGGAGTTGCACTAATGTTCTACCCAACAACTTTGGAAGAACACGCAAAAAGGTTCACAGTTGTATTTAAGACATAGTTGTTGCAAATTTTTACTTCTACAAAAAGCAAAAAAGAAGAAATGGAAGCTGCAAAACCTACTTAAAAAAAAAATCAACAGAGTGCTTGACTCCAGAATCACAATCTATTCAGACAAAATTCTCTATTCCTATGCTTATATATTTAGTGATTCTCTTGCACTTTTCTCGGTGAAAAAATATTAATTTTTGATAAATTTTGCTGAATTCCAGATGGCCCAAGCCCCCACTTACTCATTTGTCAATGTACTTCTCCTCATCCAAGGATGGCTTTGACAATTCAGATCAAAGGTCCATTTAGGTCAGTATCATGCTTCCAAAAGCAGTCCATAAGTCAGAGTGAAGAGAGCATGAACAAAGAGATCAAATACAGTATTTTCCCAGAATAACTCTCTAGTACTTCAACTATATTCCACTCAAGAATTCCTGAGATTGATGTAATTTATCTATTTATCTTGCCCAATGGACCTTCTCTTTCACTTATCCAATTATCCCTTAAACTTATATAAACTTTTGTATCACAATGTGTCAAAGAAAGCTACCCTGGGCAAAGAACTAGGAACTGCATTGTAGTGATACTGTTTTGTGCATAGTCAGTACACAGCACTCATATTTTCCTAGTAAAACACAGCCAAAATAAAAGAATTTTAATTTTTTTTTTAATTTAAAAAGCAAGATTGATGCATCCCTTGAAAGAAACTGAATTTGCACATACCCGAGTGAGTTGAGTCCAGTGGGAATTAGCATTCTGAACACAGTAAAATGCTGCAATAGCAAGAGTTATAACAAGCTTGAATATAGCTTGAAAAGCAGGCAGATGTCATGAGTGAAAAAACAGACACCCTAACAAAAGCAGCCAAAAAACTCTGTAAGCCTCCCTCAGTCCAACAACCAAATTCTGATCCAAGGAGGTTAAATATAGGGCTGCTTGAAATTTTTCCACTGCATCTATTTTTGATGGGAAATGAGGCTTTCAGCTAAACACTTTCTGGTTGGATTGTTTGGGGGGTTTTGGCATGTCTAAATATGTGCTTCAGCAAGTATACTTTTCTTACCAAAAAGCCAAACTTATCAACAAAAATATTTTGATTGAAAAGTAGTATGTTATTAAGAAATGGCAGTGTAGCATTTCATTGTATCTCCTGCTTACCTGCTTTATGTGGTAGATCTCTATCAACTAGGCTTACCATTTAAATGAGAATTCTGAGGACAGATTACTTTGAGGGATTCCCCACTAACAGCACTCTCTTCAAGGAGGAAAGATCATGGCAAAATGTCAAAGGTGGAAGGCAGCCTTAGCCTTGCAGAGCAGGGCCAGAAGGCACCCAGTTTGTGATGACAGAGGAGGAATACAGTAACATTTTTCAAATCCAGAAGTTTTAGTTTTCAGATAAATTCTTCCAAAGTCCTCTGAATTCTGTCAAAGTATTTTTTGTTTCCTGGAAAATTAAGACAAAAAAGAAACAGAAAAAGCTTTTTATTTTTTTTATCCAAAAGTCATGCAGGAAATTTCATGGGTCAAGAAAAGTCTTTCTTTCTCATTAACCTGCAGATTCAAACATATCACCTGGACCCATCCACCCACAAATCAGAAAAAAATTAAACAGCAGTAAAATGTTTCAAGTTTTCTATCACAGTTCTGCTAGCAGGACTGTTCAAAAGCCAAAGAGCTAAACCCAAACAAAAACAAACAGAGTTGAATGGATGTGATAACTTCATGTGACCCCTAACTTATAAAAGACCAACCAGCCTACCTTACGGAATCAAAGGATGAAGATGAGATTCATACAATGGCTACACTTACTAAGTAAGAAATCTATTACACAAAAAATGTATAGCAAAATTAGCAAAGTGGCAAGAAAATGAGATACTCCAGTTATTATTTCCTTTCAGGGTTCTCTTTTCAGTAAAGTAAACCAGAAGGAATAAATCCAGTAAGTCTAATACAATAAAAAGTATCAGCTATCCCAACATGGCTATTAGCATCCCTTTTCTTGGAACCCCACAATCCCCTGGAAGAACTGAAAGCTTTTCATCCAAAACCAGGCCCTGACCAGGCCAAGACAGAGAAACGCTCAACTAATACTACCAGGAAAAATGTTACAACTAAATTTCTAGTATTTCTCTCCCCTTGTGGCTGTTTCCTGACATACAATTGCATACCCTCACCCCAACTGCAAAATAAATGTATAAAGAAAATAAATAAAAGATAAGAAATCAATTTTGTAACACTGTAGTGAACCTACAAAAGAACTGCAGAAAAGCTCATGCCAGTGGGGTACTTATTTCTTCCCCCTCACCATACACAGAGAGGACTATTCCTGCAGTCATTATGCCAACTAAGAATTAAGAAAATTCAAAGGAACTGGCAAAGAAATAACCTTAGTTTAGAACTCAGTGAGTAAAATGAAAGGAAGGACATTTTGCTATTACAGTGAAATTCCTTTCAACACCTTGCTTTTCAATCACACCATTATTTTACTGAAATAAAAACAGAGAAATGTTTTTAGCAGTTTCTGCTGAGACCAGGCACCTGAGCACTCCCTATGAGCAGTTCCAAACACTGCCTAATGTTGATTCCCTACAAAGTGTTAACATCTTTGACTGTCTAATGTCATAAAGTGAAAAGTACTAACACAATTTGTCATTCTCAAGGCAAATTTATTCATCAAAATTAGTACAAGCCCAAGCTTGCTGTCCTTACTCATATTTGGAATAACCAACCACAGTTGTGCCAGCAAAATTAGTACAGTGAAGAATTAATCTTACAATTAATACTAATTGTAAGAATAAAAAAAATATTTAGAAGAAATGAAATACAAAGAATAAACATCCAAAATCAGTGATGAAAGATACATCTGTTATTTCAATTTTATCTCCTGGACAAAAATTTCAGTAAGAATTTTCAGTGTGATTTTTTCACTCAATATTTTAAAAATTACTACTGGGCATCCATCAAAAATTGGGATTGGAAGCAGTGAAACTTAAAAAATGTCTACTTCAAACATACACAAAACATGATTCCCTTAACTTATAGTTTCACTGACCTCCAAGGTGAAAAAAGTAGCATCAAAATTGATGACCAACTTCATATTGTTCAAGGATTTAATGACATGTTTCTCTTCAAATCAGTTATACAAAGTTTTGCTTTCTTATATCTGGGTTTTAGCCTTATCCATGCCTTTCAAAATAAAGCGTCATTTTTTCATCAGTTCACTTCTTACTCATAAGCACATTACCTCTTTAGTTTCTCATCTAATTTACAGCATGTGAGAGGGTATATGTGCAAGCTAATGTCTCCGTGTAGCTTATGCAGAAGTTCTTCGCTCAAAGTGGACTACACTGCTTAATTTTGTCTCTGCACCAACCTTCTTCCACGAGACTAGATGAGCTGGCACAGAGCTGCACACAGGCTGGGCTGGATTTCTTCCCAGGAGTCCCACCACAGCTGTGTGACTGTGGCAACTGAGCCATCCCAACTCTGACTTACCCTACATGAGAGACAACCCTGCATTCCCCACCTCCTCTGTTGTGGCTCTTCCTTTCACCCTGTCAGTACCAATACTCAGAGTTGGTAAGAGTTAAATGTGCTATTCACCCATCTGCTATCACCCAAACATGGACTAAGTAACAAAGTCAAGGAGGTCAAGTTAATGATAGAGTCCCCTTAATTCCCCCAAAGCTATGACATCAAAGTCCAGGTACCTGCAGGTCATACCATCTTAAGGCCAGGTGGAAGTTGTAATTTGGAAGCTGCCAATCCCAGACAGGTAAGGCAGGGGCAATGCAACAGCAGTGGATATTTACCAGAAGTTTTGCAGGGGTTTACACCCAAGTTGTTAAAACGAAGATCTCCAAAGCTAAAGACTGGCCAAATGGACTTCCCAGCCCATGCTGGGATGTGATGGTGAATCTGCCATTCAAGCAGATATATGAGCATTAATTACATTTTGGTGGAGCATGGAGACAATCACAAACATGACTGCAGGAGTCACTGGTGTGCCAGAGGCCTGGACATGCTTTCACTTTGAGAAGACAGTGGTGCATGTTTATACTCATATTAACCCCCAGAGACCAGACCTCTCCCTGTCAAGCTGAATCCACATCACCTTCCTGAGATGCAGGAGTGCATTTACATACTAATGTTCTAGCAGTAGCCCAAAAGTAAATTCATTGGTACCTGGGTAATCAGAGGAAGACAACACTACTCACTCTGTCCATACATACCTTACATACATTATGGTTAGCAATTCAACTGCATTAAGTTTGTGCTGTTCTCCAAATACAGTAACAATGGATCAACAGACTGTTTAATTCAGTGCAATTTGTCTTCACGAGTCACAAGATTTATCATGTGTGAAACACCACACCATGAGGTATTACAGTCTGTAGCACAGGTGGATTATAAATGCAGCTTGCTAACTAGTGGTGGGAAAAGAAAAATACAATATTTCAGAAAAAAACCTCAAGAACACTTATTTTCCTTCACAATCTTTATCATCTGTATTTTCTTGCATTCCTTCCTCCTGTATTGCTTCACTAATGAGAATTGAAGCAATATACAATTACACTGAGAGAGCCAATACTTTGCAGCCCAATCACCAACTGCACAGTGTGGGAGAACAGGGCTAAAGCCCTTCAATATGAGCTCATCTTATACTGCCCTCATGCTAAACTGCTGTTCCCACTGGCTCCTTACACTCATTCTGCAGCTCATCCTCCTTCTCTAGTGAAGCCCATGCACTCAAAGCAGCCTCAGGAAGAAATCTAACCATGGTCTGCTCTCATATTCAGCAGAAAATCCTCCAGCCACACTCAGGGCCACAGCTTGCATCTTCACTATCAGAGCAATACTCAGACCACAGCACTGATCAATCCCTTTGCGATCATCCTTTATGACAAAATAACAGCAAAGTTCTCTTCCAGAAGTTTCTCCTCCTCCTCTGTCACCTGCTCACTGCACTCCAGGAGTAGCTATTGCAGCACATTGTATTCAGCTTATTTTCTTGTTTCCTGAAGTCTCTCTTCAATCTCACTGAACAACAGTAGCACCACCATGGTACTGTGCCCATCCCCGATCAGATCTGACAAGCCTGAAAAAAATGTAAGCAGAACATTGTTCTTGCCTACAAAAAGTTCTCATGAATCACAATAAAGTACACGCTGGCTCAGAAGATGTATGAATTCCATTTCTTTATTTTTTATTTATTTATTTTTGTAAAAGGAACAATAACAAACTGTAAGACAGAGATGCACACTGTATTTATTCTCCTATCCTTATTTCTCTTCAGGTTTCACAGCACTGGATTTCTGCTCATAATTTGTGCTTTTTGGACTTGCAGAAGTACAAACCAGGCAATTCCTCCCCACACTTGGATGTGCCATCATGTTGCTCAGTTCTGGACCACATTTGGCATTGTGAGAGAAAAGGATAGAATGGGGGGAAAAAACAGCCTCCCTTAATTTTAATTTGAACTTTTTAGGGGAAATCTGAACATAGTTAGATGCAACAACTCTACCTCACTGTGTTTACTAAATGCTCTGTAAAAATACCCTTTCTTCCTGCTCCTATTTATCCTGTCCTCAAAAAGTTCCAAAGTTTCCAGTTTCATGGTGTTGTTCAATGTATTGTCCACGCAAAATCCCCTATGTCTTGCAGCTAACCAGCATTTGCTTAGACAGTCTCTGCACAAAGCTCTGTGGCCTGTGATAGGAAGGAGATCAGCCTAGCCAGCCCTTCTGGGTTTAATCCATGAAATTACTGCCTTCAGTCAAGGCTTCATTCTAACAAGATTATTTGAACAATTTCCATGGACCAAGTTCTTCTTTTCAAACACATTTATAAAAGCACCATTCAGTGACCTATCCAATGCAGACAATGCCACACTAAAATTTACTGGAGAACATTCAGTGGGAATTAAAAAGCAATTTTTTTCAATCTTATAAACTAAACATCTCTATTTTTACAGAAACCAAATGGCATGTTAAATCCAAGATTTCATTAAAAAAAAAAAAAAAGGCAAATTTACTTATTTTGAACTAAAATGCCCTGTAGTTACCATTACCATTACCTGGTTTGGTGGGATCCATATAATTCCAAATGCAAAGCCTCAGATGCACAGAAAAATTAGGCTTATGTTAGAGGGGCCAGTGCCAAACCTAATTCTTTGACTAAAAGAGGCGTGAGTGTCTGTGGCAACAAAGATCTGTAGTGACAAAGACTAGTCACAAAGTGACTAGATTTGACAACAAGTCAAATCTGTAACTTTGTAAAAAGTTATAATATCTGTAACATTCTTGCCAGCTTTATATTTCTGCAGGATTTGATGACTGGACATCTGTTTTGAAATCCCAGGGGGGGAAAGTGCTCTAAAGTATTCTGCATTGCTATAGCAAAGTTCAGCTTTTCAGAAAAAGCAGCTGCTGAATTTTCTGGAATAAACACACAAACCATTTTAAAGACTTGACCCTTGATTCCTTCATCACAGGACTTCTAGGGACTTCAGGGAAGTCTCCAAATATGAGGAACACACAATGGGCTCTGATTCCACAGTGTTGAGCTAACCAGGCTGCTTTTCAGTCACATAAAGCAAAGCAGCCTCCTCACAGCTGTGCTGTTTTATATACCTGAAAGACAATTTAAAAAATTATCATGGTCTTACTAGGGAATGTGGATATGCAGTCATTACTAAAATGCCATAAAGTTCCATATTACCAATTCTGTCATTACTGAACAGCTTCAAGACACACAGTATCTTTGTGCTGCATCTCTTCTTCTCGCTGTAAGAAAACAAGAGCATATGAATGACAGCAAAAATGAAGCCAAATGTACTGTTGGGAAACTTGGTATTCTCTTATTTCTAGGAGAGTTACAGTGTAATTCTAAACTGCAGCATTCAGCATGTCTCCTGAGCTTCCTCGCTGAAATATAGCAATGGAAATGTTACAGCATCTGTGTTGCTTTTGGAAGCCATCACCTCACATCTGCTGTCTCTGTAGTGTAAAGTTTAAGTTCAGCATAAAAAGGTACTTTGTAACAGGCAAGAGGAATCCTGACAGAGTGGTAATTTACGGACTCGCCCGGCTCCCCCGACTAGACTCACTCAGTTTTACATTCTGTAGAGATTTTTAAATAAGGTGCGCTTCAAGCAGCCACCAGCAAAAGAGTCACTTCTTAAAATGGAGCATCGCATTCAGGACTGGAGACTTTTTAAACCTCTATCCGTCACTGAGTCCTGTGCCAGACGTTTTCTTCATCGGGCATTGTTCGATCTCGCAACACTTTCCACAATGGTGTTAACTAAATTAGCGCTAAAATAACCACCTGCTACTTTTGGAAAAGTTCTGATTGTGGTCAGAAACAGCACCGTGTTTGTAACAGCGGGACCGATTCCACAATCCGAGCACGCGGAGGAGCGCGGCCCCCGAGAGCTTCCCAGTCCCGTGCGACCTGGGCTGGGCGCCGGGGTCGGGAGCGGCGCTCGGTCAATTGCAAATCAATTGTCCTTACACAGCGGGCGAGTTTATCGCCCCATCATCGCCCATTTCCTCCTAACGGGGTAATCCGCGCGTTCGCTCACACGGCGACAGCAGCCTGTTGGCTCAGCCAACAACCCGGGGATTGTTCCTTGTTTGGCCTCACGCGTTCCATTTCCTCCTCGGGCGCCCCGCACCGCCCCCCGGGGCGGGCTCGCTCCCCCCCGGCCCCGCTTCTCTCCGTGTGACTCCCCGCGAATCACACGATTCCCGCCGCCGGCAGACGGGCCCCGCCGCGTTCCCGCGGTTCCAGTCATTAGGGCCGCAGCGGGAGCGCCGCGCGAGCGCCAGGCGCAGCAGCGCCTCAATTAACAAACAAACGCCCCGTCCCGGGAGCGCGACAACCCCCCGGGACGGCCCCGCCGCGCTCGCAGCCCGCTCCCGCCGCCGCCGCTCCCCTTAAGGTGGTCTGGCTACGGCGGGGCCACCGGTACTCCCGCCCGCCCCCCTCCCCGCCGCGGAGCGGAGAAAAGCGGCGACTCCTCTCGCGGCCGACCCGCGGTCCCCCGGAGTGGAGGGCGGGGGGAGCTCCACAGCGCGGGGCGGCGGCGGCCGAGCGGGCATGCAGCCGCCGATGGCTCCTCTGCCGGCCCGGGCGGGACACGCCGCTCTGGGCGCCTGCAGGCGGCTCCTCGGCGAGTCACCGCCGCGGCGCCGGGCTGGCGCGGGCGCTCGGGAGCCGCGGCCGTGCCAGGACCGGCCTCCCGGCGCTGTCCCGGGGCTGTGGGTCAGTGGCCACCCGTCCCGCGGGTAGCGTGCGCCCAGCGCCGGCCGCCGAGCTACGGCCGTGTCCTTGCCCAGCTTGGAACCGAGTGTCCACCTGCCGGGGCGCGGGGCTGCTCCCCGCCGTCCCACCGGGAGCTGCCGGCGCCGGCCGGGGTGCGCCTACGGCACCGCCTGAGTACGCCCCGGCGAGAGCCGCGACCCGCGGCTGTCCGCGCCTCGCGGGTCCCCATGTCACCCGTCACACGCTGTGACCCCGGCCCCGGGCAGAGCATCCAGCGCTGCGCTTGCACCGCGCGTTGTTCGGAGCTCCGCGCCGGGGCCGGGGGCGTGGGCAGCCGGGGCGGCGGGGCCGGGTGTCGGCTGCGGTGCTGCCGGGATCCCCGGCTTCGCCGCGCTCCCACCCCCGTCACCAACACGTGCAAGGGGATGGGGCAGCGCGCACACTGGTACGGGCGGCGAATCCCTCGGGCAGCAACGAGGTGATACGAAACCCCTTCCGAGACAGCCCCGAGCGCTACTTAAACTGCAGCTGCGGTGACTACGGCTTGGCCGGGAGCCCTTAGGGACAGAGGTCCCCTGCGCAGCCCGGGTCGGTGCATGGCTGCCGCAGCCCGCGCACCACGGTGCAGAGCCGCGCGTCTCCGCACGGACAGGGGCCGAACAAACACCGCCACGTCCCCGCAGCCGCTGCGACCCAGAAGCGCCCACCACCGCCACAGTCCGCCACCGGCTCCACCTTAAGGAGCCCCGGGGCCCGCCCCCCGCGTCCCGCCCGAGCGCGGCTGATAGGCGGGCGATGCGGCGGGGGCGGGGCCTGGCGGCACTCGCTATAAATATTCATGAGAGCGGGGCGGCCGGAGCGCCGCTGCCGGGGCCGGAGAGCGAGAAGTTGGCGGAGGCGCTGCCGCGCTCGACCCGCGGCTCAGGTGGCGCGATCGCGGCCGGGGCGCCGGGCAGCCGGAGAGGGACCCAGCGCAGGGCGAGGACCGGCCGGCTGGCGGTCACCCGCGGAGCCGTGCGCTCGGGCGGGCGGCAGAAGGAGCTGCTCCGGCCTCCCCAGCTCCGGCCCCGCCGCTGCCCGCCCGCTCGGGGCGGTGGGAGCCCGGCACCGCCTGGTCCCCGGGACGCCTCAGCCTTCTTCACCGCGCCACCCGGGGGCTGCCGGCGAAACTTCTCTGCCGCCGCCACCCCGTGCCCGGCCGGCGCTGGAGCAGCGGCGAGAGGAGCTGCGCCTTCCCCTGCGAAACCGACCCCGCGGGGAGCGATGCGACGGCGGCTGAGGGGCCTCCCGTGAGCCGACCCCCATCCTCCGGCGCCGAGTGGGGTCTCCCCCTCACCGGGTGCCCCGCGGACGACGGAGTCCGGCGGGGGCTGCGAGACCTCTCACCTGCGACCGGCACGGAGGGGCCGCCCTCCGCCCCCCCGGGGGTAGCCGGGGCGGGGGGGTGCTGTGGCGCCGCGCTCCCTGCGGCTGCTGAGCGGGACGGGAGAGGAGCCGGGGCCGCCGCCCGCGCGCCGCCGAGCATGGAGTGGAGTTACCTGTTGGAAATCACCTCGCTGCTCGCCGCCCTGTCCCTGCTGCAGCGCGCCGGCTGCGCCGCCGCCTCGGCCGCCGCCGCCGCGTCCTCCTCCTCCTCCTCGGCAAAGGAGCTGTCGTGCCAGGAGATCACCGTGCCGCTCTGCAAGGGCATCGGCTACAACTACACCTACATGCCCAACCAGTTCAACCACGACACGCAGGACGAGGCCGGGCTGGAGGTGCACCAGTTCTGGCCGCTGGTGGAGATCCAGTGCTCCAGCGACCTGCGCTTCTTCCTCTGCAGCATGTACACCCCCATCTGCCTGGAGGACTACAAGAAGCCGCTGCCGCCCTGCCGCAGCGTCTGCGAGCGGGCCAAGGCCGGCTGCGCCCCGCTCATGCGCCAGTACGGCTTCGCCTGGCCCGACAGGATGCGCTGCGACCGCCTCCCCGAGCAGGGCAGCCCGGACACGCTCTGTATGGACTACAACCGCACGGACCTCACCACGGCCGCGCCGCCGCCCGCCAAGCCCCCGTTCCGCGGCTCCAAGCCCGGCACCCCCGCCAAGGCGCCCCCCGCCGCCGCCGCCCCGCCGGCCGAGGCTCCGCGCAAGCCGCGGCCGCCGCCGCCCTGCGAACCGGGCTGCCAGTGCCGGGCGCCCATGGTGTCGGTGTCCAGCGAGCGGCACCCGCTCTACAACCGCGTCAAGACGGGGCAGATCGCCAACTGCGCCCTGCCCTGCCACAACCCCTACTTCAGCCCCGACGAGCGCGCCTTCACCGCCTTCTGGATCGGGCTCTGGTCCGTGCTCTGCTTCCTCTCCACCTTCGCCACCGTCTCCACCTTCCTCATCGACATGGAGCGCTTCAAGTATCCCGAGCGCCCCATCATCTTCCTGGCCGCCTGCTACCTCTTCGTGTCCCTGGGCTACCTGGTGCGGCTGGTGGCGGGGCACGAGAAGGTGGCGTGCAGCGGCGGGGCGGGCGCGGGCGGCGCGGGGGCCGGGGCGGCGGGGGCCGGCGGCGGCGCGGCTGCGGGGGCGGCGGCGGCGGGGGGGCGCGGCGCGGCGGGCGGCGCGGCCGAGCTGCAGCCGGAGCTGGCGGTGGCCGAGCACGTGCGGTACGAGAGCACCGGCCCGGCGCTGTGCACCGTGGTCTTCCTGCTCGTCTACTTCTTCGGCATGGCCAGCTCCATCTGGTGGGTCATCCTCTCCCTCACCTGGTTCCTGGCGGCAGGCATGAAATGGGGCAACGAGGCCATCGCCGGCTACGCACAGTATTTCCACCTGGCCGCCTGGCTGCTCCCCAGCGTCAAGTCCATCGCTGTGCTGGCACTCAGTTCTGTGGACGGGGACCCCGTGGCTGGCATCTGCTACGTGGGCAACCAGAGCCTGGAGAACTTACGGGGCTTTGTGCTGGCACCTCTGCTCATCTACTTGGCCATCGGCTCCATGTTCCTGCTCGCTGGCTTCGTCTCGCTCTTCCGTATCCGCAGCGTCATCAAGCAGCAGGGTGGCCCCACCAAGACCCACAAGTTGGAGAAGCTGATGATACGCCTGGGACTCTTCACTGTGCTCTACACCGTGCCAGCTGCCAGCGTGGTTGCCTGCCTCTTCTACGAGCAGCACAACCGGCCCCGCTGGGAGGCCACGCACAACTGCCCCTGCCTGCGAGACCAGCAGCCTGACCAGGCCCGCCGCCCTGACTATGCCGTCTTCATGCTCAAGTACTTCATGTGCCTGGTGGTGGGCATCACTTCTGGTGTCTGGGTCTGGTCTGGCAAGACCCTCGAATCCTGGAGGGCCCTCTGCACTCGCTGCTGCTGGGCCAGCAAAGGTGCTGCTGTGGCTGGGAGCACAGGGGCAGGAGCAGGTGGACAGGCAGTAATCACCACGGCAGGAGGACTTGGGGCCGGAGGTGGTGGCTCACTCTACAGCGATGTCAGCACCGGCCTGACGTGGAGATCAGGCACCGCCAGCTCTGTCTCCTATCCCAAGCAGATGCCCCTGTCTCAAGTGTGAGGAGGGGGAAAGAGGCCAAAGGTTAGGGATTGAGGGACACTGGCCTGCCTAAAATGCCTCCTCACTGTTTGGTGCCATTAATGAACCCCTAATGGTCCTTATTAGCCACAGCTTGTATAGAACAATGCAGCTGGCAGAGGCCCCAGGCTCCAACCCCCTCCTCCTTCCCCTCCATTCATATGCAGGGAGCATGTACTTCAAGGAGCCAGCTTATTATTTTGCTGGCAGAGGAGGGTAGAGGCTCACCCGTGTCTTGCAGAGGGCAAGGCACAGCAGCTTCTGAATCACTCTGGACTAAGAGCAGCTCTTTACTCATGGGAGAGAGGGTCTTCCTCCCCCCGTCCTGAGGTGGGAGTCTGCTGGGGACTGCAGGTTTTTGGGATGTGGGTGACCAGGCAAATGCCTTACAATATTGACTGAATCAAAAAATGTCTTAATTATACACCCCAGCTAAATACGGGTTTCCTACATTAAAGGATGTATTTATATAATTATTTGTTACCTTGTACAGATGTGTAAAATATGTATATATCCAAAGCTATACAGTCTGTAAATTTTTTTGTAAAAATTTAGAGGCTACCCCTGTAAGAGCAAATATGAGTATTCTATTTTGTCAATAAAATGACTTTTGATAAATGACTTTTTCAAGCTTTTCTGCTCCCCCTGCCCTTGTTATTCCAGCTGCTGTATCTTTAGGTAGTTCCATAAACTGAACTACATTCATGCTCCAGTCATTACCTGTTAAAGAAGTGAGATGTGTAGACACAAGAAAACAAATCATTCAACAAGTTGTTCTGAAAAAGTGTTTGCCAAAACTGGGAGGTGCTTTACCATACTTCTTTCCTTTTTGAAAGATGATGGTGTCTTTGAGCCTTTACAAAAGAGGCTCCCATGGCATGTTAAGTATCCTTTTAAAACGGGTGTTATTTTAGGAATGTGCACACCCTCCTCTCATATCTGTTGTATACACTTCTGTAAGCACCTGCCTTTCCTAGGATGCATACTGAAGTGTAAAAAGTTAATGTTTTAAATTCATAGCTCATGTACTATGGTGGAACAGTGAGTTGAGATTTGTTAGATCAATCTCTTCTTAACAGATTAAACTAACATCTTAACTTTTGTATATCAAATATGGTCCTTTTTCAAGAGAAAAGGTATTGTTCTTCTGTCAGGAGTAAGCTAATTTATTTGAGCAGAAGGCTGTTGAATTAACAGAAGAATGCTTTGGCAATTGTTGAACTTTTTACCTGTCTGCCCAGTGGCTCAGAACATCATTCCTTTAAGAGGAGCTAAATGAATAGGGTTAATCTGTAGGGAACTTGGTTTCTTTTGAGTTTGGGAAAACTTTGATCTTTTCTCTTCACCAAACGTGATGTATAGTCTGAAGTTTCTTTCCCTGCTGCCTGGTTCCTCTTGTTGCAGACCAATTGGCCACCATGGAGCCTTAAAGTTCTTCAATTAAAGGGACATGGGACTTTTTTTTTTTTTTTTTATTTTAAGAGGAAGACTTGTAACAGTTAGTGAACACCAGAGGGAAAAGGGAGAACAGCCTTTTAAACAGCTTTTCCCTGCATTGTTAGCCAGACTGCAGGCAGCAAGGCATGGCTTGGAGCATTATAGAAAAGAGCTATGAATGCCCTACAGGTGGTCTGCTCACATAATCTCCCCAATTTAAAACATTTTCCTTTACAGGACAATTGCATTACAAAACTCCCTTCTCTTTTGGTCCTAATTGAACCAAAGAACTACAAGATTTTCTTTACTGAGTGTCCAAAAAAAAATTAAAATCTATTAACTAACATTCTAATCTGTTTTCTAAAATGAGAGCCCTCAGAATACCAGGAGTAAAAACTGCATTAGACATTACTCCAGATATTTTTGCATCTTCTGCTTATATTCTGTCAAATTAGCAATCATTTAAAAGCAATTGGTTAGGTTGTGTGCTAGCAGTGAAAAGATAGCCCCAGGTCCCTTATTAACCTGCCAATCATGATAAGAGATGGGCAGCTACCCTACTAATGATGCAGATATCAGTCATGATTTGTGGGAAAAACCTTGTTTCATTGAGCACTGACTTGATTATGGTGTCCCTTTCAAAGATCTCCTGACTTAATAGACCCCACTTCTACAAAGTTGCCAGGAACATGAAAAGGAGTATTTTAAAATGCTCCTAATTCTTTAATGGGAAAAATAATTTTAACTTCTTAAATACAAAGGAAATTCCACTGGGATTTATACATGGTACCTATTTATGCCCCAATTGACCAGCATCAGAATATTGGCATAGCTGTAAGTTGAAAGGGCCATACTATTTTTCTATATTGCTGGAAACATTTTTTCATGGTTGTTATTAAATCAACGTGGCACTTTTCCCAGCTGTCAGGTCTTCCTGATGGGGAAGACCCACATAGCACAATCAGTTCTGCAGATAAAAATCTGAGTTCCTTCCCCTCCACCAGGTTCTAGCAAGGAAGACAGAGGAGAGGTAGTCACAACTCTTTTCTGAGAATTTATTTAGATAGGTCTCTCTCAGGCTGCTGGTGCAGTTTGCTAGCACTGAGATAAAAGCACTTCTAGTAAAAGAAAGAAGTAGCCCTTTGGCTTAACCTCCTCCAGAATGAGCTGAGAGGTGCTACAGGTAAACTAAAAAAAAGGGGTCACAGAGCTAGCCAGGTAAACAAGATGCCTGCTTTGGAAGTGACTGAGTAATAATGCAAAGGTTAAACAAATGAAAATGAGGCAAAATTAAAATCGCTAGAGACACAAACCTGAGGAAATGGAGCTAAAGAAGCTAACTTAGAACTGCAGATTTTTGTGAGTCAGCATAAAATTTGTAGATAGGGAAAAACAATCAGAAACACCAACAGCAAGGCATTTAGGTACATGAAAAATAAAAATCCACAACTACAATGAACTTCACATTATTAGGATGCCCTTTATCAAACTTTAAGGTTAAATTTGCTATGAAGATCCAAAAAGTATTGGTGAGGTGACAGAAATGACATGTTAATTTTCAAGATCTGGTGATAAACTACCTTCTCCGTAAATATGCCAGAGAGGTACTGAAAACAGCCCAAGGAGACCCATGGCCCAAGCCCTGGCCTGCAGAGCAGGAGTGCCATCAGCATCCCTCTGCTGGCATAGGCTCATCCGTGGGCTGGGGCAGCACCCACACGCACTGGCTCCAGAGAGCTAAGGGAAAGTTTTACTGTCACTGATGTGGCCCACAGCACAACTTATATGGCAGCATTTGGGGGGCTGGATAAAGGCAGCTGAAAGCCTTCCACAGAAAGGCCAAACTTCTCTGTTCAGGCAAATTAGCAGAAAAAATTACCAAATTATCAGAAAAACAAGGTTTGGGATTTTTTTTCTTCTCTAATAAGCAAGATACCTTTAGAGAACTCTCTTCTTTTTTTAATTTTTTTCTCCTTTTTTTTTTTTTTTCCAGGACCTTTCCTTAATTTACATGCTCCTGCTTCAGAAAGGAAATCTTACAGATCTTTCTTCTCCTGCTGCAAAAACTAAAAAACCCTACAGCCTCCCAGAGAGCTGGCCTAGCTTTTGGTAGGCTTCTTAAATGGAGGCACAGCAGTGCAGGTGTGCTGCAGAGCCTCAGCAGGGACATGGTACATCCCCTGAGCCCTGCTGCTCAGTCCCTGGGAGCTAGCTGGAAGTGTGCTCCAAAGTTTTCCCTGTGCAGGAGAAGTCCCTGAAGCTTTGATAATCAATCATTTGGTTGGGAAGGGGCTTTGAGAAAAGAAGGAATTAGGAAATTCTCATATATTGTAATAACACAAATGTGACCATGCTTTCTGGGAAGGCTTAGACTGGCACATAAGGAGTGTTTCTCCTTTCTTACACAATATTAAAATATTAGGGTGCTCAAAGCTGTCCCAGGTGGGGTAGAAAAACTGGAGGCAGGGGTGCCTCTGTGCATACATTACCCACAATGTTTTCACCCCAGCTTCAGAGCCTGGGCTTTTTCCAGGTTCCCTCAGGAGGACGCATCTCTAGACACCAGAAAGTGGCTTGTAGAAGAAAGCAACAGCAGTTTTTTACAAGAGGAAACCAGTACTGGGAGATAAGGCAAAATGCCCAAATTTAAAAAGGAATCATTAGCTAGTGAGAAAGAAAGAAAGAAAGACCTTGGGAGAATCCCAGCTCTACTTTGAAATAAAAAATTCAATACAACACCACTTCTTGATCCCAGTGCTGGTGCTCCACACACTTATGTCACAAGTACTGCATGCAGTGCAAAAGCCAAACCTAGCCTGCACAGTAATTTAACCCTCTTAAGCAATAAAAATATAACATTTTACATGGTATAGCCACCTAATGTGAGGGAACAGAGAACTAGTAATAATGTACACTGAAAAATGACAAAAGATGCTCCTGGAATGAAAACTCACCTTGCTGGAGGAAAGCTCAGTGTGGACCAGTCAAACCAGCTTGTGGAATCACAGCCAGTCTCCAAAGTGCCTGTTACAACCTGCCTGTAGCATGCCCTGCTCCTGCACCCCATTCCAGAGCCACACAGCCTGTGTTTCTCCAGGCACACACTTCCACTCCCACACACCATGGTCAATGCAGCTTCTGGCCCAACAGGGAAGGGAGTGAAGAGCAATGTCTCTCCATTACCCATCCTGGCCATGTTCCCTCTTTTTTTGTCCTGCATACCAGAACTGGATGGTATGGAAAGAATAACACATCTCTCCCTAGAATTAAAGAGGCTGGGCAACAAAGGTCACCCTGGAAACAATAGGATGAGACTAAGAAGAATAAAGAGATCTGAAAATGTCAGTCCAAAGAAAAAAACATTAAACAAGGTAGGGTCCCAGCATGTGGCCATGATGAGTTCTAGGCAGTCTTGAAGAGAACTCAATTAGAAATCTTCAGACAGCTCTATTTATTTAAGTTTTATAACTGCTCATCATTACTGTAATCAGGTATATGAGTTTCACTAGTTCAGCAGAAAAGATCACACATAATAAATGCTATGGTGGTATGGAAATAACTAGTGTCTGGTATTAAAATGTGGAGCAACAATCTGAGGTGACTAAGGATAGTCAAATCAGCTCAGAAACTAGTTCCTAAGGTCAAATGCTGAACCAAGCTTTTTGAAGGCTGAGATAACACTTCTTCACTCCTACTAGGCTCTTATCTGTGATCTTAAATCACTTTACATTCACTTGTGACTTAATAGCCAAATTTCTTCTTGTGAGACAGAAATTGCACTAATAATACCCAGGCTAATGAAACCTAAATGCGAGTCTAGGAGAAAAACCTGGATCTCCTGACTCTGCTCTGTGTGCTCAGTACAGCTCCATTTGACGAGCACTTTCTCACACCTGTGTCCCCGCAGACCCCCAGAGGCCACAGCCCCATGCCCGGGGTGCCCAGGTTTGCCAGGCACGCTCCGAATCTGCCGCCGCCCGAACACAAGGGGCCATGGATGCAGCAGGGCTGAGCGAAATCGGCTTGTACAGCACTGGAGGAAAATTGCTCATTCTTCCCATTCCCGACGACAGGCGGGTACGGAGAAGAAGGTTTACGGCACTTCTGGAGTTGCACCGGGCTAGGGATCCGGCAGGCGGAGGGGCGTGCGGGCACAGCGGCGGGAGCGGGATGCGGGAGCCCGGCGGCCCCAGCGCTCGCCATCCCGCAGTGCCCTCCGCTGGGGAGACCGGGAATTCCAGCGCCAGCCCCTTCCACCGCTCCTGCTCCCGCAGGTTTCCCGCTTTGCCCCCCTTTCCGGAGCTTCTCCTCTCCGCGGAGCGCAGCGGGGCCGCGCAGGGGAGATGGCAGCCGCCGCTCCCTGCGCTGACCCCGCACACCACTGCTGACACCCTCTGGGCAGGGCTCACCACCGCTGCGACAAGCAGAGCAGAATATAGAACTAAGACGCTCTTTCCTAAAATCCAACTTTCCAAGAAAAGAGAAATTTAGTCAGAGAGATGCGGCCACATTCCTGTAGATGCCTAATGTATTATAAAGGAGAAAGCTGGGCTATTTCTCTTGAACACTGACTTCTTTAATATGTTGCATTAAAAAAGGGCTCTTATCCCATCAGTTTTGCCTTACGTGTGACTTGTTAGATGCTTTCAGGTGTGCTTTAAATGCATTAGTTAAACTCCAAACTCCAAACTTCTGTCATTGATAATTATACGTGACATACTTCACAAAGAAGTGTTAGTCTGCAATTATCTTTTTCTACTTGACTTTTTTTCAAAAAATAAACTTACAATCAGAATGCCCCATTTTCACATCTTCTGAAATTAGAAAGAATAATTTTCATGCTACGAAGAGACTTGATTCAAAATGTGTTTGAGACACGATACCTTCATAATTTCTCAGTGGTTGAAATCTAAATGCTCTCTTTCAATGTAAATTAGAAAATGTAGCCATCTGGCTTAGGAAACAAATTACTCGCTTTAGCTTTCTGACCAGATGTAGGGAGGGAACAGAGTGAAATTTTTTAGGAAAGGAGGGGGAAATGTTTCCCGTGCAGGCTGTGCAGCTTTGGGCACTGTGTGTTCTGTACATCGCTGCCATCCGGAGCTGCAGCCACTCTGCAGGGCTTTCTCTCTCCAAAACTGTGGGGTGGAAAGCACATTTATCATTGTGGGGTTTAAACTGAAGTTACTTTCTCGCAAAACTCTATATATTAGAGGGAAGGAATTTTGCTATAATAAGTTATAAAACCTTAGTTTTCCAGGACATAGAGCAGGGCATTAGGAACAGCCAGATCAGGAAACCACGGAGACCCACATGGAGCTTCATTGCTGCCATCCTCGAGCTCATTAGTGTACAAGAATTGTGTGTGTTGTTTTTAGCAGCTAAAGAGTTATTTATGGCTTCTATGTTCTCAAGCCAAAGTGAGTGAGGGGTGCAACCAGGGCAAATGCATCAGAGCAATGCAAATCACTGACAAGGCATCATGAATACAAGCTGAGCAGAATTTAAATACAATCCATGAATGAGAGGAAAGATTTGCATGAGGGAAAGAATCATTAGAATCTGATTTAACAAGCAGTACATAAAATGGGCCATTGCAGCTTAAAATGAAGCAAAGCACATTCACGTTATACATTCTTAATGAAAAAAAAAAGCAAAATCACAAAAAACCTAATTTATTAGTAGAGCTTGGAATAGAAATGGTTTTCACAGAATACCTTTAGATCCTGGTTCAGAAACTTGTGCTTGATTGCTTTCTTGAATAGAAGTGGATCATAAGCATGTAGGGTGGTAAGGGCTATTTAAGTGCATGCCAAAGTCCCATTGATTTCAGTGAGATTTTGTAAGATACTTAAAGTAAGCATGTACATAAATGTTTTCCTGAACAAGGGTGCTTTTCTGAATTAGGGCTTAACCCATGAATTTACACAGTGCTTTCAAATATAACTCCTTCTGGGAAAATAGAGTAGACAAGAATATTTTTTTAAAGTGCATATTTCTGTTTGTCTTAGAAGAAGTTAATGGAAAATTATTCTGGATAGAATTTTCTGTAAGGTCCAAAACCAACAGTGAACAATCTGTGGAAGCTGAAAGTAAATAATGTGCATACAGCAACTTTTACAGACTCTCTGTTGGTTTCATCTCAACTAAATTATGGAAGCTTTTGAATATAAGGTGTTATATAGATAATTTCAGTCTCTTGGAAGGAAAGTGATAAGTTGTTTTACATTTAGTAATAATATATTTGGTCTTTGAGAAAAGTAAGAGTATTGCTTTTAAGAAACACCTGCCATTTTTTGTTTCCAGACAATGGCCACTAACGTTGGGCAGAGCAAACTTTTTTTATAATATCTGCTAAAATAAAATGTGTCTACCTCTAAATGTCTTGTCTTTTAAAGTAATGGCTGAAGTGGCAGATTCTGATGCAACTGTGTTTTCCTGATACTAAGAGATCATCTGTCTCTGTCAACACTGGACAATCTTTTTATTTCTATAGAAGCATTGCTCCAGCTGTGTATTTACATTTCCTACCACATTCCTCTGGAAATACAACACTTCTTTTATGCACTTCTCTCAAATAAGTCTTTCGCAACAGCGCACATGAGAATTCAAAGAGCTGTATGACCATGTGGCCATATTGACTGTACTTATGGAAGTCAGACTCTAGTGTCAATTTTTCTTTTTGCATTTTAGAAGATTGTGGAGTGTTGTGGTGGTGGCTTGCAAAATGTCTTTTTGAAATCTATGGATTGTATGACCAGAGTGATTTTTGTCTTTTTTGCTCTTTTCTAAATAATTCTACTGTGAAAATGTTTGGCATCATATACTATTCCAGGTCAGCAGCAATACTGTTCTCCCAGCTTAGCTTTCTGTGTCTCTTTTGTTGAATAAAAACCAGTATCATGTTTGTTGAAAGGTAACATCCTCTATAGTAGTGCTTCTCTAGCTGTTATCACTGCTGAAATATTTCTCAGCATTATCATATGTTTTTTTTTCCCTCCTCCCTCCACCCCTCTCGCTCCAAGTGCCATGTTTAGGTGAAGGCTGAGGTTCATCTCAAGGCTAGGATGTGTAAATAAAGGTAAATATTTCAGTATAGTTTTTTTTTAAAGTAAGGCATTTTATGAACTCTTATTGTAATCAATGGAGTATTAGAAATGTTGTCAGTAGGTCATAGAAGCAGAATCTGGACTCTAAGTTACTTGTGAACCTCAATTCAGTTGCTCAGACATGGGCTCCAGGTGATCCTGGAGATTCCTATCCAGTCTCTACCTGCCTCTCCAAACGAGCATGGGTCTCCTGTAATTTCTGTCATGTCTGAAAGAAAGAGGTGAATATCTCAGTTAACCTCTGGCTGCTCTAGCAACATGGGATACTTTTGTGGACAACTTACTGCAGTGGAGATCTGGATTTGACCAGATCTCCTCAAAGAGTGGTGGAACTATTGACATCGACCTCACAGCTATGTGATAAAGCATAGGTGTCTTAACCTTGAGCTGAACCCTCCCAAAAGAGGCTGATTATTATTTCTGTCATCTCTGTTGCAAGATTTCAATATTTTCTTGCTGAAGGGTTCTTTAATTGCTATTTGCTCAAGTTTTACATTATTTGCTGTGCTCTTTCATGTCTTTGTACAAGCTGGCACAATGTATAATTTTGATTGTTCTGTAGAGAGATTTCTTCTTAGCCACTGCTCTGACCTCTTTGACCCCTTAAAAGCACTCTCTACCTTGTCTGCTAAGGATTTGGACAGGGGAGTGTTGTTCTTGATAAGGCCTCTGATTGGTATAATAATAATTTATTCAGTATAACCATAATTTATTGAAAAGATGTTATTTTAATATCACGTCTTTTGGTAGTCCCCCACATGCTTTCTTCTACCTCTTTATGGTATATTAACTTCTCTATTCTCTAAGTTTTGTCTTGCTGTTGCTTCATTTCCTGACAAATTTTTGAGAGGCTATTTTTTAATTCAGTTTTCCTCCTTTTTGAAATTTTCTTCATTTATCCAAATTTTAGGATCACTTAATGTACATAACCATGTATCCTTAAATCATGCAAGTTCCATCACCTCCTCTAGAGAGCAGCAAATATGTTCAAATAACATAGTAGCATGCTTCAACCTAATGTTTCCTGAAACAAAATCTTTTGTAACTCAGCTTGCTAAGTACTGCTAAAGAGCAAAAAACTATCAGGAATGAAGGTCTTATACCTGCGCCTGGCATTTTCAGACACTGTCTGAGAACTGTCCTAGCCCTGGTATTTAGTGTGGAAGCCTCCTACCTTCTCCAAAAGCCAGCACCAGCTCACCAATATCTTATGGCAGAGGGGAGAAGGAAGGCAACGGGGGTTCAGCCTGGGCCAGGGACCAGACTTGAATGCGCACCAGATCTGTGGGCTGTAAATCTTCCATCTTTACACAGCACTGGCAGCCAAGAGGAAGCACTCACTCTCAGAAAAACACCCACAAGTTCTCCATCCTCCTGTCCATCAGTGGGCGTTTGACAGATGGGACTCTGGCTCCTGGTGTGCACTGACTGGGGCTTAAGGGAACTTGGTGCCTGACAGTGAGCCACAATTGTTTTATATTTTAGGAAAAATAGCCAAGGCAATGTAAAGTCTTCCCAGCTATAGACCTCTTCAGACTAAAGCCACCAGGAGTTTGGACCTAAATGCTACATAAATCTTCAAGAGAAGGACAAAGGTCCCTCTGTTCTTTGAGACCAGTCTCCAAGCACAACTGACAGCTGCCTGCCTGAGAGCTCGCACAGCTGGCACAGTCCTAACAATGCAAACTCATTCTAATGGGGAAACCAATACAACAGAGCTTCCAAAAACATGCTCATGTTCCCAGACCTCGCTGGTCAGGTTTTCTGCCAGTAAAGCTTCTTGGCCTGTATTGACTGTCTAAAGCAGCTTTTGCAAAGGTTTTTCTCTCAGTTAAAAGCCTGGTCAATTAAGCCAACCCCATAGCTGCAAAAGACCCATGGCTGCAAGCAGAGCAGCTTTTCCTCAGTTTCCTGTGACCTGCATTACATGTCATCACCACAACCACCAGTGCTGGTGGCATTCCCTTCAAATTGCCAGGTACCCAGGTACAAATGGGAACCATCTTCCCCAAAGTCACCACCTGACCTCTGTTAGTCACAAAAAATGCTGGGAGACAGTTCTGGACAGACAAAAACTATCACCAGTGTAAGAGTGACTGCCAAGGCCATGACAAAGCAAGAGAGTACTTTCTGGAAAATGGATTTACCATGAGTTGGCGTCTTCCATTGCCTCAAGGGTGCTCAGCTTGTCCCAGCATACTAGCATAACATGGAGGAGGAGATGGATCCAGTCAGGCAAAGAGGAGAAAAAAGCAAGGAATGCTTTGTATGCAGCTAAAGATGATGCACATCATCTTCATTTACACATTTATCACATTTTTCCCCTTTCCTGTGTCACCCTTCATAGCAGGATCTTGCCTCTTCAGTTGCTTTGTGGACTATTCTGCTGGTGGGCTGGATCAGTCAGATACAGCAACAAAGACAATTTGCCAACCAAGTCCCAGCTCATATTTTGGAAACATGCTGCCAAAGATCCTGGAAACGATGGAAGTGGTGCTCCTGGGTGAATGGTGGAGGCTGTACCTTGCTGCTTTTTGAGGTGTGTGCTGGCAGCTGGTGCACTGAACAAACACAGCCTTCTGCACCAAGAGAGCCCACCTGGCATCAAGGCAGAGAGAACATAAAGGCACTGGCAAAATGGGGATTAGCTGGCACTTACCAGCACTTCCTCTTTACAAACTGATTCCTGCAAACATTAACATGGACACTAACATGGAAATTCCATGGAACACTCCACCAAGAGAGCTCAATGCTCCCTGAGATGGTGGGTTAGCTCTTGTCAGGTGCTGAGGCACTCACACCCTCATGATATGCTTTGTATAGTCCATTTTTGAGGAAGATCTTGATGATCCTTCAGTCCAAATAAATTTATCTGTAGTTAACTTTGCAGCCACAGACTTGTGCTTACAATTGTAATAAACAGTTGCCCTGTCTGGCCTTAGCTTTGCCACAGTTTCTCAATGCAACCCTATAGCACGGGATTAGCTTCAAGTGATCTACCAAATTCTCATCAGCAGAACTCCTCAGAGTTCAAGGTGTTCAGTCTGTATTGGCAGGGCCTGCAGGCTGCCTGAGGGATGCAGAGGGCAGCTCTGTAGGGACTGGAGAGACATGAAAGCTGTATTTTGGTGCCCCAGCTGGACTATTCTTATGATGCTTGCGCATACTCCCAAATCGGGTCAGAATTTGTATAGAATTTGTGTGTCAGAAGCAGTGTGGGACTATATTTCAGCTGACCTGGTGTCCAGGCTCTAGTGAGTTGAATCCCAGGTTCTACACAAGAATATTATTGATGGATATCAATGAGCATATCAACAGAAATAAGCAACCTAAATGTTTTGTTTAAGCCTTTGCTTTTAATTTGTAGGAAAACTTCTCAGAAGATAAAGTGTGCTGAGCCAAGTTGTTTCTGGAAATGAGCCTTGTAGGAATATTTCAGGAACTTCATGTATAAATAAAGCAACTGTTTGGATGTTTTAACCAACCTCTGACTCCTTCCCTCTTGCCCCCCCCATACTATTTTAAGGATTTTTGCTGAAGTACAGAGGGCTAAGTAAATAGGGAACATAAGACTATTATTCTAAGGGGTTGTCAATATTTCTGTGTAAAAGTCATGGAATATATTTCTCAGATATGGGTAATTTGAAGAAAATAGTTCCTATTTATCTGCACATTCCAAAGTCTATTGCTATAAGCTCTGAAAATTAGGATTGATTTATTCTAAATTGAAGTAGCTCTGTTTCATGTAACTCCAGCCCATGAGGTGGATTGTTACCATGTCTGTCTATCTATCTATATTACAAAAAAAGATATTTATGTTTGGACCATTCCTTAATATCAGGTCACCTTGTAAATTTCAAAGGTTGATAGTCTGTGGGATCAGCTCTGAGTGACTGATGGGAGACCAAAGTGGGACTGCAATACAAATCCTGTGCTTTTCTCCAGTCATTCCAAGATTAGGTCCCATCAAGTCATCAAGTTATATGTGAAAGCTTCTGGTGAACCCAGACAAACAGGTATCTGTCAATGCATCACAATTGGTAAACTGTGTTACAGATATTCCTTATTTATGTTTCAGAGAAATGCTTTACAAAGAGGCTTGCTGAAAAAGAAAAAAGCTTGGATTTGTTAGCCAATGCACACAAGTTGTTCATCTGCCTACCTTTGAATAGCTCCACTAGACCTCCAAAGATAGCACAGAGCTTTA
This sequence comes from Vidua macroura, assembly GCF_024509145.1. Taxonomy (NCBI): domain Eukaryota; kingdom Metazoa; phylum Chordata; class Aves; order Passeriformes; family Viduidae; genus Vidua; species Vidua macroura. Next base: position 13,171,604 of record NC_071571.1, read on the forward strand.
AAGTTTGTGCCAGAAAGAAAGAGCTCATTGCACTGTATATTGTCTGTCAGAAGTAAGAATCACTCACACTGACTCATAGAGAAATGAGCAGAAGGAGTGGGTGTCTAAGTGGGTGTTTAATTTGTCAGGACAAGTGGGGCTCTGAAAGCATCTTATCCTGGTTTCTCTTAAAAAAAAAAAAAACCGCCTATCTTCAGTGCAAGGAAAAGGCAAGTCATCACAGGGGGAAATGCAAAAATTTATTTTGCTAGGTCAAAATCTCCTGTTTATTTCCATTATTGTTATTTCTTTTCTAAAACTAACATTTTCAGTGCCAGAAAATGCCGTGGTGCCAAAAGTCTCACTGGCAAAATAGATGCTACTCACATAGGAAAGCCAGAAATGAAGGAAATTACTTCTGATAGCTGAGCCCAAATCCCCCATTGTTCTTGAGAGCACCATATATAAACCTCAGTTTCTAACAACAAGCTCAAAATGTCCCATCATCCTCACTCAGTAAATTGCTCATCAGTGCAACCTTTTCAAAGCTAATCCAGTACTCAACATAAAGTGTTACCTGCAGACACTGAATTGGAGACAGCTCTCTACCTCCTGGCATTTCCACAGCAGCGTGAACAGCACAGGATTCTAAAACTGTTCTCGGACTTAGCACTGGGTGTGCACTCCCATGAATAAACTACAGCTGTGGAGATGGCCTGGGACCTCCTGCCTGCCAAACCAAATGGAAGGAAACAGTAAAGTGGGAGAATCAGAAGCTAGTGAAGCAGATTGTGATTATAATCTAGCTACATGGACACGGGATAATTTTAACATAGAGATGCAGTTGATACATTCTGATCAGATTTCTGCCTTGGTGAACTCATCTTTCAGAACTGGCATTGCTGGGTATCACAGGCCAAGAGTTCAGGCTATGAGTGAGCAGAGACCATCTAATCTGCAGAACATTTTAGCAACTCAATTACAATGTAAGACATTGTGTTGTAAAATTACTTCTCTGTCAGTGGAGAACATCAGGCTATTAAAAGCAGATCAAAAGACAGCAGTTAAAGAACAATCTTTTGAACTACTCCACTGGCCTATTTTTTGAGATGTATTTCTTTATTGTCCTAAAATATTACAAACAGTAACAATTTATCTGTTCTCCACTCTAATAATGAAATACATTACAATAATATTATACCCAATTAATATGCTCTTTAAGGATTTATTTTAGAAAGCTAATAATTGAAATAATGATGTATCATGTAAGGGCAGATAATAACTTGAAAGAATACATTGAGGAAATCTCTACATTGCTAACTTCAGATTTAACACTTATTCTGGGCTGAACTGAGATATTCATGGAGAACAACTGCTGCTGACAGGAAATTATACATTCCCTAGACACCTGTCTACAGTGTCTTTCACAAGAGAATAGAGAGAGTCACAGTTTTCTGTTATGCTGCTGAGAGTAAATCAAAGTGACCCAACCTAAAAAGTGCAAGAAGAAGATAAAGTGATTATAACTGACTGAAACTTGGCTTCTAAACTAGTTTGGTTTTTACTTTGATATTTAAAAATATATTACAAAACAAAATAAAATTGAAAAAAAATTGTTTAGAGAAAAATTTAAATATACTTTAGTTAGAGGTAACAAAATTGATTTTTTTTCTTTCAATCATGTTCATGCTGCAGAAACTTCCAGTGATACTTTATTTTGCTGCATAAAAAACATGAAAACTCTGTCTCCAGCTGCCTACTACATACTTATTTAGCAAGAGAATTGCTATTGAAGTGCAACTGAAGGTACTAAGAAAAAAAAAGCATTTTTAAGATATTTTATCATTTTCCAAAAAAAATTTTATTTCTTATGTGAAAACTATTTTATCCTAGATTTTTGGATCAGTTCCAACTCTTATTTCGAGGGAGCTCAATTCTTCCTGTATAATCTCATGGTCAGCACCACATGAGGCTGGATGAGAAAAAAAAAATATATATATATATCTTCTGTATTGTTCCATAAAGCCACTTCATGGGGCAAGTGACACCTGCACTTTGAGCACAAGACAAGGCTTCCTGAGGGCAGTTTGAGGAGTACTGTGCTTTCAACCCATCTCTGAAATGCTTTTCTGAAGTATATAAGTTAAGAAATTATTTAAAGACACATCATTAAACATAATAAGAACCTTTTGTAACATTTTTCTGAGTATGCAATAATTTCTGGAAGGACTTACAAAACAATGCATGTGTTTAAAAGACTAAATTTTTGTTTTAAAAGCAGAAAGCCTTGCTGCTTCTTTGCATCACTTCCATCAGTTCTTTTCTCACTCTAAGACATCTAGACATGCCTATAGCACCACCACATTCGGTGATATTGAGTACAAGGGGAAATTACAGCTGATCTTCTTTGTTTTTTCAAGCAGATCTTTTTTTGCTTTTTTCTTCTCCCCACTGTGGATGTCCCTCCCAACCATCGCTTTTAATTTCATTGAGCTATGGAAGTTCACAACAGTTCAAACTTCCTTTACACTTCTTCCCTTGCTGACAAATCAGCTGACCCTGTTGCATCTTTGTAATTAATAAATGTGACTTGGAGAAATAGTAGTAAAAGACGCTGAGTCATTGCCCTAGGAGCAGGTTGTTGATGTCAGAGGTTTATATTCACTCCCCAGGGAAAATTCCATACCAAATTTTTCTCTTTTAATGTGCAGTTTTTATAAACACATTAAGTGCTTATTACACTGACTCTGAATTATGTTTCAATGGACCCACAAGTCCCAAAATCAGTCAGGTTTGCAGAGATGCAGCACAACCCAAAGGCTACAGTCTCTGCAGACAAATGAAGACATCCACTAATTTCACTTTCCATTTCAAACACAAAGAGGATCTTTCCAATTTCAAATGAGACTCTTCAGTCACTAAAAAATGTCTAACCAGAGAGAAAAAACCCAAACTGTGTCCAGCCACAATGCATTTATTATTTTTCCTGCCCTATTTATATCTCACACCGTGGGATATATGCAATAGACTGAATCCACTTTTGCTCCTTGCATTCCTTCTCACATCTGAGAAGATGCAATGCATCATAAAATATTTCATTGTTGAAATGTTTTGTCAGGGCATGTGTAATCAGCACAGACCCCATTAAAGAGGCTTTGGAGGACGAGAAGTTTAAATATTTAATGTTTTTCTGCCTATGATAAGTTTAATAATTAATGCTGCTTCTACCCTGGAAATGACAAATCACACAACAAGCATGCACAATAAAAGAAACAAACAGAGCTAATGGAGAGGAAAACCTTACTTAGAAGGTAGTAGTTAAAAATGCCTGTAGCCTACCTCAGGATCCCAAAGTACTTTGCTCCTGACCCCAAGAGCAGTTCTATCTCCCTATTAAGCTGCCTAATTTTGGGGGAATACAGAAGAGAAGGGATAATTGCTAGTCTTTACCTTATACATGTGAGCAATAATACACAGGTGAGATAAGCCTGTCTTGAAGACTTCTGCACCCATAGGAGAGAAAAGGTAGACTGTGAAAGCTGTTGTCCCTTCATGCCCTGCACATGGGAGCCAGCCCTTGAGTTATTACTGAAACTTGTTACATGGCAGCCCAAGAGCAAGACTAGACCTGGGCCTGGTCTAAACAGCATCGTAGCTACTCCAGCACCAAGCAGGACCTACAAATACCAGTTCTTGACACCCTTGGAATAATTTGTTTTATAAGACACTACCACCAGCACATTTCTCTGGGTACATGCTCATCCACATCCACTCCCACTGATGATCTGCAGGTATGTGCAACCGTCAAACCCCGCTGACTTGTAGCTAAAAGAAAATTCATCTCATGCACTGCAGTGCTGTAGTGCTGGACCACGCTTATGCAAATGCAACAGAATTAACACAAGGAAAGCACAAAGTGTAATTGTAATAAAATCTTCTGTGATTCACTCAATTTAGACATGTTTTCAAATTATTAGCATTATAAGTCTGTCAGACAAAGAGGGCGAGCACTTTGATAGAGACATTGAGACTATATCCTTCTTTCAGGGTAGAAACCATTTTCCCTAAACCCAGGTCTCAGATAATCATATTGTGGGAGAAATAGGTATATCTAGAAAGTGACTCACCTTTACAGACCCCTAAAACAGTCATGTGACTCATTCCCACCTCCTGAAATTGAGAGCCCACTGTGACTATTTAAGGCTGAGAAGTAACACCCTGTAGATGTGTCAGTGGAGCCAGAGCAGGGGCATCGCTACTCAGTCCCTGTCAAGCTGCTGGAGCACTCCCTGACACCCTTGCAGCTCACACCTCCTTGTTGTCTCCTGAGAAGTTCTCAAGCACAGGACCATGCCCAACAGCTAATGTGGATGCAGCCACTCTGTTTTGGAGGTTATTGTCTTTCATAGAATGGTTTGGGGTGGAAGGGACATTAAAGATCTCTGCCATAGGCAGAGACACTTTCCACAAAACCAGATTGCTCAAAGCTCCATCCAACCTGACTTTGAACACCTCCAGGGATGGGACATCCAGGACACCCACAGTTTCTCTGGGCAAACTCTTCCACTGCCTCACCACCATCAAACAAAAAAAATGTCTCTTTGCATCTAATCTAAACCTACCCTACTTCAGTTTGAAGCAATTCCTCCTTGTCCTATCACTACATGCCCTTGTAGAAAGTCTGTCTCTGGCTTTCCTTTAGGCCCCTCTAGGTACTGGAAGGTGCTATAGTTGAATATCTCAGGTGTGGGCAGACTGCAGCTGGCATCAGTGTCAGAGAAAGGTACTGCCCTGCCACTGCTAGCTGGGAGAGGTATTGCCTTCAAGCAATAGGATCCAGGGGTTTTAAAAATTAACACTTTTCCACAAAACAGTGTTTTTATTTTATTCACTGGCTAATCTTCTTCTTGAGCATCCTGTCTTAGAGTGAGCTTTGAGAATTTAGTATGAGGAGATAAGTTAGGCTTCTGAGAGTAGACAACATACCTTTGCTAAGCTCAATCTTTTGCAATAAAACTAGGTTAGAGTAAACAAGTGTTCACATATACTGGAAAACTGGGTCAGTCACATCACCAACAGTCCACAGCCTTTTTAAATTGTCTACATGCAGAAAACAAAGATGTCACATTTTCTAAAGAACATGTCTCTTAATGTAATACCTTTCAAACTCATATCCAAAGTTTTTGCTTCTTCTCTAATGGAGTAGAGTGTCTCTGCAGCATAACCACAGCCAAGGGCTTCAGCTGAAACACCCTGAAGCCTCTTCAGTGATGCAATGATTTGCCCTGTCAAGGTCACAGCGTAGTGTTCACTCTGGCTTCTATACCCATTCGGACTTTTTTGACCTCAGGCAGCTTGTGCTGCTATAATTTGATTGTGCATCAGGGCTTTTTAGCTCAGCTGAAGGGTAGAACCCTAAAAGCTTGCTCTGAACAACAGAGGAAGAAACTCCAAGGGGAAACTCAATCTGAGGTCTCAAAGCCAGGGCAGTATCTTTAATGAGGTCTTGCTGAAGTCTGGGTCTCATTTGGCTGCAGGGAGTTCCTTGGTGGTCACTGGCACACAAGGATTCTTCAGTGCTCTGTTGTTTAACAGCAAGGTCTCCTGATACACAGCACTTATTGCTGCTGCTGCTGCTGAGGTTAGTGCTGGGATTTTGCTGAGGGACACCTCCAGGATGAAGTACAGCCTCTTCTTCCTCATCAGGGAGAAGCGAGCAGGAGCCATCACTGGTCTGACAGCTATTTGCTACTGGGGCATCCCCATTTGGAGGTGGAGAGGAGCTACTGTGCTGGACTGGGGGAAGATCTATCATGCACTCCTTGTCCGTGCAGAGGTTTGCCAGCAGCTTGTTCTTTTGGTTTCTTGCTGTCATTCTCTGGAGAGCACAGACAAGATCAGCAAGGCTGAGCAGAAAGGACAGACTGCTGACCCCCCAGATGAAAATCATCATGATGGATTTCTCAGTGGGACGGGAGATGTAACAGTCAACAGCGCTTGTGCAAGGTGAGTGGTAGCATGAAAAGCGGTCAGGAACAAAAAATCCAAAAAGAAAGTATTGCACAGCTGCAAAGGCAACCTCAAGTAGGGTCCTAATAAAAAGATGAATGGTATACGCCCCTGAAAAATTAAGGACACTTAGGTTGTCTGCATCACAATCTGCTCTATTGACAACTGCACTTCTACAGAGCTCCTTCACATCTTTGGGGCTTGATAAACCCTTGTTCCTCTTGCACCCATGCACCACACAGTGCATTCTCACAATGTACATAGCTACCTTGTGCAAAACATAAATGCTGAATGCAGCATAGGGCAGCAGGACAGACACGGTCTGAATGAGCCAGAACCTAAAGTGAGACACGGGAGAGAACAAGTCATAGCAAACGTTGGCACATCCTGGTTGCAGGGTGTTGCAGACAAAGCGCTCCTGCTCATCTTGGTACAGGGGGTAGCCTGCTAACACCACCACTGCCATTCGCAGCAGAATTGTTAACATCAGCCAGATCTTCCCTACAAGAGAAGGAAAGGTAAGAAAAAGTCAGATCCCGAGAGGGAAGTCAGGTCATGCAGTGATGCTCTTTTTATACATGAGGCGTTTGAAGAAATAGTCTCCCCTCTTATTAGTTCCCTTTTTATTTTTTTTTTTTTTCTTTTTTTGACTGGGACTGAAAATCCAGTGAAAATGTGTAGCTGACATATTCCATAATCTTCACCTAGACTCGACAACGTAGGAGTTAAACGTACAATAAGCCATGCTAACTGGAACCTAATGAAAACACTCTGATAAAAAGAGATCAAAACTGACTAAACAATCCATTGCACTCAGTTTTTCCTTGTTGTTGGGTTCCTGCACCTAAATTTTGTCCTAGGTCAATAATACAGTTCAGGTAACACAGTATGAAACTCATCTAGACAGAAAAGATTGGTCCATGACATAGTATTTGTTCTTAGTCTTGGCCATGTAAAGTTTACTTTGGCCGACTAAATCTCTCTGTTGTGTCTAGAATGCTACTTACTAGAAAGCTATTAATTAGTTATTATTTTTATTATTAGCAAACTCATGCAAAGTGTTCTACAAACATGCATTTGTGCAAATGTGCACCCCAGACATTTCTCTCTGCTGCTTCTTTGGTTGCCCCACCTTGGACATGATTCCCGACCTTCATTCACCTCAGTGAGCAGCTTTTCTCCACTCACACCTAAAGTTCCTTTCTATCAAACCACTCTATGATTCTATGAAAATCTAAAACCTTTGGCTAGTCAGGATAGGAAGGCTTAAAGATATACCATTCAAATGCATTCTGTACAAACACATATTCAACATCTGAAGTTCAGTTTAGCATTTGAATTTCTCAAGTTTCCTTTTGAATCCTGTCACCGATTCCCTATATAGTTTTGAAAAAGTAATTTAATTTAATAATCCCCTACAAGAAAAGAGGAAAAAATTGTTTGAAAACAAAAAAAGGGGGGGCAACCAACATTAAAGAATTATAAGATTAATTCTGTTTTAATGTATTGTTAAGACATGAATTGTTAACACAGGCAGAGAAATAGCAAGACTCAGTGACTAAAGAAGTATATTATACAGAATTAGTGGCTGAGAAATGTACTGAAAAGCTCAAGTCAATAGTGAATGCACATCTCACATGCACACAAGGTTTTGTGTGCAATCTGTGAAATAGCACTAATACACACTATAAAAGCTTAAAAAAACATATCACAAAGCATTTTTCTATATACAACTATTTATGGGTGTTGCTTTGGAGAATTTTCTTCTGTATTTCCCATAAAGCTATTTCCCAGTAGTTTGTGTGAATTTAAAATATTCAAATATTTCCACAACATCGTGTGATACCTGTTATTGTACTGAACATCCAGTTCAAGTGCCCTCTAAAAACCATTTGTGGCCAGTAGTTTGATTGTGGGCTAGAACAGTAAAACTGCACTCTGTAGTGAAAAAATATGAAGAATATCTAAGGTTGATGAGAGATCAGAGAAACTGCTGCTCCTGGCAAAATAATATATTATCCAACAGTAAATAAATTCAGGCCTTTCCATTTTATCTTTAATCACCTGAGTTGTAGTGGTGGTTTTGCTGTGTTTTGCTGTGTTTCCAGCTTCCTGTCTTTGCTGGCAGGCTGTACTGTTACTCACTTTTTGACAATGGGTCAATAGGAAACACCAACTCTACAGAATCTGTCATCTTTAGCAAACCATGTTTCATCCTTTGGTAGCATTTTTTCCCTGTGAGGACCTCAAAGTGTTTGAAGCTCATTAGTTAATTAGACTCAAAATACTACACACTATTTCACTATCAATTTTTAATTTGAACATGTACGATAGGGAGTACTGCTTAAGGAAAATCAATGGCTCCTTAGGAAGTAGTTTAGCGTGACATACATTTGAGAGATAACCCCTCCATGCATCCCTGTCCCTAAAGACCCAATTTTGATTTAACACACAAGAACAAGCCTCTCCTGCAACCCTGCTGGGGCTCAGCTGGATGCTCCCTGCAGTGCACAGCAGAAACTACAGCAACTGCTGCAGGCAAAGACTCTTTAAAGGGCCCTTGAAAGTTTTTCTCTGGCTCACACTTTGTTCAAAGTAGCCCATGAAAGAGGAACAGAATCTTATTTAAATAATAGGGGTAAAAAATAAACAGCAAACAGTCAGATAAGGAAAAAAACAATGGCATTTTGCTTTGGTTTGTTTTTTTTTTTTAATTGCATATGATCCTTATTTGTTAATAAAAATAAAGAATGAAAAGCAATAATTAACCACAATGGTAGTAACCACAAAATTCTTCCTGTAAAAGAGAATGTCTTCTTCTTTAACTTTTTAAATTTGTTACTCAAGCTGTTGCATACATTCTACCATTCACTTTATGTGGTATAAGTTCAGCATTACTTCTGTGTTGTTTTATCATGATCCCTTCTTCCAGCTGACAGGAAGCCCTGTCATCAAGAAGACCCAAATTTGAAAACCTTGCCAGAATATTTTATGTAATGTTTAGGAAAAATTAGAGAGAAGTAATCTGTTTAACAAGAAAATAAATACATTAACCTCTTCTATCAGGTATCAAGAAAACAACTTACCATAGCCTGAAATTAAGGCTGATTATCAGTAGGGCACTTGGTGGCTTCAGGATATGAAGCAGCAAAAGAAAGAAGAGAACTCTTTTAAAGCACTTACCTACAATAGTCACATTATAGTTCAGCGTGACTATCAAAAATCCCAGTGAGTCCCAGTGCTCCATGTTTGAGCAGGCTCAAAACACTTCCAGCTCCTGATGTCCCAACAGTTTTATCATTTCCAAAGGAGATTATTCCTAGACAGGGAAGAAAGGAGGGAGAAAAAGGGAAGTAAAAAAGAAGACATTTTTGTTGATGGTCAAGGACAGAAATCAGGAACTCAGCCAAAACAATGTGTTGATGAAGGACTATTTTGATGATTTGAACAGGACTGTTAGTTTTGAATGTTGATCTTCTTCAGGCTTTAACACGTTGTCCTACAAAAGCTCTAGCTTGTCAGATCCAATTGCTCCTACCTCTGTGTGGATCCTCTGTCCAGGCAACTGCAAGTGGACAAACAACAGCAGGAGGGATCTCTGCCATTGTAGACTATTCTTACCCTCCCGGGGCATACCAGCCTCCTGGCATTGCTGAGATACTTCAGTGGTGAAAGACAGGGAGAGAGGAAAAAATAGCATAGACCAGGAAATAACAGAGACCTCTCTGTCTCCCCACAAGAATTGCAGATGAGTAAGAGAAGGGGATAGAAAAGGATGAGCATCCCTGTGTTTGAAAGACAACTTCAGTTCAGGTCACTGGAAGCTATTCCATTGAAATTTCCCAAAACCACTTGGTTTCTAAATCAAAACCTCCTTGACATGGCCCTGTCAATCACAGACACACCAAACTCTCCTCTGTGTGCTGAGCCAGCCAGCAGGCTGAGCCTCCCCGCAGGCAAGATGAAAAACAGGAGAAGCTTTAAAAAATAAAAATCCTAAGGGTGGGGCTGGTTTTCAAGACGCCATGAGTCACTCATTTTTAATTTATATATATTTATATTAATATTAAATATTTTTATAAATAAAATTATTTATATATATATTTAATTTATATATTTTGGCTGAACCTGCTTAATACTTCACTCAAATGATCTTAAGGGTGATTGACCATCATTCTCACAGCAAGCAGCTCTCTCTCTGCAGTGATGGAGAGAATTTCCACTTGGAGCAGAATGCCTGTGGGCTCAACAGGAGGCAACTGCACAGCATGTCCTGGACACTGTGCCACTATGCTGCAGCCCAGGAAAAAGCAGGGGTGAAAATAAGACTCTCAGCTTTTTGTTCCTTGCCTCACTTTTCACCCAGGTTACCTTGGGGAAAATAATCTACCACCATCTTCCATCCTCTGTTGCATCAGATTTGGGATGTTGCTCTGTCCTTTTTAACCTGGGCTGTGGCAAGGACAAGCATACTGTGAAAACCTAGTCAGGAAATAGTAACAATCCCTACAAAAGCAGCTGAAGAAGGACTCTGTGTGTGATATAGCAAGGGAGAAAAGTGATTTCCTGACACCTGTAGGGTGCCAACAGCCTGGCACAGGCTGGGCACTGCAGCCCTGCTTGTGTGCTTCGACCCATGACTGCTCTGGGGGAGCAAGGGGAGCTCAGAGGGAGCTGTATGGAGATACTCCATGACTTGGGGGCACTGCAGCTGGGCTGAGCTTTATGACTGAGCACATCTTACCCAGGTAAAAGGTAAAACTAATACTTACATAAAGTAAAAGATACCTGCACAAAGACTTTTTCCCCAGCTGTCTGCTCACAGGTTTTGCAACACCTTGGCAGAACACAGAGTGTCCTCTCTGTAGTAAGCACCATCCTAAGGAAGCCGTAAAAGTGGGGTTTGAAAAGATGGCCCTTCAAAACCCTTTGTCTGTTACCTGTGTAAAAAGATTTTTAATTGCAGTAGTAAATACAGAAACGTTATTGGTTTCAGAATTGAATTATGTAAAATACTTGCCAAACTGCCATTTCTTCTGCTACCAACTTTTATTTATGGTTAGTGATGATGGTTTTAGCTTCATTTACTTACAAACACATGCTTTTTCTTTTTTTTTAACCAGAGATGTGTTTGTGTGAGAGAAATAAGGGAAGGAAGGAAAGCTGTAGAAAGTCAATAGAGAAAAGATGCAAACAGCCAAGATATGAATTATACTGAGGTATGAAGGTATTCCTGGTTAAACACCCTTTGTCAAAAATAAAGTCAGGAATGCCAAGATGGTGGCAGGATATGAATGCTCAGCAGCTGCATCCACACAATAGGCTATAAATTGTCTCTGTCAATATTGTTGGCTAAAATATCCTTGCTTGTCGTTGCTGTGAGACCTCTACCATTTGTGGAAGAGGGATAACAGCTAGGAATTTAAGCCCCCAGATTGTTGCCTGAGGAACTATACCAGGCAACAACATCTGATCCCACAGCATGGGTGCACTGAGATAGGATGGCCCATTTTTTTCCAAAAGAAAGCAGGCACTCTCCAGAGTCACGGTGCAGCTTAGCTTAGGTCAGAAAGCTTGAATTACATTTTAGCTTTTTCAGACAACTTTAGCTTTTTTTAATTTTAGCCTTTCTAGACAGCTCATATCTCACTTGAATCCAGTGCTTCTCCTTTCTGTGGTGCGTCCTCTTCCCAAGCCTCTGCCACCAGTTCACCTTGGGCTCCAGTCTGTGGTAGTTGTTGTAAAATATTTGGTCTCCACAGAACCATATGCTTTAATTTCCCCACCCCTTGGCTCAGCACTATATTTCAAGCCAGGGTCCCCATCATGGCTGAAGATATTCACCACACAATCCCCCTCATTTATTATTTATTTTTAGCTGTTCCTTGTATTTCCTGTTGGCCTGTAAGGACTATAAAGAAATAGGGAGAGCATATTACAGACATGGGTGTAGCAGCACAGGACCCCAGCTCTGCAGTGCCACCGGTGGGTTTGGCACCGTTTCCCACATCAAATGATGGGCACGTGGTGCACAGCCCCACCACTCCACACACTGCAGCTCTAGAATCTCACAAACAACTCTTCCCAACCTAAAGAGGTGTCAAATCTGTGAACTTGCACTACATTCTAGTTAAAAAGAGAGGCAGGTAGAAAAAAAAACGAACATGGTGCTGGATAAAGTTAAACTTTGAAACCGAGCAGTACCTCACCACATCTGATTTTAGGAAAGGCCCTAAAAGCCACTGGAAAGTTTTCAGAAACAAACAATGAAACATAAGACACGACTTAATCTATTTTAAAATTCACCACTGCTGTCCACATTTATAACCCCTTATCATAGGTCTAGAGCTTGATCCTGCAAAAATTTACAGATACGACTCCATCACTGTGAGAGACCCACTGAAACACTTGGAACTACTGGAACTGCATCTCACTGCAGTGTGGACCTGTGCCACCTCTCCAGGCTTAGACCTGGGTTACTTCACAGAGCAAAGACACTTCAGCTAGTCCTTGGCTCAGAATGACAGCCAGAGGTAAGACAGAGTTAGTTGGAAGTCACTTCAGGATCAAATCTGTCACCCGAATGACAGATCACAATCTACATCATACATCAAAAAATCTCCCAGAAAATAAAAGCATCCCTCCAGTGTAGCAAATCCCAAACCCATCTGTTTTACCCAGTCAAGACTGACATCAGTGACACCAAAGTGAAGTGAGAGTTACTGAGGGAGACTGCACCTGGCAATGAAGGAACATTCCTCTACTAATTTAATTAATGTTAAGGCAAAACAGGTCATCATAGCAGCTTCCCTAATAGACAAAGGGATCTGGAATTTTAGCCCAGGTCCTTCGGCGTATTGCAATTTAAGAATGAAAAAATACAGATGCGTATTTTAAAGCCTAAGTTAAAAATCTACTTAGAATGTTTCTAGTTAGCAAAAATTATGTATTAGTGATGAACCTTGCAGTAAATCTAGCTCTTCTGAAGGCAATTTGTGAATGGGGGAAGGGGGGGAATCTATTTGGAAGGAACAGTAAACATTAAAAGGCAATTTATCTTGGTGACCTTATTTTAAAATTTGTGAAATACAGCAGAAGGGGGAGAGAAAGAAGCAAACTAGCCATGAAGGACTATAAGAAATTAGTAGGAAAAGCTGTCCAGAACAAATGCTCTTTTTAAGACGTATGTGCTACACACACACGTATGTAAATCCTCACAGCACTCACACAGCCAAGGAGCCAGCACAGCATGGAAAGCCCTTTGCTTTGCACAGACACATGCAGCACTGCACACTTTGCATTCCCTGGGACCTGTCCAGCTGCCACTTGGGTGTTGCTGCTGCTGTTCAAAAGGAGCCTGTGCCCAGAACAGCCAGCATAGCTACTCAGACATGGAGAAGGCAAGGCGATCACAGCTCCAGCTTTTGGGTACAGATCCTACACACACTGAGGTAGGGGAACAGTGAAAGTTTTCCATCACGAAATATTCCATGGGGAGCTTAAACAATGTGTTCCTATTCCCCACTGCTCAGCCTCTAACCCATCAGTCTCCAGAAGCAGCAGAGTTGAGTGCAAGGAAAGGAAACTTCCAACAAATGCTCCTTCCTCTTCCCCATCTCTTCCTGCCTTCCATTCTCAGGGAGGAGCTGCATGCAGACATTTTCAAATGTACATAAATGCCAATGCATGTGTGTCTAAAACAGCCCAGAAGGACACCCAGAACAGTGAAGTTCAGCTCATTTTTTAACTGCTCATATTGATTGGATTTGACCTTGCTGACTCCCATACCAGCTCTGTCCTCTTGGATGCCAAAGCCTGGTGCCTCAGAGCCTTGCATGTGTTGTCTCACTGTTCCTCTACTAATTTAGTAAACCTAAAAAAAGACTGTGTTCTACTGTGTGCTCTTAGGGATTTAGACCATTCTCCCACATTGTCTCAAACAGAGTCCCTTATTCTAAACATCTGAGTATTCAGCAGTCATATTTCTAAAGGGAACCTGCTTTTAAGTGGAAGACAAATGGAAAAAGCCGCTCTTCCTCAGACTTTGGCTCAGAAACTTCACAGCTACTCAACCAAGAATTTTGAACACTTCAAGACAGATATGAAGGAAAATTAAGTAATGGAAAATATATTCTCATTCAGGAGCTCAGGGTTAATTTCTGCAAAAGTATTTAATTTACTAAGTAGTAAAAGTACAAAATGAGTCCACTGAATTTTCAAAAGCACATTATTAGTTCCTGCTTAACTCCCACTGAAACTGGTATCTACATGAGCACATGACATTATTACTGACATTTGCTCTGCTGTAACATAAAAAAAAATCTTGTATAAGAGAGAGTCCAGCTCTTTTTAAAATTTTGCACTTAACATTTAACACCTAGTTTTACAGTTACCTTTCTTTACAGTGCCAAATACAGAACTGAAGGTTTGGAATGTTTAAGGATCCTGTATTTTATGATGAAGCAGGTGATTTCACATTTTATTAGTGCCCAAAATCTGGCACTAAGGAGTTCTTCCCTCAAGCAGGTCCACACCAAGCAATGATCAGGCAGGCAAAAAGCATGGTGAGCCGATACCACGGAAATCATTTACATAAGAAAAAGGTCTTAGGTAATTGGAAAAGTGATTTTATTATAAACAGAAGATGGCAAGAAAATCTTTGGGTCACCATATTTTAAATTTAATACTTTGTTTCTCAGTGTGAATATTTTTAGAGCTGTGGAGGGCAAATTTCCCTGTTTGCACCATGCATAACAAAAGAAGTTACTGTGCTGGTTCTGGATTTCAGTAAATAAATCTGTCATCTTAGATTTAACATACAGGCAGCCACTGTGGATTTAAAACAAGAGTTCTTTACACCTTCTTGTATTTCATGGCTGATCATTTTAAGAAACAAACCCTTTACTGTTGTTTCTGAACACTGACACTGCTTTTTCTTGTGCCATGGACAGATGCACTGTAACTATGTGGTCATTAAACCAGGCACAGGGGAAAATGCTAAATGAAAGGAGGAAGCTGAAAAGAGAAAAGGGATTTTCCCCCTCTAATTCACATACAACTTAAACTTCAGGAACCACTGCAGGCAGTCCCAATTGTGGATTTCTTCTAACACATGAAGAAATGTCATTTTCAAGTCAAATTCATTCCTATGCAGAAGTCAAAAAGTACATTGTATTAAATGTCATCTGTGTGTTGAAAATATGGCTTTAAATAAATAAAAGCTGTATCCTATGCATAATAAAATCCTTATCCAGAAGGGTACTTCTGTCTAAAGAGAATGTGTACATCTATCATACTGCTTTAGAATGAGAAATTTTGATCTTCAGCCATGTTTAATGAACAATGAAGGGAAAAATATAATACTCCTCATAGCTGCTACTCACAGCTTAATAGACAAAAGAGTTACTAGATTTCTTGCACTGATATCAGGATGTACAACTTACGTGCATCTGGCCATTTAAAGGACAACACGAAAATGAGTTTTTGCACCTCACCTTTATGAGATGCACATCAGCTTATGAGGTTTTATGAGGTTTGTTTTGACCTTAAACTGTGACCTGCTAATAGTCTGTATGTTTTAGTCTACTGTAGCCTTGTAAAAAGTCATTTAAACAAAATTCAGATAGGTCAACCTCCACAACATTAGGAAAAATTACCCCAAATTTTTATTTCAGGATTTGAATTTGCCCTCAGCCCCAAACCTTTGCTTTACAATACAGTCCTACCATACCAGGTGCCTACACTTTTCATGGTTTCTACTTTGTTTTCTTCCAAGAGCCATTTTTAATAATCATTACTAATGAACTCAGCATGTACTGGGCAGTACACAAGGAATTCCCTCATTAAACTGCAATAACATTTACATTCAGTGCATTCTATCAACCAGGATTTTTTGCTTTAAAGAAAAAAGCATCATAAAATTCAGTTTGATGGCTCAGCCCTTACTAAAATTAATAGGCGTTCAATACTCCACTGTCATTCATTCCTTTGAAAATTCTTACCACAACATCAAAAGGGTAACAAGGACCCTGAAGGATTTATTCCAATATTTTAGAGAGCAAAGGAAAACAGACAGGAATGATCAAGAGTGGATTTCCCCACAGGACCCATCCCCAAGGCAGGCTGGGAGCACACAGCACTGCTCCCTACCTTGGAGCAGCTCCCAGTGTTGCCCAGAGGCAAAGAAATCTCACATGATGGATAAATGCATTGGCAAACATCCTGCTGGGTCAAAGCAGAGAGCAGTAGGATTTTGCTAGGAAGGTAAAACACGGCAGAAATTGGGAAGTGTCACAGCATAAGCCACAGCTCATGTCCCAGTCAAGATGGTCACAATACACAGCGTCACCATACAACTTCAGAAAGCTTCAACCCATACACAATAACACCTTACCTCAGCAGAAGGCTTCAGGTGCCTGACCATACAGAGTAACGTCTCATCACTTCAGATAACTTCAAGCATCCACCCTTCCTGTTCTTTAGCCCAACCTTTTATACCCTCATGTTCCTGCATTGCCCCTGTGTGCCCTCTGTTCCCTTTGGTGGTTGGTCAGCACACCTGGGCACTCCATGGCTCATTGCTGTCAATGCTGCTCACCTGCTTCTCACAGCTGTGCCCACTGGGGATGAGGCTCAGCCACAGTCCCGCTCCCAATTACCACAAACTGTGTACCTGGAGGGAAGAACACCAATATAGGTCCTGTTTGTTTCTAAATTATAGTGTGAGAGTCTAATTTCCATGAAGGAGCAGGGATTACTGATTATGCCCCATTTACTTACCCATCCCTTGCACAGCAATTCAGCCTCTCAGTTTACTGTGCCCAGCACAAACACAGAATAAACCACCTCTCATTTCTTCACTTGCTCTCCTTAAGCTTTTTTCCAAAGGTAGTTCCCCCTCAGAACTGAGAAATACCTCCAGCCAACCACCTTTGCCTCAGCAAACCTTTCAGACCACCTGGGCAAAGTGATTTTATCATTCCAAGATATCAAATAGCTTCCACTGAAAATTCTTTCAGTACCAGTAACAGAAACAAAATTTTATTACTACAGCAAGGCACAAACGCAGCACAAAAAGACAAAACAGGGCCATTAGCTCAATCTTTCTGCCTCCTCTGCATTATGACAGATACTTTGCCATTTCAATCTAATCTACAAAATTGCTACCAATTACTGTGTTCCTGACACTATTAAAAATTGTATTAGTTCTTTTAACTGGTGTAGTGGGCTGAGTGCTGGCAAACCCAGGACAACTGGCCACAGACATTTATGGATATATTCCCTTGTGACCTGTACTGTGCCTCCTAACTGCTGTTACTATTTCAGTTTCTCTTCTTTTTTCCCCCTCACATTTTTTATATTTTGCTGCTTTCTCTTTTGACTGCCTTCACTTCCCTTCTTGGGGAACAAAATATTTAGGCCATCCAAAAACTCTTAGGAAACACCTTGAAGAGCAGTTGTTTAAGTACATTAACCCACAAAATTTGCCAATGACGTTTTCATTTCTAGGGACTCAATCCAATAAATCACCAAACAGAATCATGGTATATGATATATCTGCATTCCTGAATAAACTGTATTCTTTTATGTACATGACAAAGGAAGTTATGTTGTATTTATGTATATATAAGATGATTGACCTTTCTTTCAATGGCCGCAGTCATTTATATGCAAAAATATAGACTTTAGAAGGTCTTACATCTTTGAAATTTAACATGTGTGCTTCAGGACATGCTTAAAATGCATTCCCCCACAATAATAATGTGGTTTGTCACATAGAAAGAATCAGAAGGACAAAGTTTTTCACTTTAATGTTACAGCTACTCATGGACTCATTAGTATGGACTAATTCTCCTGTTAGAGGTTTGTGGCAGAATCCCCCAGACCCCTGTTTCTGATCTGCAGGAATTCCTGTGCCAGGTTGTGATGCTCAGATAGGCAAAAGCAATTTTCAGTTCAAGTAATGTGGTCCCCTACCATTCCTTCCTGCCTTCAGCAATTATATGATTCATCCCTCAGGTTCAGAGGTTTCAACTCTTCTAATGTTGATAAAGTAACCCACAGTCCCTCAGGTGAGCTCTGCCTCTGCTCTCAGGGCAGCTGTTCTTACACAAGTGATGAGGCTTCCATCTTGCCTGGCCACTGATTTAATGCACAAACCTCACTAAATACACTGCTGAAGAATGTGCAGATGAACCAACGAAACCAGGCCAGGCTGGAAGGGACCCTGAGCAACCTGGGCTAGTGGAAGGTGTCCCTGCCCGTGGCAGGGCTGGAGCGAGGTGATCTTTGAGGTTCCCTTCTGACCCGAACCATTCTATGATGGCTACCAATAATCTGTGTGGTCTAACACTAAGAGAGGCATTGCTGCTCGTGCAAATATCACATACTGGAGCAGGGAGGAAGCCCAGCCAGGTGTGTTTAAAAGTGCCAGGAACTCTGCCAGCAGGCAGATCCCAGACACTGGCACAGCCCGCAGTGACAGGTACAGCACAGGAGGAGGCCAGGAAGATGCAGAGATTGATGCATGAGATCCATGCAGTGAAAAACAGCTGCAAATCTGTGTTAGGTGAGAGATGCACTGGGGCTGCCCAGTCACACTGACCCAATTACACTTACCTGTGTCCCACACACCTCCACTCGATAACACAAACCAGTGCAGACTCACAGAATTCAATCATTTCAATGCCCAGAGTGGCAGCTCAGGCTTGTGGCTGCAAGGATGAGGGTAAGGAACTTGTGGGGTGGGAAGCCTGAGTTCCTCACCTGCTTCCTCAGTCTGGTGCTGACTCAGCTCAAGGGCACTTTTCCACTGCCCCAAGAGATCCTCTTCCCCCACCCTCCTCTATCACCCACCATTTTATATTGCATTTCAGCCTGATTTCCCTGGGAATGCACCTCAGGTCTTAAAGGGTTGATGGAGTTGGGGCTTTCTGTTCAAATCCGGAGAAATCCTGCATTCAGGAGAACACAGGACATTCGGCAACAGATGCCGAGGCTGTTTCTAGGGACACTTTATTAGGAAAAGCTGAGAGAGATAGATACTAGAGTCTGCTGTAATTTTTTTCTTATTTTTAGAAATTAAAGCTACCGATTTCTTTTGTTCTCTGCACCCCCAATCCTCTGAAGCTCTCAGCTTATACTGAAAGTATTAGAAATATGTAAAATTTCTTACAAATACTGGAAAATGGTTAAAAGTTCCTTGTTCATGTAACAGGATGAAGCTGACAGGCAAAAATCTGCAATCTTGTACCACTGTATTTACCTATTCTTAGTAAGTCAAAGACAAATTCATTCCTCAGCGGGAAAACAACAGGTTCAAATGACATTTTAAATAATTGCTTTTTCTATTAGCAACTGCCATAGAAATTCCTCATCTAATGCAATGAAAACCAAAAATAAATGCTCACATGCATACCTGTACTGAGTAGTCAAGGAAAAGCTCAAGTCTGAAATTATAAAAAAAATCTGAAATAGAAAAATTAAGATGCTGATTTGCTATATATTTTGGAGAAAGCTTAAAACTGATTGCTTGCCCTGGTTCTTTTTTCTAAGAGAAAATTATTTTAGAAAAGGTTAAGGGAAAATGTCACAGCTGGGAATCAGATGTCTGAGCACACAATTTCCGCTAACATATGGTTCAGCTATGTGCACACTTTAAGGGGCAGAACAACTTTATTCTGCCACATGCCAGCAAAACAGACCAGAACAAAAAAAGCCTTTCTGATGTACAAAAATGAGAGGCCGCCACAGAAAAGCAACAATTTCATAGTCTAGATTTCTCACAGGTCAGAAACACCGACAGTGTTCTCACTGGGATTCATGATTAAATGGGGAAGCAGAAGAATCAGGCCAGTCCTTCGATCACTGAAGCTTGGTGTCAGGGTGACATGACCACAGTTTCTCTTGATGAAGTCAGTACTGTCACTTTATGCTTTGAAGTATTTATTTCTGTTCAGCTGAAGGAACCATTGATCCAAAGCCTTCAATCAGGCAAATCTGGAAGATCACCTTACCTGACAGCATTCAAAATTATCAAGATACACCCAACTATTTTCCTAGGTTACGAGAATCATTCCTCTAGTTTCTCAGAGGACAGACTTAGAATAGGTGCCCTATAAAGCACTGGTAGAGAACACATTCAGACTGTGGACTCATCCCTATGGCAGAGTATAAGGTACTTACCTGTTGGTAGTAATAAGTTAAATATTTAAAGTTACAAATGCTTGTGGTGATGTACACATTTAAACCATTCTAACTTTTGTGCAAAGCAATGATGTAAGTTGGAAGATAATTTTCCACCTCTGTTCAAAACTCTGCTGTGCAAAACTACTGTAACTACCAAGGACTTGGGGCTGGGTTGCTATTACCAGGGGATAGGGGGTAGGAGGCTGTTCTCTGCAATTCTTCTCACCTCCCCAACCTGTGACTTCAGAAGTGGGACTGACATGTACTGAGAGTTGTCACAAGCAGGAGACTCTCATTACTTAATGCTCATACTGATGAAGCCCCACAGCAGCATCAGGCTATCCCCGGCAGCTTTTGTTCTTAACAAGAACTCTTACTACTTCTTTTATTTTAACTTTTTTTTTTGGTAAAGTCTACCTTCAAGTATTACTGATTATATCCTAATAATTAACAATGTGTACTAAGCTGTTGCCTACACAGGATGACCTTGTACTGGAAGGCCACAAAAGGAAAAGGATGTTATTATGGAAGTAAGGTGACCACCAATACTTTCCAAACACTGAAATCATGTACCAGCATCAAGCTAGTTCTGCCATTCTAATGCTCGATGTTCAAGATTATTTAGTGTATGTATTTTACATACTCTTCTGTACCATTTTGCTCAGTACAGCCTGGTCTTTCTCCTCCCCAGATCAATGAAAAACACTCTGCATATCCTGTCCCATTGAATAACCCTTAAACTCTTTGCCCGAGAGATTTAAAACAATCACACTTCTGAAAGTATCAGTGCCTTTTGGTATTGAGAGCATAGAAAGTACAAATACATTTCTCCATCTTTATTTCCTGGACTATTTTTAAAATATACACACTGAATTGTGCCTCATAGCCCTTGTAGCACACCACACCAATCCCCATCTTTTTGGCCTCTCCTTTTCCTACAGCAGAATACTTCACTTGCCTGAAATACATGAAAGAGAAGTATGTGGCCACAGGATGATCTGTATTGTTTAAATATAAGACAGCAAGGGTATCACAGCTGCCAGTTCCCAAGATACTGTTTCCATGGAGAGTAATTTATATTAACATCTAAAGCACAGGGGTATGAAAACTCAGAGCAGTGAAGCAAGGAAACCTACAGCTAAGAGAAGAATTAGCTCTATACTTAAGTGTGCAGTGGAATCTCTTACATGAAGGTGATGTCTTACTCTAATACCTGTTTAGAGAAGCCCTCATGTCACATGAGTAAGTCTTCATTTGCTTTTTGAGGATTCACTTCACTGCCAGTGAATTCAAACGGGTGGCAGTGCTATTTTCAGAGATTTTCCAGCTTCAAAGTTTTACTGCATTAGTTACCACAGCACCCCAGTCTATGTGTCAGAGATGCAAGGAGAAAGGTCTGAAATTAAATCAAGTACATTAAGTAAAGGATGTAAGTACATTGGGAAATTCTATTTTATAAAATACAATTTTTGATATTTTGTTGTTATTTGCTGTTCTCCATCTGTTGGGACCATTAATATCTTGAGCTTTACAAACTCTTAATAAAGGTTCTGGACAGCTCATAGGTATACAGCCACATTTCACCACACCAAGAAGCTTGCTTAGCTTATCTTCACTAAACAATATCTCCAGGTGTAACAGCTGAAAGCCTCTGCTGATAATACCAAAACACATTACACATGGAACAACAACCCTCTTTTTTCACACCAAATTGCATCAGGCCAACTATTCTAGAAGGAGCACAAGAAGTATAGTCTATTTGTCCTGCTCTGTCACCTGCCTTTCTTCAATTTGCCATCCTGTTGCTTCTTTCTTCAGTGGGAAGAGTGCAGTGATCCAGGCCAGGCAAGAAATAAACTCGAGTCTGGCTTTCTTGGATATAATCATAGAAAAGCTTGATTAGGGAAGGACCTTAAAGATAATTTAGTTTAAATTCTCCTGCCATGAACACTTCCAGGGATGGGGCATCTCCAGCTTGTCTCAGCAACCTGTTCCAGTGCCACAATGCCCTCAATGCATTCAGTCCTTTTCAAGCTGTGGTTCTGCAACTCAGCAGTTACTTTTTGTGGATTCTCGTAAGATCCAGAAAAGCAGGTTCACACACACTATGAAAAAATCCTTTTCAACATCATAATCTACGTCTGCTACACTATTGTTTTCCTTATAAGCAGCAGCTTTTCTTCTAAATCTTGTTTCCCTTTTTAAAGCATTTTCACAGAACAGTGGTCGCTACACATCTGCCATCATTACCTTCAGTTCATGCAGCTCAGTCTCACGAGTTCTGTGGTTTCCTCAAGATGGAGTTCAGTTGATGAGAAGAAAGACAAAAAACAGCAGAAAGACACTTACTGCACTTTGGGTGTAGTACATTTCCACGTACATCTAGGTGAACTCACACAGGTATGTTTGTGTTTATAGTTGAGCTGATTTCTCAGAACCCAGTTGAGATAAGTGGGAACTTCACCGCAGAGTAGGCAAATGCTGCCAACAACTGCCAATTCAAGAAAAAAAAGTTCTGATTACAGAAAAATGTGTTTTACACAGAAGTGAGAAAAGTACTAAAAGCTAGGCTGAGTGGATTCCACATGAAGACCAAGAAGAAGCAGAGAGCAACACGAGCCCACAGAGGATGTGCAGCACTTCAGTCAGGAGTTTAAACATGTCACTGGGAAATGAAATGCTCATTACCAGCTAAGGATGACTGTAAATAGTTTGTTGCTTCAGGTGTTAAGATTTCGGGGTTTTTTTCTGTTCTTTCAGTTCCTCTATCCCCTCCTCCCACATACTGCTATTTTTATATATAGCCAACACTACCAGATGTCATTCTGTCATCTGCCACCATTACACCATTGCCCTTTTCTGATGAGGTTTTTGTTACTTCTAATCTTTATATTATAGCCAAGATTTCTGGCATTAGGGGAGCTGGAGAGAAAGGTGTTAAAACACAAAGTCTTAGTTCAGACTCCGTAAATGTAAACAGCAATTATGCAATATATGTTAATCTAAGAAAAATCCCAAAATCCTTAACAAACCAAAACCATTACCCTGCTATAGGATAGGATTTTGTATATTTTTAGCAATAGAAAACATGCATCATTTGAAGAGCTGACTGGATTTGTGGAAGGTGGACAAAGGTGATTTGACCATATTGTTTTTGCACTTCATCCCATGACTCCAGTGCTCCCAGTCCCACATGACAGTGTCTGTCAGAATGATATATGTCACTGACAAACCATGAAATACAAACAGCAAATCAATTATTAAGAGGCTGCATGGTGGAAAGAGGAATTATGGCCAAAACTCTGGGCTGCATACAGATGAATGATTAAAACCTTACAAGATGCCTTTTTCAAATATTGATCCAATTATCAACATGTAAATGACCAAACAAGTGGCCCACTGGCTCAACATATAAAAATAATTCATTAAGACAATGATACTTGAAGGGACAGGTTTATTATATCTCCTACACCTTTTCAGTTCTGAGCCGGTGACCAATGCAATAATGAAAACCTTAATCCAGAAAACATTTACAGCAAAACACAATGTCTTTGTGCTGTTAATCAAAATGTTATATGGTTCTCCTCCCTTCTTACATCTCCAGCGATTCTCTAACTTTGCAATGGTATTTTCCATACAGTAATGCTGAAAAAACTGCACTAAACACAACGTAAGCCTAAATAATAATTCATTTTTAATTACCTGGTATAGAATACCTTGCAAACAAAAGACACTTTTCAGATTTACTGACAGGTACTGTATTTTTTGGCAACCCTGGAACAAACCAGAAGAAAAAGCAAAGAATCATTCTATAACCATGAGGAAAAGAAACATCCATCTAAATGTAGAGGATTCATATGGTAAAACTAAAGAAAAAAATCCACACTTAGAGCAGATTTTTTTTTAATTCTTAGTGCAAGAAACATAACCAAGTTAATCACAGAATCAGTACTAATTAAGAATATGGAAAATTCTCCTATACAGAGGTAGAGTCCAGTGCACAAGGCTAAAACGATATTCAATAGTCTAAACAAGACTGAGCCAGGTTTTACGGAATCCACTTTTTAAAGTATCAGACTGTATGTACATACATACAATAAATAGACTATACAATCTTTAAAGTAGTTTAATAAACTTCACAAAAATTATAGTAGATGCATTGATATCTTTACATAATCCAAAGTTCATATCTCTATCACCCAGAAATGGATAAAACCAATATTCCTGATATCAAGTTAAATGGAAAATAGTTTAGCAAAGTGTTGATAAATCAAAATATTTTACATATTTTAAAGCCTAAATTTATGCTTATAAAGGATGAATTTCAAATGCTCTGAAAATGTTCCTTTTGATACTATCTGTAAAGAGGTTTCAAATGCTGTAATTTGTTATAAACACTTGCCTTACATTCCATGTTCAAGGGAAAATGGACTTGGATACTCACAGTTCTGATGCATTGGCACAACAAGAAGTGATGAGAATTAGATTATTTTAATGGCCCAAAGAACATCAGGAGAATTTATGGACAAAGCCTTCATGTCTCAAACTAAAGAAATCACATTGGAAAGCTAACAGGAAACCGTTTGGTTTCACTGCTTCCATCCTGTGGTGCCTCCCCGCCTGGAGGCCCCGGATTAGCATCACTCTGGGAGCCAAGCGTGCGTCTCTGGGCCCCCAGGTAGCTACAAGCCCATAGGGCTTAACAAAATAAACATGGAATCTTTGTGGGTTACAACAGTAGTGCACAAATCAGGGACATCTGCTGCCATTCCCTTCAGTGATAGTCACAAGGACAGGTTTCAGGGAACTGAGAGCTTTCAGCTGTATCTTTCTAAACTGTGCAAAAAAAAAAAAAAAAAAAAAAAAAAACCCAAAAAAAAAAAAAAAAAAAAAAAACCAAAAAAAACCAAACCAAAAAAAAAAAAACTGTGAAAAAAGGGAAATAAAGTCACCCTGTGGTGTTATGAAGCAAATATGCTTATACTGACAAGTTATTTTGTATAAAAGGTTCTTACAATTGCCAAGGTGGGGAACAGCCACAGTAGGAGCGAAATAATAACAACAGAGGAGTTTCATAATCTGAGTTGGAAATTATATTCACAGTTCAGTTACTTTTAATTTCTATAAGCACCTACACTGAAAAACATGAGGGTTTGTATTTTAGATTCCAAATCAAATCTCCTTGTGACAGATACCTTGTTAAGATTTCCATTCTGCTCTTCTACAGGCCTTCTCATTGGAACAATTTTTTTTATTATTTTTTATTTTATACAAACAGACTCACTTTGATTTAAAGTAAACATATAAAAATTGAGAATATTGCTTGCAACAATGGACCTGGAGGTGAAGGAATGAACTTGTCAGGCCATAAAAAAAAAAATCTCCTTCAAAATGAATGAATTCTGCTAAACTTCTAACGTTATGAAAATCTGCAAAAAGGATCACAAGATCTGCTGCAAATTTCAGAGATTTGGCCCAAGTCTTATCATCATCTCAAGACTTTAACAATTGTATCTTTATATTGCGGAAAAATAAATGATTCCAAGTACTCAGGAAGGCACACGCACCCAAGTATACTATAAATAAAACACATAATGAAATTACAAAGATCTTCTGATCCCTGTACACACTTTTGGTTCAGCACTATGGTCAAGTTCTCTCTTTTGAAAAACAATAAAAGGCATACAAGAAATGTAACATATGCATAATAATTAAGAAGAATAATGCTAATAAGACAGGTTACAGAGAAAAGTGCAGTGAAAAAACCCAACGCTATTTATTCAGGGGCTTGTGCTACTGCAAATACCGACTTTTTATTTCCTGCTGTGCAAGGGGAAGAATTTATCCTGGGAAGCAGCAATGAGGAATGCAAAAAAAACAACAACAGCAACAAAAAAAGATATTAAGAGAAACCTTTAAGATGGAACTCTCCCAATGTCATTCCTCTAGTGCACAGTCATCTGACTACATTTTTTTTTTCATGCTGCCATTTCCCGTCATGAGTACAGTATAATAGAAAATAGCAGAGTTCTTAAATATTTTTCTGCCTCTACTTCATTTTTTTGTTTCTTCTTCCAAGCACCCGATTTGCTGTTTCCTCATAAAAGCGTAAAGCTGTTAGTGGAAGTGAGAAAATAATTGTTGCCGATCTTCTCTCCCGAACACCGATTTCTCCATTTCTCCTTCCGTTAGGTATTTCACTCGTGTGCTACACAATGGGGAGGCACTGTAAAGGCAGCTTGAGAGATTTAAAAATAAAAAAAAAAAAAGTCTTTTTTTCTTTATCCCCCCGCCCCCAGCCCACTCTGAAAAAAATGGATGGATGAAACAGTACGTCCGTAGGAATATTCCAGTCTCCTCTGTTAGGAGATAATTGCAGGGGACCATCTAACCACAGTCAGATTGTCAGCACTGACCGACCGCTTCTTTGCAGCTTTCCTGAAGTCCTTGTATTTATCTTCACACAGGCGAGAAATGGCCTGCAAGAGAAAAGATGAAAAACCCTCAATGGCACTGCCCACAGCTGTCCAGGTAAAGCAAGACTAAATGCAGATTTCTACATACAGGTGGAATTACAAAAGTCATTTCATTAAGCAAAACACATAAACATATGAAGACATTCTCCTCAAATCCTAGTTTTCATTTCATTTGTCTTGGAAGGAAGGCTTGCATTGCCTCACATGGCAGGAGAAGGACTCAGCATACCTCAAGCCTTTTCTCTGAAGGTGAACCATCACAAACCTCACTGAGGGAGCTGACAATGCTTATCCATTTCTACAAGGTAATTGGTGTATCATTCTTCATAGATGAAAAATCGTGGAAAACTTAATAAAGCAACTATAGAAACTGTAAGTGTATTTGGAGAATTTAAGAATTGCGTGGCTCCTAAATATTTTATTCCCTAAAAATCTTGTAGTAATTATATTTTTCTCTGTTGAGAAATGGTCTTGCAGAACACTCACCCTGCTTTGCCTCCTGAGCTGATGTTAACTCACCTTTCAGAAGCAGATGATCATTTCTA
Organism: Vidua macroura; assembly: GCF_024509145.1. NCBI lineage: Eukaryota > Metazoa > Chordata > Aves > Passeriformes > Viduidae > Vidua > Vidua macroura. The sequence continues at coordinate 13,198,800 of NC_071571.1, forward strand.
TGTGACCAGGCTATCATATATAGTCCCACAGGGAAATGAAACTCATATTCAGAATAATTTAATTCATGTTATAAATACATAGTCATTTTTAAACCTTTTGAAAAGAGAGACAAACATTATTCAAGTCTCAATGCCTTTTATGCTATACTGGAGTTAATGTTTGATGTTTCTTCTACTGATTTTAGCCAAGTTTAAAAATAGTATTTATTATGGACCTCACATGCATGAATTTACTGTTCCCTAAAATAGCCTATTAGAGTTCATATGGCTGGGACAGGCTGTGGTTGGCATCAGTAGAGATGTTAACTCTGGCAATCAAACTGCAGCGCTGCAGAGAAAGCTCACTGCAAGGAGTATTCAAGGTCAAATTCAAAAATACGACAAACTAAAGCAGCATTTTTTATTTACTCAGGAATGCTTTCAAGTTGTGCCTTAAGATAAGATGTTTAATAAAGAGTACTGTACAAACAAACCCAGTAGAAGTATTTGATTATAACACAAGGCATTACAAATAATTAAACATCCTGACTCCATGGTTCATCATTTTCTCTCTTGATCTTTACCTCTATAGCACAGCAAATTGTAGCAGTGAAGAGTCCTTTAATTTGAATAGTCCTGCAAAGACCAGGGCCATGTATGGCAGAAGCACACAACTCATACATCTGAGTTCACCTAATGCTCTGGTCAAGCCAGCCACAAAACATCACTAAATCAGAAAACAATGCTAACAAAACAAAACAAACTCAAACCCCATAACAGCATAAAACCTACCACCACCAAGAGAACAGTTGCTACTTTTTACTTGAAAACTGCAAGTATTCATATTGTTTCTTAGACTGTAACTTCATGCACTTAAAACTCCTTAATAAAATCTTATTTAATTTAACCAGGAACTTGATGGACAAAGAGTTTCTGCAATTGAATCAGATTTAAAATTCAATAGGTTAAAAATGTTTATCTATGAAATACTGTGCCACGGCATGACAAAGGGGTGAACTTAGGTGGAGCTCATCTTCTTTTAGCTGCCAAATCAGACTATTACCTTAGGCATCCAATAGTCAGAGAAGGTAATCACTTCAAAATTGCCTGTGTGACACAGGAAAATTTCTGTTCTGGCACTTGGTCAGACAAAATGAAATGTTGCTTGGAAGTGGCACTTAATATTTGGCATCTCTAGGCTATGCTGATGAATCATATGGATAAGAAACACACTGCCATTTAAAGCAGCTCTGTATCTAAAGATGCCTCTTCATCTGCAAGTAAGTTAGAAAATCAACATTTGGAGCCTACTTGGCAAGGTAGTTAGTCAACTTTAGTATAACATATGGGGAAACAAGAAAAGCAGAAAATTGTAAATATTTACTATTGTCCTTCAGTTAAAATAAATCAAAATAGCTATAATCACCTTTCTATCATCTGATAATTCTGTTGCTTTTACTGCTAGAAAAAGAAACCAATTTTTGACAGTTTGGGACCATTTCTCATGTCAAATCAAAACATTCCTAAAAACCAGCAACACTAATCCATCATGTTAAATTTTGTTGGACTTGGCTGTAATGTATGTATTCAGCTAGAATGCATACACATATATATTCTTCCATTATACCCATGCATACACAACTAAAGTCAGTTCCCTTGCTGAATTATATGACTCTTGTAGAGATTCCATCATTGGAAGAGGGGACAAATAAGGAGAAACAAGGCTGGAGAATGACAATAGTAGTTAGTAGTAGTAGTAGTAGAAGCGGCAGTACAAATTTTGGCTGCACGCATGTTTGTGAAGGGCAGGAAAGCAGCAGGTTATGGGCTCATTATCAGGAATGCACAAAGGCACTGTGAGTGCTGCACACCCTCCAAAAACTGACAAACCAGAGGAAACTGAGCAGGGACAAACAGCAGGTAGTCCTCCTTAATTTATAAAGCATGAGAAAAGCACAACTGGTTACCCCTAAGACCCAAAAGGTGAGCTTTGCTCTGTTTTGCTCTTCCTTTTCTTGCTGGCTTTGAGGGTTCTGAACATACAAACACACAGAACTGCAGTCAATTCACTGTGACACTGGAAAGCTGTAGAGATATAAAGACATTTCTCTGCTTGTAACTTACATATTTTTCTCCTGGTTTTGTCTGTTTGAACCATGGGGCTATATCTCTTTCAGGTCAGGAAAACAGCACATATTTCAAAGGGTTTGAGCTATGTGCTCAAGTACCATCCTAACAATAAAGATCTCAGACAACATCAGTTAAACTGGGAGTGCACTAATGAGTGCTCTCAGAAAATCTAGCCTAGAAACAAGCACAGTGCTAAGATCACAAGCAGCAATAGGACAGACATGTTTTGTCTACTTAACCCAAAGAGCAGAATCTGACTCATATTTAGCTCAGTACATGGGAGAAAAACCAGGTGCACGAGTAGGAAATTATGAAATAGTGGATTCAGGCTGGACACCCAACAACCTTTTTGGCAGAAAAAATTCTCCCATATTAGAAAACAGGTCTCAGGAAAAGCAAAGGAACCCTTAACATTTGACATAATTAAAAGAAAGAACAAAACACACTATAACATATGCTGTTTGGAACAAACAGCATTGGCAGGTGGACAGAGTGGATGATCTAATGAAAGTTTATTTGCCATTTTTTACCTGCCTGATTCCATAGAACAGGAGAAAAAAAACAAGAGGGTTCATAAAAATGGTTTCTAGCTACTAGGTGGACTGGTATAACAAATCCAGGACACTTCAGTCCACAGATAATTAAAAGGTAAAAAAAAAAAAAAATTCCTTTCATTTTGTCATTTAAAAGACAAAGCTGCTTTTTAAGTGTCAATTCTGAGAACATTAAATAAGAGAAAACCTCCACTGCAGATGCTTGAGAAAGTGATGTAATTTTTAACAAGTACTGCAATCTCTCGTAACACCTCTAAGCTGATGGATCTTGTCCAGCATTTCCCTGTGGTGAGGTACATTTCTTACTAGCCTCGTCCTTTTAGATCTTTTTAGGGTGTTTTTTTCATCATCATGGGTATGTCAACTTCATGATGTTTGCAGAAATCACAATGCAGATTCTGCCATGTCAGATCTAATGCTTCTGTTTTAAATACAAAAAAAACTAGATTTAAAATGCAAAAATAGCAAAAATATCTTATAATATAGCTATTTCTCTATGCAACACCTTTTGTGATCTCAAATTCCATAGGTTGTTTTAATCTTAGCACTGAGCAAGGTCTTTTTAGTTTATCACACAAGGCAAATCCTTCCACTGCATGAATACATTTGCTGTGAGGCTGTTGTCTTTCATCACAGACTGCAGCTTTTCTCTCGGTATCAAAAATATCACAGCCTGTGTGGTACTACATCTACTCCACTTGACAATCCAGGCAACTGTTTTAAAACAGAGAACTCTGGTCTGAACAGCACACGAGAGACTACAGAAGTGCTGCAAATGCATTTTGATGACTCTTGGCAAGCTAAATGCTTAACTGTGCTCCGGGAACTGGGCTATAAATTATGCTGTCAAGTACTTTCAAGGGCACTCTAATGACAACCACGTACTGCCAGGGAACAAGGCAGTTCCCTTCCTTCTGGCCACAGAATATAGAGGCAAGGAGGTGGCAGACCAAGCTGGTTCACAGCAGATACTCCTCCTCTACCCTGAAGACATCCCTTGGCTAGCAGGGTCCTTTACAGCCAACTTCTGCTGGCATGCCCAATGGGGAAATTTTTGATAATACATATTTATTGAAAAAACATTCCATTAGTTCTTTTTAAATATGCCCTTTCTTTAGCTAGTACAGAAGAATTACTACTATTCTCTGGCTATTTACAGTCATTTCCCATTTTTCTTTTCTTCTAAGGTTTTAGGAGCTATCATTGTTACATTCATTTGTAACCTGCTGTTATACATTGTGTGTGATATAGATGGACAGTTTTAAGAAACTGTGGGCTAAATCAAAAAGTAATTCCCGTAATTTTATATATGTAATAGCACTTACAATCAAGACTCCCGTAACTCAGTAAAACACCTCTTTTCAAGTAAGATTACAATCCAAATGAATTTTTATTTTAATATTCTCTTTAATAGAAAGAAAATCTGATGCAAATTTAGATCACACTCCATACATTCTTATTGGAGCTACCTGTGCAATTTAGGAAGAATATTTTAAAAGAATGGGAAATAAATATTCAATGAAATTTTCTTTGATTCTTTCTCCACCACTTTTAGCTCCTATTAGAGTCACAAACAAGTCAATTAACCTTCCCACGCACCATTCCCCCCCACAAAAATGTGCATAGAACTGCCTGCCTGTTCTACAGGAGCACTAGGAATTTCAGAACATGCAAAGCTCAGTCTAACCCACAGGCAAACAACTTCCAGTGCAAAGATGTTATATAATTAAAGATATGTACTCTTAGAAGCAGCCAGCATCTAATGAAAATTTTCAAAATTAGTAACAAAATGCACACCCAGTGCAATAATGCCCATATTTAAAAAATATATCCAAAAAACTAGGAAAAATATGTTGCAGTCTTGCAAAGGGCCCACAATTAGCTGATAATTTAAATCCCTCCTGTGTCTGGTATTCACAGTGCCCAGCATTTTACAGGTTCAGACCACCCAACAGTGCTTCTGGCATATGGGATATCCACATCTCATAAGCATTCATGACTTATTCACTGAAGGCGTGTGCTCATTTCCGTTCTCCCTTTACTAAGAAAAACATCATGGGAGATAAACGCGGATCCACATGAAACTAAGCACTTGCAGAAGAAGAACATGGAATAGCTATTTTCAGTAACATTTGTTAATATTCTGTCATTTAAGGTGGATAATCAGTTTTAAGAAACTAAATGAATGAACAACAATAGACGGTGAACACAATAATGGTAAAACTTGTGGGTACTTTCACAAGGCCAATATAGACAACTGCAACTGAAAAGAAATGGAAAGCAAGGTAAGGTATGAAGCAAACTGGGTCAAAAAGCTGTCCCCACAGCCATGAATACTCAAAGCATAAATAAAACCATTATGAAATTCAGGCTCATGATATCTAATATCTCATGGGAGTATCTGGGAAGAGATGGGAGAAGAGAGAAACAGCACAGAAATTCCTAATTCCCCTATATATTTAATACAGAGCAATCTAAAAAGAGTCTTACCTCAAGTTTATATGCCCTGTCCCTGCTGAGGGGCTCCAAGGGAAAACTCAGGTTATTTGCTTCTGCCAGGGAACGTAAATCAAAATAATACTTGGCATAAACACTGGAGGGAACATTAATATTGAACTGTAACAGCTCAAGAAACTGGCGTTCCAGCTCATTCCTGTGGAAAGGAGATAAATATGGACACATATTTCAGACTGTGCATTCTGAATGTGATTTTACTTTAAATTGCAAATGGTAAAAACCAAGTTAATTTTTTATTCTTGCCATATGCAATTATCCCAGCCTAAGGTTTGACCTTCTTTACCAAGTTCTATCGGTGTACTCACACCAACGAGGAATAGGAGAGATGCTGCACCTTGCAGCTGCTACTGCAATGCCAATCAAATGCAGATAAAAGTTTTGCTAGTGAAAAGGCACCTTCATCAGTTTAGCTAACACAGTTTTGGAAAGAAAACCTAGCAGGGAAAAACATTTCTCGTAGTTTCTGCTTTACCTCCACTAGGTGGGTCTGCACACACAGCAATGCCACAACACACATACCCCTGCCCTAAATTTGTCAGGCTCCTCTCATAAACACTGCAAATTAACACATAAATCACTGAAGAACATATTTACTCCCTGCACCTCTTCATAATCAATTGTTTAGAATTAGTCATGAGAAACCCAAATTCTTCATCATACTCTCTTTATGAACAGAATAAAGCAATTTTTCCCTTAGACATGCAACCGAAAGTCACAGTCGTGCTCACATGTTTTTCAGCATCTAAACAAAACATGTTTGTCCAAATACCTGATAGGAACACAGCTCCTGTTTGAGTTCCCACCCTGTAAAACTTTAGTATACAAATACATTATTACCTACACCAATACATTAAAAAGTACATTGAGAAATAACTCAACTAACAAAATTAAGGACTGGAAATTTTCATGAATTGTTCAGATATCCTACTTAATACTTATGCAGGGACATATGATACATTCAAAACAGCAATTTCAAAATATGAGAAATAAATAAAAAAAAAAAAAAAAATAGGTGGTGGAAGCTATCAGTGTTTGCTGAAGAGCCCAGAGACTGCACTGCTGTGCTTCCAGTGGGCATTGACTGATGATTACGTTGTCTTTAAGTTACATTTTGACTGCTGTGCAAATGTGCAAGGAATATGAAATAAAAGTTGCACAGTTGGCAGTAGAAGAGGAAGGATCTGAGGATAGAAAGTACTAGTACAGTAGTTTTTTAACACTGAATTATTTTTCTCCTTCTCACTCTTTACCCTCATATAATTCTTACATCATAAGCATTGTCCTTCCTTATCCTCACTCTCTGTGCCAAAATTCTATGTTTATATAATGATAAATGCTAATTAATACTAAAAGACTAACTAAAAGCTGGATATGGAGACTTTGGCTTAAATTCTCACAGTTGAAGATTCCAATTTAAAAATCCAAGTAAAAAAAATTATAGAAATAAAATCAAAATATTACCTTTACATGTCCTTTTATACTGCCAAGATTGTACATTCTGCAAGCTAAGCCTAAAGTTCTATGTTAATTGATAATATAAAGCCTATTTTATTGGAAGAAGACATTGTCAGTACCCTATTTGAAGAGTACCCTCAAAAATCTCAAATACACAGCCTCAGTTTCTTATTATCCCCTATCTACAAGATCTCAAAGTTGGATCAATAGATTAGCTACAGGTCAGATAGGACAAAAACATACACATATTTCTTACTGAACTTATGTAATTTAACTAACCACCATACCCTTCTTACCTCATACATCTCCCTCAGACTGCTTTAGCATGTGCTTTCCTGGTCCATTCCTCAGAAATTCAATATAATGCCACATACATGACTACAGATACCCACTGCACTTCAGTACTCCCAAGTTCTCCACTCACTTTTAGGCACAGTTCACTGCACTGATGCTGACTTATAAAACCCTGAAAGGTCTGCTTGATGCTTTGCAAGATACACTTATGCTAAATGATTCACACAAATGGAAGATTTTGACCTAGATCTTCTGCCTTACTAATACAATGAAAGGCCCTGTCTTGCTTAGAGCCAGACACTTCAAAATCATCACACTGTACTGTCCCAGCTAACTAAAATATAAGAAAGAAAGAAAAAGAAATTCACCACATTGCAGATAGAAGGGAAACAAAATTTGGAAAACCTGACAGCAGGAACATAAGCACCAGAATCTTTGCTGGGGGATTCACACAGAGCCCTACACACAAAGCCCATGAACTACATCACCAAGTACATACAGAGAGCTTAGGCTCCCCAGAGGCTTCTGGGTTTCCAGTTTCTGAGAATCACAAAGTCTTTTAAGGAAAGGATAAGACACTGAAAATCCTTGAGGACAAGGACTCATCACAGTTTGGCTTAGGGAATGTGCAGTACAGAAAAGGGCTGATGTGAGCACAGGTCTGCCATGTGAGTGTTGGTGTTATATAGCTCAAGGGCAGCTTCTAACAGTAGCACCATCACACGTGTTTGTCAGAAACAATAATCTCTTTTTCTGTTTCCTTTTGCACTGTCTTCAAGAAAAGCCCTGAGAATTATCAATTTCAAACCTCACATTTATAACCATTCCTGATTAATACTGTCATATGGCACAGTGAAACCTGTGACTCTGCTTCAAGCTGTTCAGCACTGCAGCTCAGGTCCCAGCTTCAGGAACACTTTAAAAGCACCCAGATTTGCCTTGGAGGAGAAGTGAATGGAGGGAGACCCTTAGTGCTACTGAATACTCAAAAAGCAGGAGAAAAGGATCAAGGGGAAAAATTTAACTTTGCAAAATCACTTAGATTCCACTTAGTCAGTTAAGGAACCATTAGCAAATTATTCTGCATGGAATAATATTGCACACAGAAATGTCAAGGGCCCGATTTTGGTTCTTGTCCATCTTATCTCCCTCTTATTTTGGAAACCTCATTCTGTCTGGATTTTTAACATCTTGTAAACTAATGCAGCAGGACACTGGGGGGTGAGGGGGGGAAATGCCAAAACCCAAAAGCATCCATTTTAAATAATGGCAATAAATAACTGGGTGATCATCTAAAGATCATTAAGATAATTTCCTTTCCTGCCTTACATATCCATTTACATCTGCATGGAGAATGAGCATGACAGTAAATTATGCTGACATGAATACATGCAGGTTCACTGGATGTGGGGAATTTTATCAAACCATACATTTAAATATTCTGTAGATCTGTTTTCATTATTGTGCATGAATATCCAGTGGTAAAATACACTTCAACCAGAAAACAAAAAAAAATCACATCTTCTATGTAAGCAGCTGTCAAGCCGACCTCATGCCATCTATCAGCATTCACCATGGTTAGATACAACACAAATATACAAACTTTGTTCAATTGATGAAAGAGCTTCCCATGACCCTCACAGACACAGATCTTGGCATTCATTGACAAAGATAAACTTCACTCACATGTCTTCGACTGTGATATCCTTCAGGATCTGGCAGTAATCCACGTTCCACACTGCCTGGTCGTCCCAAACTTTAGATGCCAGTAGAATTGCCCCCAGTACTATTCGCTTCCAGTTTGCTGGACAAATATCTATCTCTGCATAAGTTAAGAGTCTTTCAAGATATACCTGTGGAAACACATCAAAATCAATACTTGATCTATTTTGCTACTAAGTAGAAATGAAAAAGAAAACTATTCCCATTCCAGCAATTCTAAAACAGTATGCTGTTAAAAATGCTTTCAAGAAGATGATTTTATTATAAAAGTTGTAGTTTCACATGCATGGCATGTTAATGCAAGGCTCAAAACTGGATGTGACAAATCCACTTTAGTTGGCCTTTGCCTTCTGATCCTATTACCCATTTCAAGAGGTCAGACACCAGACTCCAAAACACACCATTTCTTATTTAGCTGTGATTTCCCCCTGCCTGCCATCCTAAAGCTGAAGAAAATCTTAATGTTATGTTATAATACTGTAAAACAAAATATCACTAATTGCTAAAAAATTTATTTTCCTTCTTAAGGAAGGCAAACTGTTATTTAAGAACAAAATTCCAAATTATGTGTCAAGCCCATTAGTGAAGATGGAAGTTTGACTTTTTATTTAGCAGATCATTCTGAAAAGACTCTGACGTACAAAATCTGTTATGGTGAGACTGCAGAAACACAAAGCTCAGTAAGAAGGTGGCACATGGATCTCCCTGATGTCTGCACTATCTGGGGGTTCTGTGCAAAACACTGTCTTTTGCTTTCCCGACAGCCTGTGTAAACAAGCTCCTTACACTCTATATCACACAAGGCAATTTCTCAACTTTGCAAGCAAAACTGCTCCTCAAATAATGAAAATACAGCATTCCCTGGAGTCATCCATGGGAAGCAGAAAACTTCTTTAAAACAATACACTAATGCTGAAAGCTTCTTAAGCAGAGAGCATATGTAAGCTGTAATATTATGCCACTCAAATTAGCAGATGAATTTAACTTGCTTCTCATCAATGCAGAATTTGACTCTCTACTGTTAATGCAAACCTTTTAAACCTCAACTTTTCACATACAGTTTTAGCAGATTTATAATGAATACTCCACATTTATAGTATATATATATATATAGATAGATAGATAGATAGATAGATAAATAGAGCATACAAAAATCACAAAATATATCTTTTCTAATGTACAGTTCTAGCTTAGAAAGAGAAAAAAGAAAAACAACTAAGTAAGGATTTTGTCGGGGCTGAAATTCAAAGGCACTTAGAGAAGAAAACATAAACAGGTAAGAATTATATTGCAAGGAAAGACAGAGAATCACAGAATAGTTTGGCTTGGAAAGACCTTTAAAAGCCATCTAGCTTGAACCCTCCTGTCATGGGCAGGAACATCTTGCACTAGACAGGTTGCTCAGAGTCACATCCAGCCTGGCCTTGAACACTTCCAGGGATGGGGAATCTCCTTCTCTGGACAACCTGTTCCAGTGTCTCACCACCTTCACAGTAAAGAATTTCTTCCTAACACGTAATCTAACCTCTTTCAGGTTAAAGCCATTTGTAGCCTGTTCTATCACTAGAAACCCTCTCCAGCTTTCCTGTAAGCCTTCTTCAAGTATTGGAAGGCTCTGCAAGGCATCTCCAGAGCCTTCTCTTCTTCAGGCTGAAGAGCCCCAACTCTCTCAGCTTGTCATGGGAGAGGTGCTCCAGCCCGCTGATCAGCTTCATCACCCTCCTCTGGACTTGCTCCAGCTGATCCATGCCCTTCTAATGTCAGAGACCCCAAAGCTGGATGCAGCACTCAGATGAACAGAGCAGAGGGACAGACTCCTTCCACCTGCTGCCCACGGTGCTTTGGATGCAGCCCAGGACACGTTTGGCTTTCTGGGCTGCAAGAGCACACTGCCAGGCCACGTCCAGCTCCTCCCCAGCCAACACGTCCAAGCTCTTCTTGGCAGGGCTGCTCTCAAGCCATCCTCTGTTCACATCCTCTGCATTTTGTGCTTGGGATTGCCCTGACCCACGTGCAGGACCTTTCAGCTGGCCTTGCTGAACTTCATGAGTATTGCACAGGCCAGCCTCTCAAGCCTGTCAAGGTACATCTGCACAGCGGATGAAATTACACCTCAGTAAAAAGGCAGCATAAACTTGCCACTATTTTCCCACCAGCACATACTTGAGAAATCAGAATTAAAAATTAATCAGGAGTTTGAGAAGACTCTATTCCTACACCTACTTCATTACCATATTGATGCATCTTCCAATAGCATGTTGAGGGTTGTGAAAAATCACTCTTGCTTCCCTGGTGATAACTTGGGCTTGACTCCAGATACACTGTTTGCTGGAACGAGGCTCTTTATCATACTTCAGTAAAACTGAGGATGATAAACAGCTCCCTATTAGAAAGGCACTTAGTGTAGCTTTCAACTCCTTTCTTGAACATGCCTTAAATAAGCATTTATTTTGTTCGCTTGCTGTGGCCTCCTTTACTCAGCTTGGGTTTCAAGTATATACTCAAGTAAGAGAAGACAGAAAAAGAACAAGACTACTTGCAGCAAATACTTGTTAAAGTTAATAAGGCCCTCAGTCAGTGTGAGAACTCACTGTAATCTAGGATTTGTGACATCATCAGTGTACCTTTAGGAGACATTAGTGTAGGTCTTCAACTTTTAATCAAGCTCACCCAGCCACACACACAGTCTTTCTTCTAGCTGTCCCTGTGTCTCTCTCCCAGAGAGAACCCACTGACCACAGATTGGGAAATTCAGGCTGGTACACACTTGAGCTGTTGCCCTGCTGATGTACAGCAACCTCATAACAGCAGCACACACAGAGCCAAGTGAGCTGTCTCCAATGTAAATGTGCCCAAAGTTCAATATTTCTGATAAATGGAGCTGGTTTCATTTCAGAGCATTTCAATATACAACGCCCTAGCGGGACACAGTTCCGGCCCACAATGTCCCATGATGGGACATCAGAGTAGGACAGGTAGAGTCTGCCATGCACTCACTACTGCAGGGGGTGCTTCTGGCTGCTGCAAAGATGTGCTGAATCAGGAGAGACTTCTGGAGAACAGCCAGGTGGCTCTCAGCCTGTTTGAAGAGGAAGGCTGGTGGGGTGGTTAATCACTACTACTCATCCCAAACAAACTCATTGCGGGTGGGAGAACACCACCTGCTTCTGCTGGCAAAAGCCAGTGAGTCTTCCCACACACACACAGGGAGGCATGCTCCACCTCATTAAAAAAAAAAAAATCACTGAAAATGCTGGCCCTGTAATGGTAAACGTGAGGTATGGAAATATCATCTGTATGCAATAATGTCTAAACAGTGTCTTAGACACAAGGGTCATTTTCTTGAATACTGGTTTTGTATCAAACAGGAATTTTGAGTGTACTATGTGGTTCAGTGTATTTTTCTCTTGTAATGAATTTCACTGACCTAATTTTCAAAAGCAAAACACTTTCTACATCTTCTTCAAAACTAGCTGCTATGAAGTAATATAATAAAGTTGAAATTTAAACAGTCACAATAGAAAAGAGTATTACAACTTCCACCTCAGAATGCTGGAATAAATTGGCATATATAGCAAAAGACAAAAAATGCAGAAGAAACAATGTGAAAAAAAGCTATTTTTCTTTCTTTTTTTAAACATAAGTCTAAGAACTATCTGTCTTTTTGATTATTTTGACAGGTGTTCTTTTATGGAACTAGAACTAAAGGGCTTTTAGAGTCTAGAGGTTAAAATATGATTTGCCTCCACCAGCTTTTAACAGCTGTATCCATGCTCAAGAATGGAACCAAAGCTTAAAACAAATTGAAGCTGTTGCACCATTGTTACTTTTTTCCAATTTGCTTAATCCCTTGCAGTGCCCTCAGCTTTTGAGGCAGAACTTTTCAGTACTTCTCTAGTAAACATTCAAAAGCTGGATTCTCAAAAGACTCAGATTTATTTTGCTTTAATTTAACAACTAGTTCTGCTCAAGCACTTTCATAGCATCCAAGAGTCATCTTCATCACATTTATCATTGCTCACTTAGTTCCAACTGTATGTATATGTATTTTTTACAGAATGATAACAAGACTGCTTATACAGATTAAAATTACTGATGTGACATGAGCAAAAACTTTGAGTGGTTTCAGTCAAACAACACACACTTCTGAATTCTTTCCAGCTGGCAAAGAACAAATACAACTCAGTGTTAGTAACAACAACACTACAATATTCAAAACTCATTTGTACCATAATTCAAATCCTAGCTGAAACGAAAATACAATTCTGACTGGGAAAACGCCAATGGCCATTGGTCTGTCCATATATATTTATTTACACACTCAATACCTCATAGTCTGGTACCTCCATTATTAGTCTACATTCTGCATTTGGAAATGAATCACCTGATTTCACATGACTGTCAGTCTAACAAGCTTTGATGGACAACATCTGCACCTCATTGGAGACTTTTAATAACTAAGCACACGTCAGAATGCACACTGCACAGAGTTAAGATTTCAAAGGAGCAATATTGCATTATTATTTTCCATCTCTTCCCACAGACTAACACCCAGCTTTCACAATGACTGACCTTTATATCAGCAAATTATTATTTAAACATAAGTGAAATCTATTTGGTGATTTGCCTCTGTTAAAAATTCATTTATCTGAATGAAAGACTTTATTTATACTAATTAAATAAAATTACCACTCCATGTGTATAGATAATCCCAAATTGGCTGGAAGTTCAATGAACTCTGGAGAGGTTCATTAGCTTAGATGTAGCACCACAGGAATGTAGTTAAATGGTTTCCAAAGCCATTTCAGGTCCAGCAGAAGTACAGAACTGATTTGTTTCAGCACATATCTTCAGCTCTTAAATCTGACGAACCTGAAACAACTCCATGCTGACCTAGTTTGGATGCCTCTGATCCTGACTCCCAGGGCCTGGACTTGCAGTGGCATGCTAAATAGCATTAGGCCATCCATTATAACCACTAGTCCTGGGGGGCTTTTCTTATCCAAACACAGAACTGTAACATGGCACAAACTACCAGGATCAGCAACAGCATCCAAGGCCCAGCAGTGCTGCTCCAGCAGGGCCACTGCTGAGCTTGAACTAATCCCCAGGATGGTTATGTGCAGGTGGGTGAATCCATCCTGCTCTTCCCAAGTGTTTAATAGTAACCAACCACAGTATCCTGTGTTGTCCCAGCTACCTAAGATGTCAGGCTCCCCATGATCCTGGATAGCAGTGCTGGTTACACAACATTCCAATCAACATAAATCGTTTGAAGAAACTGAAAACTAAAGATAGCACTGAAGAGTTCATTTTTAATTAGTGTGAAACAGCATCTCATGTTTCCCATCTCAGAGGATATTATAGCAGACTTTGGACATTATATAATACATTCAAGTAGAAAGTTAAAATACTGGAGAAGTTTCTTTCCCTTTTTTCCCTTCTTCAGGAGGATACATACCAAATGTGAAAGTGTCAAATAATTTCATTTCAGTACTTCACAATCACAAAAACCACTCATATTTAAAAAAAAAACTATGAGGTTCTTATAGAAGTTTTGCTTCTTTTTGTAACTTCATCTTGAAGCTGTTCAACATTAACTTCCAATACTCCACTGACATCTCTTATCACATTGGTGTTGCAGTCTAAACACTAAAAATACAGTAGTTCTTTTTTTAGGCTTCCCTAAAGCAATGGAGAAGGTTTTTTGGGGAGGTTACGAACTTTTCATCTTCAGAGAAACTCAAAACTCAACTGGTCAGGCCCTGATCAGCCTGGTTTGCTTTGAGAAAAGGCCAAACCAGACATGATCCCTAGAAGTCCCTTCCAACCGAAATTACTATGCAATTATATTTGTATGCAGTACTAGAATTTCCTGTGGTGCCACACTAAGAGGTCAGGAATTGTGTGTTGCCCCCAAGGAAGCTGAGTGGAAATCTCAGCACACTCAAGCAATGGGCAATCACCGAGGAATGTCACTGACATGACTAGAATAATTCTGAATTTTGAGGCAGCAGCAAAAGCAAAACATTATCTTCTCCCATGTAGTTTTTATATGGCCTTATGTCAAATTCTATCTCTTATTTTACCAATAAAACTCTAGTGGCTTAAATTATTTCTCACTTGATTTACATTGACAGAAAGGAGACAATGGCTTTGCTATTTTAATTACTATAATTGAGAATCTACAAATTAACCTTTATTTGCAAACACCTCATTCCCTCCCTCATCAGGTAACCCACACTGTAAATTTCAGGAGCACAGAGTAACAAAGACATTTCCATCCCAACATATTATGAAGAAATACAGAGTCATGTCTCTCTAATGAGAAAACTTAAGTGTGTCACAATGCCTTGAAACTGAAATGATATCTTTATGAAAAAGATTATAATTGGTAGCGGGTCTCACACAGCCAAATCACGGCTCTAATCCAATCCCTAAACTGCCATATGCTCTGTTCTAAGCTATCAGCCAGTTCCCTACCACGACTCTCCAGAAATAACCATAGTTTGCAATTGCCCAGCTGGGCATTTAAAATATTCCACAAAGGTTTGGTGCCACCCATTTGGTGGAAAAGGACATCATATCATTGTGGTCCTTGCAAATTCATCCCATTTTTACTTCTGAGACCAAATGGTGAAAAGAAGTAACAAAAGCAGTCACAGAACTATAAAAAAAGGTGAACAACTGCAAAGTACCATTACAGATATTTATAGAAAGCACAAATGGAACTGAGAGAAAAGTTACCCATCTGCAGGTTTGCCCCTTAAATTACTCCTTTTATGACAAATACTTATAATCCATGTCAAACACACTCCAACTGTTAGGCAATGTTGACTTTCCAGTCTCAAACTGGGATCTTATTCATTCTTTGCCCACACAGAAGCCCAAGAGGCATCAGCAGATTCACACTCTTTGAATGCCCTCTTTCCTTGCGATTTAAAAAGAATTCCCCCTCAATGCCCACCTCAATTGTTCTCTTTTCATTAAGTGCATATCCCAGCAACTCTAAGGCAAGAACTAAGTAGATGTGTAAGTATTAACTGATAATCACTCATGTGTTGTACATTGGGCTGCAGTCAAAAGACAAGACCAGCCCTAAAACCAGGGGCCAGAATATCCTTATCCCACCAGTACCCAGAGCACAGGTTCCTCCTGGCCTCCTCCAGCGTGTACCCTGAGCCATGTGCAGCTGCCAAGGAGCTCAGGATCGACAGCACAGGTCGAGGGACCTTCTCTCTACACTTTGGAGACCTTCTTCTCATGTGGCCAAGTGCTGGGCTTTGGCACCTCCCCAGGAATGCTTGAAGATCAGACAAAGGTGGACACCAACACCAGCGGATACACACAGCTCTCCTAATGGGTTCCTTACACAAGACAGAGCCCGGCTTCACTGCCTGGCCTTGCTCACACCCAGCCACACTCAGGCTGCCTCAGTCACACCAGGCAACAAGCACTGCTTTGGATTGTACTCCAAGGTCTTCAGGGAAACCGGCATCTTCCATCAGCTGTGTAAAGTTGGAGGTTACACTGGGCCAGCAGAAAAGGACCTCTGCAGATCAAGTGTCTCTATGGACTCTGGAGACCCTTTTGTGTTTTTCTTTCCTTTTAAACAGGCATCGGTTTTTTTATACATCAGTTGAAATATACTTTTTAAATAAAGTATTTTATCAGCATTCAAAAGTAAGAACATCTCAGTGAAAGGAAACCAATAAAAAAAACTTTCACCATTCCTCCAAATACCCAGAAAACAAAACAAAATTCTCTGCAAATACAATAATTTTCACAATACAGCTCAGCAGTATTCTCTCTTTACCTAAGTGCTGAAAATGTGACCAAATAATACAGTAAGATCTCAGGAACATCTGGCTGGATTAATTAAATCCCTGTTTTTCATAAGGAGAATTTATCCTTACATACTTCAAATTTCAAATTTGCTAATATCAAATCCCCTCAGTCATACTATGAACTCTTTAAGGTATTCTAAAAGCATGCTCCTCTGAACTTCTCAGAATAATTCTGCTCGTGTACTGTATGTATTTACATATCACTGTATCTGATCTGTCTACAGCATGCAGACCCAGCATACTTGCAAATGCAAAATGAAACCACTACGGACACAGAAGTATATTAAAAGAGCCTTAAATTTGGCCTATTTGCAAAAAACTCAGGAAGTTGTGCCAAGGCAAAGCAGAAAACTTGAACCATTCTGCTCTTCAGGTCTAGTTCATAGGATTGTTTTCACAGAACAAAAGAACAATGCATAAATATTTAATTGTCTTACATGCAAACACTGTATTGTTTTCCTGTTCATATGGGTAACACTCCTGTTCACATTTTTATTTGCCATCCAATTAGTAGATTAACACAAGTACAACTTCCCACCTCTGCACTGAGGGAGATGCTAAAGAGGAGACAGGCATTTCTCAGTTTTAGCAAAGGTGGGAATACTCTGGTGCAAAAGACTTTTTTCAATAAGTCAGGTCACAGAATACAGTTATGCTGATCACTGGGGTTAGAACCACTAGTCACAAGCTTTAAATTAGCAAAACAATTCTTAAAACTAATTTTATTCTTATGGTATTATTTTAGAATAAATAATGTGAATTAGCATTTAATTGTTTCAACCTGAGGTTTTAATTTTCTACCTATCAGTGTGGGAAATCTCTTGGCAGCTCTGGAGGCTATGTGAAAATTAAATTTTTAGTTTAATTATAAATCGGTTTTGCTGTAATAGTGGAGGCTTTAATTGAAATGTTTTAATTAAGTACTTGAAGCCACACAATGCCAGCTTTTTGCTGCAGAATAGCTTATCTCAGTCTGGAGTTTCACACTTACTCAGCTCCTGTGCTGAACACAGACTGCTGTAGAACTGATTGTTACTGCTGCTTTTACCTGGTTAATGCATGTATCAAGACAAACAGAGGGTGCATTCAACCACGCACCTCAGACTATGTTAATAATGTGGGCAGTAAAAAATGGTGCTTAGAACTGCTTAAAAATAATTAGAGTGAGTGAAAGGAAGATAAAACTGTAGCATCTTGTTCAAAATGTCGCTGATCCTCACACTTCTTGCCTTCTGGCAGTCCTCCCAGGAGGAACAAGTGGCAGACAGGGCTATCAGATTGCTCTCTGATGGACAGCCAGACTATGGCAAAACACAAGCTTCAGCAGGGAATGCTGATCTCTCCTTCTCCAGACAGGATATCAAAACTGAAAGCACTTGCAAGGTTCATAAACAGCAGTATCAACATTATTAAGATTTCAGGAGTGTGGGAAGGGGGAAAGGGTCACTTGCTTTTTCACAGATGGGTTTCCACATATGAGTATTTCAAAAACACAATCTGTGTCTGGGGCCTCTCCTGATGACACAAAGAAATGGGTTCTAGAAATACAGAAGAAACTGAGAACAGCAGCAGCAGAATTTCACACTTGTAAAACACTATGTACAAACTCTGAAGATTTCTGGAAAGGGGGGTCAGGCAGGTGCTATTATCCTGACAACACAGGCAAGAATAGCAGAAAATGGTAAACACTGATCACCTGCCCCAAATCTATCCACAAACATCTAAACATCTGCATGGCTGCTCTGAGAACTTGGCTATGATACATTTTCCTGTTACCATTATACTGGGTAAAAAAATAAAACCCACCTAAGTTTTCAAGCACTAACAACTATGGAAACTGCTTCTGGAATATAAAATATTAACTAAAAACATTTATACTTCAAAAGAATTACTTGCAAGGGAACCACATAAGAACCAGAAGAGGCAAGGAAGTAGTTATATAAGACTTGTCGGAAAGAAATTCACATGCATTGCAGTATCAGAAAGGTAATGCTATTAAATAAGGGAGAAAAAAGCTCCCTGTCTTTCTACTAAACAGTGCCCTCACTGATCAAATAACTTAAGACTGAATAACAGATAAATACAACAAGGTATTTGACAGTGAGTTAATTATATTACAGAAGAACATACTGATTCATACAACATATCTTGTCTCCAGCAGAAAACACTTATGAAGAAAAGGAAGAAGGACAAGCACTTAGTACTAAGTACTACTTAGTACTGCAAAAGAGACAGGCAAAATGTCATTTCAGAAAACAAATATTGGCTGTCAAGCAACTAGGTAGAGTAAAACTACAAAATGGAAGGGTGGAACACTGGAGGGTGTTTCTTGCCGTATTTCTCTCATATTTCTGTTCTTTACTGGCTAGTACAACTCATTCTGGCTTTCTGAAGGAGAAAAGCCTGCCAACTAATCTTAGAAGCCAAGGGAAATAGATTAACAGAGGAAATTAGTAGGCCTGGGCTTCAAAATTCACCTTCTCCAATTTCCCCTTCTTCCATCTAAAATGCATAACTAAGCTGTCATGAAACCACGTGTTGTAGTGGTAAAAAACCATTTTGTTATTTTAAAATCTCTGAGTGAAGAACATGGCCAAAATTGTGACTGAAAGCTGAAGAGACTTGTCAGAATTGGCAGGATATAAATTTCAAGAAAATTAAGAAATTCCCAGCTGGTAGAGATCACTTTAGCTCTTTTAAACCACATTGCTATGCTGATCCACACCTGCTGAAAATTTGAACCTTCTTTTGTGTTGTGCTATTTTTAAGCAGCTAAACTTCAGACTTGAGTACAATTGTTCAATCCCATGACAAGTATAGTGGAAGTAGAAGAGAGCCAACATGTCCCAGTCACTTACTGAATCCTTCATGAGCCAGTCAATTCTTATTGGCGCTATCAAATCACCTACAGCTGTTCCTAAGTCTCTCCTGGAAGCTGCAGAGAGACACAGCAAACCCCCCAAAAGCTGAAGACTTTCTGCTTTTAACATTCCCTCATGTTCAGACCACCTATGCCACCTACATTTTCTATGAGTCACCTTGGTGGCCTGTAACACTCTCAACTCTGTGAAGGACAGGACCTCAGGTTTTGTGTCACATGTTACCCAATCTCTTCTTCCTCACTTACTCTACCCATGAAATGAACTATGTCATCTCTTCCCATTAAGAAATTTCCTCTGTCTCCATAGTGAGAAAAAATTCCCTGGCAGCACCTAGATCTATGAAGTCATACAAACGCAAGTTTTGAGAACAAAACTGGGTCTGTCAGATGGCTGATGTCATCCTTCAGACACTCACCAGGGTGACAATGGCACATTCAGCAGTCAGTTGAGCAGCACTGAACAACGTCCGGACAAAGCGGTAAATCTGTTTCTGCTCCGGGTCATGTTTGTCATAGTCTGGTGGCACTTCGGATTTCTAAGGAAGAAATACTTCCAAATAGGTGACTGAAACAAAATGAAGCAGACAGAAAAAAAAAGACAGTTCACATGAAAGGGAAGGAGAGGCAGATGAACTTACCGAAAGGGGATGAAGGTTTTCATCAAAAATATCTAAGAGCATTCTTCCGTCTGTGTCCCTAAAAGCATTAAAACCAAAGTACTGTCATTATCTGAACACAACAGCACACAACCCTCACAGACACAAGTTCAAACTCCAACCATTCAAACTCCAACACTCCCATGCTGTGGGGTGCTTAGAACCACTGATGAAATGTAATTTTGAAATAGAGGTTGGACCTACTCTGCCATAAGGCCCTTGTGTAACATGAAATTCATATTACAAAACATGCTAAAACACTCAGCTTTCTGTGGCCAAGATACAAAACTGTTGTGCTCTTTACTGTTAGGCTTAAGAAGTACTACTACAAACTTGATAAAATCAGCCCAGCTTACTCTCCTTTTCTCCGTTTTTTAACTTACTCATGTCCACCCCTGAAATCTCTCATCTCATTATTGCTTCTCCCTCCTTTATTACCAGCATTGTAAATGCTTACTAATATGCAATGCTATTTTTACAGTCATCTTTTACTTAATACATACATACTTTTACTTTATCTGAAAAACCCTATTATACTAATGAATTCTGAAAGCCAAAAGAAACACATACAAACAAAAATTCAGACAAAATAATATTCCTATTCATTGGTTTTATTAGAAGTTTCTCTGAAATCCCTGTAGCTCAATATCAGCATGCACGTTGATGCAACTTCACAAGCCTAACATCCAGGATGCAATATAAGATTTTTGGTCTATATAACTTTGGCAAGGACACTAACAAACACAAAACCAAGAAGTATAACTGTACCAGAACAGGCACTTTCTGGACAGATGCATCAATGTGATCTACTTATTACAGTTCCATCTTTATTTTTAGCATCCCTGGTACTCTGATCATACAGTTAACAAACAAACCGCTGAATATATTTTCTATCTTTACTTAGCAGCACGTGCCTCTCAGAGCATGCAAACCACAAGTTTTACAGTGGACTCATGTCTGCAAAATAAATTTATTAACTCAACATCTGAAGGCACCACTTTTTCTACTAAAATTGAGGCTAACACTGGAAAGAAACACATTTTTAATATAAAAAAGAGCACCTAAATTAAAACAAACAACAAACTAAAACCAAAAACCAACAAACAAATTGGGTGACTGGAGTAATTACTAGAAAATTCCTATCAGCAAGAATTCTAGGCCAGACTCTTTTAACCCTACCTAAAAAAAACAGTATTTAAATGCAGAAGTAGTCTCCCTGAAATGATTGGTGTGCTACAGTAAACTATGGCACTTCACAATGCAAACAATTTCCTATTTTATTTCTTCACATTGTAGCTGCTGTATGCTATGAAGTCATACCTGACTGTCCTCAAAAATGTATTTAAAAAAAAACTTGAGAGGTTTTTGTCTTCAGTACAACTCATACTGTGCTCTGTCAAAAATGGACCATCTACTGATTACCCAAGTATTCTTTATGGTTAGTTTGCTGGGGTTTATTTATTTCTTTAGCAAATTCACCAATGCTTATGCATTTCTTCAAAAACAAGATGGGTATAGTTTTTTATCACTTGTTGAGTAGCTAAGACAACAAAACATGAAGAAAACTGATCAGTATAACCATGACAGGAGACACTGGGAAAGGGAGGAATGATAATTAGAATGTTACAATCAAATGATGTGTGAGAAACATGTGAAGAAATATTATATTTCATGCATTAGATTGGTGAGGGTTTGAAATATTAGGAAATAATTTTGGTTTAAGTCTGCTACACAGGAGAACAGGACCAACTAAATACTGTCTAAAACGAATAATTCTCTGGAAAAGCAGATGCTTGATTCTTTTTCTGTCAAAACGAACCTTAAGTCAAAGAGTTACAGTGGTTTCATACTCCCCATCCCCCATAATGAACCAAACTCTCCCACATACATCAACAACTTCCTTTTCTCCTATAATAGCAGGAAACAGAACATATGTTTTGCTCTTGCTGTTTCAGCAGCAAGCACAACTGAGTGCTGTTATCACATTGTCCCTCCATTCCCAAATCAGAGAGAACCCAAGACCCAGCAGTTGTTTCACACCCCTCATTTCAGAGTGTCTAACTGAGACACACGAGCCTGGCTCCAGCATCACTTGTCTGTCCCAAGTGCAGGCACATCACTTCCCCACCCCAGGCACATTCCAGGGAAAGCAGCAGCAAGCAGTTTCCTGAATCAATCACCTCTCCATCCCAAAAGTGAAAGGACAGATAACAATTTTCCCAAGAAAGTAATGTCAGAATGCATTTGTTTTCAAGATGCTGACACAGTACTCTTCATTTTATAAAGGTCTGGTCTCTCTGTCTACCAGTTGTAGGTCAAATTTGCATCAGGCTCTGCAAGCCCACGAATGGGCATAATTTACTGCAGACAGAGATCAGCTCCCTGGCAATCAGCATAGATGGCCATGCACACTGTGGCTCTGGATGCCCCTGGCTCTGGATCCTTCCTGCTCACTTGCAAACTCTTATACTGAGGTTTCTCACCCTTTGTACTCTCTAATGTGCCTGATTCTCTCAAGCCTTTTACTCAGCTGCCATGCTACTTAGCAGAGCACTTAATAATTTATTTCCACAAAACTTTGGAGTCTGATTATCTTTGAGATCTCTATTATTTAGTCAAGCATAGCAAAAACCAACTAGCTAACCAAACTAATCCAGGGACCATGGAAAAAGTGGGGAAAGGACCCACAGATGGATAAACAAGTAATCCAAGCATGACCACTCATGCCTTATTTCCTGGTAAATGAGATTAAAAGTTCAAGAGAAGATTTCACTCCAACTTTTCATTTATCTATTGCCATGTTTCAGTCCAAGACCCACTGATGTCTTAGAAAGTCTTCTAAGAGCTTTCAGCAGGAATCAAGCCCTAAGCCTTTCTGCTCTTGTGCACATTTAAAGGATTCTCTTGAGTTGTCAGCCTTGTTTCAAGAAGGGTGATGGGTTCCACTGACCTGAACCATGGTCCTGAATGACGTACCAGCTGAACTTTAAACTCATGAGTAATTCCTTTTGTTCTAGCTGGACTTCTTATAGTCCAGAAGAAAAAACATTTAAGTGGCTTGATAAATCAAGATCTAAGCCAAGTTCTCTGAAAAGGCCAATTGAAAAACCATGGACGCTGAAGTCACTTAAATTATTTATATAACCTCTCCTTAGAAATGTCAGGAAATATTATTTTAGGATACCATGACGTATCATGAGGACAGGGAATTTAAGATACAAAAGCACAATTCAACATGAAGAAAATTCATATATGTGCCAAGTTACTTTTTAGAGAATCTTTTTTCTATTCAATTTCAATCAACTTGAATGAGCAGAGATCTAAAACATACTATACCAGGAGAGATAAGCCAGGACTGGCTCTGTTTCTGAGGCATCTTGAATTACATCTGTTCACAATGCCACTCTTACTATATAATTCATCGGTTTTATTTCAAAATCCTAACTGATTACTGATATACACAGTTAACTTTACAAAAGTGCAACTAAAAATATAAAACTGAAAGATACTATTCATATTTTTTTACATGTAAGTGCAACATGTGCAACAATGCAAACGTGCCCACTGCATATATAACCAAGCACTGTATCATCAGAGCTTTTCAATGTTGAGCTGTACTTCCATTTATAATGGCACTTAATGCTCCAATTTTAATTTTTCTATGTAAAATAATACATATAGGAAATGCGTTCTTATTGCTAGCCTGTAAGTTAAGAGAACTACTACCCAAAAACATTTTGAAAGAAATTAAGCATGGATTTTTAGGGTTTGAGCAGTTCACTTGTTTCAATAAAAGATATGTTCAGTACAAGATTCCACAATTCACATACCTGTTTTTGATGTGGTAATATATTGCAAGAGCTACACTGTAAAGAAAAATACAGAGTTAATATCTCAGGACTGCCAAATTATATTTTCTGTCATATTGCATGCAAATTCAAAACTTAGCACAAAACATGACAAACAGTATATGGTCAACAGCCTATTTTCTTTTGTTCACTCTTAGATGTCAGGAAAACTGCTGTAAACAGGCAATTTTATAATATTTGTTTTGTACACTCCAACTACATCCTTTTTACTAGTAATTATTTTACTTCATAGTATCATCATATTCATATTATTTTCATATTTCATGTACCAAGTTGCACATACTTTCCATTTAATGCCCTACTCCACAAAACCCAATGATTATACTCCTACTGACTTCCAAGGCTGAAGACAAAGCATCACGGGCATTGGACATTCTCTTTAGTTTTGCTGCCAGGTTAACACAAAATGTTTTAATCACCATTGGCTTATGATTGCATATTGAAATCCATTGCTTGTGTCTGTCTTTATATAGCTGCTCAAACAGCAGACTCCAGTAACACACTCCTACAGTTTTATGGCATCAAGTTACTTATTTTAACTCAGGAAAGACGACTCCCTGAATAACTTACTGCATTATGCATTTACCCTACTCTTAACCACACACCAAAGCACCCCTGTTTATATTCTGCACACAAAGTGTCCTTGTATTCACAGAAAGTTAAGATTTTGATTACATACATAACTAACTGATCTCATTCCCATTTGAGATGGAACAAAATTAAAGCATGGATTCTTAGGATTATCCTACAGTTTCCAGCTCCCAGCTCATGCTTTACTCACAATACGTTTTTATTGAAGAACGAAGCCGAGCCAGCACTCTCCCTACTTATTGCAGCAGCATAAAACCAATCTAAGCTAAAGGCGAAAGAGGATGGAGGAGGGAATTCACTGATTCTCTTTGTAGACAGTTTGTTTCATCAATAATTCACTGTAACACACTTATGTGTTATACTAATGCAAAATTTCCCACTTTTCCGTAAAAGGCCTTTTAAGAGTCAATCTATTGCTCTCTGATTTTATTCCAGAATTTTTACATCAAAACTGAGATACTGCATGTTAGGAAAATAATATGTTTGAGCTAAAACTCTAGCAGAATTTAAAAATATTTCAGGTTTGATTGGGGTTTTTTTTTTGAACAGCCATACAGTAGAAAATATTTTTCTTGGTTAAAGTAAGTATTTTTTACTAAATTTTTATGAGGTTTTACCTATTATTATTTTTATTCCATGTATTAGAAGTTCTTAGATCATACATGCTTTTTAATTTTTTTTTTTCTACAGACACATATTTAAGGAATCAAGAGACAGTGTGTACCATGGACATTTAAAGACTACAGTTGCTACTGAACACAAGAAAAACACACATTTATGAATGACTTTGATTTGACAGAAAGATATTAACAAAATGAATTAATCCTAAAATTTAATTTTAAATTATGCCCCTAGGAACACACTTGCAGTTCCAGTTCACTTAATGAAAGCAGATGCAAGAACCTATGTGCACAGCTCTGCTTGGTGCCCATATGGCTGCTTTTGTAACAAAATGTCAAATTAAGTTTAGAAAATATTTACTATTTAGAAATCTGTATCAGAATCTGAAAGTCTCTCAGGGCTCATCCAAGTTTCATTCTGCCTTTCATACACTGGTTCAGCTGGCACTGAGAGTGCAGAAATGATGATTATGGAGCTTTCCACCACCCTATCCCAGCCACCCCGACTGCTGCAGATGCTGCAGTGGATACAGTAATATTTTAAACACATCAATGCATAACATGACCTAGAAGAGATAAATAAGCTGAGCAAAATGCCTCCCTCTTAGATTTACCTATGTGCAATAGTTATTTTCCTGCAGAGACTGCAAGGTGTGGGGAAAAAAATGAAGTTGTACTACAAAAGCAATAATCCTACCGTGTCCTCACCCTTCAACCTGTTAAATGTGCAGCCAGACAGAAGATGCAGAAACTTTGCGTTCCAGAGTTCAGTTTCTCACCCTCTGTAGTCCCTTTTCAAGCTCTCTGAGCCCTTGCAGCTTCCAAACCTTCCCATGCTGGCAGCCTGGCCTCAGCCCTGCAGGACCCCTTCCCCATCCCAGCACTGGCTCTTCCAGCTCTTCTGCTCCCCACAACTCTGCCCACGCACCTGAGACTCTCCCAAACACACCACCCTTTTCCCCACCACCAGCTCGTCCTTCTGTGTCCTGAAAATGTGTCTTGGCTGCTGCACCTGAGCCCATGTCTTCTTCCCATGAGCCATGGCAGTTCCAATACAAAAAGAGACCCAAAACCCACCCAAAAGGCTGCACTTATTCTGCATACAAAGGATTTTAGAGCAGAAGAGTATGAGATTCAACAAGGAAAAAAGCTTAAACACCTCAGAAATGCAAAACCTTTTTCAAGTGTTAATCAGAACTATTTTTAAGTTAGTGACAGAAACCTGAAGAAAAGACTATATTCCAGGCAGAAAGAGCTGACGAGGAATCAGGCATCAGTTTAACTACAAAACTGTTCTCCTCTCCCCTCTTTTTCCTGTAACAGAAAAATTAAGGACCGTCTTAGTGACCAACATTACAAACTCCTTTGGATGTGGTAGTCTAATAGATTTGTCTCTCATGTAAACACCTCTGCAGCAGAGATACTGTCTTAATAAATTTTTGAATTTGCATACACCAAGGTAACCAACCTACAGACAACTCAAGAGAGGCTATCAGCAACCATTAACAAAAAGCACAAAATGCCTGAGCATTTGGTCTCTATTTTCCCCTTACTGTACAAAATGTAAAGAACAATACTCTACAAATATGAATTTCATTTCTCTCCAAAAGTAAAAAGGCACCAGTGAAACTTAAAATGCTCATCTAAGACATCACCCAGTAAGTCTGGAGCATGACTGATGAAATAAATTTATTACTTCAAAAACTAAAACTGAAGCTTGCTTAGTAATGGTTTATAAATACGTATACATAAATACACACATAAAATGTAAGTGCTAACAAAAATAAATAAATTGTAAAACCCACCATTTGATGGTATACTTGAGGTTTGGTTGACTGACCGTGCTGTCATCCAGGAAAATAGTGGAGCAGGAACTGTATTTCCTTCTCAACTGCCCAGGAGGATGCTATGAAAAACATGCAAAAGAACAATGGCAATTATGTAATAGCAAGGCATTTTTTTGAGGAAATGTAAGAATTTAAAAAAGACAAATTTCTGTCTCTCACAATGACACACACAGTAATGTGATCACATTTGGAAGCAGTTCAGAAAGTTCAGAAATAATTAACAGCGCAAAAGTCACAAAAATCCCTGCCAGAGACTTGCTAATGTTTTCAAGTCCCAAATCCCCTGCATCCCTCCTTCCCCAAAACCATGCAAAAACTTTTCTGCAGGCTTACTCAAATACATACATACAATTGGAAAGCAAAGATGAATAAGACCTATATTTTTGTCCTCATTCCAAAAGAGTAAATGGAAGAGTGAAAAAGAAATTGTGTTAGCAATGAAGACCAGTTTAGCAACAGATATAAAACCATGCTTGAAAAAAAAAAATTTAAAACCCTCAAAAAAGCTAATAGAATGAAGTAAGGGAAAGAGGTCTTTACAGTAGAACTACAAAATTAATAAGGAGAATTCATTAATAACAGATTGTTATGAGAAAGGAAGAAAACTGATCAAAGAACAGAAGAAAAGAGTATAAGCAAATTTTAAAAACCCACATCTTAAAAGAAAAGGCCTTCAATATATTTCAATCCTTTTTCTGCACTACCATAGAAAAACATTGGAAAAT
This sequence comes from Vidua macroura, assembly GCF_024509145.1. Classification (NCBI taxonomy): domain Eukaryota; kingdom Metazoa; phylum Chordata; class Aves; order Passeriformes; family Viduidae; genus Vidua; species Vidua macroura. The sequence goes on from NC_071571.1 coordinate 13,226,487, forward strand.
TCAACCAAAAAATTGGCATTTGAGAACTCTATTTATTTCTAAACATTTTTTTGCTGAGAGAGCTTCTCCATCAGCTAAGAGCAGCCAACACTCCACCAGGCTAAAGAGAGCAGTTTCAGTCACATCAGCTAATAGCTCTCATTGTCCCTAATCGTCTTTGATTCTATCTTGGCTTATTCCATCTACACTAGCAAATAACTTGACCAAGAACCTATGTCAGGAAAGTGAAGATCAGTCAAATTACACATTTAACTCACAACAGAATAGGTTTAAAATTCAGTTGACGTATCAACATGGAAATTTTAATTCATCTTACAATTAATGTAGTTCCCAGCATTTCAGTGGAGGGACCAATGTCAATACCATCAGCGGAATTCAGAGGTATTTACCAGCTCAGAGCAACTGAGTATCCAGGATACAGTCCTGTGACTCCTACCTCAGTACATCTTCCCCTGCCCACTTTCCAAAACAGATATTATTACAAGTGCCAGCATCCATCAGTTCACCAATGCTCCTTTTTCAATAGGCAGCTGACTTCTTAGCAGCATTCACTACACAGACAGATTCCTGGTAAAACCCACACACATCTAAGTCATATTTCTGTATTTCACAGCTATGAGTGAAAAACCACACAGTCTCCTGTTAATAGAAAAAAACCCCAACATTTTCTGAAGCTGCCACAATTGTAGAAACATTATGTTCAAATTATCTGAAAGCTTACCAACAAATTCTCTCAAGGTCCTTCACTTGACCAGTAAAATTGTTGGCTGAACTGCTTTTCTTGGAAGCAAAAAGGTTTACTGAGAAAATGAAAAATACCACTTTTCAAAAATCTTACAGGACTTCAGGACTTTGGAAAGGTACTTTGTAGTACTTTGAAAGCTGACAATCCATCTACCTTCCAAGCTACTGTATGTTAGGCAAGAAAGAGAAAAAATTAGAAGTACTGTGAATATTAATGTCATAAAATTTATTATCTAGCATTGCTGCACACAAGAGAATTACTAGGGGACTGGTGTTTCACAGCCCTTATTCTACCACAGTTTAGTTTACATTCTGCATTAGTCTGTTGAGTACCTTCCACAGGCACGATAAAGACAAAGCATCTTGAAAACAATAAAAATGAGACTCTAGTGGCTGGGGAAAAAAAGGGAGATGTACACACATCTCCGCATTGTTATTAAAAAAAAACAACACATGGAAAGTTTTCTTTCTGCATAATAAGTGTCAACATGCTTTAAAGGTTTAGATAAAATTTAAGATAAATATACCGGATTTATTTAAGGGAAGCACAATTGAAAAACAGAAAATAACTCCGTAGCAACACCACTATCAGATTTAAATTTGCCTATGTAAACAGCACTCTAACATTTGACACACGTCAATAATTAGAGCAATGCACCTTATTTCTGAAACTACCACATCACAGAACTCTTCTTGGATTTTCAGCCCACATCACACTTCGTTAGGCTTGGAACTTTTCACACCTCAGGAAAATACGTGGTGTCTCATGCCTCACTTTCTGTTCACAACAACTTGGCAGGAAGGAAAACCTGTCCTAATCAGAAGAATGGTGCCAAGTATAAAGCTACATCCTTGGGTAAATATACACACACCTCTGCCATGTGAATAACTGACCTGTCAGGACTTCAACATTCCCAGCTTCTACTCTGATGTCCAACTGCAGCCATATGATGCAGCAGGTAACAGATTTTTCTGCTTTTTCCAATTGCTGGAAAACACCCTCATTTTCATATTTTATCTTGACTAAGCTGGGAGACATCTGAAGTCCCACAGTTCAGTCAAACAGACTTTTCTGAGCCTCCATAAAATGTTGCACAGGAACCTTCTCCATCCTTGTAAAGGACAAAAGAGGTTACTGAGTATCAGCTCAGAATTCAGCACTGTCCTACAGACAAACTCCCTTCTGTGTCCATTTCAATGGGATAGGTCCATGACCAAAATTGTACAGGAGCTTAACACCTTTGTATTTCAAATCCATCACAGCTGACCACAAAAATACTCCCAATTAGACAAGTCAAAGAGACTCTAATTAAGAAAACAAAACAAAACAAAAAAAAAACAAAAAAAAAACAAAACAAAAAAAAACAACAACAAAACAAAACAAAAAAAAAAACAAACAAAAAACCCAAAACAAAACAAACAAAAAAAAAAACACCAAAAAAAACCACCCACAAACAAAAAAACAAAAAAAAAACAAAAAAAAAACAAAAAAAAAAAAAAAAAAAAAAAACAAAAAAAAAAAAGAACTGAGGATGACTATAGAGCTTTGGAGAAATTAGCCAAATCATCTAACGAGATCCTTCTTAAATTCTATCCCCCCATAAAGCTGGCACAGTGAAAAAGACAGACTGGTACACCTCCTTTTGTAAATCTTCGTATGCAAAAATGAGCATAGGACACATGTGAAGCCTTGACAACCTCTGCTATTACAAATATTTACTAATTCAAAGCACCTCACTGATATGAAGTGGGATTCATTTTACATGTATTTTCAGCAGCTGCAGTACTATTTCTGTAGCCAAGAGATTCCGTAGATGTCACGCCTCTCAACTTCAGCAAGACTTCCAACTTCATCTCGCATAAAATTCCCAAAGGGCAAACTAAGGAAAACGTGGCAGGTAAAAACTACTTGGAAAATTATATTCTGGTCAGTCAGGGATCACTTTCAAATTGGAAGGTTGAAGTAAGGGACATTCCACAGAGGTCCAGTCAACTCCACATAAAATACTGACCAACAACTTTGATCACAGTATCAAAGTTTTTTTTTTTATTGCATTTCCAGCTGAGATTAACTTGCAGAGGACATTTTTCTTTAAAAAATGCAATATATCAATAGACTTTATAGAGCTACCAGGTATGCAACAGAGTAGAGCACCCATCCACTCTGCTCCACTGGAATTTTATGTCCAGTTTTGGACACTGTATTTCAAGAAAGATGAATTTATTTCAGAGTCTGGAGGACAGAGAAGCAACATAAGTCAGAGATTTGAAAAACTTGATTTACAAGGGACTGTAAAGGCAGGCTGGAAAGGTTGTCTCCAGGAACAAAGCAAAAACAATGGCTTTAAAGTCATGTTGAAGGAAGTTACAAAGAAGGGGACGTTGTTCTCCATGACCCTTGTGGATGGGATAAGAAAGAACAGGCTTATATTAAACTATGGAAAATTAAGATTGTACATGAAAGTGTGAGAAGAGGTGATGGCAAAAACATCTAAGCCATCACCTTTTTCTAATAGTAGGGATAGCTTAAATGACTTGAGCAGTGATAGAATCTCCATCACTGAAAGTTGTAAAGAGATAAAACAAACAGGCCAGGAATAGCTTAGACACAAGCTTCTCTTCTGCTTCTGGACAAGAAATCAGACTGAACAAGCTTTTGAGACAAATTCTAGACCAATCTTCTATCATTTGATGGAGAGGATTTGTAGCTCTTTACTCCAGAAGCAGTTGCTATTTTTCTCATTTGAACCAAAGACATCCACTAAGAAACACTGACATTATAGGTCACAATGAATATTAAATACGTGTTTTGTGGAATTTCTTTCTTAACAGGAAAATATGTAGAACAGAAAGCTCTGCTTTATGACTTGCTATGTTTTTGAATGTGTTACAGAAAAAGCCCTAAGAGATCAAGGTTCAGTTTCCAATAATGCAGGTGTTCCTAACTCTTAAGACTAGCAGTTTTTTCCCCTTGCACAGCAAGTACTAAGCAAATATCACTGCTTTATTTTCTTCCAGCTTCATCCTATAACACTTTCCAATTTTCCAAATCCTGTGTGTTTTAAGATGTTTGAACTACAGGTTTTTACTTGAAGTTTATATAAAAACATTTTATCAGAAATCTAACGGCTTGGTTTGCCATCAGATTCATAAAAACACTACAGAATTGCTTCTAGGCACCTGCTTTGAAAGGGATCATAATGAATTCCTAACTTTTTCACAATGAGACTGTACAAAAGAGTTAATTTCTCTCAGGAAACATCACTTAGAAATTAAATCTAAATTTGTGGGGAAAGAAGAAATGTTACCATTTATTTTGTTAAAAGTAGGCACTTCAGAGGGGTTTTGTGTAGAAACATCTAATGGATGGTGCACACTGCCCAAAACCCACACTCAGAATTGACCAGAAGGGCCAGCTCTGGCCTCTTCAGCAGCACTAAGGTGGCTCTCTGCCCTGATGCTCAGCAGGATTCATTTATTTGGGCACAACATTCCCCTAATGAAGCTATTCAGCTTTTGTACCAGTGCTGGCTCTCAGCCAGTCAGCTTCCAGTTTGGCAAAGCAGCTTCAGCCTTTTCCAGTGTTCTTTTGCACTTGTCCATCAAAAGATAATTTGGAGCTTCTCTACTAAATAATGATAGTAGTTTCTCTACTCCCTGCAAACCAGGTGTAAGTTAGTGCATGATTTTAAAAGGTCCTATTAAATAATATTTTCCCCCATGGAAAAACTGAGGCTTGCTTGCACCCGTCTGTACAGACATGGCCATTAGCTTCCAGGCAGTAGAGGCTGGCCAAGATGCTAAAAGGCAAAACTGGCACATTAAAGTGCACATGAAGCCAAATAACAACAGTAAGCAAAAATACCAGGACTGCTTCTGACTTGGAAAAGGGAGGTTCCTATCTTGAGGATCTTCTGTTGCTTCAGGACATGATTTCGTTTCGACAACATTTTTTCACAGAAGAAACATGATTTTACAGGTCAACAAAGCACTTCCCAAATCAAGCAAACCATGCAACACCATTCTCTACATGGCTCTGCAAAGTTCTGCACTTATTTTCATCTTGCATAATGCCAATACAGCAAAATTGTCTACCTTTGGTGTAGATATATTCACCAGAACAAAAGTAATAGGAAACTGCACCAGTATGTTCATCTTCCTCTGCCAACAACTGCAATTAAAAAAAAAAAAAAAAATCCAGTCCAACTACTCTTAAGTAATATCCCTTGTTCCTCATGATTCACCTTTGTCCTCAGCTGATGTTTCACCAATGTCTGATGAAGTCCAAAACTAGCCTAGCTTAGACTAGATCTGTACTTGCAAGTTTTTGGCTCTCAAAGCTCATCCTTACTCACGTCAACTATAGAAAATTATGTCACCAAACCACTGAGCTCCTGAGGGGTTCAGCAATCACCAGTAAACTCCTCTGCAGCATATGCAGGCCCTATTTAACCACTGATAAAGCACCCTGTTTTACAAACGTGAAAGATTAAATATTTCTTTGACTGTTAAAATCAGCTCAAAGGCTTATATTTACAAAGCGTGTAATTGCTACTGTTGTGCAATTTCACCAGAGGGACTTTATTACATTCCCAGCAAAGCAAGTATTACATAGCCCCTTGTAAAAGAATTATCCTGTATGTTCTCATTCTAACTCAAAAGTTAGCTTTTGTTCCTCCCCATAAAAAAGTTTATCATTTCATACATCCTAGTGCCTTGAGGCTGACAGGAGAGGTAAAATTCTTTACCCTAGAAGACAGGAAAAGAAGCTAACTAAAAGACTTCAGAAAAACACATTTCAAACAGTAAGTTTAGGTAAGGCATTAAAGAAAACCTGTTAATTTTAACTTACTAGATGCCTGGAAAGAATCTTAAGCTGCATCTACTAGGAATGGCATCAGTGTAGGGAATCTGCTAAATGGACCAGGTGGCCTATAAAGGCCCCTCTAGACCTGCTTTTTTGTGATTGTGCAATGGAGAGGAGCAAAGGCCACATTAAGCAATCTCTAGCCGAACTTCAAGAGCACCTGAGAAGTCTCTAATCTATCTTTCTATTTATCTTGTTCTTCTCTTCAAGTAAGGAATGACAATTAAAATATCTTAAGGAATTTGGACAGCAATTATAAGCCTCTCCAATAGCCAGCCTCAGGCAGTCCACTTGAAAACAACATCTCATGTTTTATGTTGTGCTTTGCTTTCACAGACTAAACTACTTTTTAGACTATGTTCCCATTTCAGCATGTATCTTATTTACTCATTAATCACTAGTTGAAAGTGTTTGATTATCAGTCACATGTCCAGTAGTTTTACAACATAGAAGCAGAACAGCCTCTTTATTCAATCTGACGAGAAGGTTTGGGAGCTACATAGGAGTAAGTGCCATACATCATTCCAAGCATGCAAAAAGGCTCACAGAAATTGTTCTTGCCTCAGCACCTACAGCAAAAGACCCAACTGTTCTCTGCAAGTCCCCATTACTGTGTCTGGGGAGAAGCTTCCCCTGATGTGAATCTCCAAAGGGTCACTTACAAAGACCAGGGTTGTGACATGAGTCACAAAGCCCAGTAACTTTTCCCCAGGATGAAGAAAAAATATTCTGGTCTCTACACAGATGTTAGCTTTTCTACTTGGACTGATAAAAACAGTATTTGTTTGCTGGAATTTGAACATCCAGTTGCCAGGTAGCAGACAGTACAAGCCAGTAGACAGTCCAGATCCCTAAAAAAGACAATGATGAAGGGATGCTGTTGCTACAAGGCTGGCAAAGAGTCTCCAGAATAAAAAATATGCAGAAGTGAGACATTACTTACTTTTATTTTCTTTCCCTTTTCCTACCCTTTATCTTCCTTCAGAAATACAGAAATATATGTGAAAAATATCCCTTATTTTTAAGGGGTATTACTGCTCATAAACATAGATTCATTTTAAGAGTGTATCTCGCCTAGAAGAGAAGTAATTACTTGGGCTAACAGAGCATTTTCTCCTTGTCTGAAAGGGAAAATTTCTAGAAAAACTTGAAAAAGTAAACAACCTTTTTTCTCCCCTCAGTAGAAAGAACTACCTACTGCAGTAAATAGTAAAAAGGACTACCTACTGCAACCATAACAAAAGATTCACTCTTTCTCCACCACCTCCTCTAAAAACACAAAATGTGTCTGTCTTCCTGTTTGCTTTCCTTGTACAGGCAGAGACACTGATGCAATCTCTCTTCTCTGAGAAAGGAAACGCCCCTATCTCAGTCTGCATCTTTATCCCTCTCAGCAGCTTGACTAAGCAGATTAAAAGACACGTGCACACCAAGGCAGAATAACAAAAACATAAAATAACAAAAACCAGTGACTGCCAGTGCAATGGGAAAGAGAAGCAGAGTCTGCTGCAACTGCTTAGGAATTAAAACAGGCTAGAAGAAAGCAAACAGGTCAGGTACACTGGAGGTAGGGAATTTCCAGCATCATTCCCAACTTGTCATGCGTCTCCTTGGGCTCTGTGGGAAGACTGAGAGATGGCAGCTCCTCCATAGCACTCTGTCAATCCCTCCTTTCATTCTTTCCCCACCCCAAAAAAAGAGCAGCTGCTGGTTTCTTCCATCACACCTACTGACAAGGTGAATCTGAAACATGGCAACTGTCAGCTCTTGACCAAGTGTAACAAACCAAATCAGGAACCCACCATTTGTGTTTGGGGATCACAGGAAATTATTCAGTCAAATAAAATATCCTACAAACAAAAGCAAGCGAGAAAGAAAAAGAACAGTGGTGTGATCATGCTAAGAAAGTGCATTTTTAAACGAGGAAGAGTCAATACTATTTTTTTTCGTAAGTAATATTTCAAAACTGCATTTGTATAAATTACTATTCTTATCTGTTACTACACAGAATTTGGCAAGCAGTTAAAAAAAAAAAACACCTAGCTTTTCTTGACACTTCTCTTTCTAACCAGCCCCCCATATCACTTGGGAGAAATTCAATTCTGCCTGCAAAATAACCAGTTATGCAGATACTGCACAAAAAGATAAAATATTTTGTTGCTCATCTTGGTTATTTATCACAAAAGGAGAATAAGCATGAAAAACAACAACAAAAAAGATGACATTATGGAAAAACCACAAAAGAAAAAAGTGCTGCATTATGGTGAGGAGTTCTTTTAAAAAAAGGCAAAATACTAACACTACAAAATTTATGTCCTCTGGAATGTTTCCTCCAGAGAAGATGTGGAGACCCCCAGCACTTCACATCAACAGGGAAACAGATGAGTAGCAATAGCTCCTGTTAGCACACACTGAGAAACAGTGGAAAAGAACTGATCTATCAATAGGGTATATCATAAACCATTGTACCATGTAAATAAAACCTATCATTTGTCACATACAACTGTTAAATCTAACTAATTCCTTCCATTTCCTCCAGCAAGGTGGTCTAGATAAACCATGATGGTTCCCTGCAGTCTGAAAATCTAAACACAGTTTCCAGTTACAAGTCACAGCTACTCCTACAAAAATGATTACCCAGTTTGTACACCAGGTTTAGCACACTGAAGATTTAGGAGGTGCTGAATGAATACTTACAGATGTGCTGAAGGAACAACTTAAAATATTACAGGACATGTTTGAAAATACAGTTTTATCTATGAGTATTGCCTAAAAAGCTTAACTGACCTGTAAAGACACAGACATGGTAAGGACTTCAGCCTCATAAAGGTTATTTTTAGCTTTGTAATTCAGAAGAAGTACTTATAAGTAGACTTAAGGTAGCAGTAAACCACTGAGGGAAGTTTACACTACTGCAACCTCAGCCAATATTTTGAATGGTACTTAGGGGGTGGGGGGGAACAAAACAAATTAAGAAGAGGTACAGCACTTAGCACATCAACTGCATGTGCTACTATACTGAGCTCCCAACAACACAACTCCTCAGTGATAGGATCACCCTTCCCTTTTGTGCAATATGTCCAGCCTAAGCTAAAAACACTTTATACCAGAGTTTGCACAAGGGTGCTTCCAGCATCTGTAATAGTCATCTTTGTTAATCTGCTGGAGGAATCAGAACTCACAACACAATTTTTACATATGAAATGGTTGGTATTAAGTACACATTATGAAGTTTACAGGAACCCAGTACACTGGCTTTCCAAGTAATTTTACAACAAGACAACAGCTCTGCAAACTACCCTCACATGCACTATAAAAAAAGGGAATGTTTTATAGGGGAATAGAAGATGAGGACCAAGAAGATCTGCTAACCTAGTGAGGGCAACTTTAACGATTTTGTAAGCCTCAGAGAATTCTGAGAAGCCATGACTTCTCAGAATCTTAACTCTTGGAAAACTGAAAAATCTCAGCTTGCTTTGAAAGCCATACAGTAGTTTCAAAAATACTCAACACCAACCAGTTCTATCAACAAATTAAGCAGTCCTGCCCTCCCACCCCACACAGCAGTTCATTCCTGCCCTCGTGGCTCCCTCCCTTTCTGCAGGTGCGAGCCCTGGAGTGAATCACAATTAGGAACTCCACTTTAGCATTCAGCTGAGTCCACCTGCATTTGTGCCCCGATCCAGTTTATCTGGAGCTAGACAACTGTTCACCTCAGCACAAAGAAATGACGTGGGTATAAACCACATCTGTTTGTTTCAGCAGCTGTAGTGCCATAAAATGACAGCTTATATTTCAAGATAGAGAAAAACTTGAGAGCCTCTCCCCATTCACCTTAAAAGCAAATAGCATTTGGTAGACAGTTAGTTCTTTCCCTTCTCAATTTTACCTAGCTATGACTCCACTATTTCAGCACAAGGCTTCACATACTTGGAATCACACTGGCTCCAGGTGCTTCAGCAGTACAAACAATGCTAACTGAGGTGAAGAACCTGGTCCTGTACCCAAAGCAGGCTACAGGGTATTTGCTCTCAGTTTCACTGAGAATTTGATTCAAACAGAAGAGAACTGAATTGAAAAATGCCCAGGGTACATAAGCATATCAGACCCCCATCTTCGTACTCAGCATGTAGCACATGTCAATTACATTTACCTTGCATCAACACTTCAGAACAACTGTGTAAATACCCAATGCTGTAGTTCCCTGCCAATGCAAACTTGCATACAAATGTGATCTAAAGATTCAAGAGTTTCTGTAGTAATAGTAAAAAAATCATACCAGTGTGTGCAGCTCTTTTTCCCAGACACCAGTTACCTACGTGCGCTGGTTGTGAGCATAATACTGTCTTCAAACCAACAGCTTTTTTCCTCTAACTCAATAGCCAAGGCCTATACTTCAGGATCCTGATGCAGAGCAAACATGTGAAGCATCAGCACCCTCTCAGCGATGTGGAAATCACGTGTGATAACTCTCATTTACTGTATAATATAGACAACAAGGAGAAAGCTGCATAGCGAGGCATTTTCACTTACGTGGTTTATATAGAGACTCTTGCGTTTTTCTCTCACTGCAAAAACACAAAATATGATAGAAATATTACATGACTATTTTTCCCGATTAAGCTTCTTATACACCATTTATAATAAAAAGAACAGGAGACTATGTGCAACATTATAATTGCTTTTGCACTAACCAAGTATATTAATATAGCAAACACAGAAGAAACACATTATCTGTATGCAGAAAGGCATTTATGCTCACTAGTGTGGTAATGGGTTAAAATTCTCATCCATTTGGATACTTCACCAGGTGCTGGTCCACATGGGCAAGCTAATATGCAGTAAGCTGCAGTCCAAGGTAGCAGTGGCTTGGCCATTCTTCCCCAGTTCTCTGTGTGGGTACTCCTGTGGGTATTCTCTGAGTAGGTACTCTGTGTGAGCCACCAGTGCCTTCATCCAAGGTACCTTGCTGCAAAGTGGCCTACACTACTTTGCAGGTATGAAAGCACCTCAACAGCTACACCATGGAGTTAGCAAATTCTCATCACAACTTACTGTGCACTAACTCCCACAGAGAACCCTTGAAACCATATGGATTACACCACTGCCTTCTATAATGATCAGGCACAAGCCTGAAACTATTACTCATGTTGGATGTAACAATGAAAATCTATTTCCTTGGTGAGTGTGAACCAGTCACCACAAGCAATGGTTGCAAGTCAAAGCCACAATTAGCCAAAACAGTCAGAAAGTAAATAGCAACAAAAAGGGAGATAGATGTATGAAGTCTAAATTGTCAGGAAAATGCTTATTACAGCTGATTATATATGCTCTTTCATTTTTTTAAAGCACTTCCCCAATTAACTCACCCCATAGAGAGCCTGCAGAGCTCTGTTCCAGTGAAAACACAACATTTAGGATACAACTCTGGAGGCAACTACCACATAAATCACACTGCAGGATTAAAATAATAATGGTTTCATGCTGTAGGTGATTAAATGCACTTTGGTGCATCATGATTTGAAAGCTATGCAAACCAACGCACTTAGCAAAATAAGAGTGTTCACAATGGTGGGATAGCCTGTCCATTCCCTGTTGGATGAGAAGCCATTATCTGTGATTTATTATAAGCAAGCAATCTCACATAAACAAGGCTGTATGTGTGAATACTGTAAAGTAATTGTGTTTAATGCAGACATAAAATGAAAATAAAAAAATAAGAAAAAACTTTGAAAAATCCTTACATAATTTTCCTCCCAGGGAGCAGAAAGGAGAATCACACATGACAGATGTTAGCCATGTCACTTAGAATATGCTCAGATCCACAATTATGGACATTGTATAAGAAACAGAATAAAACAGGAACAGCAGAAAAATTCTGATGATCTAGTAAATTGTTAAACAGCTTGAAATCCTACTAAAACACTGCACTACACTTAAGTTCCACACACCGTATTTATCACCAGCAAAATACATAAGACATCTACAGGGGAACAACAAAATGATGGTGAATACTTCTAAAAACAGCTGAAGTATTTGTCTAGTACCACATATTGCAATGTACAGGCAGTAAACAATTCTGATAAGCTGTGTGCAAACCTACTATAGCGCTTAACTCAAAGTTAACATCCATTAACTGTGAAATTTTGAACACAGTTAAGTATTTAATCATAGTTTTAATCACAAATAATTATATCACATTCAAAGTTCTTCAAATCCTACAAAGACAGCTGGCACATATACTTCAAATTCCAGTTTAATGATTTTTAGTCGCCTTAATTTTTTTCTTCTGTGTTTGTATCCCTTATTCAATTCCCCAAGAAGGTACAATCCCCTACTATCCAAAGCAAGAATGTCACTCACAGCTCAATCCTATTTGCTATTTCCAGTCTCCAGAAGAATATGTTAACATATTTATACACACCCCTCCCTTTTGCCTGCTCAAGCACTTCTTGTGCACATCTTTGCAAGCACCATGCTGACCTCCTTTCCCTCTCTCCCCATATAACAGAAATTCAGTTAGCCTGGCCTCTCAAGTGAGGCATTACAGGAAGGCAGCTGCTTCTTTCTGTGCTTCTGGCTCACTCTGCCATAGTGTAAGGCTTAACTCTCTCCAGAACACATGCCAGTGGGGAGTCAGGCAGAGCAAAAATCCATTCTGTCACAACCATTCTCTTTTATAATCACAATCCCCATTTTAAACAAGGGGAAGCCAATTATTACACAAGGCAAAATGACTGTAAAGAGTCATTCCATCACTTGCCTTCAGTCAGTTTAAAAATGCTTTGCTGCTCACACAACGCAGTACTGTCTGCAGCAGGCCAGACCATCATGTTAGAATTAACCAGTGCTTTGCAGCATAAACTCCTAACTGCAACTCCAGGATTTTGGGTTTCAGATATGGGGTTTTGATGATGTGAATCCCAATAGATTTAGAGTCGTCAGTTTAAACGATTAAATTTCTACTTTTTTTAAACAACATAAAACTTAAAAGTTGTAATGGAATTCTTCAAGTGGAGCCTGAGATGCTGCCAAATTGTCTCAGTTTTTTGCATTCTACAATTGATGACCTAATCCTACTGCTGCAGAAACTTTCAACTGTTATTGTTGAGCTTTCACAATAGGAGGAAAGTATCCTGAAATTAAAAGGGAGTGAGGAAATACACACAGAGGCATCTGTGTGTACATGCATGTATGTATGTATTTTTCATTGTGCTGTAATAAAAACTTTCACTGCGCCATTTCTATAGACTTATTTTAATGTTAATCATATCAGGATTGAAAACAAAATTCTTGAGGATTACAACTATAAGAATGTCTTGCATTTTGGAAGTTGGAATTACCAACCATTGTTGATAACTCATCTATTTTTGTTTTAATTGAGAAGACTGGTCCTAGCTAACATTAAAAAGAGCTTACTTCCACTTCTATCTGCCTATATAAATACAATTTGAAAATCTTTTTTTTCTGAAGCCCATTGTTGCACTGATACTGCAAAATTTAGCCAGTACATTGAATGTATAAAGCCCAATCTAAGTTAGGAGAGGGGCACAGCTGGAACCCACTGACACAAAACAACATTGCCAGCACCTTGGAGGAGCAAACATTGCCTTCTTGGTACCATGAAGAAAAGGCAATTCCATTGTTGAAGTGCTGTTTGGAAACCCTGGGTTAATCACACCCACACACTAAATAGTGCATGGGTTTCCAGTCACCCACAGCTCACTGGCCAAGCTCAGTAAATTAGGGAGAACTTGCATAAAGCACTCACAGAAGTTAAAAACATAACAGGCAATATTCTCTACCAGCTCCCTAAATAGGAAGAATTCCATACATATGATTCAGCACCTAGAAAATTCCCAGAAGAGATGGAAACATTTAGAAAAGCTCATCTAGCTAGGAATCAAATTAATATTTATTGTGACTTTAACTTTTCTGCAGATTCATTGAATGTTCAAGTAATTAAGGGTTCATTCAGACTACTGACTAAGAGGGGCAGGACAATTTATATGCTTAGCATGGCATCCAGGCTTCACAGAACAAAGACAATTAGAAACCACGTAATAAACTGAGATGCCACATCCTGCCTCATTTTCTTCGTTGCTCTTTGCTCACATGTTGATCACAAACAGGTCAAGCACAGCTCCTATGCCAGGAGAAAGCTATAAGCAGTGAGGCTCAAAGAGCATAGGCCTACTAGAAAGCCAAACATGGACTGTCTGAAGATAACATTGCCAAATCACCCTAGCACCTAGTGATGGACTTGGCCATTTCCCACTGTAAAACCGTGAGATGTATGCTCACAGCCAGAGCCAGATCCTGGATGAAACCTTGAATCCTGATGCCACTTGACTTTCTGTGTATTTTAAATGTCCACAGGTCTTATCTATAGAAATATTTTCACTTACAGTCAACAGGAAGGTTTACCAGCTCAATACTATTCAAGTAATGGAGCAGTTATTTGTCCAAGTTAGGTGTTTTCAACACAGCTAGCTCAGCTCTCCTCTTCTACATCATCTGAAGATGTAGAAGATGTAGAAGCCCTACATGCCCTGAAAAATCCCTCTATTTTCCTCTTAACAAGCACTTTATTGCATTTTAGCTAGGCAACATCCTTGAACAGTGTGGTAACTCCTACATCTCCAGCTCACTTGGTTCAACAAAGTACAGCCTAGCAAAATGCTTAGTACTGGGAGCTGTCCCACCAGAACATGATGGCCCTTGGCAATATATCAGCAGACAAATGTTTGCAGAATCCTTTTATTTCTATACAAACAAAATAGCCTTTGTATTTTTTCCAATGCATCAAGGACAGCTGAACAGATCTTACACTCCCAATGATAACATTTCTATAACATTTCACTAAATTCATTGTTCTTACTCAAAAATATGTTCTCTACGTTACTTAAACTAGAAAAAAGCTTCATAGACCAACTCTAGCACGGGTATAAATACTTTTATAAAATCCGTAAAATTAACTCCATATTGCAATAAATTAACTGTTCTTATTACAAATAAGAATAATCATCCAGTCTGGTCAAAATTTTAGTTGCTGAACCTGGGTCTATTCTGTCCTTTCTTTCAACAAGCTGTAACAAGAAACAAGTAGCATCCATTGGGGATTAGACAGTTTCAAAACACAGCAAATTCACTATAAAACAGACATCAATCCTCATAATACAACTATGGAAATACTACCATATTCATTTGCCAGACTACCAAATCAGATTAGTATGGTAAATGGCATCCAAACCCAAATAATTAGGTATTGAAAGAACCAGGGCTGAATTCAGAATGACAATCTCAAGGTCAAAGGAGGTACTCACATAATCAACTCTTCAATTAGGGTCTAAATGTATATCCCTCTTTGTTCTAGTCATGCTCAAAAACTAGCAAAAAATATACAGTAAGTGAAAACTACATTATTTTTCAAGTGATGTGTTTGACACTGCAATTTACTATGTAAATCAAAAGCAGCATTTATAGGCAGCAAAAAGGAGGACAAAGAATTCATGCTGAACAGTCAGAATTAAAATGCAGGAACTACTTTGAAAATAATGTGTTTTGTATCCATTATTCATTTATTTCTAAACCAGCATATCATACATGTCCAATAGGGAACAAAAGAGACACAGTAAATAGCTTCTATTCTACTAACTCTATCAGGAGGCTTGTTTAACCAATGTTAATTTTAGAAGTCATTTTGTCTAGGTATTAAAAAAAAACAACTAAACTCCAGACAAACATGGGTATATAAAATCCATTACAAGAGGAGAAGATGACAGAATGTTTGAGTAGGATGGGAGTTATTTTGTTAAGAAAATCTAGTACTGAACTCATTTACAGTATCATCTAGATCAGAGAAATCCTGGAATGTCTTTCAGCTAATATAAACCGGCATTTTCTAAAAAGATACTTTCTACACATTTTTCAGAAGCCTAATGTTAAGAGTTAAAAAAAATATCAAGAAACAGTTACACAAAAAAATTTTGGATTTAGAGAAAATATTTTAAAAATATAATTATGTTAAGCTTCATCCATATTTGTACTACTGGTCTGACAAGACAATTAGCTAAAAGTGTGACTACTTAAAACTCTAACATGATGCCTCTAAATGCCTCTTTTTGGGGGAGAGGGGGCCATTACGTATTAAAGGACTATCTCATGCATTCTAAAACAGGGTTTAGAGATAACAATTGTAATAAATTCAGTAACCTACCATCTGTTTGTGATTTACTGAGAAATATCGTACTGGCCCGTGGATGATCTGATGGGTTGAATTCCATGTTCAAATCTGGAAAGAAAGAACAGCACAAAAACCATTTATGATTATACAATGGCAGACATAGATTTTCTCATTCTTTTTAGTAACACCAAGTTTACATACTTAAGCAGCTACTGTAAAACATAATCCATCTTGAGGTCCACTTTTTTATCCTTCTTTGCACAAGTGGTTCTTTTTGGCACACAAATTATTTGCATCAACACAGCTTTGGGATTAGACTTCAGTTCTAAGGGCTGCTTTTGGATTAAAACAGATAAAGCAGCTTGAGGAGCTGGTACACAAGAAGTCAGGAATTTCCCACTTACCATCCCTCTCTTCCCACCATGCCCCAAAGCCACAGCTTGGCACAGGAACACAGCTTGTTATATGTAATTATTGAAGAATTAAGTATTACAAACAAATGCACAACTCTCTACATATTGACAGGTTTCCAAGATTTGACATGATTATAAAAAAGTAGTTATTGCAACTGAATGTAAACAAGTAAAATCTAGACCAGAGTGTTTTATGTGGTCAAGATTAGAAAAACATGGCACTTCCACACATTAACACTCTCTTTGCTGTAACAACTGTAAAAAAAAAAAACAAAAAACAAACCTCCACAACTACAAAAAAGAACCCAAAAAACCCAAACCAGTCCTAAAAGATTTACCAGTTACAAATTCAAATCTATCATACATTATACCAACTTCTATGAATGATCTTCCTTATCAATGTTAAAATCCATTGATTTTATTTGTTCCCAAATTCCACTCTATTACCTATTTGCTAAAGCTTACAGGCCTGTATCCACTGGAAAACATGCTACTAAAATAGTACATAATTTTTTAGCATTTCCTTGCTTTCCCAATGTGGCTTTCTCAACCTTCGCTCTCTTACATTCTATCTCCAAATGCACATTCTCTTGCATTTTAAGCAGGCATTTATGTGAGACTACAGAGAAGCACTGATATGTTTATCTTCTGTGATTATCCCAGCATTTCTACAATTCTCTCATTCCCCTTTCATATCCTTATGAAAGCTCGGTAAAACTGGAAATTAAGCTCCATGTCTTAGGCAAAGAAAACAAAGTCATTTTGCCCCAGGGTCAAGTTCTTCTGTCTACAGCTTCCCCTGTAGCTTTTCCTTTCCCTGCTCTCCTTGCCCTTTTATTTAATAATTTACTAGGTCTTCCACTTCCCTGCATTTTTCTCCTCACCACACACATCTTTACAAATGTACCTTCTATTTGTATTTTTCCATTTTATGCTCTCTTGGTTTCCTTTTCACCTCCCTGCATTCTGTAGCCCATGAGATGAGCAGCCTGACATGCTGCTGGAAACCTGGGCACAATTTCTGGAAAAAAACTTGATCTTCTTCCTACAAGGAAGAACTGAGAAATGCAGAAGTGCAACTTCTCAGTTGGAAATGGTCTTCTTATTACTATTATCATCCATGCCACAAAGGAAAGGTAATCTAGGGATTTCAAGGGAAAGCTATTTTGATTGTCCCAGAAATCACAGACAAGTTTAGAGAAGATCCTGAGAATGTCATATTATGTTAGGAGTTCTGACTTCAAGGGATTATGAACTAGAATGTTTTCATGTTGCTCTATGCATCTACTTTAGATATATAGAAGAAAAAATAATCACACATTGACATAGACAATGCTGTATAGACTGTTTTCCATTTCAGGATGGTTTTTCTGTTAAGCTAGATTCAAGATGTTTTTCCTTATATGAAGAGTAATCAGCACTTAAAAATGCAAAATATATTATCTTTTATCAACCTCTTCATCTTTGATCAGCACAACACATCACCAGAAAAAAAAAAAGCCCTTTCTTTTTTAAAACACTACAGATATTTTTTTCTGCAACCATTTCAAAGTACAGAAGTGCAAATTCAGTCAATAAAATAGGGTCAGGAACACAAAACTGAATCCAGCTTGCAAAACACAGAAAACCAGAAAAGCTTCTTTCCTTCAAGCCTAGAAAATTATCTGTTTGAGCAAAAATAACAACCTGGTAGAGGCTCACAGTTTGTTTGCAGGGCTGAAAAGAAAGGAAAACCAATTGCCACATCTTACAGTCAAGTCGCATCTCCCAGAGATGCCTGTGTTACAAGGTGCTATTTTGCAGAAGCAGTAAACCAACAGAGGACTTAAAAGTCTGTCTGAAAAAAGCATTAACTACCAAAAAGCACTGTGTCTCAGAAAACTGTTATTCTTCTGACAGGAGCTGAAAGAAGGCCAGCAAAACCCCATCTCAGCAGCTGCAGAGGACAGTCCAGGGATTTTTAATTATCTCGGCAGAGCCAATGGTCCACAGCCAGGGAGCAACTGTGGCTCCTTCCCACCACTGAGCCCTACAGAGCAGCACACATCCTCCTCTCTCCACATCTCTTCTCTCACATCCTCCCCAGCAACAGCAAGAACCAAACACATCCATCTGTCCTTCTCAAACTGCCTGCACAAAACTCCAAGGAGGAGAACATGGGTATGGGCAAAGGCAAAGCCTCTTATACCCAGCACAACGCGGCCAGAAGGGGACAAATACTGCTGAGAGGGGCTGGCTCCCCACACCCCTCTGATGAACAGCACAGGTCTTGCAGGCAGAAGCAAGCACTCTGGTGTGCATCTGCAACTGGGCCCCTCCCAGCTCCTCCAGGGAAAAGGGTTAGGCAAATCCAAGCATCCCACTTGTGACACCACATCACTCCAGACCACCACTGCTGCCACACTGGAGTATTAGAATGGATGATTCACAACATGTAAGATTTCACTCTCTGGTGGTTCTTAGATGTCTTAATTAATTGCACGGCTTTAAAATAAATGTCTTTCTAAATATGACAATAAATCCTGACAGATTTGTCACTACAAAACACATTACAGAAGAAAGATCAAATGATACACAAATATGTAACGCTAGTAATTCATCACTAAAGGGCATTATCCATAAAAAGGTTAACTCCATCCTAAAGAAAATAGGATATTCATACTGCTTTTGTGTTATTACTAGTTCTTTCAGTTATTACTAATTCTTTCTTTAGCTATTTAGTTATTACTAGTTCTTTCTTTAGTTTTTGAAAAGTACCATGAAGACCAGCCATAATAGGAAAGGTTTACCCATTTTGTTTTGAAACAGTCAAAGATAAGAAGAGCTTTAAACTCACATAAACAATAGTCTATTATTCAAAAGAGAGGAAAATGAGAGCCAGAATTTTAAGTCTCAAAACCTGTACAAAAATGCTCTTCCTTACTAACAGTCTGCTCTGCAACTCATCACAGCCTTCAAATGAAAGAATAACAGTGGGTACTTCTTCCAACAGTTATCCAGCACTTCAAAATAGAAAACCTATGGTCTTGTAGATAGTCCAAATCTTTCACTGTAGCTTTCTTTTCTGTTAAACAGAATTGGAATGTTTTTCTATATATTTTCCAAGTTTGTTCTGGGTTTTTTTTTTTCGTTACTAAAGGACTGTTAAATTATGCAAAATATAATCCACATCCTGTAAACACCTCAACAGTCTTGTACTCCATGAAAATTTCAGGGTTTTTGTCTTCTAAAGATTAGGAACCAAAGGTTTGTGTCTTTGAATACATGTACAAAGGCACATATCTATATCTATAGGTTGACTGATAGTTGCATATTTAAATGAAACCTAATTTTTGATTAGCCAGAACAAAGTCAGACTCATGCACACTTAAGATATCGTATGTCTAACAGAATTCACACAATTTTGGAGGATTTGGACAAAAACAGTTACAAATGCAGGCAAATACACTTAAGATTGCATTCTCTTATTTGCTTAGCAGCAGCCATATAAACAGTTTTTATAATGGCCATTTTGATGCATCACATCAAAATAAAATCATTCTGAGAAAAAAAAAAAAAAAGTAGATTGTGCATATAACTTAATTTGGTACGTAACTGTGCTGAAGTTAAAGACAACCACCAGAAGACCCCACCAAGATTCACCCTGTACACTATGAGAAACTTAATTTCTAAAGCTACAGCAGCTGCATTCAAATATGGCCATAAAAAGAAGAGAGCTGTAAAACAGTTTGGCTTCAGACTTGGGCTAAAGCCCAGGCAAGATTTTAAATCTCAAAACAAGATCTTAAAAAGCATTACTGAGACCAAAACAAACCTGAACACAGCCTCAGTCTGCACTTTTTAAAGAGCAAAGAGTAAGAATAAAATTTAGATGAGTGCAGAGGTGAGCTACAAGAGTGACAGACTGCTGAAAATGCCTTCAATTGGGAGTCTTGATACCATAGCTGAAGAAAAAAGAAAACTGTGAGGTGTCTGCTTTTCACACAGAACTTGATAACTACTGAAAGCTCTCTCCAATCTAGCACACAATATAACAAAACCAGTGAAATATAAAAGCAGAAAGAAAAATTTTCATTATGACCTTGGATGATAAAAGAGGAAGGACAATTAGGCAGTGAAGCTCCACACCCAAGGAACATGCACTACACTTATCTCGATGTTTTCCTTTTTGAGAAGATTGCCTCAGCCAAACATCTTTGGGCTTTAGTCGAGCATGAGTATTTGGGCTCAATTTAAGAATAACTTATGCAAGTTACTTGCTTATGATTCATATGCAGGTCAGATCAGATGATCCCTTAGGCCTCAAGCCCAAGGTCTGTAAAATCTTCAGAAATAGCAATATTTAAATTATTAAGCACAGAAGCTCAGCAAATCCCAGTGGCACACCTGTAAACTTTTTAAAACTGCACCAAGCTCTGCTGCAATTCTTCAGAAAGAGGTACATTTTCAAACTTGTGGTTAGACTATATTATGCAAGATAAAAACAGTAAAGGATGAGACAATCTTTTGTGGCAAAACATGAACAAAAAACCCAACTGCTTCTTCAACTCATGAGTCCTACTGTGATAGGAGAGGGCATGACAAGAGAATTAAGGATGGGTGCTGTAGCAACTAACTTCTGAGCAATATGCATCAAAGCTTCTGCGTGACACAAACAGGAAAAACCAACAGTCACTGCCTTTCTAACAGTGCACGTGGGCTGCAGCACAGGGAGCAGGTCTGAAAGTGTGTTTATTCTGTTAGAAAAATAAGATGTTATTTCCTTCCTTTTGAACAATGAAAGTCAGGTAAGTTTGCACCACCAAAGCTTTGATGCTGATTTGATAACAGAATAAAGTCTAAGCCAAGTAAACCACTGCTTTTAGTCTTACTCAATTCTGAAATAACCTCGTGAAATTCTCTCCTTCCTTCCCTTTGCCCCTGGCACCAGAGGCTATCACTGCCACTGCACAGCCACCATTACCATTTAGGAAAGTGATAGTGCCCCATATTAATGACTTATACACTTCATTTTTTAAAATTATTTAAAGGGACTTGATCAGAACAGACCTGTCCAGGGCATGCTGCAGAGGAAATTGAGCTGACCAGGCACTACACAAATTACTTTACTTCTTTGCCATCTTTTCTCCACCCACAGCCTGACACTACAGTAACTGTGGGTGGAAAACAACAAAAACACCACAAAGGTTCTTATTGAGCAATTACAAGAATGCAAGCTATGAGTAATATCTAAGCCCTACACTCTTCCAGGAAGGAAGTGTGTCAGAACAGAAGAGAAACAATCACCACAAGAGCAAAGGGAAAGGGAAGCACAGGTGACCTGAGCTAAGGGGACGGCGTTCACAGAGATGTCAAAGGCAGAGCTTTCCATGTGCCCTGACATGGATGGGGACCAGCACGGCTGTGACTCCCCAGGCCAAGCCCCACCTCTGCACCAGCAGGACCTGAGGGGTAATTTGTCCAGCTGGCAGAAAGTGAGGTTGGTGCTCCTGCTCTCACTGTACCAGCCCACAGGAATGAGCTGATGCCATCTGTGGGACGAGAAACAGAAACAGTATTCTCCAGGCACAGACAGGGAGATAAGCTTCCCCAATACTGAACCTAGAAAAAAATGTTGAAATAAATTCCACAAGTCTCATTACACCTTATGTCTTTCTGCTACTTTCTTACTCTGGTGGGCTGCTCTCCTCTATTAATAGCAATTAGCCATGAGTACAGTAATGAAAATACTCCCTTAAACATTATTATGTTATTAGCATTCCCTGAGGAGTTGGTAAGCGTTAAAAGGACACCTCAGCTAACAGGATCTCCCTCATCTGTCTCTAGTCAAATGAAGCTAAAAACAATGACTAAAATAGAACAGAGAGCAAAGAAACAAGATTGAAAAAGGCTATCTCCCACCATTATTATCCATATCCTTAGATTTTATTTTAAAGCACCATAATTTATGCAAAAGAGGTATGATACAACTTGACATTTGGAAAGCCCTCTGACTAAATCTAGCAGTAAAGCTTCCATTTGAGATTTCTGTACATCAATGTCTCCAAAATGTGGGATGCACCAAACACTGGGACTAAAATAATTCGCTGGGATAAATAAATAAAGCACTGGGGTGCTTTCTGTTCAGAGGCTTTCAAAACTTTCAAGCTAAAACAAGACTGAATTGTATAGGCTGATTTCACTGGCTAGTGACAGTAACTGCACCTGCTTTTACACTAAAATTTCCAAGATGTGAGATCCCTTAGTAGAAGTTTCACCTCGTTGTCATTCAAGCACCACACAATCACCGTATACAGATTCAGCAGTATCAGACCACAAGATAACTTCTACAATGCTTCAACCCTAATCTAAGCAGCAGCTAACCTACCACAAATGAAAATGCCTCTCAGCTGCATGCAGTATTCTTGCAAGAACAAATGTTTGTGATCATGTTCCAGTACGCTTTAACATGGTTTATTAAAAGAAAAGAAAGCTGGAAATTGGAAGGCTTTCAAGAGCCAATTGGCTGGAAGGGTAAACTCCTTCAGGTTTGGCTAGGTTGCTGGAAAAACTTGGATGTGATCTTTGCTACCCTGGAGCTATGGTATTCTCTGCCTACCATTCCAAGCAGACAACGGGCACGACATTTCTCAGCAAGTTCCAATTACATGGTGACTCTGTTCCAAGCTCTGCTCTGATCTCAGTTTTCAAGGAAGGCAGAGAGAGTTCATCAATAAAAGAAACCTTCTGTGGCAAATAATGCTCATTTCTGTACAGTTATGCCTGACCAGTCAGACAAGTGACAGCCCAGAGCAGTTCTTATGGGGACAGCTATATTTATTTTCTCTTCTAGAAGCAAGTCACAGATATAACTTTCTACACAGTGAAATACAAGGTTTATATCCAGGATTTTTAGTTTTGTATCACTTATCAGGATTTGCTTTCCCTTACACAGCAGTCTCTCCCAACTAACTAGACACAATTCAAGAGCAAATTAAATGATCTGACATGACAGATACATAAGTCTCTTGTTTAATGTCTCCTTACATTTAGAACATGAAAGATAGCAATTAATAAATCTTTTTCCTCTCAAGCTCATCTCATGGAAGTTTTTCAGACATTCCAGTACTTCACTTAGTAGTTTTTGCTTTAACTGAACTTGGTTACTGCTTGCAGTAACTGCTTGCAGTGACCAAGAATAATTTTAAAAGTTTTATTGATATGTAAGACAGAAGAAGACAAGAAAAAAAATTACTAATGCAAATACCTCTCCATTCCCTTCCCCACAGGAAAATAGAAAGCAAAAGACTATTTCTCCCTATCACATGCAGGATTCAGCATGGACTGAAGAGAGCAACAATTCTGTGCTATTATTAAACCAGGAACATTCCCCTTATTTAAATACAACTGGTCCACTGTAAAAAGTGTCTAACACAACACGTTAAGACTGTACATACATGTATTTCCATCACACTCAAATACTGTTCCTCTGGCTTTTGAGTGCACCATAGAATCACTGAATCACAGAATTACTTAGGATGGAAAAGACTTTTAGGATTGTCAACCCAGCACTGTCAAGTCCACCACTTGGATGGTCCAGCCATATCCCTAAGTGCCACAACCACAGTCTTTAAGATACCTCCAGGGACTGTATTGTCACCGACAGGCTACACAGTTCAATGAAGCCTACAAAGACAGTGCTTCAAATACAGCTGCATGAACTTAGGTTGCTTCAGGCAACCTAAGTTCCACAGCAAACACCCAAGAGAATAAAAACACTTCTTGAATGTTAATGTCTTAAGATGGAGACATTAAATATTATTTCTTGTAGAAGTTAAAATCATAGAGAAAATCTAAGTAAAAGGTATTCTGAGATTAATACTAATGTGAACACAAATACCAGCTGGAAGAATATATGCTCCTGCTTTGTAAGATTTCTAAGTATGCTTTTAAAACGAAATTTTTTAAGTCTTTCAGCCTGCATTAATATCCTAGCAGTAAATTTGGGCAAGATAAATTTAGACTGGGTAACTGTAGAAATTAGTGATGAAAAGGCAAAAGAGAAATTTAAATGCACTACTCGGTCCTTTTTTTCTTCTTATTGTACCAAAGAAGAACTGATAGTCAAAACAGACTTAATTAAAAAACACTGAAATTTATTCAGTTATTTTAAAAAGTAAGCTATATGAATAATGGAATGCACATATTTAAGCAGCCCTAGAGAAACAAGGACTGAAAGGGAAAAAAATTGTTCAAAATTTTCAAGTTTTTCCTTTTGCATTGTTCCAAGTCTTTGGAACATGTTTCAAGGTGTGCACACAGCAGAAATTGAAGACCTATCCCAGTGAGGGTCATTTCCTTCTAGGACCTACACATGAAGATAACTGAGGACGTACTGCAGGCTGGAGTCAGGCGAACAGGTTGACCCTTTTCTTCACGTCTATAGCTCAAAGGAGCACCTAACTGGGACTTCCCAGGGAGGATGTGCATGCCCCAACCCTGCCAGTGTTGAAGGCCAGGCCAGATAAGGACTTGAGCAAACTGCTCTAGTGGAAAGTGTCCCTGCCCATAGCAGGGGGTTGGTTCTGGATGATCTTTAGGGTCCCTTCCAACTCTCAACATTCTGTGATTCTACAGTGACTCCACCACTTCCCTGGGCAGCCTGTGCCAACGTCTGACAACCCTCTCAGTAAAGAATTGTTTCCTAATACCCAATCTAAACTTCCCCCAGCACAACTTGAGGCCATTTCTTCTTGTGCTATCACTGGTTGTCTGGGAGAAGAGGACAATTCCCACCTGGCTACAGCCTCCTTTCAGGCAGTTGTAGAGAGCAATAAGGGTCTTCCCCTGAGCCTCCTCTCCTCCAGGACAAACACCTCCAGCTCTCTCAGCCCCTTTCCCCTAAGACTTGTATTCTAGTCCTTCACAAGCTTCACTGTCCTTTGGACACACTCCAGCACCTCAATGGCATGAAGCATGATTCATTTTACATTATCCTAGAATATCTGAAGTGTAAGAGAAATAAAATACAATAATGGAATGTTGAACAATGTCTATTCTAAAAGCCACTTCTTTAGATCAAAATATCTTGATATACAAAAATATCACTTTCCCTTCACTTATCTGACTGAAAATCTAAGGCCAGCAAAGTGAAACAACTTCTCAAATATGGCATCTTTAAGACTTTCAGTTTCCTGTTAAAATTAATGTCACCTGTAAGAATGGTGATGAGCACAGGTCCGCCTTCCTTCCTGACAGCAGGCTCAAGGCATGCTACAGGATAAAGGACACTGATAACCCTTTAGTTGAAAACTGTCCTCACAGAAAGTCTCCCACCAGTCTTGTAAAAAGAACTTATATATATGTATTTTTTTTTTTTAAAGAAGAGTTCAACAGAACCTAGTCCAAGAATCACAACTGGGCCCAAAAGTTGTGCATATGCAGGGATATCAAGCAGGCATGCTGGAATACACACAAACTGACTCCAGAGCTGAGGAAAAACATTCCCTAGGACATTACAGTTTTTCATGGACAAAAATTCACTCTGAAACATGGTTTTCGTGATACTGATATCGTGTAATATGGCTTTTGGAATGAAAAGCTTACACTGGGACAGCAAGTGGAGTCCTGCGAGTCCATCACACACAAGAGCTCCCATTGCTTCTGACTCCTTGGCACTGAGCAGATTCCAGCCCAGCAGATATGGGTGGCCCGAGCCAGACCCAGCAGGTGCAGCAGCCTCCCTCAAAGGTCTCAGAACTGCAAACAGCCACCTGCCTCAATTCATCTGGGTGAACACACTGTCATGGACACACAGCTGAAGCCAAGCAAAACTGCTCTAAACACTTCTCACCAAAAGGCAAGGAATGCGTGTGGCATTTCAGTTCTGCTGTAAGAATACAAACACGGGGTAAGGCTTGCTCTCATTTTTTCAGAAGCATGGTCCACTCTAAATATTACAAGTAATATAGACAAGAACACTTCCACAAAAATCTTCCCCTCCCCCCAGTAATCATATATGATATAGTTGCCTTCAAGTAATGTAGGCTGGGGAGAAAAACACCAGTGCCCATTTTAACAGCATCTTGCTTTGCACTCCTGGGCTTTGCTGCACATCGCCCATTGCTGCTCATTTTCTCACTGATAACCTTCTCATTTTGTTACTAGACTACACTTGTGGGCACTTGAGAACACAGTACTCAAGTTCACTAACCTTCCTTGATTAAATGCCATGGATCACATCACTGGATGTGATCCTATCACTGTGCCCACCTTCAGGAATACAGGTTGGTGTCTTGCCACTCCAAGTGCATATCTACATAAAGCAGCAGAATGTCACCACCTGAACTGCTCCATCACCTGTTTCCAGCAGGATTTATCAACACCTTAACTATTGCCTGCTTTGTCAACATCACTCGTGCCCCACTTAGGCACACATAGCAACAAAAGGAACTAAGCCACTGTCCTATTAACTCCAAATTTAAATGTATGCATTTCTTTAACGTCCCTGTTACACTGAGCACTATAAATGCTTTCTCCCTAACACACTTAACTTATACACCAATTTTAAATTATTTTTTCTGCCCTATTAGGTTCAAAGGCAGACAGAAGGGAACATAAAGCATTGTGAAAGACTTTTTAAAAATTTAATATTTTTTAAAATACCAAGTTATTTTTCTTCACATAAATGTATCAGAAAAAAATTACATTATGATTCAGTTACCAGTCATTATGATACCTACTTTACTTGACAAATGTAAAATCCTTTGAACACAGTATCATTACAGACCTAAACAAATTACACCAGCTGATGCCACACCAAATTATTTCAGTTGTTTCAAACAGTATTACCATGCTCTCCCACCAAGAGACATCAAGCCATTCATGCCCCGAAAGAGGCTGGCTGCAAACCCAGCTGTTCTTGCCACAAATTTAACCTAGAGGTTAGCAGCTGGTAGGGGATTTTTGTCACTGAGCCAAACACACAATACCAGTCAGTGGAAGTGTTGGGTTAACCTACAGCAAAGTGAAACAATTTTACTTGAAGACAAAGATCAATAAAAAGTTAGCAGCATTATCATCTTTTCACAGCTGACATTATGAGTCTGAATCTTAGATTGAAGCATTATCTGCAGCTTTGCACCAAGGTGCATGCATTTCACCTTTTCCTAAAACACAGACATTGCCACACAGCTCAGTAAGAAAATGCATGACTTTAAAGATTCATTATATATTCTGCAAACCAGGGCACAGGAGCCTGAGCTGCAGCTCAACTCTGCATCTGGAAAAAGGCATCTTATGATACTGTTTGAAGCTCTGAGGAGCTCTCACACCAGCCCAGCAGGGTAGGACAAGTTTACCCTTCCTCATTCCCTTACAGAAATTATTTTGAAAAGTGCCAGTGAAAATAGCATCTTTCCAGGCTCTCTTCTTTTCTTTCACATCCCTACTGAGCTGTGTGACCCAAAGTTAAAGTAAGTAGGTAATCTGTGAAATACAAGGAGAAAAATATTGACCCTGGTTTCTCAGGAAATTTAGTGCAAGTGCATTATACAACACTTGCAAAGGTACATTTCTGACTTAAAGGACAGCAGCTGCTTTTTTAATATGCAAAAATAGAACTTGTAATCTTTTCTGAGGAGGACTCCAGGATATTTGGCAAACTACAATAACAGGTTTTCAATTTTTCCCCTGCAGATTTGTATTCACATGGCAACCAAATCACCAAGCTACCAAGACACAGCGTCAAAATCATACATACAAATTATCACCTAAAACTGAAAGTCAACTGATATTACAAACCTCTCTGATCAGTGAATCTCTACATCTGTCAATGTATGCAAAGGCCCATAAACATACAGTTAAAGCACATGTGCATGTGTATGTACAGCTGTTGTGCTGCCCCATGCCCAGAAGGCTCAGTCCCATTGAAAGCTGGTGGCAGACCAGGTACCACTGATTCCTGAACACGTATCTGCTTCTGATGCTGCCGTGTCGTTATTACCCAGACTCCAGACGCTACACCCTCTAAAACCTGAACCCCTGTAAGTGTCACACTCATGTATCAGGCACACAAAAAAGAGCAAGAAAAAGGAAATTGATAATTGAACAATAAAGAAAAGAGATATAGATCTTTAATAGACATTTATTTTAAGGATTTCAGTTCTTTAATAAACATCTGCTCTCAGAAGAGTCAGCTCAGAGCCATTAAGTGCTGATCTTGAGGAAGCTCCTTACAACAACTGAATGTTATGAATTGTCACTATAGGAGCTACCATTTCCAGTGAGATAAAAAGCAGTATATTGGTATTTTGTAATTTGCTGCGAATTTATAGCAACCTCAAACATTGCCATCTATCTTCATCATGATTTAACATATTAATCTGAATATCTAAATAGCTCTAAACAACCACAGAAAAGCCTTGAATTTACTTTTAAGTTAAAACCCTACAGAAATGTTCTGTCCTTGTCCCAAACATGAAATTACTTCTGAGATTACACTGGCTCAATGCCAGGACTAGTAACACCCAACCACAGTGCAGCAACTAGTTTCAGATTCAATATCTTGCAGCTCTCCAGCTCTTGATAAAAGCAATTTCATATTTGTCTGGTTTTTTTTTCCCTAGTCAGGTGCCATCACATGTACAACTCAAGTCTTGAGGCTGACCTGATCAAATAATGCAGCCATTCTAAATCTAGGCAGATAAAACCTTACAGATCAAACCCAAAACAGGAATACCTGTGCCATTGGTAAAACAGAGGAGAGGCACTGTGGAACAGAACTCCGAGGAAAAGTCACAGAGCAAGGTTAAATTATGTGCAGCATGGGCAAAAAAGTTGAAGGGCTACTGCTACTTCCATTACAGATTAAGAACTGAGGTAAAGGAATAAAGTCA
This sequence comes from Vidua macroura, assembly GCF_024509145.1. Taxonomy (NCBI): domain Eukaryota; kingdom Metazoa; phylum Chordata; class Aves; order Passeriformes; family Viduidae; genus Vidua; species Vidua macroura. The sequence continues at coordinate 13,255,572 of NC_071571.1, forward strand.
ATGCCCCATTAAAATCCCAATGCCATTCTGCACTTAGCCCATAGCTCTGTAAATCAGACTCCAAGCATCAATCTAGGCAGCCAGAAAAAGAAGAGCACATACTTAAGGCATCACAGGACTATCTTGTCCAAACTTTATAGTTACTTTTTAGATGTCTAACTCAGAGCTAGTCATCCAGTTGCCCCCCAATAAACAAAGTATGCACTTCTAAAAGTGCATTTGTTTAGCAGCTATTTCACAAAATCCTAAAACAAATGTTTGGGATAGAACAGACACATCATACTCTGGACATACTGGTCCTTATACACCGTCTATACATGAACCAGTGGTAACAAACTCAGTCAGCTAAGGTTGACACAAATTACTCTACTCTTTGTTATAAACCTAGAGATTTCTGATTTGTCTGTGTCACCCAGGACAGGCTGCTGACTGCTCACTATGCATTATGAATGAAGCTGGACTCTTTGTCCTCACATCCCACTCTCTCTTGATGTCCTCCATATACAATCTTTATTTCACCAACAAATCACACTGGATTCCTACAGACAAGCCTCCACTGCACTGACTGATACATTACTTGGACCAGTCCATTCTCAATACAGCATAAGGCAGGACAGGAATCCTGTTGAAAAACAGCATATGGGCATATAAGAAATCTGGGAAAGACTGAATAAATTTCTTTGATTCTGTCTAATCTTGAAAGTTCCAGAATCAGTTTCTATTCATTAATCTTTTAAGCCTTTTCTCAAAACCATGAGTACACATTAGGTAGGTTGAACATCTGGATCCTTTTTTCAGAAAAACCTGTTGCCCCCAGAAGCCTTCCGGGACCTAAAATGTCAAGTAATATCATCAAACAATTTGGTCTCTGTTCTTCCTCAGGCACAGAGATGGACATTGTCAGACCTCCCTTATCTTTCTGATAAATTTATTGACAAACATACCAGGAAATTAATTAAAAAAATATATATAATAATACACTATACTAACCCAGTCATGCTTCTAACTATTCACACTGACACCATGTGTTGCTTACTTATTAAGCAGTATCTTATTTCCAGATTACAGGAACTGTTCCAGGTACCAAGGCTACTGGAAAGATACATCCAAATGTCAGGCCATATGTAATGCAACATTTTTGAACAAACATTTCCTATTATTGCCTGCCAGGGAAATGCTAATTTAACTCACCAAGTTCAATTCTTCTGAGCCTTTTTGTTTGCCTTAAATAGCTCAGTGTGTTCCAACGTTCATTGCCAAATTCAGACCTGTGCTCAACCTACTAGACACACTGAAAGCAGCAACAGTGAATTGCTACCACAGAACAGCTAAAACCACCACACGTGAGCCTAGAACTCTGCTTTAAGAGTTGCTATGAGACAAGAGAATCAGAAAGACAATGTATTAAATCAGAAAAGAGAATGCCTAATGCAGCATGCTAATCAGACTGATTTCATCAAGTGTCCTCCAAGACAGTCTACCGAGGGAATCTACTGACAGGGAAGAATAACCACATCATTAGCGATTTGTACAGCTGTCAGGAACGCATCTAGCCACACCATAGATTAAATGTTTAAGCAATTGCTAAGCAGACATGAATTTTTTCCAATTCAAAGGTCTATGTCTAATCTGCCAGTAAGAAAATTAAATACAGTGAGCCATTTTACTCAGGACAGCAGTTCCTCATCTCAATTATTATCAGAGGTTTTTTCATTAAAACATGTCAGTTCACATCACAGGAGAGGTTTTACTGGCATGTGTTGAATGTACAGAAGCAGGTACCAAATCCAACTCTGACTACACTTTAAAAGTGAAAAAAAAATCCAATTTCATATATTCAGGAGTCACCGGAAAAATTAACATGTGATATTTACCTGGAGGTCCTACTCTTCTGAAGAACCTATTTTTAACAATGATGTCCTGATACTGAAAATATCCAGATACAGAGTGGGAAAATTGAGCAGGCTTTTGCAATGGAAAGTTACATCTCTCAGATTTTCTTAAGCCCTATCCTTAATGGGATAAAAAACATTTGCATAAGGGAGATTTGGCAGATATACAGAATCACAGAATCAATTAGTTTGGAAAAGACCTCTGAGGTCATCAAATCCAACCTATAACCGACCACCATGTCTAGACCATGGCACTGAGTGCCATGTCCAGTCTTTCCTTAAATACTCTACCAACTCCCTGGGCAGCCCATTACAATGTCTAATCATCCTTTCTGAAAAAAAAAATCCTTCTAATGTCCAACCTAAACCTTAAGACTAACAAAAGGCATTAACAAGGCCACTTGCTTCTAAAACTAAGCAAACACTGAGTGCTCAAAAAGGCCAGGCACAAATTGCAAAAACTATGGGAAAGGAAGCACAGGATAAAGTTGTCACGTTTCAACAACTGCTCTCTGTCATTTTTCAATACATTCAAAACCATGAAATGATTTTAATGAGACGGCAAAGTCTGCAGATGACAGGACATAACATCACAAACAGCATCAACTGTGAAAAATAGCTTAGTTACTAGTTGACAAAATGATAGATGTAAATAAATGCAAAAATTGGGGCAGACAGGAAAAAACATTCAAAATTCCTCTTCAATATTATGAGCTTTGAATATTCCTTCTCAGGAAATATGTTGTAGGAATTGGGAAAAAAAGCAATCAGATATGAGCATACTCAGTCAAACAAAAGGAGGAAGCTCCTCAGCAACATTAATGCTGTGTAACAACTTTTCATACACCACTGAAGTTCTTACAGTACCAATGGTTCAAAAGGGATTAAAGAGGTTCCTAGAAGACAAATTCACTAATATTTGGAAAGTGCATAGTAACACCTCAGGGAATTCCCAGGGTGGAGTCTTAAGGCAAATATTGTTATGTTCCTGTTTTATTATTCTGCCACTGGCTCACAGAGGAGACAGGTGAGAAGGCCAGGCAGAACTTCAGGCAGCAGTCACATTAAAATCCTGGTATATTGCAATCTGATAAACCAGTAAAATAAACATCTTAAATTAAACCAAATAGATCCTTTATTGTTGAGAGCTACCAAAACATGTGAATTACCTAAACCCAAAGCTGGGAATTTACTAGGCAAGCATGCACTTTTTAAGCAAGGAGCAAAGCTGTCACCGCTTTGCAGTTTAACATTAACTAACTTGTCTCCACTGAATCAGACTGCTTGTCCAGCCAGCATCAGATTTATGGCAGCATATGGACTTCCACCCTCAGAGAACCTTTGTGCTCTTCATCCTCAGAAGCATTTGTCCTTCTGGTAGCTCTGGAAAGCAGCAGGAAAGGGAAGTACTGCTTGTCTTGTACAGCAGCTGCAGGAATCAAAACAGTAGTCAGACGTGAAAGAAGTCCAAACCAAATGTTCAGTAAGGGCTCAATTATTGATCTGCTACAGGCCATGTTACTGACCCAGTTACCTCTGAGGTCAGTGCCCTGCCATGCTGCAGTTTTTCTGCTTGGAACAATGCTCACATACCATCTCTCACTAAATACACGTTCATCCACTGCAAATTGCCTAAGGATCTGGACAAGCCCAAGAGGAATTCATAATGAACCTTCTTTTTCCTACTGGTATAGATCTACCCTGAAGCCATAGATTAAACATTTGTAAAACAATGACTAGATTTCTTAAGTTCTTAAAAAAAAAATACTTTTGGGTAGAGAGGAAGAGAGGCTTTAGGTTTTGTGTTTCGTATTTTGAGTTGCTTTTTTTTTTTCTTCTTGAAAATGGATTAAATGCAGAGCATTTTGTAGGCCCTTCCAACCTATGAAAGAAACAAAATTTCAGTTTCCATCTGGGTTATTATCATGTGAAAGCTGACCCAGCAATGGGCAAAGCAGGTGCCAAATCATAGGCTAACTCTAGTTAGTATATAAAAGCTCTTGCTGAACACTTTTACTGATATTTATTACACATGTTATTCAATGTACAGCTTATAATGCATCTATACAACAAAGTGAAATTTCAACAGAGCTTTGCCTGCATGGAGGGACTGGATCCTAACTTCACCAAGTGCCTACACCACTGCCTGACACACCTAAAGAACAGCACTGCTCAGTGAGACACAGATAAATTTTTAACACTTCAGTAAATGCAGATCAAAACTGCTACTGTTTTTTAAACATCCCAAGACCCTGGTGAAATAATTTTTGCCAGTGTTTTCCAAAATACCACAAGTTCGTGATTCTAAAAATTAGATACAGAAAAATGTTCAATGTAAGGTTTGCATTCTGACACACATTTTTGAAAAGAGATTTCCCACACTTTGTAAATCATGATCATTGCCAGCTAGAGAAGCAAATTAGAAATGGAACGTAACAAAGCAAACAAAAAAAATCCTCAAACCATGATGTTTAAATGTTCCCTCACTGCCTTACAGTGCTGTATTATGATTTGAATTACACAAGTGGGCTCTGAGAACTTCCAGACGAAAACTCTCTTGCCTAGAAGGCAACAGCGACGTCTTTCTCTGCCTGCCCCTCATTCACATCTGAGTTGTCAAGAAAAATGGCTTGACTGACCAGCTTTACCTATTGCCTGTGACCATTCTGGATCCAATCTGTACTTCATCTTTGCAATCCCCTCAAAAAATTCCCTGCTACTTTTGCTGTAATAATACTGCAAAATTTGACACCTCACAGCCTCCTTATACAAAATGAGAATTTCAATTTGCTGTTTCTGCTTTGTCCTAGCAACATGAAACACACACATACAATTTGATTATATAATCTCCAGATATGTGGGAGGGATTTGGAGGCTTGCCTGAAAACCTGCACTTCTTATGCTTTCAAAAGCTCAACAGCATGTTTCTCCAAAGTACACATCTATGTAGGTGAAATCACAATTGATTTCCTTCACTCTATATCATCAAAAAGCTACCAAGAAACCAAAAGTCAAAAAGGCAAGAGGGGAATTTTTTTTTAAAAATGAGCTTGGTCCTGCCATAAATAAGAACAAATTAAAAAAAGTTAATGGATTTACACTAATTTACACTAACACTATCCACAATAACTTCAGTGGTTTTAGTCCAAATACCAGCAGATCAGCCACTGTAAAATACAGTCACCAGAACTGACATTGACGTCACTGTTGCTGGCAGCTTTTTCTGAAATCTGTGGACCAGCTGAACCGTAGCCTTTTTCCAATAAGCACTCAGGCATGTACCACACCAGCAGTCCCAGTGACAGAAGTGTTACAAAGGTCTTCTCCCTTTATCTATCACTCTTCCGTGTGCCCTGGTCTTCAGGCAAATGGCAATTTTTCAGTTGCCAATAAAGTCAGTCTGTTTTCATTGATCGGCTAAGAGTTTGAAAAATACCACAGAAGAAGTTATTACGTTCACTTTTGCAGTCTAAAGAAAAGTTCAAATTATTCTGTTTGAAGACTCAAAGAACTGAAGAAAAGCACAGAAAAGAGAGAAGGTTCAATTCGACATATTTTTACAGCACAAGCACTAGCAAGCTGAATCCAGCTGAAATGTATCAGCCTTTGAAAAATCATTAGCATCATCTTTGCTTTCTCTTTCTCAGGCTTTAAAACTTGATGCTGTCTCCAATCTGTATGACTTCAAAAGCAGAAAACTATTTGTCCTCAATATGATTATATCTGCATACTGAAAGCCACTTTATGAATGTTTTCATTTTGACCTTTTTTTACCTTACATTTCTTCTTTAAGATATGCAAATGAAACTTCCACAACTGGTCACCAATTTGCTCCCATATAAATATGTTGAAAATAGCTGATAGTCCTGCAATCTTTTTGAGATCTTAGTCACTTTTTACCAACAATGACAAGAGATGCCATAAGTTATTCTGATCAACATAATATGATAACATATTCTGAAAGTTCACAGTACTTCAGTTCTTCAAAATACCAGGACAACTGAAGAGACAGGAGCAATTTTTGAGACAGTCATCTCAAAAGTCTGCCATGTGCCTCATGCTTTAGGCACACACACCATGTTCCAGGCCCACAGGCCATCAGCTACCAGCATTTCCAGTACTGTCTTTTCTTCAGCACAGCAACAGGAAGATTGTCACTGCAGTTGAGGCAAAAGGCTGTGAGTCCTGAGATTCAGGGCAAGCATTCAACTCTCTCATGGATTCCTAATGACTCAACTGCTGACACTTTCAAGCCTTTCAGAAGAACAGCTGTTTCTTGCTCTTAAGAATGCCATTTAGTTTCTCAAGGTTCATGTAGCATGCTGCAAGGGACTATCTGCACTACAGCAATACAAAGTAATTTCAAATCAATAGTCATGTGCAGTGATTCAGAGGAAGAGCTTACATAGAGCTTATGACAACTTTCTGATTTTCAGAAGTTGCTACTAAGTCACCATATCCTGGCATGCTCTGCTCTATCCTTTCTAGAGCAGACTTTAGTATGTACCTATCAAACTAAGAGGACTGACTAAAACATCCAAACTTGAACCAGGTATTTGAAGAACTAATGAGAATGGTTGAAAAACTTTTCTTAGCTAAGAAAATGAGTCTGGGGACTGGACGATACCAAATGAGCCAAGAGGACAAAGCTGGCACAGGCAGGCTGTGGACAAGTTTGAGATGGGGAAGGGAAGAATATTGGTGCATTTACAAAAGAATTGTGGATCTTCCTCCTGAGCCAAAGCAGAGTTCCAGAAGCGGAAACAGACCAGAGGGTAGAGACTTTTGCCTAATCTGTGTGTAATTTGTACTAGTAACTAAAAAGTAGTGAAGTCTTAAAATAGTTCAAAAGTTTAGGGTGACACATAACACACTCCTACACACGCATGGGTTATCTCAGAAAATCTATATGGATGGAGATCTGGGAAACTGTTGTATTTAGGCTGCAAATATCCTGGTAGTTAGCAGAGATCTGAGAGCTGAAGGCAGTTGGGGTGTTACCCTGTCTATTTTGGGACAGGGTAAGAACAGGTCTAAAACCAGGAAATCTTTCAGATGTGCCAAGAAAGAAACAATACAAACGCTTCCTGAGATACAGAAAGCATAGTAGAGGTCCCAGAACTGCTGAAATTCTGAGACTGAGGAGTGTTCAAGTCATTTAGTGTAAGTTACACCAATCTGACCAGTCAGATCAACTCTGGAAAAGACAGCACACTACAAATCAAAATTCCTGCATTTCTGCCATTGGGTGAATCCATCAATCCTGAGTAAGTTTCCACTTACTGACACTGCAAAAAGCAAGCACACAAAGAGCTACTCTTGAGCTTTAGGACACTATACAGGCAATCCATGTTGGCCTACTCCTATTTTTTTAAACCTGAAAAACCTGAAAACAGCAGAAAACTATTATGTATTTCCCAGAAAATTGGATAGGATTGCACCTTTTTCTTCTGGTAGGCCATAAGCTTGTTTTCTCACTTTTTGTTCCAAGTTGGTCACATTGGTGTCAGAAGAATCATATTTTTACAGAGGGCATCCTTTTTAAAACACAGCTTTGTTCACTTCTGACTCCAAGATGACTGAAATAAAGAGAATTTGTTCTCCAAATAGGTGTAAAATTTCTGTTTAAATGCTTTTTCCACATGAAAATTTTTCATATTATTTTTAACTGTCATAAGAAAAATCTCTCTCTGCCCTCTCTCCCACTTCTCATCACTAGAAAAATTTCATAGCCATTCTGTAATGAATTAGTATGTCTGCAACTGTCATAAAGTAACACACATACAATCAAGTGGAAAATTGTTCCCTTCAATCCCCCCACTGAAACCAATAAGCAATAAAAAATAAAACAAAATTACTAGAACAGAAGCTTTCAAAATATGTTTATTTGCCTCTCTTTCTTTTACCAACATCATTTTTTCCTTACTGGATTTCTCAAAGACAAAAGAAAATTAACAGCACCAACAGCATTTTTAAAGCCACCTTCATATTGCCTGAGATGAAAAAAAAGCAAATGAATGCAAATTTTTGCCAGCTATGTATAACCTCTGCATTATCACATATTTTCACCATTTACAGGCAGATGGTTGATTCAGTGCTAATTTTCCTTATGGCATATGCTTTTCTGTTGAACAAAACTCTCAACAGAAGTTTTTAAAACTTACAAATTAACACATGAGCAAATGCATTGCAGAGGCCTATAAGGCAGTTAGCACTGTCAATTTATGTATATGACATTTCACAGCAATCCAGGCTGCCCTAGTCTCTAGTGTACTCACAGAATCTAACTCCTATTTCTCAGTGGCTCACTTAATTTCTAACTTTCTCATTTCCACATTGGCAACTCCCAATCTTCATTTATCTTTTATTCATAAAAGGAAGAGTAGTAAAGACCTAAGAAATGATAGACCAGTGCACAGAGCATGGAACTCCACCATGGTCAGTGACCTCAAGCCTTTATTATTTGTAGGCAGATGAAGATTCATACAGCTTATTCGTAAAGGTCCTCAATGAAACTTAAATTAAAAGAGGAACCTATTGTGCCATTAGTATTTGATTTCTACTCAGACCTAAAGCAGAGGTTGAAGAAATCTCTTGCTATGGAATACCTTCCTTCTAGTTCACTCCAATATCTCCTGCAAATATTTATATTCTCAACACTACAGATGCAGCCTGGTGTCCACCCAGTTGTTATCTTCCATCTGAGGGTCTGCTCTGTTTTCTTCAGGAGAGTATTAGTCTCTTAATTAAGACACTTGTATATACACATTATTTTGGGAACTAAAAATATTATTACACTGTTGGAAAAATTAACTCTTCTGCTCTCAGAAGCACAGAATTGAACTTTGCAACATGTTTTGGATAAATTACCCTTCAAACTGGATTTCATTACTTCCTTGGGCTTCAGTAAACCAAACAAAAAATTTAAATAGAATTATCTTACCCAGGCCATCAAAAGTAAGCCCTTCTACAATAGATATGACAATTTCCCCATCTCCAAATATAACTACGTCTGCCTAATTAGTAGCAGGTGATGATCATCTATCACTTATTTGACTGTTCCCTGCTCTTATGCATGTCCCATTCCATCTAAGAATATGCTCTAGTACATCCTTTCACAATGATTTCCAATGCTGCCAGGCTTTCAATGTTCTTCTGATCACATCTTACTGGCTAATAAAACATTTGGATAATCTCTCTCTAAATAGTCTCCAGACCACAATAGATTACAAAATCTTAGCCAGAAGTTACTACTCCTGAAAAGTGGAATATGTGCACTTCAAAAGGCCCCGGGCCTCAACTTTAGGCATCAATGTATAGGGCAAAACCTTAAGAAAAATAAACCAGTTACCAAGTTGGTATAAAACACATTTTCAAGATGGCCAGAGGGTACCACACAACAGTAGATGACTGTATTTGGAACAAATACAGTGTACTTTACACTAGCAGCTACATCCCAGCAAAGAGAGCCTGACACACATCACATTTAAAGTGAGCCACGTGTTAGCACAGTTTCAAGTGTATACTTTTATCAAGTACAACTATCATTCCTGGCACTTTTGAAAAGCAGCACAAAATGCCACTAGACACTACCCTTGTTATATATCAGACAGCTTATCATTTTGAAGCAGTTTGCATATTGTTAGTGGTGACATATATTTGGGGACCTTCATCATCATGTAAATAAAAAAGGTATCATTTAGCATCTAACAGCAAATATAAAGATTGAACCTGTATACAGTTTAATCTTTAATTAAATACCATTGCTTATCTAACCCATAGATCTTTCTTCTCTGCTTAATAAAAAACATTCCCATATAGAACAGATTCAGCCTATCCTACAACTGCTGCTGGAATGGACAGCTTGCTGCCAAACTGCTCCAAAATCAAGTTTCTACTAATAGTTGAAAATATAAAGTAAGGCCTTCCATTTAGAATCATATTTCTTGTACTGCACCTTTGAATTTATCATGCATTACAGCTGATACTACACAGTTAAATTCCCTGTTATGCATCAAATGAATGGATGTTCTACCATCATCCTGCCATACTACAACACTGCCTGGAGAAGAGCTGTTGGTTCAAAGCTACAATGACCAATGGCATGAATGACTGTGTCACCAGAATGGCCAACAGATCTAGTTTTAAACCACAAAAACATATGCTGCTTATTTCACAAGCAAATTCATGCTTATTATGTCAAAGGGAGATGTCACCAACCATTAGTGAAAGTGAGTATGAATCTCACACTCTCTCCATTTCCAGCTTTGATACCTTGATCTGTTTTCATTTTTTCCCTTGCCAAAATGTTTTAGACACTTCAGGTGCTTGTGAAAGATGTTCCTTTTTTTTTTTTTTTTTTGAATGGGATTGTCCTTAGACCTTGGAGTTAATTCAGGAAGATTTTTAATTAAAAACAATATAGCCCTTCTGTAGATGTTGTTCTCTTTTTCATCTCGCTTGAATTCCCACAAGTCTAGCTTTCCCCAAAGACAGCTCAAGCGGAAAATTATGACAGATACCTGCAATGTACAGAAACAGCAGGAGGAACAAAATCAACAGGGAGCAGAAACTAAGAAGGAAAAGAGAAAAAGGAGGTAGAATTTTGAGGTAACTCAGCAACTGGGGTAGTCAGCCACTCAGGAAAGGAGTAAACTTGAAAGTCCATAATAATTCCCCTCTCATCCTTCTTTATCTTCTTCCTTGATCTTTTTTTGTATGACATGGTGATAGGTACCGATAACAGAGCTGATTTGACCTGATTATTTTTAATGTTAAAAGAAACAAAGTGTTGAAGATGCTAATAAATAAAATATTACAAAAGTGAGAGGAAAAAATACTAAAAATTAACACTCTAATGGACATTGCACAAAAAGCCTGCAATATGATTTCACTTTCATAAAGGGGTTGTTTGTTTTTAAGGAAAAGAGAGAACAAAAAACTTTTGGCCATTAGGAAAAAATTTTACACTACTTAAGAATTTTATCACTCAGTCATTCTACATTTATACAGATTTGGTTGATTAGGTGGAAGATCAAAAAACTAAAACAACATCAGGGAAAACAGTTACAAAACAGATTTCAGAAAAAATAACAAATCAGGCATTCAAAAATATGCAGGGTCTTATTTACCACAATCATCCCTTCTGGAGCTTGAAGGTATATAAATAGAAACCTTTCACCAAGAGGTTTATTAAATTTCATCAGGAAGCCTGACACTTCAGACAATGAAGGACTTCACATGAACATATTCGTCATGAATAATTAATAAACAGTCAGCTGGTTTGGCTCCTCTAAAAGCAGCTTGGTTCTTTTGTTTCTTTTAGCTGCTACCCTCCTACTTTCAACTGTAAGGCAGACAGCAACATTTTTTCCTTCCTGCCAAACCAGGAAAATACTTCTTAAATACATAGGATGAAACAACTTTCTAGATTGCACAGAGATACAGTACATCGCTATTGTCGCAGTAATTTTGAACTCCATAAGAGACATAAAAGTTTAACAGCTTGACTTAAGAATATTTTGAATAAAATTCACCATTTTTTTAACATTTTTGTTTTCCTTATTCCTAAAATATTGTAAGGCAATGTAAATTGTTTATTCAGAATCATTTTAATACCTTGAGACGCTTAGCATGAAGCAGGGCAAACTCAATGTTTTTGTATTCCACAGTAAAACAAATAAATGTTACTGGTAGAGCACACCAGACTCAATCAAACCATCTGCATTTCTCCCAGATTGCACCTGTTTTATTTTGTATTATACCTGCAAAAGAAAATAAAGTTTTCTTCTGCAATGAGAGATACAGCTGATAGTTCAAAGGAAATTATTCCATTTTTTCCTACACTTTCATAGAGAGAGAACCTGTATCCTTTGTGCCTTTAGAAGCAGAAATATCTACAGTATTATCTGAGTTCTCCAGATATATTTTGTGATCTTTGTAAGTACATGAAACCAATTTCAATTTCCCTTGTGAAAAAAAAAAAAAACAAAAAAGCAAGCTTGTCTGTCATTTTATACAGCCCATGAGGGTAATTTTACAATCACATTTAATATTTGCTTCTGAAACAAAATTTCTAACACCATTTATCCTCTTAATGTATGACATAGTCACTACATGGGCATATTTTCTACTAAATTAAATGAATGCAGTACACAACTCAGGCAGATATAATACCTTGAATGCTAGTAACATTTATGGTTAGGAATGTTATGCTGGAAATGCCAGCACCTCAGTACAGGACATTAATCCAGGAGAGCTGGATTAAGTCCTTGACTTGTCAGGTATTCTACCACAGAGTCCATTTAGTTATTCTGCTCTGAACCCCAAAGTACCAAGTGGACACTGCAAAAGAAGAGTTCCCAAGCTGCAGAACAGTGATATGATGAAGTACAGCAAATTTTGGTCACAAATGCGGCAATCAGAGTGCCAGTGATGCACTACTGAAGACACAAAACAACCCCAAGAATCAAACTATGTGTCTGAGAACGTTGTCCAAACACTTCTTGAACTCTGGCTGGCTCAGTGCTGTGATCACTTCCCTGGGGAGCCTGTTCCAGTGCCCAACCACCCTCTTCAAAAGGGTGAAGAACCTTTTCCTAATAACAGTCTTAAACCTTCCCTGACACAGCTGCATGCCATTCCCTCAAGTCCTGTCACTGGTCACCAGAGAGAGGAGATCAGTGCCTGCCCCTTCCGCATGAACTACCTCTTTGAGGCTGTCCTCATGTGGTTCTTCTGTGCTTGCAGATCAGAACACATGGCACAACAGTCTCCTCTCTCTGAAAGTAGCCAAGAAAACCTAAAATAATATAAATAATTTGCATGTGAAAATACAATTTTTATGCAATTTACACTGAAAGGTGTTAAGTACGCATCAAAGAATCACAGAGTCAAGCAGGCTGGGATAGAACTCTGAGACTGAGTCCAACCTTTGCCTGAACACCACTATATCATCCAGACAGCATCACTGAGTGCCACATCCAGTCTTTCCCTAAACACCTCCATGGACATTGACTCCACCACCTCTCCAGGCATCTAATCACCCCTCCTGCAAATAAATTCCTACTAATTTCCAACCTAAACCTGCCCCAGTGCAGCTTAAGACTATCCTGTCATCCTGATTCCCTGGGAGGAGAGGCTGACCTGGGAGAAGAGGCTGACCCCCATCTGCAGGCTACAACCTCTTTTCAGGGAGTTACAGAGAGTGGTAAGATCATCCATGAGCCTTCTCCAGGGTAAGCACTCCCAGCTCCCTCAGCTGCTTCTCATATCACTTATTCTCCAGACCCTTCACCAGCTCGGTTGCCTTTCTCTGGACTTGCTCCAGTATGTCAATGTCCTTCCTGAACTGAGGGGCCCAGACCTGGACAGAGGACTTAAAGTGTAGCCAGTTTCTATTATTCTGAAGTAACCTGAATCATTACCCTAATTATTCCCATAAATATCCTGAGATATCATGCTCCTATTTGTCAGAATAAGCAAACTCTTATCACTTGTTCAAGGTACTGTTCCACAACTGAAATAAATACACAAGGCAATGTTAATGTATGAGTATTTCATTGTACTGAATTCTGAAAAAAAATTGTATTTGGCAAGGCTAATAGTCTTCAGCACACTCAGCTGATAAGCTTATGTTTCCAATATGCAGATTTTGCCCTATTACTTACAACTTCGGAAAACTTTGGAAAAAGTGACCAGAAAACTTTCAGCAAAGTCCCAAGACTTTGGGAAGTTCAGCCAAAGTAGTCTGATCTGCGTGCAGCCTTTGTCAGGCTTCCTTCACTTTGACAGCCCTTACTTACCCCAGGTGCACACTTCCCCTGTGGTTACAGAGGCACCACACACAAAAGAGGCAGCTGTAGAAACAAACCTGCAGCACCAAATGAAGATAGCAGCTAGTGCAAGGATCTCTTCCTCGTGTCACAGAAAACAAGATGTGCAGTGGACTGTGTAAAGAGAAACCAGTCTCTAGTGATGACAGAAAAAAGGTTCCTCTGCCTCCAGACAGAGCTTGTTTGCTGCCAGGCAAAGCCCAAACTTTACAGAGGCAATATACAGCTGCAAGTTTCTTATGTGCTGCATGTCTGGACTTGGCAACATTAGATTAACGGTTGGACTCAATGATCTTAGAAGTCTAGTGCAACCTAAAGGATTCCTAAATTTCATTAGGAAGGAAAGGATTAAAAGGATTTCAACTCTTCATAAGTAGCAACTCTCAACCAACAACAGCAGCTTTGCTAAGAGCATGAACTGCAACATAACACACAGAACCTGTAAACTGAGTTCCTCAGCACTTAGAAACGAGACCAAATTAGCAGGCCTTTCAAAATTATTCTGTGTATCAGCTCTCCATCTGCAGTATAAGGATAAATCTGATAAAACTCCTGGAAGTTTGTGTCCACAAGCACTACTGTGTAACTTATCTTGGAACAAGATTTGATTAGTAGGAGACCTAGGTCTGTGACAAACAAATGAGAAAGATGCTGAAAAGCAGCCCATTAGGTGACCAATGCTACTGAATAAGACAAGAAAGTGTCCACACTTCTGGATTGTGCATAGCAAGAGGGGAATAACAAGATGAATTAAGATTTAAAGGCAACTTGAACTCTTGATAGTTCCTATTTTTCAAGTGTTCAATTATTGGCTCTTAGTATTTTTTGAATGCATTATTTATAATACAATTCATACAGAGGATGCCCACTGCCCATCAGCTTCCAAACATGTTCAAGAAATGTTATATTGAACTTCCTTTACAGAAAAAATTTAAAGGAACAGGAACTGTGCTTCACAACTGACCACTATATAATTTTAAAACCAGGTTCTTCTCTTCTGGTTTTCCAGTTTAGCATTCTTCTGCTGAAGTAGTCATCTGAAGTAAAAGACTCTTAGCCAAAAATGAAAATAAACAAACAAATAAATAAATCCCCACTGAACTATGGGAAAAAATGAAGCAAGTATTATTAACAAATTAAATAACTTTTTAAATAACTACTCTGAATTTGAAATTCTTCATTACAAGTGCAACACTGTAAAAACTTTTAAAATTTTATTTCTTTCTAGATTATCTATTCATTGCCTCCAGAAGGCAAGAATTAATAAACATATATATTTTACTGTCGGGGACAGTAAGATGTTCAAGAGAATGAGTGGTTCCTGCTTTACAATTCAACTGTAGAACACATGACAGCCAAAGTTACTTGGTTGTCAGCTTCCCAAAAATAAAATAAATGACACAGTCCTTTATAATAATTGCAAATTGTTTGTAAATGGGAAAGCATACTGTTAGTACATAACTACACAGACTCTTACTCTGAATAAACACTACTTAAGTCAAGTCTTAGCATCAACCGAGACAGGGAAATGTTCGACCAGTGTCATTTGGTCTGCACAAAGAACAAAACATATGATGCTGCCAGAACAGTTTTTTATGCTGCCTCTTCAAATTCATTAATGCGTGCTCCCTTACACCGTGGGGTGTTTACCAAGTAAATAAAGTAGCTTAGCTGTTAGTCTCGTTAATCTCCAGTTCTTCATTAAATAGCAATCAGTACTCAATTCCCTGTGAGGTTTTTTCCACTTAAAACAATGCTTACCCACATAGAAAAGATAGAAGAAAAAACAGGAAAATTGGAACAACAAATGAAGGTAATATTCAGGGCATAAAAATAACCACCCAAATTATCTGTCTCTGCCACAGTATTTCATTAGTGCTTATTCCACTAAGTGCTACATTTCACACAAACTGCCCTTGAAGAGAAAAATTGTTCAATTGTTTGTTAACTAGCAGGTATTTCATAGAAGATATTGGATAAAAAGTCTAATTATATGGAAATCTAAGCATTTGTAAAAGCACTGTTGCTCAAAAAGCAACTGTCTTTATCCATCTTGGCAACAGAGTAGGTACGTACGCAAAGTGGCTCTGGATTCGGGCAAAGCAAACAGGGAGAGGCATGAACTATCTGCAGACAGTTTTCATCATTACTATTATTACGGTTATGCATTATTGTTGTTGTTATTATTATTTTTTCATTCTAAAACTGGCTTCCAAAGAGACACTTTCATCAAAACTCAGTGAAACTCAGGTCACTTGGCAAAGTATTTCTTGGCACACAGAACACACTACCTTACCCAAAGCCCACGAAGTCTACCAAAAAATGAAATAATGATTACAGAGTATTTATATATGCAACAATTTTCCTATGCACTTGACTGAATCAAAACAGTTGTCATTTATTAAAAAAAAAAAAAAAAAAGAAAACGAAAGGGGGAAAAAGAAGAGGAAAAAGGGAAAAAGAAAAACAAAAAACAAAGAAAAAAAAAGGAAACTATAGGATGCATGTTGCTAAAAAATTAAATAGGAAAGTACTGAGAATCTTACTACCCAGGTTAGGAAATTTCAGCTCTCTCTTTTCTAAAGTGACACCTACAGAAGTGCCACACTTGCTCATTTCTGTTGTTCGCAAACAGGGCTCGCAGACAATAGATGATGTCAGTGTTTTGGCTTGTAGATAAATATCCAAGCATAACACTATTTTTAGCTAACTTCCTAAGGAAATCAGGCATATCTAACTGTGCTAGCACTCAGTCCTCTGCCCTGAAAATTTCTGAGCGCAAAACCTACTCCGACAAATTCTGTAAAAGGCTCAGTAACTCAAAGGAACAACGTGCCTGCGTACTTTGGGAAAGCTGGCAGGCTGGTATAGGGAAGGCAGCGTATCAAAGACCTTGTTAAAAGGAAGGAGGTAGGGACAGTTCATCCCAAGATGTGGTGGCTGGCCAGCAACTTGCCATTTCCAGCCCAGAGATAGCACTTGTGTCCATTCAAAGACAGGAAAATGGGGGGAAGTGGGGCAGAGCAGCATAGCACACAAGTTACAAGCAACTATTAAGAAAAAAATTAATTAAATTTAACAGAGAACTTCATTGGACTTGCTCCTCATGAAACACTACATACATCTGCATATAGCACACTATGCTCTGTCTTGGAAGGAAGATTAGCTCAATTGTTTAATGGGACTTATCCATATCTGATTAAAATTATCCTAAGTGCTCCCCACAATCTTTAAAATATGTCCCCTGGCACTAATAATTTTATGATGAAAGCTAAATTATGTTCCGATCAAATTAGAAAAATTGAGGCAAATTGCATTAGGCTATTTAATACAAATGTTCCTTCTGAACAGCAATTTCATGGTTATTCTCATATCCTGTAGGAACAAGGACATAAAGGTGATCTGTGTTTAACCAAATCTCCAGATGCAATGAGAAGCAAAGACATGGGAGATCTTAACTAACAGCATCTGGTTTTCCTCTGTGTCAGTGCCCTATTGCTGGTACACAACATAAATTACTTTTGTATCACCAACCAGGACATCACACCACCCCATGTCCATTAACCTGTTCTTGGTGCTATGAATTTGGTAAGTGAATTTTCCTACACTTTCCAGATGTTCTTTTTCAAAAGCAACTGTAATGCTCCAGTAGCATAGAGCATTATCTATTTGTACATCTCTTTTTCTGATCCTAGGTTTTCCACTCCATGGCCCCAGAGTTCAATTTTTTCGAAGTTACATAATTTATCTTCTCCCTCTTTTGGATTTATTTCTCTTGCCCCGGGGCTTTGGTTTTTATGTTTGTATTTTCTTTTCTCTTCCTTAGCAGAAGAGAAATAAAGACAACTTTACTTCTCTCTCCTCCCCTGACATCAACACTGAGCACTCAGCTATTTCTTCACTAGGTTCATTTACTTCCTACATTTTCTTTACCCACTTCCATCCATTCAGAAACACATGCAGCACCAAACAAAGTCAAAGCAGCTGCACCAGTGGCTGTCCACTCTGTAGCAGCTGAGCTACCTGGACCTCCAATATCAAAATCAGAGTCTGAAATAAATTGGCAGGGCTCACTCAAGGGCTCCAGCGCTGTAGAAAACAGAGAAACAGTTTCAGTATGTAAGAGGTGAGGTGACAGAGACTTCTGAGGCACCCATGTGTTCACTCAGTCCACAGGCAATGCTCCAGTGAAGGGGCCCTGTGGCTTCAGGCAGCCAGAAAAGATTCAGTGTGAAGGAGAAGAGATGACCCAGGATACCATGAGTTACTGAAAAACAGGAGCATTTGGAACTTTGGAGAGCCACATAGATGCTGCAGCTGGGACAAGGGAAGTGTTATCAATTTTCTCACATGCAAAGGACACACTATGTTTATGTTTTCAATACAAGAAATTCAGTTGCTAAAATAGAAAACTGCTATGTAGGATAAGTGTGCTGTAGAATAAAGCAGCTTAAAGGAGGGACGATTCAAGGGGTTTGCATGAGAACAGCAAGAACTTACATGAGACCAGAGAATAGACTACAATACTAAATTGCATTTAAATATTACTAATTTTCCCCCCAAAAAAAGAACAAAATAATTTTTCTAGGCTCACAGTTAACCTGTCTTGCTAAATAAACCTTAAATTATGGGCTAGTCACCTCAGGCTCCTGCCACAGTTGACAGAGATTAATTTATTGCCTATGTGTTATTCTGGGGATATTTCAACATGGAATAGGGAAATCGACTCAATTTGGAGAAGAATTACCTCAAAAAAACCAAACCAACACAAAAAAAAATTCACTAACATGGAATTAAAGCACTACATTATTTTGGTGCATCCATAGAACAAACAGCAGAAAGATGGTGAGTAAATCTGCAAAAGCACATTGAAAACTGTGATAGCATGTGGCTGTGCCCTGGGTTTGCCTTAATTGAATTTTAGGTGAGGAGAAAAATAGTTCCAGCTACAGGTTGGGAATGGGATCTGCTCTCCAACCTGTCTAAGCATACTGTTCTCTCTCACGCATGGTCTGCAGCTTTTCTGACCTCCCCATGCTCACTACCTTTCAAATGGCTGAATTCCTCCTGGAAAGCTGGCAGCACCTTCATTTTTCTTCCCAGCAGAAGTGACTGATCCTTGCCTCCTCCATCTCTGATTTCTCTAGCAAGCTCTCAGTCTTCCCACACTGCCCGCAGTCCTACTATGGATACCTGGCAAGCTAGAACACACCCACTAAACGTGTGCATCTCCTTCACACGTTCTGCACGGCACCTCAAACAGAAGCACATGTGAAAAAGAGACAGAAGGATATTTCATTAGGATGGCACACTGCATATCTGATTTAACAGTGCATCTGTTATGCATATATTCTTTATATAATTCATATATCTCACACAATTGGAGACAAGCATCAAAATTATTATAAACTGATTATATAAATTTTATTATCTGTCTCCTGTCTTGGCAAGCACTTCACACAGCCGGTTTAGGAACACTTCAGGTGCTTGTCCCCTCCCTACATATCTGAGCCTAAGGATGGTTGCCGCTATATACCATCAGATACACTCCCACTTACACCAAGACTTTGATCTTGGAGACACTAGCACTAAAAATTTCAGAGGAAGCTGAAAAGAGGTAGACAAAAGAGAGAAGAAATAAATAAAAGACTAGGCTAATGTAGGTTCTCACCTCCACAGGCATCACTCAAGTTAAAAATTATGTCAAACAGTAAAACACTAGATCATATTCCTGTCAAAAATTCTGTCCATTTTCAACTCACTGCAACTTGGTCATCTTATCAGAACTATTCTTCCCCCCCTACAATTTTCTTAGCACTAAGTTGAAGCAATAGTATTTCCCAGCATCCTATATTCAAGGAATGTGTGCAAATATCAGGCTAAATTAAGGGTGTTTACACACCACTGAATGAGCAGAACTAAATGGTTGTTTCAGTGATAGGCAGTTTTTCAGAATACCTATCAACATTTCTAAGGCATTTATCACTGTGGGATGTTCTGACAAAAAAGCTTCATTCTTTTTAAGTCCCCAAAGACTTCCCTTTTCAGTGCTGGAACAAACAGTGGAACAGAAGGTGGAAGAAAATAAATTGCCACATAAACGTAGGCATAGAAAAATCCTTCAAGTCATTACGTTACTGTGTCTTCTTTGCTCTGGGCACAAATGACTGGTACAAACAAGACAGAACCACATGCATACAGCCTGTGAACTCATCAGGGGCACATTCATAAGGCATATGTACTCAACTAATTGCTTTGGGAAAGAAAACAGTACAGAGGTCTACACCTACAAGGGTTCTAAACTAATTGTAGGGCAAGCAACATTCAGCCCTGATTTACAACAGGCCTAGGTTTATTACAAAGCTCCAGAAACTGTCTCCTGTTCTGTACCATGGAACACACACAGAACAAAAACTTAAGCTTGGGCAGGATATTTCAGGCCAAAATGTTTAATCAGAAGAACAAATTAAGAAACTCAAGTGTTGAGGATAAGCCTTTTGCTATCACTTCTGCATGCTACACATGTATTATCTAGGCTTTACATGAGGGATTAAGCATCACATGTGCCATCTATGAACTTGCAACCACTCTGTAATGTGTTTGCTAGTGGAAAAAAAACAAACTAAGCATTTACAGGCTCTTATTAAACATCACTTTAAAGACATGAGAACAAGCACCTTAGTGATGTTTAAAGCTCTTCTGGGACTGACCCTAGTATTCCCGAGGAAATAACTACTGCAATACACAAATATGTAGTTTGAATTTTATTTTCTCTTTAAGAAAATAAAATTTTTTACACTGACACTCCTCCAAATGACTAAAATGGGTCATAATACCTTTATCAGAAAAAGTACATATCTTCATAAGGCAATATTCATTATTAAATCAGTAGTTACATTTTTAAGAGATGTATGTAGAAGCTACATAATTGTTTGTCACTTATAAAAACAGCAAAGGTTCTGCAGACTGAAACAGCTGCTCGATAAAATAAAGGGAGGTGAGAAAGACTCTGAATAAGATAGATGTGTATTTAAAAATAAATAATGCTGTGGATGATGGAGGCCCTTGTGCAACCTCATCAGGGTGGATGAATTCAGGACTTATGATCTCTGCAAGGATATTTTCCACAATTTATTTTAATCAGACGGTAATGAATTTTTATCTCAATGCAATATAATAAGAGCTTTCTTACAATGTTTAACACTGTATTAAAAGAGGTATGCTTAAGACCTGCAAAAGGAATTACTGTGCTACACCATTTTTAGCCTATGACTCAAGTTGCTGACCACAGAACAGAAAAGTTTTGCATTATGCAGGGTAGATAAAGGCATAAAAGCTGAAGATTTACCTGTCATTCATTTCAGAATAAGGTATTTAAAAGATATATTTACAAGCACATAAATGTCAACTGCATTTTTGCACTAAATAGGGCAGAACTTCTGCTACAAGGAAAACAAACCAAACACCAAAAAAATCCAGCCTTTACGGATCTTCTTCTAAAACAAAACTTTTTTTTTTTTTTTTTCTTACCCAGTTATGAGGGAAATAAAGACTTTTATGGCTTTTATTCCCATTCAATCCCAATTATAAACTGTGTAGCAGCTGGTCAGCAGCCCTGATGAAATGAAAGCATCCACAGCAGCAGGACTACTTCTGTGTTATGCCATATACACTGCAAAGGCGGCTGTTTATTCAGCCAGTGGGTTAAAATGAAGCCGCACAAGGAATTTCAAGAATAAAGTATCCCTATGGAAAAAAATCACCAACTGAAAATCGCCTAGTGGCTTCTCTGTTACCAGTTTACTGACAGAGGTGGGAAGTGAGAGACAGTGCTGTCCACAGGTATTCTCCTACACAGAGAAGCAGAATCCACCGTGGGTCAGTGGGAAAAATGCAGAGCAAGCCCAAAGTGACCCTGAGGCTGTGAGGAAGAGCTGACAGCTCCAGAATCCCTCTGTTGTTTTTTTTTTTTTGTTTTTTTTTTTTGCTAGAGGTACATTTATGCAGTTTATAACATACTTCCAGAAGCCTAAGATCAGCCTTATTCTACATTCTTCCTCCTGGGCTGCAAAAGGCTGCGTCAGAAGTCATGCCTGCTTACTGAGGGGTTTTATATAACTGCCCTCGACAGGCACATGAACAGTGTGTCAGGACACATGATGCCTTCCCAAACCAGCCTTCACCATTTGACCTTACCTGGACAGCAGCACTGGTGGAAAACTGCAAAAAGAAAACACTAGCTGGAAACCTCAGACCCAAATGACCCACAGTAGTTCAAGGCACAGTAAGCCTGGACAAAGTTTATCCACAACACATATTGCTCAAGAAATTAAGAAAACTGGAAATGTGGCTGTGTAACAGCTTGTTGGCAAACAAATTAAATGCATTAACAGGTAATCATAAGGAAAAAGAAAATGTCCCTGTTCTCCTCCTCAGGCTTAACAATGTGTTTTTAACTGTTCCCTTTATGAGCACCAGGAGACCCTTCCATGAGACACTCAGTCTCTGCTTCTGGAGGGAGTCACAATCCAGCAAAAAAGACTCCAGGAAATTCCAAATTTCATTTTCACTTGAATAGAGGGGCAGTACACATGCAGACTTGGCCTACAACAGTGTGGAAGCTTAGCAGAAGACTGAAGGCACACGGGTAATTCAGACACAGCTCTGCCACCCCATTGTGAGGGCTGGTCCTGGTGGCAGTGATGGGCACCACGACCAACTACTGCCAACTGAAGGATAACACCCAGGGGCCTGAGCAGTGAAATGAAATCAGGCATTTCACAGAATCACAGAATGATTAGGGTCAGAACATGCCTGTTTAGCAAGGTCTATAAACCAGAACCTGGCACCCCTACAAACACAGCCCATACACAAACTAGGAGAGCAGTAAGGGCTCTCCACCACCCCACACACTGCAGATGGGCAAGTAGGGGTGCCTAGCCACAGCTGGGAATTTGCACAAAAAAAAGAAATGAAAGGGGGGAAAAGCAAGGAAAACCTTCCACAGGGCAGATGAAGGTCACAATATGAGAGGAAATGCTAGATAAATGCAACAATATACCTTAAGAAAATGAAAATACAGCACTGTAAGCCAGTATCACTACTATAATAAGCTTGGTTATTGTTGTAGTTTGCCTTGAACAGCAGCCAATGACATTTTAATAAATTGATCAAATGTTACCTGGTCATGCAAAGAATTTCCACCTGATATAGAATACTACTTTGTAACATCAAATATATTTTTCAGTAATTTCAATGCAACCTTTTACCTTTCAGAGCAGCAATTCAACATGCCAAGATTAAAGAATGTTACCTCTCTGCTGGGGGTGGCAGAACATTTTAGTGACAGCTGTGTCCCATAAACTGAGCTAAAAACTTCATCTCACTAAACACTTCAAGAAGACAGTTAAAATAAACATAGAAAAACAGAAGCCTTGAAAGTAGGCATTTTGCAGACCATATTTTGAAAAAAAAAAGTTTCTGTTAATACCTTGTTTGAACTGTTCTGACTTAATTCCTTCCATCATCTGTAACTACTTTGCATGTCACCAGTCTTTAATCTTTAGTTTTCCTTACAAAAGCCAGGCTGCCTGCTCTCAGGGTTGACCAAGTAGTGAAATGCATGAACAGAGGACAAATTTACTGCTTCAGAGAGCTATCTTTAGAGACTCAAGCTTTCCGTGTGCTGAAGTTCAGCCAAGTCCTTTCTGAAGCATTTTTAAAACATCATTTCTATTGCCTCATTGAACAAAAGAAAACAACTTGGTTTTCTCTCTTTTAATCTACTCCTTTAACTTTGTCCTTATAATAAGCTTCACTTAGAAATGGCAAATTTGCCAGTCTGTGGAGATGAACTACTAAGCCACAAAACATTATGTCCTAGAAGGTAAGAACCAATGTTACTCTAAATGCACATTCTGTATACTGGCTGCTTAAAACAGAGCAAGACAACAAAATTAACCACTATGTGAAACCTCTGAAAAATATTCCTGATGAGCTAAGAGTGCCTCTAAAGTTGAGTGAAAACAAATTTAATTAGCTCAGTTGTTTCATGATGCCCAAAAGGACTTTGAAAGTTTTTCAGATGAAAATGGAATATACTTATACAGAAATTAGATACTAAATTTAAAAGACAGGAAGGAAACATTTCATACCAGATACAAAAAAAAAAAAGCAGATGACAAATTCGGAATACCTAAATCAACCCAGCTTGTCCCTCTGCAGTACTTCAGAAGGATGCCACAACTTTGATGAGACCTATACTGACCAAAGAAAAGGCAAAAATCAAATCAAGACCTCAGGTGCACATTCCATGCACTTCATACACCAGACATGAACTCCAGGGAGTAGCCCTTGTTTATATAAGGCAGGATAAGAAAAAGATCTATTATCCCCACTAGCAATCCCTCTTGTTCTAGTTGCATCATTTTCCTGTCTAGGAGCAGAAGCATTTATTTTTTTAAATATTTAATATATTTAAATATTTTTAATATATTCCATCTTAAGAACCACTAACCTCTGTGTGTCTCTGCCACCTGACAAGCATCATGGCCCATTCGATAGGACACCACACTTGGCATAAACCAAACAGATCTTTGTCACAAATATATATGTATGGTGATTTTACATATATGTCACAAATATATAAGGTAATTTTTCTCTAGCTAAATGACTCAGAATAAGAAGCATCCTTGAATATAAGACAGAAAAAATACACAATGCTTGTCGGATAGGTTTTTGAAGTAAAATATTGAGCCTTGCATAACAGAAAATATAACAAAAGAGAGTAACACTAAAGCATAAAATGTTTCTCATTTTATTCAAGTAGAATTGAATTCTTGCTGAAAGCAAGAAATCAAACAAATCCATCCAAAGAAATCTGGCGGTTTTTACAAATAACCTTCACACAAGAATCAAGGCTCCCTTCTCAAAAAAATAAATGTAGATGAAAACATCTGGGGCTATTGGTAGGAGAGATCACTTTCCAGCTAAAATGGAGGTACATTACCAAAACAAAGGAGTGAACGGTACCAAGGGAAATCTAAAGAAAATCAGAGAAAGGCAGCACAAAAAAATTTGTTGAGAAGCACGATGTAAGAGACTTTAAGCCTTTAATTACTAAAACCTGAAGAAGGAAAGACATTAATAGCTCCTTCAAGATACACCAATTTCATCAGGAGAGGACAGAAACTATTTTCCATTACCATTCTAATAATGGAAAAATGCCCAAGGGAATCAAACCCAGAATGCAGAGGAAAGCACATGTTTCAAAAAGTGTTTGTGGCAATAAGCTGCAGAGAGCCAACACCCACACTGTTCTCTGCAGCCACCTCTGCTGAGCCCTCCCCTCCAGAGAGCTGGGAGCACCCATGGAAAAATAGAGAATGGGAGATAAAAAGAACTGCCCAGCCATACAGATAAAAGGAAAAAGCAGCCAGGAAAAAAAAAAAAAAAAAAAAAATAAAGACTGGAAAATGGACACTCCTTCTGAAGCTGCTGGGAGGTTCCTGCACAGAGGGGCAATTGGAGACTGATGTTCCAGAGGCTTTTTGCTGCCCTGAAGGAACACTTCCATCTGTGGTCTTCTCCTGCTAGAAATGACCAGGAATACACTCAAGAGACTTCAAAACAATGATGGCAAAAACACTGTGGGTGGTTTAGTTGGTCTGGGGTTTGTTGGTTTGTTTAAAAATTTTCCAGTAACCTGCCACAATAAGGAACTTGAGTGCTTTTTGCTCATTCCAGCAGCATGGTCAGTTACCAGATTATATAGCCTCTCCCTGAAGGTGAGTGCCTCCTGCAGCAATGCCCAAGCACAGCCCCTCCGGGAGGACAACTCCCCAGGAACACTTCTGCAAGGAACCCGTGCTGAACAGAAATACAGATACCATCTCTAGCACCCCAAATTCATAGCCCCAAGGCAAAGCCTACCCAATTCCATCAACACCACTTAATTAATTTTTCAAGAAGATATGGGGGCAAATAGCAAACCAAAGGCAAAACAGATTAGCAAGTTTTTGCCACAGACAAAGAATGAAGAGCAGCTATAAAAAGGGCACTGTTTGCACACAACTTTTTAAAAGTATTTATAGGAAACAATTGCTAGAAATGCACAACAGGCACACCTCTATCCAGGAAGGAGCTGGAGACTATAAAAAAACCAAAACCCCACACCCAAAACCCCAAAGTGCATTCCTGGAGACTGAACATCACTCCTTCCTTGCTGCTGCCACAGCAGATGCAGAAAGCAGTTTGTGCCAGCCCACACTGGCTCTGGCACACCCGTGCACACAGACTCACAGGGACACAAGACACATTTGCTGCAACTCACTTCTTCGCCATTAACAAGAAAAGCTTATTTTGAAAACCAAATGACAGAAGTAAAGATTTGGGAAGCCTGTTGAGTCCCCACATTTCTTTCTTTTCCTATGCATTCTATACAACATAAATACTTCTGTTAAAGGAGAGAAAACAACAATTCACAGGATAACTTACACATGTTCAGCTAAGTTCACGACCCCCTCAGGTCCACTTTTGGTAGTGGTCCTTGGCAGTGCACTGACACTACCCAGGCAACTCTACAGCCCAATTACCACTAATGCACAAAAGCCAATGGGACTATCTACCTATTTAATATATAAAATATATTTATAGATGTCAGGAAAAAATATTTATTTTTGGGAAAGCAGTACTTCCTGAAGTGATGTAGTCAGGGAAAACTAAACTAAACATAAAATTAGAACATAGCTAGAAATAAATGAACAGCTTTGAACTTAACTGTCCAAAAAGATATGAGAGAAAAAAAAAGGATTATTTTGATTATTTCCACTGTAATTTATTATTTCTAAATATCACCAAGTTAATATCATTATCTTGCTATTAAGTCCATTTTCTTTAGATTAGTAGATTCCATACCCAAATACAGTATATATTTTTAATCCTCCGATTCTTGTTCTTTCTTTAAAATAATAATAATAGTAAATACCTGCTGAGAAGAGTGAGTTCAAGTAAGCTTCAGGATGCACAGGCAGCCCATTACACAGTCTGCTTCACCCAGCATTAAACTCATTTTTGAACACAGAGGAAGAAAGAAGGATTAGTTGCCTGAATAACTCTTCTGGAAGGAGAAAATAATTGGATTGCAAAACACAGAGTTAAGGTTTGTCTTACAAAAACAAATATAATGTTTCTATACTTACCTGCACTTCATGCTGAAGCACAGGAAGCCACAAAGTATCATTAAAGGTATTTGTATATTCAAAGGAATGTTTTGAAGAATCCTCCTGGTCTACAAGACAGGATGCTGGCACAATGGTTGCCTCTGTTGATTTTTCTTCACAATCCAGCATTTTAAAAGAAAATCATCTTACTTATATTGAAGACCTACTGAAGATTTTGTGTAACTCAGCTAAAATAGATATATCTCCACATCAGGAGTACTTAGGTGACTCGATATACTTGGAGGCCTAAGACAAATACAGTGGCAATATTCACAGACTGAAACTTTGTCAGCAAACATCAAGGTACAACACACAAAGCTACAGGTCTTCCACAGAGCAGGCAGGGCAAATAGTTTCTTGAGACATAAGATAAAAAAGATGACACATTAATGGTGTGTACACCAGAAGCTCAAACAACTCATGCCTGAAGATGCAGGAAACATGAAGCTTCCTGGGGAAGTAAATACAGATTTTAGTCCCAGGGTTAAAAAACAGCAATGAACAAGTACTACACATTTACTTGGTCTCACTTTGGAGTGGAGAAGCTCAATTCATTAATTTCAAAATCAATCTTCCATCTACACATGCTCCTGCATTAAATCTAGGTCTAAGATGGTGGCCAAAGAAGACTATAATGTAATTTGTTACTTGATATAATTTTGTTACTAGACATAAAAGGAAGCATAGATTTAGTACTGGGCTAAAAATTCCAGTCACACAACCTTAGAAGTCCATGGTACATCCACTCAAATCTTTAAACTGTTTTGTTATTGGTGTCTGTGCCATAGCTAGTGCTTTTCATCAGGGAAAAGGTTTGTAGTAGCTGGCAGTAATTGAGGTGAAGAGATCCCTACTGACATAATGTGTAATTCCACAACAATTTCAATCATGAAACTGCATTACAGAAATGGATAAATTACAATAATAAAAGCAGGTGTGACAGTAGGAGAGGAACTGTAGGAAATATCTTCCCCATATAAGAAAGGGTGCATCTAATAGCTTATTGGATTTATTTTCTGCAAGTTTAATCATGTCAGAAAGTATTTTACAGTGCAAGTATTTCTACCAAATAAACTGTACAAGCTAAATTAAAAAGTTACACTTACTGAGAAAATTATTCAACAAGAGTCAGAGTGGCAGATTTACCAACCTTGCAAGGAAAAAATATATTATATACCTACACTGCTAGATATTTTACACATACAAAAAATCCGACAACAAAAAAATCAAGAATACAATAAGTGCACTTCTGAGAACACTGCTTTGATGTGCATTTGTGTTTTGGAAGCAAAGGAGTCATCCCTCAACAAAAAGAAATGATCCTAAATGTCACCCAAGTACAAATCACATGGACAGCAGCCCATAATGCCCCACTCCCAATCACCTTGTCTGCATTTCACTGCACCAATCTGTCTAAAAGTAAAAAATACAATTAGTGTGGTGTCTTCTGAGACTTTGCAATCACATCTCACAGTCCTTCCAGTACAATTAAGAGCATAGAGAGATGCAGTAATTTGCTGGAGTCCATTTTCTCCTACACTGTATGCAAAAAAATCTTGAAGGCAACTCCTAACACTATTTAAATCAGAGAAGATGTATGTAGAGGAAAAGCTGGAGAAAAGATGTCAGGGGGTAATCTTTAAAGAAACATAATACTGGCTATGCTTCAAAATTACAACAAGCTCCCAAGGGAAAGGGAGCATGCCACTGCCTGAGAGATTTAAAAACCTGAAGTGGAGAGTTTGGGAAGAAAAACCCAACATCAAAACCCCCTTTATTAGCAGTTCTTGTCAAAACACCAGTAATTAGGCTCTATATAAAATAATCCAAAAACATGCAAAGTAGAAAATTAGCAAGTAATAGTATTTTCTACAAATGTCATTCTGATCTCTCATCCTTTTAAATTTCAGCCCTTAGAGACTGTCAACCATTCCTTATGTCAACTGTTCCCCACGCAAACCATTGCACTTTTTAAGAAAAAAAAAAAACAAACTGCAGTCTCAGACCCTGAATTTTTCTTAAAATAAATCCACTGTTGATTAGGGAGGAGAAAGAAAAATAAAAAAGGAAAAAAATCCAGAAATCAACTATTGCTTAGTCACATGAAGAGTCCTCGTGCTTCCAACAACAAAGCTGAGAAGGAAAGCTAGTTTGAATGCCTGCAGTGAATCCTGCTAAAGCTAAAACTTGAAGTCCATACATTGTAAAGAAGATAAAGGTCCAGGCTTTCCTTAGCCAGTTATTAATGTGAACAAGCTTCTGAAGTGAGAGGTTATGCAACCATTAAAATAAAACAGTCAAGACCTCCCAGTAAGATCTAAAGCAGTGCCATATGGTAAGTAACGGAGGGCTTTTTTTTGCATTATTACTTCCAAGAACACTTAGAAGCATTTGTTCAGATCTTAATGGAATTTATGATAGCTTTTGTCCTCCTCAGGAATCGCTGCTTATTTTTATCTATCAGAAAGGCAACTGCTGAGAGAACATTATGTACTAGAGTCTTAATATTTTCAGAAGAGGAGACAAACATTTTTCAAAATGTAGGTACTTCCTTAGTCTCAGGCATGCTGTCAAAAAAGTAGGACAGAAATTTGCTGTGCTAGAGAAGTAGCACTCCTCACTCTTCTCACCTGCAGTGCAACAGCAGTGACACTAAGAAATCACAAGGAAGAATCCTGATTCAGGTGACATTTGCAAGGCAAGTAAGAGAAACCACAATTACCAACCACCATTTGCAGTTAATGTACATCTTAAAAACATCAACACCACTGGCCCAAATTAGCATCATATTAAAGAGATCACAGAATCACATAACAGTAAAGTATCATTTGTTTCTATATCACGATCTTCCAAAATCAATACACAACCAAGGAAGACATTTTAAAAATATCAAAATTAAACAGAAAAATAAAAGCACGTTCAGAATACAGAAGCTTGCTTCAAATTTTAAGAAAAAACATAGCTTTTGTTTAAATTATTTAAAAAAAAACAATATAGCTGATACAGCAGATTCAACTTGCATATTGCATTGATCTACAGCTTAGCCCTATAAAAACTGTATTTACAGAAAACATAGCTGGGACAGACGTCACAGATGTTTTCCTCCTACACCTCAGTCACCTTATTAAAATGAAACCTCAGTGCAAAATTCAAGCCTAGTGTAATAAGCATAGCTAATTTTTTTTTTTTTTAAGAAAACTAATTAATCCCAAAGGTCTATCAAGGCATAGTAGAAGCTTGTACAGGGTTAGGAAAAGCAAGAAGCTTTGAGCTTGCCTATGCTGCATACTCTTCATATACCAAAGTCCATTAGGAAAAAAAAAAAAAAATTGAATGAAAGCCTAACAAGGAAAAAACCTCCCACTCAAGAAAACAGAAGTTACATTAACACTGCATGTATTTTTTTACTCTTCTTTTTTAAAAAAGCCGTGTAATCTTAATATTGCTGCATTTAACTGTACAATAATTCCCACCTGACCACTAAAGCAGATAAAAATATAACCTCCCTCCAAATTAAGGCAGAAACACCATTAAAATACCAAACTTCCCTGCAGGGCAGTTTGCCAGAAAACAGATCCAAGTGTCTGGATTTCCTCCTAACTGTGTGAATGCCTAAGCGCAGAGGAAGAGCCGCTGCCCGCGATTCCCTCGCAGGACGGCGGCACGCACACCCAGCGGGTGGAACGCGCTGTGCGGCATCCCCAGCCACCTGCACTCCCCGAGTGCTGCTGGAAGGGGAGAACAGGACACATCGTGGATGGCTGCAGGCCCTTGAGGGGTGTAACTGACCTGGCTTGTCTTTGGCAGCTCACTTTGCCAAGTCATCTGAAATTTTGGTGTTTATGGCTTGAACGGAGCTGACAACTCCCCAAGGGGCAGAGGCACAACTCCTCCCTTCCCCACTGCACCCCAGGCAGGGCCCTGCTGCTGAGGGCTCACCAGGTGTGCAGTGCCTGCCCATGACCAGGCATCTCCTGGGAGACAGGAGTTCTGCATGTGGCAAAGAGGAGTCGAAAGCACAGTGCCAGCCCTCCCAGCCAGGCTGGGCAGGAGCCAGGCCCAGTGGGCAGCCCACAGACTGCTCACATCTGTGCCACATACACAACCTCCACAATCCCTCCAAACCCATTTACAAGCCACCTTCTAGAAAACTGTCTTCAGCTCCCTTTATTTTACAAACTGGAAAGTAAGGGAGTGGATTCTTGCTGTCACAGATCTCACAGGTTCTGATGGTTTATCGCACACCTGGCACACATAAGGTACCAACACCAAGGGCAGGCTGTCATGAGCTATAGTACAGACAAGCCCTACTATGGCTAAATTATGTCCCAGAGGCTGTATGATGGACAACTTCCCATCATTATCATCAGAGCAGCAACAAACAGGACAGAAAAACAGCAAAACAGCTCCTCTGGAAGAGTGGGGAAAAACAGTGGTTGAATAAAATGGCTAGATGGAGAAGACTACTGATTTGGCTTCAAATTTATCATTGATTATTTAATGGAATAAAAGACTATAAATAAAAATGTAATTTACCACTCTGGCAATGATTAAATTTATCAGTCAGAGGAGTATGTGAGAAAGGTCAGAGCCCAAAAACCACTAAAAGCAGTATTTTGATGAGCGTTAAATTCTTAAGAAAAAAAAATTCTTAAGAAAGAAAATTGCACAGATACATTACTACATAGTAGATACAATAGAATGTATTATTAAAGCCATAATAAAATCTAATAGTTGGAAACAGTGATAAATACATTTAGATAAAACTCACATTTACCTGGGAGGATCATTAATCTTCAACATTTTATTTATTGTGGTGATTCTTCTAAGTGTTTGTATGGGGTTTGTATGGCTGGGTTTTGGTAGCAGGAGTGGCTACAGTGGTGGATTCTGTGAGAAGTTGCTAGAAGCTTCCTCCATGTCCAACAGAGCAAATCCCAGTTGGCTCCAACATGGATGAGCTGCTGGACAAGGCCACAGGGCTGCAGAGATCCACCTGCAGCCCACAGAGGAGACCTATGCCAGTGCAGGTGGGTGCCTGAGAGGAGGCTCTGACCCCATAGGAGGCTCCTGGCAGGGACCTATAGAACCATGGAGAGCACAGCCCACACTGAAGCAGGTTTCCTGGTGGGACTTGTGACCCCCATGGGGGACTCATGCTGGAGCAGCCTGTCCTTGAAGGACTGTACCCTGTGGAAGAGTGACCCAGTTTGTGGAGAACTGCTGCCCGTGAGATGGACTCATGTTGGAAAAGTTCATGGGGAACTGTCTCCTCTGGGAGGGACCCCAGGCTGGAGCAGGGGAAGAGCTCCTCTCCCTGAGCAGCCTGAGAAACGTGTGATGAACTGACCATAGCCCCAGTTCCCATCTCCCTGAGCCACTGGCAGAGACAGTAGAGCTGGGAAGGAGGGAGGGGAGGGGGGAAGGTGTTCTTACGGTCTGTTTTTACTTCTCATTGTCCTGCTATGATTTTGTTACTAGTAAATTCAATTAATATCTCTAATTCTAGCCTGTTTTGCCCATGATGGTGGTGAGTGACCTTTCTCTGTCCTTATCTCAACCAACAAACCCTTTGTTATATTTTCTCTCCCCAGTCCAGCTGCAGAGAAGAGTGACAGAGAGGCTTTGGTGGGTGTCTGGCATCCAGCCAAGGTCAACTCACTACAGTCTTCAAATTGAAGTTGAATGTTTTTATACTTTAAGAGTAAATACTTTCATCAGTTTAAGTTGCTATAAGAACAAAAAAAAAAAAAAAAAATTAATATATGAGAATACATGCTTGGATTTGCCCAGTACTGAAATAAATCATTTTATCTGAGCAATATAAAATTCTCTGGAGTGACCTGAAAACAGTGTTTTCACAAAATCTTTCTCCATCTGAGAATGTGAATTTAGAAGTACTTTCCTGTATTATAATTGTAACTGCAGATTAGAGAAGTGTACCTGGGGACAACATAGATTTTTGTTGACCACTCAGCTGATGGGGAGACTTTCTACAGTCTCAAAACATTGGAACCTGCCACACAGCATGGGATGCCTGAAGGAAAAGTGCCTCAAAATATTTGAGCCATTTGCATAGCATCGGTGAATCACTGAAGCATCTCAATGTGAAACCCCCTGGAGGGAAGACTAAGCAGGGGTGACTTCAAAATTTCAGAAATACAACAGCAAGACAGCAATGAGATATTTTTAGTTTTCTTCCAATGCATTTGCCACTGACCTATTTCACTGTGCCACATGGGTTCAAAATCTTATTTCTTAAGGCAGGAATTTAGAAACTAATAAAAAAAAATCAAGTAATGGATATAAACAATCCTTTATACTGTAAATTCAAATTGATATTTTATTTTATTTGTAGAAACGGGGCACCTGCCTCACTGTCAGTACAGGGGCACAGCCACTGACATCCATGACACAAGTAACAACCTGTTCAATCATCCAATATTTATCTGCAGGCTGTCTGAAAACTTTTGCAAATATATTAGTGGCATGGTTCTCTCTTTCAGTTAAAGGCCAAAAGAGTAAGCATGGGTGGTAAATTCTTGGTAAATTTTTTTTCTTCTTGGTAAATTAACGTCAATCTAATCTCCATTGAACATAACACTCCTTAAGAGTCCTTGCCTGCTCAGACTGATAAAAATACCAAAAAAAAAAAAAAGAAAAAAAAAGCCATACAGGCTCAGAAATCTTACATCTTAATTTAAAATAATGGAAAAAATTTTAAGTATGAACAAAGTCACAGCAAAGAAATAAAATTGCAATGGAATTGCCTGTGGCTAGAACATAATGAAACAACTGAGCAGCTGCAGGAATGCTCGATTTAGCTACACCTTCAGTGTAACAACTCACCCATTCTGATACTATTAAGAGAAACAAGACGCTGAATATTGACACGAGGATAAAAACACCTTTCATTAACCTAGTCCATAACTGCACCATATGTTTAGATGTTCTATGAATCAAGGCACTATACAAATTCAGGCTATTCACAACAGAACACACTTTGTGAATATTTTCTAAGCCTGTTTTTATTTCACAATCTTTCTATGGTGGTATCTTCCTCCTTCCCAAGCCCTAAAAACATTAGCTTCAGAATAATATGTACAGAACAGACTAGACTGCAGAAACTGTAGGGAAAAAACATTCTCTAACAGTAACAAAACCAGCAGCAGTTTTTACCTCTGCACGTTTTCCAAACTGCAAACTTCCAGACTAACAAATCCCTTTGTTAGTGGGGGAGGGAGGAATTGTATTACAGCTTTTAATAAACATTAAAAATGTAAGCTAATTAAGAACTAAGTTCTTTTTAAAAGTTTCCAAAACTTTTTTTTTAATTTCCAGAGCCAAGGAGAAAGGAAAGCTGGAGAACTGCAGACAGCATTTTGATTTCTTACACATTACCATGGACATTAGCAATAGTAAGGCACGAGACTCCCTAGCACACTGCAGCTATGTACCCAAACCAAATCTCTCCTGCTGTTCTAACAGACAGATTTCTGAATGTACCAAAAATATTCTGAAGCCAACACTTAAAATAAACATCCACCACAAGCAAAAGGAATTGCTATATTGATGTGGCTCCTTTCATCCTGCTTTGAAACCATGCTGAGATCCAACGATAACAAGAAACAGAGGAGGCAAAGTTTGTCACTGCTCTCTGCTGCAATTTTCACATCTGTTTCACAGCTCTTGGAAAGCCCATTTCCATTAATCTATGAGAAAAGACAGGAGATAAAATTCCCAGGCTGCAGAGGGCATTAGGAGACTTTCCTAGCTGACTGTACACTAAGAAAGAACTGTAACACCCAAATTACGTTACTGTGAATAGACGGAAGATGCTGTAATTCTATTCCTCCTTTTGTCTTAATGGAGTTATTTATGTTGCAATCTTGAGGGCAGACCACTTACCAAAGACATTGCCAGCCACCTGCCTAACACACAAAAAGAGCAGACTAAGAACAGAAGGTGACATCCTGGTCCCATTCAGTGAATCTGGTCTGTGCTTTCCTAACTTAGCCTGCAATTAAATTATCCATTTTTAACAGTTTACGCATATTGCTGCTGCTGCACATTAACATTTAAGCAAATTCTACCAAACACCCCAGAGATTAGTTATCAAATCTAGGTGAAGTAAGGGAAATGACTGAAAGCCTCATCACAGAGAGTTTTAAATTGCTTTAAAGCTTCGCTTTTGTCATATTTATGCCTTTTAAAAATAGCAACAAAAATGTGTTTGCCTTTCAATATTATTAAAACATAAGCATAACAAGTTGTTTCAAAGTTGAACTTCCCTAATATTAGTATCCTAAATCAAAGAGGGACAGAATACTGGTCATATACAATTTCCACAGAAATTATATACACTCAGCACACACATTAAGAATTGGGCTCCTTTAATTTAAGAGATTAATTTCACACACCTGGCCTCGAAGCATGAATCTCTGTTTTTATTAAGAAATATCCAACTGGCTTCCCTCTTACACTAGCAAAAGCAATACTAAAAGCAAATACAGGGTCTGACAACAACAGAATCTACAGAGAAGAAGGAATGAAACCAGAAGGAAGAGATGGAAGACTGTTGGAAAACACTAAATCAAACCATTCATCATATATATGTACCATGTTTTCTACTCTCTGGTACGACACAAACTCTCTGTACTCACCATATTTGCCACAGAGGAATAAAAAGAAAGATGTCACTAAGGAGCATCTACCCCCCTGATATAACCTTGAATTACTAACCCCAAATACTAAGTTTACCAAAGTAAATGTTAGAGAAGTACCTTCAAGCTTGAAGAACAGTTTGTGATATTAAAGTATGTTAGTACTCAGTTTGCAACCCTAAATACAGAAATACAGTCATTTGAAAGAGAAAAATTAGTGGAACTAGCTCCTCTGAATTAACCTAATAATCAAAAACCACAATGTTATTGATCCATATGGTGGGAGCTGTATGGGTTGAAAGATATTTGAGAGTTTACTTGCAAGTCTAAGGTAAAACGCGTGTGGTCTCGGTGCAAGTCAAAAGCCCAAGTCCACATATGACCAAAATTCATCTCATTTAATCTGGACCAGCTGCCTTCCCAGTAGGACATGTGAGAA
Source organism: Vidua macroura (assembly GCF_024509145.1). Lineage (NCBI taxonomy): Eukaryota > Metazoa > Chordata > Aves > Passeriformes > Viduidae > Vidua > Vidua macroura. Next base: position 13,291,620 of record NC_071571.1, read on the forward strand.
GAAACTGTTTCTCTGAACAACATTGGCAGGAGGAAAATAAAACTTCACAGCACAGCCAAAAGCTGGAGAAGTCTCCATTTGTGCTAGTTTAAGGAACAGAGAACAACCATCCCATTGCCTGCAGGATGTTCATGATCTAGCATCATAATTAACACCACTTCAGTTAAACTGCATATGGGAAAGCAGCAGGAATTAAGAGTAAATACCAAAACTCCTGTCAAATGGAAAATTATTTTCAACCAGCTATGAAAACCTGTCATTATCTCTGTGACTATTTACTGGGCTGTGACTCTCTCTTAACGGTCCTTCATTCGAACTCAGACAGATGATAAACAAGACTTCAAATTTGTTCAATTTTCCCACTCGAGATGGGGCAGGAGACATTGACATTTGCATGGATTTATTTTTACTTTTCAGACAGGATTTAAACATAACCCTACAAAATACTTCCCATTTGAGGGGAACAGGAAAGGTTTGGGGAATCACACCTCTTAATTTGCAATCTCCTTTTTACGTAGTAAAATCCTCATTGTACATTTCCATAAGTATGAAGGAAACCAAGATAAATAGTTCCGTTTACCACACACTTTGTGGTTTAACCACAAAAAATAAAATGTAGTTGGCTCATGGGAGAATGTCTGCACGCAGTGGAGCCACGCTTGAACCAAATCTATACCTAAGACTGGTTCAGCTATGACCAAGAAGAAACAGAAGTCTCTGCTTAATGTATTACACAGTACATTCAGCATTCTACTTCTGATGTTGTCTGACAGAGGTTTCCACTAGTTGGCATCCACTGAAATATGTATGTATGCTTACTTATGTTATATACGACCCTCGAGCTACAGGCATACCTCACTGCTGATCAGTAAAATACATCCTTAGAGATGATGTAAGGTTAAGTCCTTCACTTCCACCTCCTAGTACAAATGTATTCCTCCTTTGTTTTAAACTTTACCATACTAGAAAATGGTAAATCTTAGTTCATTCATTTCTATTCCTGTTTTGTCACGTTACCCTGACAAAGAAGGAAAAAGTTCTTGATCCACAATCAACAATGAGATCAACCAGAGAATTAAGCGATAAGAGACAAAAAATGCAAGCAATGTTATATTTTTGTCTTTTTCCTCCAACATCACACTATTGCTGAAATTGTATACAGGAAACAGAGGAGAGAACAAACTCAAAAGAACTTGTAATGAAAAGATAGCCAGAGCCAAATCAACACTTGTTTTATTTCAACCCAAAAGAAAGACAAACTTCTACAGATGGAAGAGCAAACACTGGGAAGGGTGACCACTTGCAGGCAAAAATGGTCAGACATCTGAAGAAATCTGCTGAAGCAAGGGAGCTGTCCAGACAAACACTTCTTCAGCAAACATCTCTCTTACAAGACACCTTCCCCTGTGAAAAAACTATTAAGTGACAACCTTCCATGTGTCTGTAACATGCCACTGGCCACGCATATATCCTTAGGATGTTACCAAATGTTAGCCCATAATAGAAGCCTACAAGGCTTGCATCAGCACTGAGCACATCCCTAAGAAAAAGGAGAAGAATACTGGCTTGCTCAGGCCATGGGTCCACATTGGATCAGCCAGGCACAGACATGAAGGTTTTCTTTTCCATCACAAAGTGCTCAGCCAAGGGGAAGCATGACCAGCAAGTAGTGTCCCTTTAGCACTGAAATAAATAATGTTAATTACAAACCTCGATAGCAAAAATGAAGCTAAAATGCACCAAACTTGAAAGAGGGGCTATTTGAGGACAGGGAGAGAAGGAGGAAGCCTATTCAAAGTCACCTGGTAAAATGCTAAACTAATTTACAGAAAGAAGATGAGCATTTCCGCAAAGAGAAAGTAAGCTAAAATTATTCTTCCCCAGTCATAAAAACATGTAGAAAACATAAATTCAACAAAAAGTATGAATTTGGATCCCTTTTCTCCCATCCTATGGGAAACAGTTCCTAGCTGCAAAAGTTTCCCAACAGTTCCTAGCTGCAAATTGCTCATTCTTAAAAATTACAACAACCTTGTCAAATTTAAAGAATAAGCTATGCAGAGTCCTCCACCAGATGACTCCTCAAGTCCAATTACACAGCACTCTTGTTTTCAGAAGACAGAATGGGGGAAAAAACTTTATTATTATTAATACTTAATACTTCAGCCCTCTCAGCGAGTGACATAACATAATATATGAATGGTCAATCAAACCATTAAAAAATGTATTGATGTTGAAACTGAAACACTAATGGGGATCTGTTCCTGAAATATCTCAGAACTAAACAAGTATGTATGAAACAAGCTAACCCCACAAATCAGATTGGAAGTTACAGGAACCACAAACTCAGCTGGCTGCTTATGTTTAACAATGTATTGATTGTTCTGGGTAAAAAAATTGCAGGTGTTCTATAGCTTTGGGAAAGGCCTCTGAAAATATTTCTAACACAAGGAAGACAAAAATATATACAGAAGTGCAAACCAAATCTCCTCTTTGGAAAAGGTATATGCGGCTGCTAATTCAGAGGCCAGGTACATACTAAGGTTTTTGGAATCCTTCTGTTTTCACAACTCCCACAACAGAAAAACAACAAAAACACAAACAAAAAAGGTTTAAGAGACTCAAACCCAGTATAATGTTTTATGAGTTTTTAATACATTGGTTATTATATCTGCTGTATATTTTAATGGTTAATATCTACTTTTGCCTCTAGACAGGACACTGCAATTCCTTGCTATCTCAAAGCTGTATGTCTGTTTCAAACAATTTTTTCACCCTCTGACAGTCAAGACTGTTGTTATGCAAAATTAAATACAGCCTCTATAAAATACAGCCTCTAGTAGTCATCCATTCACCTTTCTGAAGAGACATAATTGGGTTAGGATTTGTTCTTGCTTTACAGGAACTTTAGAACCTACCCAATTCTCTTATGATAAAGACTCAGATATGGGAAGCCCGACAGTTAGAGCTTCATAGTAGCTCCATTTCAAGCTCATCCCCAACTGATTCCCGGAGGGAAGAAGCAATAACTCAATTCATAGTGGTAAAAAACCCAGCCTAATTGCCCTTTTCCTGCAACACTGACACAGTGACTTCACAGACAAAACATAAAGGAGCTTTCAACTGCAAAGTAAGGAAAGACTATCCAATTTCTCTCTTAAAGCATGCTGGAATCCCCATGTAATTATGCCAAGATCTCAAAGCCAGCTCTGATAATTAATATTTCTAGGCACTGAAAGACCTTTAAATTAAATCTCCAAGAAGCAGGACTAACACAGAGGATGCAAATTTGGTGCATTTCTGCTTTGAGGCAGGGAATTCTTCATGAAGCAGCAGATTTCAAGCTCACTGTCTCATTTATATGAAACTCTGGAAACAAATATACAATTTACAAGTATTCCCCAAGTTAAAATCAAAGCACGTTGTACATTTTATGTCCCACAGTACCACTGCTTGATAAACACCACAGTCATTTCTCGAATTCCCAAATGTAAAATTTGAAGTCCTTCACACATTTCTGAAGGCTGGTATTCACATGGCAGCCTTGTACCAACTGCACAAGAAACATTTTAATATTATAGTTTTCTATTGGTTACCTGATGGTTAACTGTGTCCTAGAAATAAACCAACTGACACAGTCTTTTCAGAAAGCAAACAAAATATAATCATACCAGAAATTTTGCCTACTATAGGCACATTATGGCAGACAGAGATAAAACCCATGGGGCTCCAGCCTGCCACAGCCCCAGATGATATCAGTGTTCAACTTCAGAGCACACATGAGTGGCTTTGAAAGGAGACACTGTGATCTGAGCTGGCAGATTAGAAATGAAAATTCAAGCCCTTAAAAGGGATTGCATGGTTGAGATAAATAAGCACAGGTGTCACAGGTTTAGCTGGAATTAGCATCAGAATTTGGGACTTTCGAGAATTTAGAATGTTTAAAATCTGTAAATAAATTAATCCAGTGAAGGAAAACAATCTGTCAAAAAATCACTTAATTACCTGGCAGTTACGTTTCTCCACTGAAGAAGCAAAGATTAGAAAGAGACAGAACACATACAGACACTCCCTTCCAAGGGATCAGTGTGCCCACAGGGACCACGGTTAACCCTAAAGCTGTTTTGCTCTCAGCATACTGCAATTCTGTTCTGACTTCAGTTCAGCTAGAAAAGGAACAAGCTCTGCATTACAGCATCCAGCAACAGGTTAAAGCAACCTTAAAAAAAGAAGCTCCACTTCTTTGTGATAAAAAAGCAGTTTCCAGCAATTTTGTTAACCAATACAAAACTAGTATTTTAAATGCTAAGGCATACAGATGCGATTTGGTGTTCCCCTAAATATAACATATCTCAAATTTCCTGGGGAAAAAAAGGCCATTCAATCATATGCTTGAAGCCTACTGAATCATTTGCTTTCTTCAAAGGGGACAAGAAAATAACTCAGTCAAATCTTTCACACACTTAAATGCTGTAACAGAGGTTTTAAAGATTTGGTACCTGTATCTTGATTTCACAGTGCTGTCCCAGCAAGTTACTTAAACAGAATAATAAGCACAGCAGGTCCTCTCTAACTTTTGTACACAATCCAGACTGTCATTGTTCTTGCACTCCTTCCAGGGAAATTTTGGGAATATACTTAAATTATTTATAGAAGTTTTAGTTTCAGATAACTAATAACTAATAAATCACATTTATGGTAAAGAAAACCAGCAGAGGCATATTTGTGAAAAAAGTTAATTTGCATGATTAGGCATCAATTCCTAAATCAAAATTACTATAAAATATCTATTTCTTAGTTTAGATCAGTTTAAGAAACATTAAAACATTAATTAAACATTATTGGTCTCACTTCCTAGCACATTTACATTTCAAGGTGATGCATCTATTTTCTAAATATTCATCCATGTTAACTTCCTATATCAACCATTTAATAAGCAATGGTAATACAGAAACAGAGAGGGAGGGACAGAGACACTGTATCTGCTTAGAATCCCTACAACCATATTTTTGGCCTCTTGCTGTATTTACATGCATCCTTTAGTTCTCAATATCCTGCAGTGTATAAATGACCAAAACTCCCAAACCATTCTCCATTATTTTAAGAATATACACAAGCAGGAATATGTAGGGATTGTCATTGTTACTAGAAGGATTGTGTAATTTTTTTTTTAAAAGGTAAGAATGAGCACAGCATCACGTAGTGGAATTACCTTATGCAAAAGGGCATTTTCCTCACAACAATAGAGAAAAGATAAACTGAAAGTACATAATCAAGAGGACTATAAAGGATTCACTTGACATGGAAAACACTGGAAGCAAATTAATAGGATTTCAATTGCAACAAGAAGCTTCTGGAAATATATTAATTTCAAAACCAGAATATTTTAACTATTCAGAACAAGGTAGAAATAAGAACAGTCATCCAGAAAGCTGGCAATTCTTTAGTAGTCTATAGGACTTTCTACACAGCAGTCAGAATGAGGTAAGGCATTCCAGCTGAAATAGAAAACAAGCAGTGTTCATGAGTAACAGAACTTTTTCTTTTAAGCATGAAAATCTATGATGAATACATCAATAATATTTCAAGAGCAATACAATTAAAACTGGAATTACATACTAATAATCAAAGAGATAACTTAATCTCATCAAAATGACAGAAGAGCAGCCTCACAGAGAAGCTGGCTTTGTTAGCAGATACAGCTGAAAGGATCAACACAAACCAGAATTAACAATATTAACACCTGTTTGCAATTAATTTCTTTAACTAGAGCAACATTCTTCCCCTCCCTAATGACAAAGTTAAAACAGAAAAAATAACTGAGAGATTTGCCAAAGCAAAGACTTCAATTTTATTAAATCTCAAAGCTTTCTGCTGCCTTTCCATCTGCCTCACTGGAATTTCAATGCCCATCACTGAACAATTTCTGGTTAAAAAAACAATAATAGGACTCCTGCCAATAGTGGACTCTGACTGTTCATCCATCAATTAAATATAGCCACTTCCAGGCAGAAACACAACATGTGCTGCTGTACCTTGTCCCCAGCACAGCTGCCACTGCTGCACACATCTAAAGAAAGCAAGACAGAGAATCCACCCCAGAGAACAGCCCTGGGCAGGGACACTGCTAAAATGCCCATTTTCCATATATAATACCCCATGTCACACTGTACACCTGCACTGGAGGTACTGATCAGTGGGTTCTCTCTTATCGCTAGATACAAGAAAGGGCAAAAAGCCAAACAATTGGTTATTACATGTTTAAAAGCATTTACATTTAGGAAACAAACAGAAGTCAGCATCTGAGACATCAGTGAAGTCACAGGCGGTGACTACAAATAGATAACAGCAATAACAGATCACAGAATAATACCACCTTCTGTCTATTTACTTTTATATCCAGACTTTGCAAGCATCAGACAATATAGAGACTTTCCTGGAATTTCAGTAATGACTGGAAACAGCTTTTAAATGGTGGCAGAACAGATTAAAAATGGACAAGATTTCAAACCTCAGAAAATGAACTGGGTACGGGACAGTTTGAAAATACTGATACCTACATTTTATAGGTTTTATCTGACGTGTTCCTCACTAGGTTTCAAATCAAGATATGCAAACAGATGTACAAAATTTAAATCTATTTAACTGAACAAAAATTGCCACGGTAAAAGTATTTTCTTAATCAGTGTTCTGGATAGGCTTTAGATAAAATCCATAAAAATTAAGGAGCAGACTGTCACCTGTTGACTACCATAAAGTGAATATTCTGAACACTAATCTTCTGTGAAATACAATCTTTCAGGAGTTTTTTTCTATTCATTGGAAATGAAGGGGAACTGAAACAGTAACACCACAAATGCATGAGCACTTGACTGTGGTTTCAAATTGCAATATTGCTTCCTCCTTGAATATCTATCTTGTGAAAAAGTGCAGTATGGAATTCGGAGGTGGGGGAGGGGAGCGACAGAATTTTTTTTCCTCTTAATCTATTGTTTAAGGCATCATCAGACTTGATAACACAACTCAGTGGCTAGTCCTCAACTTTAGTTTGACCTCTAACTTTTAATTACCATTCAAGTATGTAATTCTTGCAATTACTAAAAATGCCTATATAACCAAGTGCAGTATATTCTGGAAGAAAATGCTTCCTTTTATCCAGTACCAATGTATTTCCCAACATAAATCCAGTTTTCTTTTTAGTGTATGCTAACAATGCTCCCCAATACACAGAGCAGCAAAACTGTAACTGTTAACGGAAGTTTCATGTTTCCAGTTTCTTTTCCCCTTCACACACTGCTTAGGCAAGGAAAACCCAGACAGGGAAGCACCAGCTGATGACTCCACTGCATTCCTACCAAAGTGTAATTATAGGACATGCAGTACTCAAATCACTCCCAGTAGTCTATGCAAAAAAGTTGAGACCTAAAGAAACCATAAGTCTGTGTACAGCTCCTTCAGAAATCAGGAGGCCGAGGCTAGAATACACTAATTACTGAGATTTAGAAAGCCTATCCTAGTTCCATAGCTGACTGAGAAACATGCCCCCTTGCTCCTCCCTTTAAGTCCAAATCAAACATCAGCCTTTATGGCCATGCAACTGTGCAGCACAAGCACTAAAATCATATTTCACACTGAAAATTCAACTTGATTCCAACGTCCTTAGAAAACATGTAATTTTTTTTTAAGTACAAAATTAAGTAAACAAAAAATAATTAGTACATTTTAGCATTCTAGTCAACTCTGAAAACTTGTCATTGTGTGCTCCTAGACCATCAATGTAGCCTAGGCCTTATGAAATTAAAGTGTCAAATACATAGGGATGCCTGCTGCTCACATACCAGCACAGCTCTGTAGGACTCCAGCACGTGCCCTTCTGCCTGGGAAATACAGGCATTCCTAAACAATCCCACAGACAAACTAACTTTCCTGTACCAAAAGCAATCCAAATCTAATACAGAGGTTTATAAACAAGCAACTTTTTTTTTTTTAAGGCTAGTACTATCCTCCCTTTAAAAGAAGAGTCACATCTAAAGACAGTTGTAATTCTTGCCTCTGTGTTAAATGTTTACAGGTATTCTCCAGTTCTGTAAAGCTCTTCTAATACAGCACAGTGCAGATGGTCCTATGCACTTCCTCGGAGCAGCTGCTGCTGTCAGAGACATTGTCTTGGCCAACTGGGATTTCTCAAATTCTCTGCTATATGTGAACACAACACTTGAACACAAGTATGTAAGGCACTTTTTGGAAGGAAATAAAATTTAATGAAGGCTTATTCTGCATTTATTTTTTAACTTTATTGAGTAATCAAGACGTTTGGCTTTCTAGAAGTTAGTCTCATTTAGTGAGTATCTTAACATAATATACACATAGCAAACACTCATCAGAAAATGACAGAGGCAGGAATGGACCCCTAGTCTGAAGACAGGGAGGGAGACAGAAGACCAGTTGGTCAGCTACCTGTTAAATACACTTTCACTGAGAAAATATTTGAGATAGTAAAAAAATCTGTCCTTTGCTAAAACCCAGGTGGTTGAAAAGGTAGAAAGGATTTTTTTTCCACAGCTCAAGGTTCTAGCTATTATCAAAATAGCTATAAATTAAACTCCAAGTAGAGATGAACTGAACTTCACTCTAAAAGAAAACTGCAAGTCAAATGTATAATTTAATGCCAACTTAATCTTCAAAGGAAGACCAAAGTTGCTGCTCTTGTCAAGCTACATCTCAGCCAAGTGAGCCCACCACATGCTGTTCACCTTGCAGGTCCCATCGGGCACCTCTCGGTGTGTGTCCTTTACATCTTAACAATCAGTACAGAAGAAGGTATTTTCAGCCAGGACTGGTGAGAATGAAGAACTCCTATATGAGCCAGGAACTAAGGACCAAACCCCAAAAGGATACCTTGGTTTTGACTGCAAACAAGGAGGTTATTTTTCATCTTTTTTTCCCCTCTTTTTTTTTTTTTTGGAGAACAAACAATAGAAGTCAAGAAGAGCTATTGTACAGTATACAGAGTCATAAAGGAATTAGCAAAGTAAGTCTTTGGCTGTTATCAACTTTATTTAATTTACACATTCCTGGCAGGAATCTATGTCCCTAGAATTTCTACATTCACACAGAACCCTGAATTTTCTTTAACAAAATGTTTTAGTTGTGAGGGTTTTTATATACATGCACATAAATACATGTATACATATGTACATGTACACAAAAAAAAACCCCAAAAACAAACCCCAAATAGCACCATAACTAAAACAAAATCTATTCCAAATCTTACTTTATTTTTTTTTTTACTTTATATTCAAGGAAACAATTTTACTACAAGAACTAGATTAACTTTTTCTTTGGTCTAAACTGGCAGAAAATCTCTCCATTTCTCTTCATGCACGCCTCTGAAAAATTCCACACACTGAAGGAACTGCCAAACCTCAGATCTAACTTCAAGAGCTTCCTTGATACATCACCTTGGAAAATAAAGAGACAAATTTTCCTAAATGTGATTCTACTAAATTCCCTGAGAAGGTTATTGGAACAAGCAAATTAGGGATGCTGCAACTTCTAATACAGCCTGCAGTTCCAGTGAATAAAACAATTATTTCCCCACCCACTTTAAGTCTTCTAGCATCTTTTAAGGGCTTTTCATTCTCTCACAAATATTATTCGTTGACATGGAGATTGCTTTGCTTGAAAGATGCCAACTGATATTTTTAATTCTAGCATGCAGCATCAAGATATTGTCTTTAAAAAATATTTAATATCAGGGAAATAAGAGAATTTCCATTAAGGGGAAGAGGACATCTATTAACTTAAAAATAAATTCTGTTCCCAAGAGTCAGGCACAGTATTTGCAAATTATTTAATATTCAAATAGTTTTCAGCTTTCTTTGTTCGTATAACCAATCTCTTTGGGGTTTCTAAATTTCATTTTTCTGATAGAGAGCCAAGGACATTTCTTACTGCTGTCTCAGCTTGAAAACAAATAAGTTACCCAGCATTAATATATTATATTAATAAGCACAAGCATGAACACATAAAGTGTTGTTCATCACAACAACCTTCATTTGCAAGTAATTTCTGATTCTCCATTGTTTACTACGTCAATGTACCACCATGGAGATGACAATGATCCCTTTTAATCAAAGGAATGAAGCTAATGGAAATAATTAATGCTAACTACCAACATACTAGCTATTTATTTAAAACACAAAGGCATGTTCCTGGACGCAGCTGCTATATATTACCAAGGAAACTCTTTTTCCTCCTACCTATTTTAAATTCAATTAAGAAAATACATTCATCCCAAGTTTAGTTATGGCACCAAAAAATGCTATCATGACTGAGTCCGGGATAATAACTTCAGCTTGCTATGATAAGAAAGGTTACGTGTGGCAAAACAATAAACCCTGCCAAAAAGGGATAGACAGAAGACAAAAGAAAAGGATGCAAGCAAAATTTAGATTATGAAAAAAGACCACCAGATCCAAACAGCAAGACAGACAAGTAATGCCACTTTTCAATGGCATAAAACTGCTTTTTCAAACCAAGTCTTGGGTTTCTCTCCAAACAATAAGTAAATACTGTCAAATCTTACTTGAAAGATGCCAGAGAACTTTCCAGAGATCAGTCAGGTTCCTGGGTAAAATTTATTTTCCAGGTTACAATTACCAACTCTCTAGAAGACATCAATAATAAAGTTTTATCAGTGCATACTTGCATGCAATATGCATATTATTTTCTATCAGATACAAAGAAAAAAGTACCTTAGTTTCTCTTTGAGGAAAGAGAACTGCAGCAAGCAATAGGACTAATAGGACTATTTAGAAATCAGATGCTATATCCTCTTTCAACAACTGCCTTGCTGAATACTAAGAGTCTTGCAAGAGCAAGTTCCATGTTCTGAATAACTTCAACAAGACTTATTCTCACATGGGCCCTGGTTAGAAAATTTACCATAGGAATTAACTGTTTGATAACAACAAGCTTCAATGCTTTAGTATCATTGCAAATGTGTTTTACAGCCAGCAGTGCACTTGAGTATACAGTTTACATGCACTGCTGAACTGAAGCTTCGCACTTAATTATACACTGCTGCACCCCTGCCAAAACATTTTCAATGTGAATTATCCCACCCCCCCCCATTTGATAGTTACCTGTAACAGCTTATTTCTGGTATTCCTGCATTAAAACTGTTTTACCTCAATGAAAACCAGGATTAAAACCTCCCTGTTACCGAAGCAGTGACCCTTGAAAGGGGAATAACGTGCTCTGACTCCATGTTGCAGAAGGCTGAACAAATTGCTTTTATTAAGCTAAATTATATTATATTAATACTATACTATACTAGAACTATATCATACTAGAAAGATACTAAAGAAAAACCCGTGACTGTCTCCAGACAGTCACAACACAGCTTTGACCCAATTGGCCAATCAATCCAAACAACCATCACCAGTGTCCAATTAACAAATCACTCTTCAGTAAACAATCTCCATAACACATTCCACATGTGCCAAACAACAGAAGCAGAGAATAGAGATAAGAATTGTTTTCTTCTTTCTCTGAGCTTTCACACTGCCTCGGACAGCTTCCCAGGAAAAATCCTGGGAGAAAGAATCATGTCTCTCTCTGTTCAGAGAATGTGAATACCACACCCTGTAAGAACTGAAAATGGCTCAAGCAAGTCAGCACATTCTCATGAAATCTAGTTGCAGTAAAATATAATTTTTATTGCATAAATAAGACAAGTTATACAGCTACAGCCACATTTGACAGTGTGCTGACTTAGCCTGTGACATTCCCCCCAGCTTTGATTAGCACAGCATCACCAGTGTGAAGGTGGAGATGATGGCATGGCCAGCAAGGGGAGCACAGCAAGCACTCATGACCATGGCAGCAGCCTTTTGCAAAACACTTTCCAGAAGTAGCTGGCAGAGATAGAGAGCTCTTCTGACCTACAAAACAAGAGCCCAGACTAACAAAACCAAGAGAAGGAAGAGTACCAGACGTGGTCCCACCACGACCTGGCAGGACAGGACTGGGCTGGACTTCAGGAACCCACAGTGACAGCACAACTGCCCTTCCAGCCCCTCAGGGTGCCACCTGCTCTGCCAGGTAACCCTGGCTAGAAGAGGCCAGCAACTAATCCCACTGGGCAATGCTGAGCTCGAGCACATTCCCACTCCTTCAATAGAAAGAAAACCTTTTCAAGAAAGAGACCCTGTCTTTCAATTAGGACACAGCAAATTAGTCAGATTTGAGTCCCCTAATAGAAACCAAGCAGGTTCTTCATTTGCATGAGGAAAGAAATGCAAAAACACATGGTTAGAGAAGATTTACATACAGCTGGACACATTGAATAATGGGCAGAGTATCAATTACAAAGATGGTAATTACCAGGAAATTTCTTCCATGAAATGCAGATCTTAAGACTCCTACTGACTAACTCTCTTTTCAGCTTTTTATTCAAAAGAAAGCAGTGTATATGCATTCCACAGTCTTTAAAAAGAAAAAACATACACAGCTTCACAGCCTGTTTTAAGAATTAAAACTCATGCACCATGGTTTATTTATCCCAAACTGTAATTCAGGACAAACATTCATCATAAAACACACATCTCCAAAAGATATGAAGAAAATTATAGAGATTAAAATGCACTTGGAAGTCCAAAGACAGTGCAGAAACACAGAAATCTTACCAATTTGTGGATAACCATCATATAGATCCGAGATAACTATTTGCTTGTTTGTAAAACATGTAGGAGAGGGAGGAAAGTAGGAATGTGCAGCAAATGTTGAAGTGAAAACATGATGTAAGATAATACAGGGCTATGAATTCAGTGTTGACAGTTATGATGCCACCCTGGAATCTTCACTGACCGTGCTCTAGAACAAATTGAAATTGTTGTGCACTTCTCATCACTCAAAAAGAACCACAAAACAGAAGGGGTCAAGTAAGAGGAGATGAGACCAGGATCAGGATGTCTGTGTGGTGTGGGTAGAAGAAGGTTGGGCTGAGCACAGGCAGGAGGCAAGTAAGGCAGATTATGACAGAGTGACACAAAACAAAGGGGAAGAGGGGAAAGGAGATAAAAATCAGACAGTCTTGGTTAAGCAACAAGGATGGAGGAAGCTCACAGATATCCCAAGGACAAATGGCACACTGGGTTTGCATCAGTTACCCAGCAGCAGAGCCCTGAGCTGACCTTGGCCTCCGGGGCAGGAGGACACCTGGGCACAGGGGCAGGAGGACACCTGGGCACAGGGGCCATGGCCAGGCCATGCTGTACAAACCCTTCCTTGGTGCAGGGATGCCAATGCCAGCGCCTTCTCTGCAGCACCAAGGCCTGGCAGCTGCTGCAGTGCCAGCACCATTCCTCACCTGAATATCCACCCTGTACAGTCATGAGTACACTTGCTTTTTCCCTACCTTAACAAATACATTGGTACATCCATGGGAGCCCATTTTGAGATATTCATCACAAAATCAGAGACAAAAGAACTACAGAAGTGCTTCCTTATGTTCTTTTCGCCTTTTCTACCACAATCATACATACATAATTTCACTGCTGTTGAACTGCAAATTTATATTCAAAAATTAAAACATGCAGTAAGGAGAAAAAAAAAAAAAAAAAAAACAACCAAAAACAACCCCACAACCAAATATGTGAAAATATGAGAGCAGTTGTACAATATAAGTTCAGGTTCTCATGTAGTAATATAAAACCTCATCATTTGGATTGCACACACTGTGACTCAGATACTTGTTACAAAAATAATTCTTTACCATAATATTTTTAAAGAAAAGTGATTTAATGTCGAGAGCTTACTTTTCACAAAACATTAATTTCCAGTCCAGTTTAACTTGGCACTGTCTCCTTCACTTAAATATCCATTTTTGCCCAGGGGAAATTAGTTTCTAGATTTATAATTTGCATCACTGTTTATATATGGAATTTTGAATTATTTTTTGTTTCTTTTAGCTTTCAAAGGCCATATTGGTTTCTTTTTCTCCATGAAACTAACAGTTAACTATCTCCTTATTCTTTTTATCACAGACTTGATCTCTAAGACCATCTCAGTTACAGGAATCCTTCCTGTCCCTAATCCCATGAAAAAGTACAGAAAATCCTCCATACAATTACAATTCCAATTTCTATGTCTGACACAGAGGGAGTAACTGTATATTGTGAATGCAGCATTCTAGACACTTACCCCAAGTGAATTATCCTAGAAGAAAGGAGGACATTTAGCTGCACGAAGTGTGATTTGAAAGCTTAAAACACAATTGCATTTCCAAACTCTTCACACACTTTCAGCCTCCACTGACTGACTGAAAAAATGCATATGGATTTCTGCCAGCCAGGAATAGTCACAACAACCAGCTCCAAGGAGATGCCACTGAGAGCTGTGCATTCACAGGGAGCATCAGGTGGGACTGACACACAGCTCAGAGCACAGGCACATGCAAAAGATCTTGCTGTTCACTTTTGTAACTGGATTTTACCTTGATGTTTATTTTACTATCTGAACTTTGAAATCTTCTGCACATGCTTTTAACAAGAAATATAATACTAACCAGAAAAAAGTTCATGTATCTTAATTTCAGAATCCCTTTTCAGGAACTGAAAATAGCAAATAAAAGCAAATAAATCAATCATTGATTACTGTTTAAAAATTGAAACCCTAGGATTTCAAACCACATGTATGAACAACTGTGTGAAGTGGTTAATTACAAACTTTATTTTAAAAGTGATAGTGAACAGGGCAGAGAACTTCACATTAAAGATCATCCTCAACAGATTTTACTGAGTTTGGATTTAAGATTCTGCATATAGCAGATTTAAGATTCTGCATATAGCAGCAGCTGAAACTTTGCCAGCAACTAGAAATAAAATTCTTTCTAATAAAATCTGAAACTGTTTTTTCCCTAATTACATACAAAGCAGAATAATGCTATGAATTGTTAGGCAAAATATTCTGCCACTGGACTTATTATTATGAATTTTAACTCAGTTGATTTCATTTCTATATTTCATAAACTTAATTAATAAAAACAAAAGGAGTCTTTCAAAGTTCTCCAAAATAAAGAGAAAACAAAAACAGGAATAAAAAGCGACTTTTAAGATCCCAATTCCTAATAGCTGTGGTTCTACCTCCCAAACACATGGGAAACTGCAGTTCTATAATAAGCAAACCAACTGTCTGGAACCCAAAATTTCTTTTAGAATTATCTGTATGTTCTCAATTGTAACTTCTTCTTTTTCCAACCTGTATTTCACAATGGTTATTCTATAACAGCTTTTTTTGAAGAGGAGGAAGTGGGGGAAGACCCACACCAAATTAGAGACTACAGTTTACTGAATGAAAACTGCATATATAAGACAGAGTCAACTTTTTTCAAACTAGAAAAACAGATGAGGTCTAAAACACCTAATATGAGCCTAGGAATGAAGAGATCTAATTAATTTCAAATGTTGAAAGACCTTCTTCAAGGTCTTTAGATCACTTGCATTACTTTACAGCACAACACAGCTCACCAAGTACTTCAGAGATGTAATTACTGCTTGTAAAGCCCACTAACCACAGCCTGAAAACTTCTTTTAGTCAAAGCAGGGAAGCATGGTCTGCTGTGTTCAGATCAGCTACAATTCCCAAACTTTGGATCTTCTAATCTAAGACATTGTCCTTCGATAGGAAGGCCAGGAAGGAGGATAAAGAAACCACCATATACTTAGCTTTAAAATGAAACTATTAATAAATAGCATAAAAGCATAACTAATGCCAGTCATTTCACATACACAGCCTCATCTGCTGACAATTCCTAAATTACCCCCTTCATAGAGAGCTTGCATAGAAGTGAAAAAGTGTAGGATAGCAATGTAAAATATCTTTGCTGACCAAGCACAGTTTCTTTCCCATGCAGTACTACTTTCAATATCTGAAATGAATGTATTTTTTCTAGGAACAAAGATGGTAATAAGTATCTTTTTCAGTTGGAAGTGTCCCTTAAGATGTCATAAAATAAATAACAACATGGCAACAAAAAGGTACCACTTCCCGGAATACTGATGTGCAGGGATAAAATGCAGAACAGAAATAATTTCAAGCATGCCAGTAATTCTGAATTCAATCCTGAATCAAGAAAAGAACCCCTGTACCATTAAGTCTTGCATCTTCACTTAGTAACACTGCACTTTTATCACGTCACTTTGTGTAGCCTGACTTTACAAAGCCCTGGAGTACTCTGTAGCTGTATCTATGTAAGCTTTGTCTCCTTACAATCCAACTTTCAGATGAAGGAACAATTCATCCATTCCCACTCTTAATGAAATACTAACACAGCAAAGAAAACAATCTTTTAAAATTTCAACACATTCTCATATTGGTTTCAATATTGTTGAAAGTAAATACTTTCACTTCCCATCTGATATCTTCTGGATCTCGGCCACAGCTAAGAATCATTTTGCAGACAAAAAAAAGATAAGCAAACCAGAAGTCTGAGCTACAACTTTTTTAACTAAGGCTGGGTGGAGTTTTATTTAAACGAAAATTAGGTGTCAGTAGTTGAAGGCTGACTCTTCTTATTGCAGAGAGAAGGATTTTACAGCACAGATTCTCCCTCTAAGAATCACAGCAAAAAAGAGCATGGGAAATGTTACACAAGGTGGATGAAAATTTGCTTTTAATCTTGGGATTAGCTCTATTCCATAACCGTGTCTGAGCATTCAACTATTGCAGTTTTCTGCAACATTTTCACACCAACAAAAACAGTAATAAAGTGCCACTCACAGCACCAAAAACATTGATTTTATTGATACATTTTGTTCAAACCACCATAAGCTACAGGAGGAGGACACAGTTTTCAAGTGCAAACTGCACCTATTGGTGGCATACCAAAGGTATTTCAGCAACATGGTCACAGCATTACCCTGACTTAAAAGAAACAGTATTCATTTCCAAAGAAATAAAGGGAGAAGTAAAAAAATAAGAGTTGGACCTCAATGATCCTTGTGGATCCCTTCCAACTCAGAATGTTCTATGATTCTAACACCAGTTCAAGGAAAATGTGAATCTTGATGATCTGAGAATCTTGTCGTAGCTGAATGACCTAAAAAATCCTTTCCAATTTGCAGGCCCAAAATGTTATAAGCATGATGAGAAAGGAAACAAACAAATTAAAACAAAAGGGGGGAAAACCAGGATTTTGTGCAAATTCTCCAACCAATTTTAATTAGCAATTTTCCATCATTGCCAACCACAGCTCTTTAGCCAGCTTCTATACTAGTTAAGGATTAGAAGCAGGAGCTTTAGCCTGAAGACTAAGTTCTTTCTCAACCCAGTTCAGGCTACTGAGCACTCCAAATTTAAAACCAGTCCTCCCAGAAGCAGCACAAGGGTTGGTGATGCTCCTACTGGGGCTTACAAAATCAGCAACAAAAGCAAGTTTAAGCTGAGCTCAGTAAAACCATCTCTGAATTTTGGTCAATTTTGCAAAAGGTTTCAGCTAAGGAAATTAACATCCCAACAGTCCATTTCAGAAATTCTGGAATATTTGCTTTTAAAGTTGGTTTGTAAGGAGATAAAAACTCCTTACAAACTGCTCGTTCTTCTTACAGAAGATACAGGAAGTAGTAACTACTCCAGTGAAGGCACCACCTATGCATATTGCTTGGAATCGGCCATCTAGTCCATCCATAGTCATAGATTTAAAAGATTTATTAATGCTTACTAGCTCTTCACATACATTTCAGAGAGGTATGGCACATATATTAAATATTCTGCAGGATGAAGTGAAAAAGATCAATCCGTATGTCAGAATGCATACAGAAAATTAATAAATTTTAAAAGTTCTATTTATCCAAGTCCAAAGACTGGAAAAGAAGCAAAAGTAATGTTGATTGATTTCTACATGGAAAGCTCAGAGAAAGGCTATATATATGTTTTCAGTTTGCAAAGTGTATTTCATATTCTTGCAAAGATGTTAAGCAAGGAAGATATTTAGACTATGTGTGACGTGCAGCTGGTTGGCAGGACAAGGACAAAGACAGCTATCAGGTATTGCTAAACATTGCTCACTTATTTCCCTTCCAGCCTCAGGATATGCGAGCAGCTAGAAAAAAGCATTCATGATGTCAGTAAGCTGCTGTATGGTGTCCCACCAGGACTGGTTTTTGTATCATCTGACCTGAGTAAGGCCTGAAGATGCAGTAAACATACCCTGGAAGTCTGAAAAACCTTCAGTAAGCACATAAAATTAGGCAAACCAGCTATGACCACACAGTGAAGAAGTTTTCATTCCTTTTAAATACATTATTCTTATTATAAAACCCAATTGAAAAAAAAAAAAAACAATATAAATTCAAAAATATCCAAAACAACTCAAAATACAGTAGTCCTTCCATTTTCTAAGACCTATAATTTTAAGTTTTATCCTTCTGTTTCAAGTACCAATTTACCCAGTCAAGACTGTGTAACTCACTTTCAAAGAAAATATTAATCAGATGGCAGTGCACTAATAAAATTTCTCAGAGGTAAATTCAGATATGACTAGTCTTAGTATGTGCACTTCTGAAAGCTTCTGCAGCTAAATATGAAAATACTGACTTCATACAGGGTGTAAATTTATTGGTTTGATGTGAACAATGTAAAAATGAGGTTTTAGGAAGGTTCTGTACGACACGATGGTGTCTCTTAGGAGAAGAAGGGCACAGTCAGAATAACCAGATGAGGGTGATAACAGAAGAAAAAAGAAAGCTGTGCAGGAGGCATCATTAGCAAGGTGCAATATAGGCCTAGGTTCACCAATGTAGGCCACAGCAGGCTGCATTTTTAATTTTTTTAATTTTTTGATGCATCAGAATACAGGGGTACATTGATACGTGACCTCTGACAAATGCTTAGGCAGATAATGCCAAATACCTAAACAGTAGTACTGAAAAACACATAGATCACCTCTGTGCTGGAGTTCTGGCTAAAGGAACATGAACATTTTTTGAAAGAGAATTTTCTGTAAACCAAATAGGCTTTGTTTTTAAAGAAGGGCTATCCTTTTACAATCTGTGTTTTAGCAGGAATGTCTGTGTGCAGCACACTGGATGTTTAATTTGCTTCTGAAATGCTCATGTCTTGACTTTTGTGAAGTAGGTCAGTTCCTTCACAATGTGCAACCCATCATGCCCTAGCTCTTGAAAACACCAGTATTCCCTTTCAGCAAAATTCCATTAGGTATATGGGGCAGACATTTTAAAACTTCCTTGTATTTTGCTAAAATCTCATCATTCTTATAAAACCCAGCATACAATACACAAATAGTAATTAATCCCATGTCAGAGACCATCTTGCGCCAGTTCCAAGAAGCTGGAGGAATGAAAAATACATAAATCAACAAATAAATAGCTTTTTAAAAAGCAGTCAATTCTTAGGAGCCCATGCATTAAGCAGCAAAAAAATTAACATTGACCCATCGTGGAAAGGGCTGAAAGGTTTATCAGTGATGCACAGCTGCACAGGACATTATCTGAGCTAGCAATGCATGATTAGCAGAAGTTTACAAAGAAGGGAAAAAATAAATCTGATTTTTGTAGGATGAAGGAAAAAAAAAAGGAAGAAGCTGAACATTAAGAACCATCTTTTCTTGAAATAGCATAGGAACTCTCCATCTAGTCTCTGTTTCAAGAACAGCCTTTCGGCCAATTTCATTGTATGGTATCATCTTTGCTTCACACCATCATATTTGTGGTAAGACATTCCCTTTCACCCCCCTCACTACAGCTCCATACTTGAAAAGCTGACTGTAGAAATCATGCTTCAAACAGAGGAATCACACCTGAGCACATGCTGCCTTTTCCCAAGTTAAACTACCACTGGCTCTGATTGTGCCTTGCTGATGTAAAGAGCCAGGGGAGCCTGGGCTGTGGCAGCCCAGCCAGTGCGGACTTACACGATCCATACACCAAGGTGCTTACACGGCTTGCACAGGCAAAAGTTTGCATCCAAAGAGATACAGAATCTGGCACATAAAGGTCTTGACCATGATTACTTATGGCTGTCATAAACTGCTGTAAAAGAGGTCTTGATGGCAAACAGATGCAGGAATCTACAAGTTATGAATCCACTGCCACAATTTTTTAAAAAGTAAACTTCCAAAAGTGAGGCACTGAAAAATGTGGAAGCTCACCCTAAGCAATAAATAATCATCAAGACCAGAAGGTAACCTCTGTATGTTACAGTTACCTTCTTGCTCTTCCTCAAAAAGAAAAACATTAAAAATCTGTTAAGTGTTCTTCATTATCATGGGCCTGTAGAAACTAACACTAAAATAAACAAAAAAGCATTCAGAAACAAACAAAACCAAAGCATTCTGGTGAGTGCACAATATTCAGAGAGGCAATTTTGCATGTGTGGATTTTTGTAGAAGTCCACTACCTTCTTAGAAATTTGAGGAGAAGAAAACAGAGGAAGAGAGGTAAATTCAACTTTATGATTCTCTGGAAGAATATCTTGATAAATTCCTCCTCATCAAAACTCTTTCAAAATTCTCCTTCTCCTTCAGATACCAATTTATAAACAGTTGTAAAATATTACAGAAATTAAGATTTTTCTTGCAAAGTACCAGTGATGTAGAGGTACTTTGTAATAAAACCAATTCCTACTGGAAAATAATTTCTCCACCTGTTCTTTGAAAAACTACTAGTGCATTGGGTATGGAACTTGAATTAAAGAATTCAAAAGCATGATTTTGAAGGCACATTTTATGAGTATTTCCTTATGAAGTACCCAAGACAGGCAGACGTCAAACAGTTCCACTAGTACTAAAATTTCCAGTTAAATTACTCTTTAAGATTTGACATCCCTCCCTCTTTTTTTTTCTCTCTCTCATACTGCCAGAAACAGGGCCTGGAACAGTGAAAACCACGCATCTCTTAAAAGCCCACAGCTGATTTAAAGGTTCTAAAAGTTCTTGATTTATTCAAGTAGCTTTACCCTTCAAAAAATAAAATGCTTCCTGAATTTCCATCAATATGAGCATGAAAACAATTGCCCCACAAAACACAGTAACTAAGCCACCGCATGACATGATTTTTACAATTCCTAAAAGTACCAGTGACAAAGTAAATGCTTGTTAGAGACACGAATTTGCACTTTGAGACCTGTCACTGACACATATACCCAAGCAGGATGGAAGGGCTCTCACTTGAAGAACAGTAAGAAATAAATTTGAAGTGTCAAAAAAGCTTCCTTTCAGTACATTAGTCTTTGTCATCATTTATTTAATTTAAAAAAAGGCACATTTGGCAACACTACCAATTTGAGAAACCTTATGACTTGCAGGAACACTAAGGAATAAACATCCAGCATTCTCTCTTCACAACACAGATAACCAGACTATTGTTCTTTCATTCTAAAATGGCAAAAACATCTTCAGAGTTCTCTACTGTGAAGGGTTTTTCCTACCCCAATGTCACGTCCATAACATCTGTATGCCATACAACTTCAAACAATCTAACAACAAAAACATAATAGTTAGTCTAATACAAAATAAAATTTCAGAAACAAAGAATCACCCTATTACATTTAATACTCAGTCATTATCTTTAACCAAGAGACCGTCAATGAGCGTGACTCCAGGGTAACAGACCTGCAACAAAGCACGCTTCAGAAAGTTGTTTTATCCCAGTCTGCCCAGTTGTTTTGAATGTACAGACATCTATTACCCATCAGTCTCCCCAGTGAAAAATTAGTTCTCAGACTCTATCCACAAAAAGGGCCAAGAGCAGAGTAAAACATAAAAAGGAAACCCGTAACTGTTCATTCACAAATTTGGACAGGTTGCCCATTTGAAACTGTGGCATTGCACTGACAATGGCCCCAGATGAAAACCAACAAAACGTAAAAATAAATAATGCATGAGGTGTTTTCTGTGTTCCAACAACAGGTTACAACTCTACACTTGACACATGCCACAGTTTAAAGAAGAGAGACAGAACACACATGTACCTTGACACAACAAATGAAACAACCAACCAATAAAGATCTGGGTTTTTTTGCAAATAACTACTAAGATGCAGGAACTTATCTGCATTGCATGCACATTTTAACAAGTACTCATGCACTTTATTTCCATCGAAGCCTTTATTCCCATCCATTAAAAAAAAAAAAAAAAGCACAAAAAACATACTGAGAACAAGGCACAAAATCCACACATCTCTGACCAAAAACTTTACTGCAGCCTGTGTTGCTATAGATGGAGAAATCCGTACCATCAGAGAGAGCTGCATCCTGCTACACTGTACACCACTGATTGCTGGAAGAATTAATCATTCACAGATCAACAATTGGTTCTTTCATCTCCCTGGCTTTCTCAGATCAGACCTTTATGTATTTTTTTCCACCTACTGATCCTGTTACACTCCATTTTTCAGCTGCATGTAGCAAAGATATCTGAAAAACATTCCTATTTCTAGAATGTACCTCACTGAAAGAAACCAGTGAGGGTACCTATATGCTTCCATGGGATTCACAACTTTACCAGTGTCAAGAAGTGACTGAACATTGAATTCTGCACTAATAACACAATGTAATAAGCTGTGAAAAAAATGTAGAAGGCAAACTGAAGGGCACCAAAGTCCTACTTTCTGGCTTTCTACCAAAAGCAGTTCATGTGAACAAACCCATGAGATAGCTGACCTTTTAGCAAGTAAAGTTTTAGGACTAAATACTTCAGCTAATCAAAAACTAAATTACATGTATACATTAACTCAGCCCACATCTTTAAAATAAAGCTGTATTCTGGCCAGCCAAACAGCACCACATTCAGTCACGACTAAACCAACAGGAATGTGGCTTTTTTAATACCTCTGCAGAGAAAGAGAGGGCAAGACAGTATTCATGATGAGCACTGCGCCTCACCATGACAGTAACGGAAGAAAAAGTCACTGGAAGAGAAGGTTGTCATGGGAAACATTTCTCCCACTTTTATCGCTGGCAGGGTTTGTCCTTTAAACGCTCACCCCTGCAGAGGCCTGGCAGGTGACATCCCGGCAGGTGACGTGAGCTCGGCACAGACAGCCCTGCCAAGGGCGAGGGACGCTCCCCTGGGCCACAGCCGAGCCCCGGGTGTCCGAGCCCGCCAGGACTGCCCGTAATGTCACCTCACGATACTCTGAAAGGCGAAGGGTCTCGGCAGCGCAGACCCGGGGCTGCAAAACTGCACCCTGCCAGAGGATGCGGCGCGGTGCGAGGATGCTCCCAGCCCCCGCTAGAAGGGTCCCGCACAGCTCTCCCCGGGGACACGAGCAGCTCTGGAGGCGGAATGTACCGCGGCGTCCCCGTGAGCCCCGCGGGAGCGGGCACGGTGACCAGCACAGACCGCGGCGGCCCGGAGGGACACGGTGCCGGGGCAGCGGGACCGGCCGGCCCGGCCCCACCCGCGGGGGAGCGGCCGGGGCAGAGCCGTGCCCGCCGCAGGGAGCGGAGGGGAGGGGAAGGGCTGCGGGGGCTACCCGGGACGCCCGCCCGAGCTCACCGTCGATGTTCTCCCGGTCGCTGATGTGCTGCAGGTTGCAGCCCGTGTCCTCCCGGCTCAGCTCGGCCTCGGGGCGATACGACTCCAGCCGAGAGTGGGCATTCCGGCGCAGCTTGGGGCTGGAGGAGACGCAGCAGGACGTGGTGTTCCCCATCTTCTCTGCCCGGCCCCGGCCCGGCCCGGCTCGGGAGGAGGCGAGGGGCGGCCGGTCAGCGGGGGTGGCGGGAAGCCATGGGCGGCAGCGGCGACAAGAGGGAGCGGCGGCGGGGGAGGAGGCGGCGGCTGCGGCGCCCTGCGGCTGCACTCGCCGGCGGTTCCCCCCGGCGGCTCATCCGCGGAGGCGGCCCCGCAGCGCGGCCCGCCGGCGTGGGCTGCGGCAGCTAAGCCGCCCTCCTCCGCGGGCGGGCAGCGCGGGGCCCGCCGGGGCACAGCCCCATCCTCCCCCGCCCCCGCGCAGCCGCCGGGCCCGCTCCGCGCACGCACCCACGCGGCAGCGTCGCAGCCTCCGCGGCAGCGACACCGCAGCAGCAGCAGCGGCGGCAGCAGCAGCCGCCCCGGGCGGCCCCCGCGAACCGGTTCCGGTTCAAGCGGGCGGTGACGCCTCCCGCCGGGCGGGCTGCGGGAGCGGCGGCGGAGCCCGGCTCGGCCGAGGGGCTCCCGGCGCGCTGGCCCCTAGGTCCCCGGCCCTCCTCGCTCGATCGTCCCGGCGCCGGGCGCTCCCCTCCCCGCGGGGGCCGCGCCGGGCCGAGGCCACGCCGCTGGCCCGGGGGCTCCTCGGGAACCCCCCCCGTGCTCCCGTCCCCGCCGGGGACCCCGCGGGCCGCCCGGACCTAGGCCGGAGCCCTGCCCCCGCCGTGGGGACCCGCATCCAACCGGAGACAGTCACTGGTGTCCCAGAGATTTGCAGGCACTGCACGAGTTCTTTGAGAACTTGTTAAACTCTCCTGTGGACTCACCGTTCCAAAGATAACAGGCCACAGAGAAATGAGAGGGTGTTAAGTGCCCCTTTGTAGCACCTTCCCCGTGTTTAGGGCTTTCCCAGTCAAAATCCACTTTTGCCCTATTCAAAGTAATGTTAAAGATGGGAATAGTGCATGGCTCTCATTAGTCTTTTTTGTTGGGTTTTTTTGGGTTTTTTTTTGTTTCTTTTTTCTTTAAATTTTTGTAATCTAAGCAAATCTCTTGACTGCTGGAGGTCTGAGTCATGGTAGTTGAATGGGTACACTGATAATTTGACAAGAGAAAAGCACTTTTCTGTGTTTATAAAAGATGCTTTGACTTACAGCCCTGTGTCCAGGAAGCCATTACTTAATCTATCAGGCATCTCATCTGATGTTTTCACAAGATCTGCTCAAGACAGATGATTACATGAAAGACTTGTAAATTTTTATCCTAATTTTTTTTTTCAGATCACACATTGCAAAGAAAATTAATTTGTTATTTTCAACTACCTTTTGAATGTTTATTGATGCAAATGTACTCTAGTGGGGTACAAAGAATCAAGAAGAAAGAAAAAGAATTTGAGTTTTTTTCAAAATCAAACTGTTTTGGGGATGTCTCCTCTAACTAGTTTTGTGACACTCCCCTCCCCAAACATGGATGGGCAATAGATTTGGAGTTACATTGTCCCGTTGTGTTTGAGTACCTCAAAAATTAAGGTTAGCTTCTTTTTTTTTTTTCTTTTTTTTTTTTCTTTTTTTTTTTTTTCAGTAGTTTGCATCCAGATAAAAGGAAGATCTTTGCTGAGCTCTGGTTTAGAAATGCTGTCTAGGAGGATGTCATGCTAACTAGTGCCTCCACCAGTGTCTTCTACCACCATGTCATCACTTGCTGAGGGCACCTCAGCCCCTCCACTGGAGCTCACCTGCTCTCCAGCTGAGCCTGAGCCTGCTCAGACCAGGCCTGACCTTAACCTGGCAGCAGGCTAGGTTAAATCTCAAATGGGCATAAGCAACACAGTTTTTAAAGAATCAAATCATCTCAATATATATACAACAGAACAGTAAGATGTTACTGAAATGCCTGGCTTACCACATCTTACAAGAGGACCTCGAGCTAGTGAGATCTCTGTGGAAGAGTTATCTGACCTGCCCTGTTAAATTCCACCTTCCTGTGGGAATCAGGGACATGTGCTCATTTGTGGCCTTTTCAACTCCATGTGTCACAACTTCACATGTCATTACTCCTAGGGCACCAGTGCCATTGTCTTTTAAGTACTTTTTGGGTAATGCTAACTGGGCAACTGTTGTCTTGCAGTATCAATCCCACTACATTTTTTCATAAACATTTCATAACCCCTAATTATTTAGAAACTTGTAACAATTGTAAATCTATTGTAGCAAAATCTTAGACAAAACTTGCAGTTTATACTACTCCACAATTTTCATAAGCTTTGAAACAAAACAGGCCACATAATGATGGAGATGGTTAATTACAAAGTTTGCTTCTCTAAATGTGTAAGTAGAGCTTAAAAAGACATGCTTTCTTTGTTAGAAATGATTGATTTAAACTTTGTGTTTTATTTAAAACTAATATTATAAAACTAAACATTGCAATTGCTTTAATGTATTTAAAATTTGTGATCATTGGCTGTGGCCACTAATCACTAGATGTGACTATGTGATCACTAGATGGATGCCCTTTAAGGTCCCTTCCAACCCAAACCATTCTATATTCTATCCATAATTCTATTATTCTGTATAGCTACCTATTTTCTTACTTGGAGCCTTTCATTCTAAATTTTTACCTATATTCCTTCTCTTTTCACTCTGGGAGCTTGCTGAAGTTATTATAATGACAAAGGTGCTACAATACATATTTCAAATCAAAGAAAAGGGATGCTCCTCTAGGGTAATGGTATCCTGCTGGTATGTAAGAGCTGAGAACAGGTGAAATTTATACCATGGAAACATATTTGAGGTTTGATTATTATTATTTTATTTCAGCTATCTGAAGTGCATGATGCAAATGTAACTGCATTATTTAATAAATATTCATACAGTAAAGCAGGTACAACTCACTGTATCTTACTGACATGCTTAGAAATCAATGTATGTCCTTCTTTGATTAGAGATTATTCTGTTCTTGAGATTTATGATTTATGTATTTTTATGGGTTTGCCCTCTAGAGCAACTGCATCAGCTGGGGAACACCATAAAGCTCCCTAAACTAAGGCCAAGGCTTTCACGATTGGTCAGTGCTGACATACCTTTGTTTAAAAAGTGCCTATTCCTGCACAAAAATATTTTAAATCTGTAGCATCTCCACTGTATAGAAGATACTTCACTATAGAAAAGACAATGGATTTTAATAGGCTAAAATTAATTATGTGACCCATTAAATTTTGTGATTAAAATCTTCCTGGAACATTGTCCAAAAATGACCTTAAGATAGATGAGTGGTGATAACCAGATCTTTTGGTTCTGCTCATCTTTCAAATACAGGCTGAGAAATTCACGTCACACAATACCTTCCCCACACCGCCATCTGATGTTTAGTTGGGGTTGTACTCGCAGTTTGGGTGTACAGCCACTCTAAAATGCCATTGTGTCAGTTTTCTCACAGAGCTAATCATCGTCTCGAGTATAAGCAAAAGCTTAAAATTAACATTCCCATGTACAAAGTGTTCAGCCTGGTCAACTGAATCATACCCTAGACTTTGTTGATTGTAATAGCTAATTTTTTTTTATGATAGTAATAAATTCCAAATCAGTTAAAACCAGTCATGAACACACCTGAGAAATGTTATTATCCCTCTGACAATTCTTATTGTTAATATTTGCATTTATTGTTATAAGCCTGAATTCAGTCGTATTAGCAGACTTCCTTCCTGAAGGCAAGTTCAGAATGCATCACACTTGATTCTGACCCAGGCTGTATGGCCTTTTACTGTGCTGCTCCTCAAGGGAATGCATCCATGGATCATGTCTTAGATTCCCTCCCACAAGTATTTGCATAGACTACTCCTATGGCAGATTTCCTCTTTGCTGAAGGTGTTGATTCTTCCAGGGTTAAGACAGTATTCTCTTTCTTGGAGGTAGAAATCCAGTGCCTGCCAGAAGACATCCTTTCAGCCCTGACACAAGTTATCTGCCAGCCCCAAGCGCTGAGCCATTGCCAGAGAGAGGTGGACGTTTCTGTGCATAGCAGATAGCTGCAGCTACTGTTCACAGGAAAGACACCCAGACCTAACAAGGAGTGTGTAAGAGATGTGACCCGGTTTAAAAATACACAAATTATATCAGTGGAGTTATTCCTCTGGTGAATGGCACATTTGTTTCTCAGGAATCAAGTGCCTTACTGGAATCAGTGAGAAATGGGGAAAGAGTAAATAAAGATTTCTTTTGAAGATCAAGGCAGAAATTTGGGCTATTTGATTAATGTATTCGACTTTAGTGCATAAATTGGGATATTAGTCTCATGCTAGCCCATGAGGAAATACTATTCTAGGCAACAATGCAAAGCCCTAAGTCACACTCCTACTCTGAAGTGTGTGGCAACCAGAGGACTCTGCCTATTGCCACTTACTATACAGGACGAAACAGTTGCTTCAAGAAGGAAGGTGCTACACCAGAGAGCAAGTGTTGGAGTACTTCCCGAAACATCCATAGCCCAGATAAGTGCATATTATTTTATATTACAATCTTTTTTATTAGTGCCATGTTTCTCAGCTTGAAATCACTGCAGAAAGAGGCAGTTTCCCCACAAGTAGGGGAAGATTGTTCATTGTTTTAGGGGAAACACTTGAAGAACAACGGTGCTAGAATATTTTTACCTATATATATACATATATACACACACATATATATATGTAACTTTTTTTTTTTTATTTTAATTTATTGTTTCTTCAGCGACTGAACGAGATAAGATCTGCATTCAGAAGCAGCCAGAAACCCATGCATTGCGCTTATGGGGCAAGATCACCCACACTGCACAGACCTGCAGTGAGCTTTGGGAGGGAGGAGGCAGGTCAGCAGAGTGTTCCATGGATGCCCTTGCATTGTGGAGGAAGGCACAGGCAATTGGATTTAACCAGCTGGGTGGAATTTGATTTGATTAGCTTTGGCACAGTTTCACATACTCTCAATTCATCAGTGAATGGAGTAACTATATTGGAAAGCTACTGGGGAAAAACAACATTGCCCCTGATGCTACTGTCACAGGCAGATAGAGCACAATCCCATACAGGCTCACTCTGTGTTTTCCTCTCTTCATTGTCTCCCTAGTTAGTTTTTTTTGTGCCAGTGTGTGTCTTCCTGTATCAGGATTGGCTGCCTTTTCTTGGTCTGAGATCTTGGCATGTAAAGAGCAGTAATTACTCCATGACTCGACTATGAGCAAGGGTGGGAGTGCCCCCTCTTGAACAATAAAACCCCTTGTAGAGAAAAGCCTAACTAAACAAAACAAAATGTGTAAAACCAGGCAGTGCTGCCACAAAGCACTTTGCTAGCTAGAGAGTCTATATGGATTATGAATAAGAGCCAACTGTGTTTTAATCTGTCCTGCCTGTGAAAGATCCCATTCTATGAAGGCATATGTGTTAGTCTCTTCTTATTTCATACAAGTCTAGGCAAATACAACTTCTTTAGTTTCAATGTAGCTGTGCCTAATTTCCACCAAGAATAAGAACTGAACCAGGCCCAGCAATTTGGGACAGCATGTTCATACAAAGCCATCTTCTCTCAAATTCATCTTGAAAAAATAACATCCCCTACTTTTACCCACTGTCAATACCTCATAATTTTGAGTATCAGTTGTGGCAGCTCACAGTTAAAAATGTTTTTGTGTAGTATGAGCTTACAAGTCCTGTAATATGAGCTAATAAAGGGTAATATGCAAGTAACTGAAGTATTTCGAAACATGGCTCACCAGAAGATCATGTGTCTATCATGTGTCAGGCTGAGCTCTCTGTATGAAGAAGAATATGAAGGAAGTTTATTGCTTTATCTTACAGCTCCCCAGAAGACCATCCTTTAAAGTAGAATAAAAAAAAGTGCTTTGTTTGAAGGATAGATCTGAAGAAAAGTTAGAGGTTTCAGAGACAGGGAATCAAGCTAAATATGGTGAGCTGTACAGATGAATCTCAAGAATTATTCCTGTGAAACACATTCTCAAGTTATGTTCCCCTAAGTATTAACATCTGTCTTGAGTGAAAATAGACTTTAATCAGTTGATTTCCAAATCAAGAGGTGAAATTAAAAAGTAAGAACTTTTTTTAAAAGAAGTATGAAAATTAAATTGAAGCATCAATGTTTTCAATAGAAAAGTGTCCAGGAATGAGCCTTTTTGATTTTTAGCAGGTTACTACAATTGTGAATACCTGTAGGAACTCAATTGGAAATGTCGAGAGGCCAAAAACCCCCATGTATATGTCTGGAAATACAGAAAATGGAAATATGGATATTAAAGGTAAAGAACCAAAAATTAATTAATGTACTTAACAAATTAGCAACTGATATGTCATTTTGAGTGTGTACTTCTTACAGATTTTGTTCCACTTCCTCAGGTCCTATGTGGCAGGACATTTTCTTTTGAAGAACAATGCAAGATTGAAAACTATACATGAAAACAGGCCAACAGTTTTTCTTGTGAATTCTGGCCACTATCAGTGGTCATTGATATCAATGTCCTTTGAGTAAAAGGCTACAAAATCAATGAAAGTAATAAAAACATTACCTCTTTGTATTGCAGAGTTCTTTCCCTCTCAATGAAAAGTATCCAGGGCATTAGCAAGCCAACAGAAATGAAATTGAGGCTTTCCTGTCAACATTTAAAAATTTCCCCTCAAATACAGCAAAACCTGGCATGATACTTAGATTAAGTTTCCATTATCTGGGGAAAGGGAGGGGAAGAAGAAAGTTTTTTCTTTAATCAGGTGAAACTCATGGGTTTTTGTTATCATTTTAAACTATGAAACCAGAGAGACAGGACTAATGATTGTTTTATTTTTGAGAATAACCACCCAGAGATTTGCCCACAGTCAAGGAACTCAAATTAATTTTTCTGCTCCATTGCAGACTGTGCAAGACTTTCGAAAACCACTTAACCCTCATATCTCATATCCCTTTCAGTGAATGGGAATCATAAAATTTACTATATGAAAGGGGTTTCTTAAGACTAAAATTTTTAAAACAGCAAGTTGTTGATGTGTTACAGGAAAGGGGACCAAGTAAATAAAATAGAGATTACTCTGTAATCACAGATGTGCTGTCCTCCTTCCATGGTGCTTCTGACATGCACACTAACACTGCAGGATGCAGGCATTGCCAAGATCATCTTTAAATTATTAAATTCTTGTCTGTTGTAATACATTTTTCCACTTGTGTAGCTTATTAATTTTGCTGTCACCATCCCTCAACAAGCAGATACATCAGCTGATAGAAAAAATGCCAATGTGAGGATAGCAAGTTCATAGGTTAAAAAAAGTCTTTCCTCTATAAATAGAGTTGGTATAAATCACAAGAGTCTGCAAAACAGGCCTGGGAAAATTAGCTGCTGACCTAAAAACACTTCCTGTTGGCTGTCTGGGAATCCATTTCACACAGTTAAAAGTGACAAGAATTAAAGCAGCTAAAGAAGCAGGACTTTATGGTGAAATAAAGAATAAAGTGTCGTGGCAAACATGAAAATAAAACCAAGTGCAACTAATAAAAATACAGCTATACTATCGTACAAGTATTCTAAATAATCAAAAGGCAAAATGAGCCATACTTTTTAAACTTTTAATGAAGAAATAATTATTATATGTTTTCGGTGTCCTGCAGCCCTTGTGGCAGCTCTGGAATTTCAGGAGCTGACCAGCCAGCAGGCCCCATGACCTGCAGTTGCATCTGGCAATGTGTGGTTAAACAGGAAACTCAGCACAGCCATTTCTGTAGGAAACTGCTGACTAACATTGGGAAGAATCTAGTCAATTTGAATTATACTTCAAATTAAAGAGAATATAATTAATGAAGACATTTTTATCTCAAGTAAGGAACTAGCTTGCTGTTTTTTATTCAAAGTTAATGCTACCCTTCAGTGCTGGAACTCTTCAGCTAACACTTCACCCAAGTGTCCTCTGCTGTCACTCAAAAAATGCCCCTTAGGGACTGCTTCAGGAAATAAAATGAGTGCATTAAAACAGGTATTTTCTTGGGTCCAGCTCACTGCATCACCAGGTTTATTGCAGCGTATTTCTGTTGTGCTCATGCATGTGACATTTCTATAACACCGATTAATTCAGTGATGAGTGTCTCTTTACTTTAAAGCTACTTAACTGGAAATGATTTAGAGACACCAGAATTTTACATTCCAGGAACTTTGAACTGTCACATTATTTGACAATTAAGGTCTAAAGAATACATAAAAGCATATAACAAGATATGACTATAAATTGTAGCCCTCTAGATAAGCTTAGCTCCAAACAGAAAAGAAAGACCTCCTCAAATTCATTTTGAAAACCAGAAAAGTATCTTGTGTAACACAGAATAGCTGTCTAAAAGCATATGCACATTTTCTTCAAATTTTGTAGTAAAACTCCTAAAATTGCAGCATGACCTTTCCAATAAATGACAAAAACACATTAAAAAATACTTGTTTGTTTCTGTAATCTCTCATTTAAAATAATTTCTAATGCTGGGTGAGTTACATGAATTTTAAAATTTGGTACTATATTACAAAGAAAACTTCCTTATTTGGAGTGCTTAGGCAATTCAGGTTGCCCCTTAAATTGCAGCTGCCCCTTAAAGACCAGTGAAATGCAATGTTTGGACTCTAATTATGTATTCAAGCTTACAAAGTCTCTAACCTCAACCTTAATTGTCTTTGTCCAAAATAAGACAAAGATACATCTCACTGTTTAATATTGTGGATTATCCATAAGCATAATACAGTATTTTGTCTGAGCCTGTTAATTGGTTTCATAATTTTCCCAGTTCTTCAGACTGAGTTATCTTAAGAATTCACAGCTGGTATGGGATTGCCTACATAGCTAAAATATGTGTCTTGTCTAATATTTCTAATCAAGTATGTGTTGGCAAAGTGTTTAGGTTCAGGATAAATCATGCTGCTGGCCACAATGTAGCAAACAAAAGGAGAAAAAAATTATACATTACATAATGCAAAATAAATTTTCTATCATTCATCTAGAGCATTAGGGCCCACAGACTCTTTGAATTAGATCTATACTCTTAATCATGCACAATCCCATTGATAAGAGTTTTTAAAAGTGCCAAAAAACAAAACAAAAAACCTAAACCAGCTCTGCAGAACAAAACTTCCCAGAACAACCACTGGGAGAAGCAGAAATACAACCACTGAGTTAACTGTCTCACTGCAAGTGCTCACTCTTGAAAATATCCTGCTTTTAGATGTGCTTAAACTTAATGTACAATTTTGCAGGTGCCATCAAAGCAGTAAATGTGTCAGTGGCCCCTGCAGAATAGAGCATCACTAAAAACTGCACAGTAGAGTCTATCCCAAGGAGAGTCAAATCACTTTGGCCCAATGACTGCAACACTTGAACAAATGTACAAGAATCATTTCAGAAGGGTTTCTTGCCACTCTGAGCTTTGGAGGTAAAGGCCTCCTTTCCAGTGAAAGTAAACAAGATCCAACAGTCTAATTTTCACTTGCACCACTGAAAATCTCAGTTTACCACAGATGCATCCAATATGCAGAACTTCTTCCAGATCCTACTAATGGTACACAAAGTATTTCAAAATGGCCAACACTGAAAGACAAAAAACTGTCCCCCTTTCCTTTCCATGGGATCAGCACATAACCAGAGGAAGGAAAAGCCTTGTCTGCAATTCCTTCGCTATGCACCTCAGTTGGGAACTTTTGCTGCCCCTAATGATAGTTTCCCAATTTTTATATTCCTGTCCTCAAAACCACAAGATATATTGACACTCATTCTGAATCATGTGTTCACTGTGATAAAACCAGCTGTCCTGATCTCCCACATGCAGGATCATGTCTGTTTCCCCCTGCCCACATCATTATTTGTATGGCCATAGAGGAAACTCAATCAGCCTGTTCTGCTTGAAGTTAATCAGGCAAAGTTTTCAGCTACTCTCTAACCCAGCTTACCATGTAATTGTGCTAACGTTCTTACCGGCTCAGGAGAAGCAGTGGAAATACGTGACTGGGGAAAGATAGGACTGTTTTTCTGGGTCATGGGCTCACTCAAGGGGCTTAAGTGACTGAGACAGCAGCCTAAATTTGGGAATCATCTCCGAGAGCAAATGTATTCTTCATGAATCCCCCCTATCACTACTCCTATATTGCCAGTTGCTTTTGCAGGACATTTCAATGTTTTTTCTAAGATGCTGAAATAAAAGCAGGAGGGGATTTTTAATCATGTGAATTTGACTAGTGCCAGACAACTGTAGCTTCAGCAGTTTTATCTGAAATCTTCCACTGTGCTCTTCTCTTTGTTTTGGTTCAAGAACCTAGAACATCAGACAGCATTGCTGAGCACAGACCAAGAACCAGAAATATGTAATACAGATGCTAAAACCAGCACTGGCTTTTTATTAATCTGTTACATTTACCTATCATGCTGGAAATAATAATTTTTAATTACCTCATTTCACAAGCACAGTTGCTGGGTCTCTGCTGGTGCAATACTTGAAATATATTTTTAAGAAACAGATGCAAAGTTTTCTGCCATGCCAAAGGAAAATTAGAATTGTAATGTTCTGTCAAAGGAGGAGTTATATATTTTTTGACAAAATAACAATTTTCATGGAAATGAGAGGCTATATAGCCAAGTGAAACTTAATCTCTTTTCATGCCGCTTCTCAAAAAGAAAATATTAACAGTTATTGCACAATCACTCACCCACTCCAACTTACTATTAGTTAGACATGTGAAAACTGCAAGCTATGTGATTCTACTTCCAAAGCTGTGATGTCATGCTAATCTTGACTCCTAGCAATCTACTTGAACATAAGAGAAGCTAATAGAGAAAGATTGAGAAGGATTTTATCTGGCTGTTACCTTCACAAAACCAACAAAAGTATGTTACATCAGGATATAACAAATTATAATAAATTTGAGGTGATTTACCCTTTGAGGAAGGGCCTACAAATGCAAGGCTCTCTCGGTGCTTCCTAACACCTTTGAGATTATAGAGTATTATTTATATGTGAAGCACTGGCATGAGGGTCCTGGGAAACTAACTTTTACACATTTGGAGAACAAGCATAACCTGGAAGAATTAAGTCTTAGCTTCCTTGCAGCTGTCTCAAAGTTTACTGAATTCTCTCTGAAATAAAAGAAAAAATATTCCTTCATTTCTTGAAGTCTAGGTTAGGAATGGGCAGTTTTAGTTCTGAGCATTTTTGAGATAAAGGTACTTGTGTATTGTTCCACATATCTCATTAATACTTTTATTTACAGAAATATTTCTTTTACCTTTTACTGTACATATCTGGGACTTCAGCTGGAAATATTTTTATAGGCAGAGGCCAAAGTTTTTCAGATTGTGTCCATGATTTCTAGATCCAGATATGTTCCTATTGGACTAATGCATTGCCCATGTCATATGGCTGCCATCTCTATGTACATTGATTTTTCACATTTCCTGTAAAGTTTACAGCATTTTATATTCGCTGTGTATATCAAGTATTCTTGCTTTTTCTTGCCCCTGAAGTCTGGGAAATCCTACATTCTTTTCTCTGTCAAGGCATTCCAGGGACACTTTTCATTTTCAAATGAGGGACACAGGCCCTTTTTAGTACCTCTATTTTATGCATTTGAGAATCATTTACATCTTTGAAGCTTCTCTCACCTGCAATACATACAGTGATGAGTAGTGGCTGTCTTGGTTATTGTATCCTGTATACTCAAAAAAAAAAATTGTCCATTTGCAAGTGTAATTTTGGAATGTCTATAAATGTAACTTAATAGAGAAACAATTCCTACCTCCACTGTCAAGCTTCTGCTGCAGAACTTGGAATCTGCATAAGGCACAGGATTGCCAACAGCCCTGGGACATAAATCCCGACTCAGGCATATCCCAGTCCTTTCCTGTATGCATGGGAGTCCACCACCTCCAGTCTTCATCCTGTTTTTAGGGCAGCTCTCTGGGGAATACACATTTAAAGTGAGCTTTGCCTCATTTCTGTACTTAGCTAACAAGTCTGTCATGGTTTAAACCCAACCCACAGCTCAGCTCCATGCAGCCTCACTCTCCTCATGTTGGGATACAGGACAAATTTGAAGAGTAAAAGCGAAAAAACCTTATGGGTTGAGATAAATACAGTTTAACAGGTAAAGCCAAAGCTGTGCATGCAAGCAAAGCAGACAAGGAATTAATTCATCACTTCCCATGGGGAGGCAGCTTTTCAGGCATCCCCAGGACAGCAGGGCTCCATCACACCTGATGGTGACTTGGAAAGACAAGCACCATTGCTCTGAACATCCACCCCTCCCTTTTTCCCCCAGCTTTACATGCAGAGAATGGCACCCTGTGGAGTCATGGTATCAGCATGTACATCTTCAGTCATCTGGGGTCAGTTTCTTGTGTCACCCCATCTTCCTCACAAGAAGCAGAAAAGGCTTCAATGCTGTATCAGCACTGCTCAGCAATAGCTGAAACATCTCTGTGTTATCAGCACTGCTCTCACCACAAGTCTGAGGCACAGCCACATACCAGTTACTGTGAAGAAAATTAACTCTACCCCAGCCAAAGCCAGCACAAAGTCAAAGAAAGCAAAATTAAGTCACTCCTACAAAGTAAAAATGCATTTTTTACAAATAACGAATAGCATGCAAACCCTCAGACCCCAGTGGTACAAGACCTTATCTGCCTGTAGAACAAGTGGATTAAAACACTAAGCCTGAATAAACACAAAACCCAGTTCTCTAATGAGGCTTGAAAGAGAAATGTTGCACAACTGGGATTCCATTTTTTCAGATTGTATTGCTACACAAGATCTGGAACTAATGCTGTTTTCAGCTCAAACATCTGCACAATAAAGCTGTGCTATCTTCACTAACCACCCAACTCAGCAGAGCTCCAATGTGATTTACAGAATTTCCTTTGCAAGACTGTCATCCCCAAGCATTGGACAGGAAACTTAGGCAGCAGACTGAAGTATCAGGATTTCACCACTGGCGTAGTATTTAGATCTTATTCCTTATCCTTATTGGCTATAGTAGAAATAGGAAATAGGTTACAGGTTCAAAGATTTGAGATTCTGAAGTCACAGAAGTAAACATCTCAATGAGAGATGCATTATGCCATTAACTAAGCATTATCAAACACACATTTACTCTAAGCTCCAAGCATTTAATGTATGTTGCACAGAGAAGTGCACATGAGATATTCTGTTTTGCTCATTCTCTTATTTTGAAATGCATTTGAATTGCTTAGTCCTGTTCCTTCATCACATATCCATGGGGAGTATAGGAATTATTATATAGGAGCAGGCATTCTAAGCACCGTCTCTTCTTGTGTTATGGGCATCATGGATATAAGTTAAATGGCACCCACTGGTCTTTTCAGATCCAAAGAGACCAGTGGAACATATCACAGTGAACTTTAATGTTGTTCTAATCCTTCTGGGGTTTCACACTCCTGGGCTGTCAAGAAAGAAGCCTTCACTGACGTTTTATATTGAATTTGAGTTTAGGGTTTTTTTTTTTTTTTTTTTTTAGTATAAGAAAAGAACTGAAACATTACTCCATTGCAGACCAAGTATTTTTAGCCAGCCATAGCAGGAGACAAGTGCCTTCATCACTAACCAATTTCCTTTATATAATAAAGGGAAAAACATTGCTAAAGAAAGTATTGAGGTACTGATAGGTTGCTAGAGGAGACTAACTCAGTATCTGTGTTCAATTTTCTGAGAAAGGAATATACATCTCCATCTGGTTTTTGGCAAATAAGGATCTCAGTTTTGCAACTCTTTATGCCACTGTTATTTTCACCATTGATCTGAGTATCCTGAAGTCTATAGTTACTGCACATATGCGTTGGAACCCTATTACATATGCAATTTAACTATATGGACCACACATTTTTAGGGATAACTATTTTAAAAGTCCTATTTCAACAAGCTGATCTGTTGAATTAAAATTAAAAGCTTTTGCTATGCTACCTCCTAATGGAAATCAATTTACATAAAGGGAATGGTAAGGTGCACAGAAACTGCAGGAGCTTAAGGCAACCACTGTTTTCCAGATGGGATTGAACAGGCCAGGTGTAGAGAACTGGAGAAGCAAGATCCATAATATAACATAACCCTTTAAATCAGGATTTTTTGGTGAGGTACTGGTAAGAATGAAAGCATAAATACAGAACAAAAAATAGGTTTCTGTCTGCACAGAGAACTAATCACACGTCCTAAAGCTGTCAGCCAGTACCAGTGGCACATGGTACTGCAAATGAAGACAAAAATATCTTCAAACATTTTCAGATATGCACTGATTATTAATTTATGTTGTTCATCTGAATAACATAACTTTTGAAGTTGACATTGGGAACCCATATAAACTAAATAACTATCTAGGTTAGACTAGAAATTTGGGTCAGGGAACTTTATTGCAATATACAATGTTCAAATTTAAACCTCCCTAACAAAGAAAAAGAAAAAACAAATCTTGTGAAGAATTTCGGGTTTTTATTCTGAGACTGCTTCACAGGTAACAGTGAATTCTCATTTACATAACAATGCTGAAAATTAACTATTGACAAAGATCCAATGAATTTTAACAAAATAGCTCCACAACACTTTATAATATCCTCCTGGGATTGTGTATTTTCAATTCCAAATGAATAGCTGACTCATTCCCAAGAGTTGCAGAGGCACACATTAGCTTAAGCCCTTCTTGTATTCTTATACAATTGTTCAGCTCTGTAAATATCTATAAAATATTTCTACAATACATTCAAAAGGTTAGGAACTACTCAGAAATAATTTTTTACTTAATGCTAAATAAGTTAAAATATACTAGTTGATAAGGAAGAGTAAAGAGAAACAAAATAATCCTTATCTAGTATTTAATGGTCATGATTATCTCTGTACTTCAAGCTTAATTATATCCAAATTCACCAAAATAGAAATATTAATGAGAACATGATATTTGACTAAGCATACTGCAACAAGGCCAGATTTTGCTGAAGTCAAGGTTTTGCTGTTTAAAATGGGATGTGAATGAACTTGGATATCTCGGTCTTAAGAGCTCCTGACATGGCTACAGTTTTGCTCCTGTTAAGAGCTACAATTTTTTTAGTGCTCACAGAACTGCTGCTTACAGTCAACCTAACCTGAATGCCTAACACAACCTGATACCATTAGGGTTTTCAGTTAGCTGCAAAACCTACTTCATACTTTCAGATCAAACTTGACATATGAAGCCAACAAAACTATTACTACCCTTTAAAATGACATAATCCATGCCTGAGATGCTCATGGCACATCTTCTATGGCACAGAATCAGGATCACTGTCCCCGATGTGTAGGATGTATCAAACTCCTCCTCTGCCAAAGAGCATTCAGTCTCGCCTCTCCTGGGAAGTCTTCAGGTACCATGCTGGTCAGGGTCTGCTGTCTGTACACCATTATTCTGATAATACCATCTCCCCTTCCTTACCACAGTTGTTTCTCTGAGGACTTTTTCTTCAAGATAAAAGTTAATCTGTCTTGGGAAGGATCAGGAATTTATAACATTGGGGTTGAGTGTATCTTGCTTAACTGCAACAAAAAAAAAAACAGTCCTCTATTCCTAGCTGCCCTCTGAACTGTTTGTTAATTAGTGGAAGGAAAGGGACTTCAGCAAGAGCAAGTAACTCCATCCTCAGAGTTATGGACTGCATTATGGAAATGCTGCCTGCTATCACACTGAAATACAGAACTAGTCTGCAGAGAAATACCTAGAGTTTAGATTATCATTGTTAGGTAAGACAAGTATCACTTCAAGCAATCAGGAGAAAGGAGATGAACTTTCTACACCTATTCACATGAACTTCTCTATTTAATATAAGTAGTCATGTACTGTGTAGAGAACTTGTACACACTGTATACATCAAATTACCAGATATCTGAAGTTTAGACATGCAACAATTTACAGGACCATTTAGTATCTGGTCCTTAAGATACGGCTATTTCCCATAGCAGGTTCACAAATGCCACTGCAGTTCCCCTGGGTACCATCAATGTGGGATACTCTTCAAGGTTTTCACCCTCTAGCACTTCTGCAGTGATGAGGCACAAGTAAATCTGCAGGCCTAGTTCTGGCTGTGCACCAACTCTGCTCTTCAGGCAAGTCTGCTTCTCTCATCACAGGGCATACTCAGTTTCAGGAACGTTGAAGTAGAACCAGCTGTAGCACTCCAGACTCATTTAGTACCACTACTACAGAGTACTGAGCTAAGACAGTAGGCACAGCTATTTTTTCCAGCCCCTTTGTTGCAGTATATTCCTTCATTTTGCCTCAGTTATCTACTGGCTTAGTGGGTTTTTTTGGGTAGTTTATATGCTACAAGGTCTAGTTATGCTTTCTACTACAATTATTGACTGACTTGAGCAAACAAAACCTGCTCATTTGGCCTAAATGTCATACCTGATCACGTATCAGCTACATTCCTTGTAGCTGATATTTTTGAATATTTTTCATCATACTTTATGTTGCTAAAGATTCCAAGTAGATGAATTAATTAGGAATAAAACCTTTAACCACATTTAAAATGTATTTAGCCACTGTCCTTATGATTCTATTCATTTGACAGGCTTATTTCCTTATCAAGTATGTATTTTAAAACAAAGCTGCTGTCCTGACACCACTTCTCTGCATTATTGCAAAACTAATATTGTATTTTAATAGGATTATTTTATATCAGGAATTCCATTTAGTCTGTTTCATTTTGCTGGGCATCTGTTCAAGATCCCAGATAACTAATCTCTAAAAAGTGACCTACATACTTAACCATTGTCCCATTCATAAGTGACACTAATGACTCATATTTTCTGTTTGATCTATACATAATTTCTCTGATGCAACTGCATAAATCCTTGTACTTCAGTAATTTTAGCTATGAAGATTTTTCCAAGAGTAATTCAGACAGACAAGACTACCCCATATCCTAATCAAAATTTATGTGGACACTGTTAGTCATGCTTTCCTTTGTCCTAAATATAGTTGTTCTGCAGTGCATAATGAAGCCATGAAAGCACTAGGTTTATTTACTTACAATTTCAGTGGAGGCAGGCATCAGAATCAGATTTTTTACATAATCTGCTGTGAACTGAATCTTTCAGATTCTTTAGACTGGCTGGACAGTTATATTTTGTATTTTCAAAACCTTTGCAGGGGGCAGAGGAGTATGTGAGGAAATGCTTTGGCCAGACTTCAAGTTTTTTGTGAAACTTCAGAGTAGAGTTTTGATAATTTTATTATGGGAGTGCCCTCTTCTTGCTTGAAGGAAGCTTTTCCTTCCTTCAAGTTTGAGCATATGCCTTTATTTTTCCTTGGTACACTTGAAAAAGCTCTTGGACATTTCTATTGCTGTTCCCTTAGTGTGCATTAAAAAGAATAACAAGTTCCCTTGCCACAGGTGGAAGCTGACCATCTTGCTAGAGAAAAAATCAAACTTGAACTTTGTTACCCAGAGGCAGCTAGGCTCTGCTAGAAGAGTCATTGCTCTGAGAAAAAAAAAAAAACTTTGAAAAACAAACTAAAAGGAGCCAATAAGAAGTGATACTTCCAGAAATATTAATAACTTGAGCAAATTCTCCTATATGTGGTTCTGGGCACATGAGCAGTAGAAAGCAGAGGTTCTTTTGCCAGTCATTTACAAAGGAGATTTGGTAGAAATGTATCTCCAGAGATGTCTCTTGACCTGAGCATGCAGGTGTGCATATTTGCACGAGTGCATATTTGCTGCTGTGCATATTTGCATGAGTTCTTTCTGTTCTCTGCTCATACCTTTCCAAGCTGCACAATGGGACCTCTGCTGCTGGCTAAGGAATTGTAACATTTCTTTCTTTCCTTCTTGGAAGTGGGGTGGTGTGAGGGTGTGTATAAATTGGAAACAGAAGGACTTTTTGTGAAACCAACTGATCTATTCGAACAGCATGAGATGTTGTTTGAGCATAATGTTTGTCCCCTCAGGAATGCTCTAGTCTGGGGAAGAGATACACAACGAGATCTAACACTGGCCAAAACAGCTACACTGAAAACAGCTGGGAGAGCAAATCAGTTTTATAAGCTTTGCAGTCATACACTACAGTGAAAGTGGATACTGACCCCCTTCAGACTGTCTCTGTTAAAACACAAACTTAACTGTTACCAAGTTAATATTTTGGACTGGGAGAAAAATTTGCATGGCATTTGTAGCTGGCTTAATTGTCAAATTATATAAATATTTAATTTAATCTCTTAATAACAACAGTTCCCAAACCACATATATTTTCATTTTTCATAGAATAGGCCTATAAACTTACCATATGCAAATGCATTTGTTGTTCTAGATCTTGACATCACATCTCATGTATTTGGCTAATTCTCTTGAAAGAGTCAAAAAAAATTCTGTTTAGGTGCTCAGTTCACCCATTTCACAGGTGCTGTGGAAAAACACACATATGAACTGTCCACATGGCCACTTGCAGATGTGTCTGTGGGAAACAGAATGCTATATAGTCATGCTGGTAATGCAGAACTGTGCAATTTATTAGAAAAGTAGAATCTATCTATCCTGAAGAATTATTTTCTTCATTACTTTGTCTTTACCTTTTCCTGTGTTCTACATTCCCCCTTTTTACTTCTCCCTTCCATTTCCAGAATGATATTTCCTTATGCCAGGATTAAAGCTGCATTATTTCATTTTCCCTTCACATCACTATATCTCAAAAGATACTTAGCTTTTTTATTGTATTTAATTTCTGTGATCTAGAATTAATAACAACTGTGCCTCAAAAGCAGTATTTGCAATAGCATTTAGATAAATATTATTATTATTATAAATAATTCCCATTTTGTCTTTCATTAAATGGGACTATTAATCAGAGAGACTATAAATTGAAAAACTGTCAATATAATTTTTTTCCTCTTGAAAGGCTATCACATTTTAAATCACTTATTTCTAAATACATGTTAACACAGGAACAGCAGGAAAAATGAGTTTCTGTCCGCAACAGCCACACAACACCCCACCCCCCCCAAATCTCCCCCATAGGATACAAGAAATTGCCTACTTTTTGAACATCCTTTGCCTGCTTTGTCAGTTTGAAAATAAAGTCCAGACATTTATACTCCACAAGGTGTCACTCTAAAACAGCTGGAAAAAAATCGTGTCTTTTTTTGCTTTGAACTTTACCCAGAAGGTCAGAAATCACCAGCATTTCAAATTTAAGACTGAATTATCATATTCTACTCAGTAGAATTATCATATTCTACTCAATGTAACAGTATAGGCAGTGGATATTTTTTCTTGCAAACAGTGTATTTCAAAATCAATCTATTTTTAACATATTTGCCTAGCTGAAGTGTGGGTAAGAGGAAAAAAAAGAAAGTGTGTCAGTAACTGTTTCAATCTGGGGGAGCATCCAGCAAGTATTTTATCAGGATACATTGTACTCTCCTTTATTCAACTACCACTGTCTCGTTGAAGACACAGAAAACAATGTCAGACCCAATAACTTAGGTCTGGAAGGTATTCAAGCTTTTTAATAAAATACATTTTGTCTATAAACAAACTGTGCTTTTAAACAAATATAGTACAATCTACAGACATTCAAATATCCTCCAAAAAATACAAATAGTTGTCAGCAACAAAACTTCACTTTCTATGGTTCATGGGCAATCAGTGAATTAATTCTCTGGAAGCTAATAGGAGAGAATTCCCAGAAAGTTTTCTTGAATCTAAAAAAACTTACATTCCAACTTCTCCTGTACTAAGCCCATGCCTCCATTGCTAACTCCCTATTTTCAAGAACTTTTGAGAGATCTTTGACACATCTATGAACTTTAATTGCTGTTGACCACCAGATTCAAAACATACTAGAAGAAATGCGATACAAACATGAGCAACTGTCATTTCACAGGAAACAATATTAGTATTTCAGGAAAATGAAAATCATCAATGAGAAAGAACAAAGAATGTATGGAACAGGTCTGATAGTACGAGGGAGAGAGCTGTAGATAAAAATTTACAGAAGATACAACAAAAGAAAGTGGAACTGATTTTGAAATGTTAACACTTTTCATCCTGTGCTCACTGCTGCAGAGCTCTGATTCCTACATAGACCAATGGGGCTTTTACACAAAAAATACAGAAATTAAAAAAATAAACAGCAACACATCCAAACTTACAATAGCTTCTTGTGTTATACTCTGTAACAGCACTGTTTTCAAACACTTTGTTCAATCTATCCTAACTTTCCCTGTTTTTCTGTGGCTGTATTTCATTTAGGACCATTTCCAATAGACACACTTCAGAAAAGCTAATTAGATCAGGCCTCAAATGAG
Source organism: Vidua macroura (assembly GCF_024509145.1). Classification (NCBI taxonomy): domain Eukaryota; kingdom Metazoa; phylum Chordata; class Aves; order Passeriformes; family Viduidae; genus Vidua; species Vidua macroura. The sequence goes on from NC_071571.1 coordinate 13,335,598, forward strand.
AAAAAAAGAACCATGTCTGCTTTGAAGATCTAAACAGATTTGGGCCGCTCACTTGTCATGAATGCTGCAGCTCCAGGCCCGTGTCTGGATCTTTGAAGTAACTGACAACTTCACTGGTAAAAATGCAGAGGTGTCAAGGATTTCAGCATCTTTTTGTTTGTATGCCAACTGACAAACTTCAGAAAGCTGTTAGTTCACATAACCAGGATCCTGGAGAATCTAGATCTTCAGAATCAACTTCATCAAGCAAAACACCTCAGTATGCATTAAACTTAAAAATGTGTTTTCAGTTCTCTCACTTCTGTAAGAATTAATGGAAGCTAGAAATGTGATAAATACTTTGCTTAGGGGAAAAAAAATCCTTAAGAGAATTATTTTAGAAAAAAACAACCCCCTTGGTCCAGACAGAGCTTGTTAAACAACTCTGCAGCAGCTTTTACCTGGTGTGAGTACAACTACATTGGGAAGGGGTGGAGGGGAGAATCATGAAAGTGAGAATATTAAGAGCCTCATTCAAGGTTGTTTCGAAATTGTATTTTTGAAGCCACAAAACAAAAACAATGACCTGGCTAGATAACCAGATTTCTGAACTGTGACATTTTTATAGCCATAACTCCATTCAAGAGATGTATTAATCACACCTGATTTCACTGACAAAGGCTATTAAAAGAGAGGAAAAAGCTCAGCAGTTACCATAACAAAGACACTTCCTTCACTGTTTTTTCCATTCAAGTCACACAGAATACAATGAAGTTTTTTTTGCCTCTGTCTACATGCAGCACTCAACTCACACACTACTCTCTCTCAGACTTTGTGCATATACACAGCTTTTGCTTCATACTGTATAGAGCAACCCTGTTGCAAGAAGGAAGTTCTAACTCAGAATTAAGAAAAAAATAGAAACCTGAGAAAGTAGACTAGAAATTCATTAGACACAGAAGAATAATTTGATTTTTGCTACCTGCCATTTCCAGTTGGCATGACAGACTATCAAATTGCTCTAGAATTTACCTAAATTATTTTCCTCAATTATTAAATCAAGCAAATACTAGAACACTTTTGCTGGAATAATGAGATCACTGTTATTCTCATCCACAAGGGCCTCATAGTGCCTTAAGAAAAATCTCAAAAAAACCTAGACCCTCTCCCCACATGACACTGTTTTCTACAAAAAGGCTGACAACCAAAAGGCAGTTACTTCTGTCAGCTGCTTAACAGCTCAACACTCAATACAGTCTTGCCTTGTACACACCCACACACTAAATACCAAGGGGATGAAACAGGAAAAAACTGTGGGCAAAATGAGTCAATCCAAACTAGAAGCTGAGCAGACCCCTTAGTTTTCTTTGAAGTGATATTTAATTCAGAAAAAGATCACACTGAATTTAGCTATCACACTGATGTCTGCAGGGTACCAGTACAGATCAGCAATTACGTGTGACAAGAACAGAAGGAAAACCAAGCAGAAGACAACTTGCACTCCTCAGGACTGCATAAATGCAGAAAAAAAAAAAAAAATCTGCAATTATTCTTGCAAACAGCAAAATCTGTGGGAATAACAATCAAAAAGTCCTCCCAAAGAAGTTAAATCCACACCCACTCATACAACATACTTATTTTAATCCCTTTCTTCACTGGCCAAAACAGCTGAAGCTGTTTTAGAGAGTCCAGAGAGATCTGTCTGGATAGTCTACAGAGATTTCTTTTTGCACATCTGCTTAAAGAGGGAAACAGCTATGACTCAAAGCTGTACCTTAAGAGGAAGTTGACTATTACATTCCTCACCACCCACAAGTCTAGGAAGCTGAAGATATTTTCCAAGGGACTATTTTACCTGAGCTACATGAATATCTATTTTGAAAAAAAAAAATTAAATCCATGCAGGCCTGTGTACACACACTTTCCCTCCAAGGCCAATCCTCTAGCTGTCTTATCTTGAAATTTGCAGTTGTGTGGTTCCAGCAAGAAAGGAGTTTCATACAATAGAAATGCAGTTTTCTAACAGGAAGGAAAAAAACACCTTTTTTTTGGCCTGTTTTCTTGATAATGAAAAAACAAAACTCTTAGCTCTGCCAAATCAAAACTTGGGCAGTGCTCAAATTCTCTTGTAATAAACCAACTGAGATTCACTTGCTGTTTCTTTATAAAGAATAATATTGTATTGAAAAGGCCTTTTTCCTGCAACACATCCATCAGTGTTTCAGTGTGTGCCTGCTGCCCCGAAGGCCAAGTCCATCCTGGGCTGCATCCAAAGCAGGGTGGTCAGCAGGTCAGGGAGAGGATTCTGCCCCTTTGCTCTGCTCTGGCAGGGCTCCCCCTGCAGTGCTGCATCCAGCTCCGGGGGCCCCAGCACGGGAAAGCCATGGACCTGTTAGAGCAGGTTTGGTGGAGCACCACAAACATAATCACAGAGTAGGAGCGCCTCTGCAATGAGAACTGCCTGAGATGGCTAGGCTATTTCATCCTGGAGAAAAGAAAGCTCCAGGGAGATCTCACTGAGCCTTTCAGTACTTAACAGGAGGCTAGGGAAGAAGGAGAGAATTTTTTACACAGGTAGACAATGACAGGACAAGGGGCAATTGTTATAAAGAGGAGAGATTCACATTAGATATTAGGAAAGAAATCTTTACTCAGAAATTAGCACTCAACAAGTGTCTCAGTGAAGATGTGGTTGCTCCATCTCTGGAAGCATTCAAGGCCAGGTTGGATGGAGCTGTAAGCAACATGTTAGTAGTGAGTGGCATCCCTGCCTATGGCATGGGGGTTTGGAAGCAGATGATCTTAAAGGTTCCTTCCAACCCAAACCATTCTATGATTCCACTAGTAAAGAAATGAGTATAAACTACACAGTGGAATAGACAAGGATTCCTCCCATCAAATTTCTAACTGTAGTTAGTACCAGATACTATTGTGAAGATAAAGGGGACTTTTTACTGGAGACATATCTACCACACACACACAATTTTCTCTCTATTTAAGTTTCCAAATCCCTTGTTAGTCAGAAGCAATGCCTACCTGTAACAGAAAACTGACTTTGCCTGTGACAGAGTGACAGAGCCACAACAACTTACTTGTTGCACTACAGAGGCTGCAACATGGACCTGCAGACTGCATTCAGCCTGTCCAACCTGAACAGAACCTTTGACTTTTGCTGACCTTAGCACTTCAGATGTATTTTCACAGTGAAGAAGGTATTTCAAAGTTTACTTTACTTTTGTTCCAAACCTACATCAGAGCCTTAGAGGCCAGAGGTATCTTGTTACCTCCTTCAATCAACTGATGTGGCTGCAGGAAGTGAGAGAGAATACCTCTTCTTACAAATGGTGTCAACTTAGGTACTTAGTGGGATTTTCAAAATATTCAAGGAAATGATCCTGTGTATTTCAAGAAATTTAGGAAAGAAGAAAAAAACAGGTACATAAATCAACCCACCCAACAGGGTCAGAGTGAAGAGGGTTAAATGCAAATTGAGTTTAAATTAAATTAGGAAGTCTCAATGACTTCGGTATGATTCCATCCTTCCTCCCCTTCCACACACTCACACTCTCACACACACACACCCTCAGTAAAGCCAGTTAAGTAGGAAACAGGCCTCTCTTCCTACCACATCAGTAAAGCTATTTGTTCCAGCAAAGCTCCCAAATACTCTGCTCATAGACTGTACTGGCCAAACAATCAGGTCACTCCTGAATTTAAAAAGTACCCAGAAGCAACTTTGCATATACACTAGTTTTTTCAAAGCACAATGGAAAGTTGGCACATACTGCATTTATGAGAGCTGTAATCTGGTTTAAACATGGGTTTATATTAAAACTCTTCGGATCTCATCTGTAGGCTACTTCATAACTCAGTCAATCAGCAAATAGTCACTTATTGGAAAGCTTCCTTCCTTAGGACACCTTGACCACCACTCAGTAGTTTGCTGAAATTGTGGAAAGAACTCAATCAATCTTCATTCTCTACAGGCAACTATCTACAGGTCTAGAATGGGAAGTATTCAGGATGAATATTTAAATTTTGACATATAGACCTCCAGTGAATCAAGTATTCTGCAGATTACAGAAAATTTAAGTAAATAGCAGCCACATAACAGAGAACTTCTTACAGGTATTTACAATATACTTAGCATCATGTCATGAGCTTAGTTGTGCTTTTTTCCCTTTGTCTTCTTTCAGATACTCATGGATTTTAAAGCATCTCAACCAGTTTTTTAAAGGAAATCAGACACTACACAGGTTAAACAACATGGTTCTATTAAAAACTATCTTCAACCATGGCACTCAGTGACAGCAATACAATATTTTTTTCCACAAAGCAACTAATATAAAAATATGCCATAAAATCATCTGTAGGCTAGTATGCTAGTACATACATATAATCATAACATTCTTTTATAAACTCTTTCCTGAGATACCTTGGGTTGTTTGATTTTCTTGTATTACTGGATGCAGTATCTTTATGATTCATTTAAAACAATTGCAAAATATTTTGAATGTGCAGGACACTCAGTAACATGTAAAAAGTAATATGTAAATATATGGCAAAGAAACAGCTCTTAGAAATTATGCACTTTTTTACTTTGTTATATTTTTTAGCATTTGGCTCCTTGGGAGACAGAACGATGGTGCATGAAAAACCTGAAATTAGAGCTATGAATTGACAAAAAGCAGGAAAGCATTCAGGAATGTTAGGAGTTGGAATATATTATAAATGACACAAAGAGAAAGCCGTAAGTCATGTTGGCTATGTATTGTCTTACAAAGCAACTGGACATATCTTAGTTCACAGTATAATAAATATTTTTACTAATCTGTTTTGGAAGAGCAAATGTCTTTTAGGGTTTCAAGCTCCTGTATAAGTTTCTTGTTCTGAACTTCTAGCACTGCAACACGACTCTCCAGACATTTTATGTATTCTTTCTTCCGACGTCGACATTCTTTAGCAGCTTCCCTGCAAAAAGCAGAAGTAAAAAGTGCAAACAAAAAAGCCATTTGCATGCCATTAGAAAGCTCAGCAGAGTATGGAGACTATGACAGAATTCCAAATTTTGGAATATCTCCCAAATCAGTCTGAAAACACTAAGCAAAACTGGGTTCCACAAGGGCCTCAAGTGTCTCTTTCTCAAGTTCATATGGCAATCTGTAGAATTGCTTCCTCTCATGCCTTGATTAAAGTTCATAATAAAGGAGGTCCAAATGAAAGACAGTTATTCTGCTTTATGACAATAAAGATCTTTGAGGGCCTTGAGTTCCTCAATGAGAGTCTTGTTTTGGTTTTCAAGCACAGCCACACGATTTTCAAGACATTTGACATATTCTTTCTTCTTTCTGCGACATTCTCTGGCAGCTTCCCTGGAACCAATACAAGGCAAATAACTACAGGAACAGCCACAATATGGCAAAGACTGGATAAATGCAATTACCTGCAATCCCTGTGGTTCTACAATAACAACCACCGCCACCAACAACTGCTGGATTGCACAAACAGAACATCGGATAACAGCCAAAAGCAGTAACATAGTTAAAATATAATCCAAAACATCTAGAACTTGAAACACATCCAGCATCACCAAATACAAAGATGGAACCAATACACAAAAGAATTTAGAAAAACAGGGAGTAAATGATGATGTATTGATTTGTATTGTACTAAACATTAGGATGAAAAGCAGCATTTTTTCTTCCAGTCACATTCTACTTTGTGTGTGTATAAGGAGCACTGTCTTCTGCCATCAAAATCTCAAAACCAAACCCAGAGAATATAGTTTCAGAAAAACACAAACATAACACTACTCTCTTCAGATAAAAACTAGATGCCAAGCTTACATGAAGATAAAAACTTACAGCATGTTGTAACAATGTACAGTACAATTTAAGTCCAAACAAATACAATTTATTAGCATTTCAGAACTGGCTGCCTGAGCACATTTCAGCCACATGAGTCTGTGGTTTTTGTTGCTGGCAAATGATAGCCTGAAGCCATTTTTGTAGTTCTGCTCTAAAGTCTCTAATATTTGAGCTAAACACTTTGGCTAGTGGGGTCAGAAGCATGGGACTAAACAAGCATTCAATTCCAGAAGAAATATTAAAAATACTGGGAGTTCTCCTTTACCACCTTGGAACATGATAAACTATCAAATTGTGAGAGGCTAACATTCTAGCAAATTATGAGCTATAGCATAGGCACTAGTTTTAAAACTGAAGAGAGAAGAAACAAAAAAGAAGCACAACAATGCAGCGATCCTCATAAGTAATTTAAAATAAAGGACAGGCATGAGAGCAAAGCAATACCATTAATTCAATTATAAGACAAGTGGCTAAGCAGTGTATTAGAGATCTGCAGAGCAGACTATTTCTACTATTAATCTGCCAGTGACAGAGGTGGCTACACATTTTAAAAAGACAGACTCCCCTAGGAACAGTAAGAAGAATGCACAGAGAAAGACTGACATTTACAACATTCAGTCAAGTCCATGACAACTAATTAAAAAATATACAGCAACTTCACACAATATACCTCACAAAATGACAGGGCCACTGCAAAGTATCTCATCCCAGCAGTCAACTATTTAGCAAAGTCTATAATTATCATTCCATCTTTGAATAAGTCCTCTTCACAGCATCATTAATGGACAGCTGCTAATGAGATCCTCAGCTATTTTCCTAACCAATTATTTGCTGGGATGCTTTAAAATTAAAAAGGCCCTATTGGTCATTTTACTGTCAGTAGTGGGAGAGGACAGGAAGTAAAATTCAACGAAAAGTGTAACTCTGGATTATCACAAAAATTATCTGATACTGATTTCTGAATCACCTAATATTTTCAAACTAAAAATACATGGCTATAAGGTCAACTCTAATCTTCCAGAGTTAACAACCAATACTCTATGCTAGAAGGACATGGGATGACTGACAAAGAATTTCCTGCCTTCCTTTCATCAATTATAGGCAGTACTCATGACCTTAAGGAGAAAACTTTGTTATAATGTTTGTGGGGGAGGGAGAGTGGTTTGCAACACTGACTATGAATTACTATATAGTCTTACCTATTTTTCAAAAGTCTCAGCTCTCTCTTGCGTGTTGCCTCTTCTGCCATTTGCTGAGGGCTGTGCAAAGTCCCTGGTGAGGCTGCCATAACCACTCCCTGAGGTAAGGTAGTAGTGGGAGTTCGAATCTGGTAAGCTGGCATGTCTCCAGTGGCAGCTGTATAAAAGAAACATATTTTAAAATGTATGGTAAAAAAAAAGAGGTATATCTGCAAATAACAGATTTCTGGCAATGATTTATCCAGGATCCCAGATACATGAATGATTTCACAGGTCTGTAATAACACAACTATATTTTTTATCTTAATAGCATTTATTTCCACTCTGTAAACTAGCTGAATTGCTCTAGCATGTGGCCCCACTAGCCAGCTGGACTGAAAGCTTCCACATGGCTTTCTTCAGACACCATGGGGAAAGCAGTTTGAGAAACAGTTCAAGCAGTGACACTTACTTCCTGTTTGCACAATCCCACAAAAAGAGGGTCCTGCTGTTGCAGCCACTGAGGTTGATATGCTACCCTGTTCTCCCTGTACAGGACGCTATTTGCTTCAGAAGACAAATTTCTCCTCCTTCTTTGAGATAGCAACAGTACCAGCTTTACAGCCTCTCCTCCTCTTAAAACAGCAGTTTGGCAACCTTGGAAAATGAATGAGAGCTGCTGTTGCTACAATGAAAAGGAACAGACAACTGCTCAGGATGTACAGGCATTTGTTCCCTGGGCAAGAAGGACACACATGGGATGCTGCAGCACTAGCAAGCAACAGGAGGCAGTGGTGGTTGCACAGGAAGGAGTGTAGCTGCACAGTAAATCAGAGGGCAAAAGTTCAGATTCAGCTCCTGAGCTTAGCAGTTCTGTGCCCTCCTCAAGCCAAATGCTGATCTGATGTGACTTGAAACCAACACCTTTCTTACAGTCTCACGTCATTTCTTTGTTTCAGATGTACTTGTCCCTACGTGATGTACTCAACTTAAAAACACTGGGGAAGTCCTAAGTACTTGTGTCTTGTCTGACAGAAAACAAAACCAAACAAAAAATTTATTCCTCTTTACATTCTAAGCAAGTATTTACCTATTTCTTTCCATAAGTAATTTATATTATGATAGAACAAAACTTCTAATTTTGTAATTAAAGCAAATGTATATAGCTGATGTTTCAGAGGCTATTGTTACACTTAGCTTATACTTCAGTTCTTTAAAGCATTATTCAAATAATGGAAAAACATGCCTCACAGTTTAACCCCAGCCTGCAACTAAGCACCACACAGTCATTTGTTCACTCCACCCACACAGCTCCCCAGCTGGATGAGGTAGAGAAAATTCATAGGTTGAGATGGGAACAGTTTGATGGAAATAAAATAAAATGCAATGAAAAGGAAAATAACAAAAAGAAAGAGAAATAAACAAAAAAAAAATGCAAATTAAAAGCAACTGTTTACCATTCACCAACTGATGTCCAGCCTGTTACTGAGCAGCAGGCCCCAGGCCAGCTTTCCCTACAGTTTATATACTGAACATGATGCCTTATGGTATGGAATATCCTTTTTGGCTATCTGGGGCCAGCTGCTCTGGCTGTGATCCCTCACAGCTTTGAGTGCACTCCCAGCCCACTCACTGGAAGAGCATGAGAATCTGGAAAGTGCAACAACTGCTGGGCAACAACCAAACCATGAGTGAGCTATCAACATCTCTCTCATCCTAAACCAAAAAACAACACTGTACCAGCTAATAGGAAGAAAATTAACTCTATCCCAACTGGCAGTAGGACAACTTGGAAAAATAAAAGATAGACAAAAACATCTTGGAGAGGCTGACAAATTGAGTAGTTAAAAAACAACAGTTAACTATAGGGGGGGAAATAAACTTAATAAAAATATACTATTATTCTTACTATATTAATGCAAGTGTTTCACTAATTCAAAACAAAAAGATAGAATCAAGCTGTATTTAGACTACAATTCCACAGCCATGTCCTGAAATCATTATCAGCTTAAACCCTGTGCACCTCCCCCTGCTCCTCAGTCCTGAGGGTAAAAGTGTTTGTGGAATTACAAGATGAACTGGACCAGTGAACTGACCTGGATAATCCCCCGGGGATGTGAGAGGGAGGGAGGGAGGGAGGGAGGGAGAAATCAGCCCCGAAACAGCCCTCTGAGCAATGACAGGCAGCTGCCTGAACACAGGGCTTGGTGGTCTGGTACATCTACAGGGGAATTGCTTAACCCTTTAAGTCCTCCACATTTCTTAGCAGTCCGAGTCACGTCAATGGAATGATACCTCAGCTAACTATAAAAATGGAATTTTAGCAACTCTTCAGGCTCACCTTTATGCTGGCCACATAACATATCTTGTAGACTCTATGGTAAGAACTACCTTTTTCTATCTCATCACTAGTTATTAAATTATCTTGATTTGCCTTAGCTACAATGAATTAGAAATCCAAGCAAACCATTTTATAGATGAAGTCATGGGGGAAACCTCCACAACCCAGATCATCTCAGCCTGGCAAGACCAACTGCTTTGTTGTCTGTGTCTGACTTATGCTCAGATGGCAGCAAACAGGACTTACTGCAGCTTTTCTGCAGAGGACTCAGTGTGATCATGTACCTCCAGCAAGACTTAACAAAAGCAAGTCCCTATCTCAAGCTGGGATCAGCAAACACCACTGGTAAGTATTCTAGTCTGAGCAGGTCCCAGTAGTGGCAGTCTCTGCCTGACCGTTGTCTCACTTATAAATCTGCCAGCACAGGAAGAGAGATAAATAACTATTCTTGTGGTACCACCTTGCCAATCCTGATAGCAGTTTAGAAACAAGAAAAAAGCATAGCACAGCATTGACAAAGTATCTTTTAGCTGAGCAATAATATATGTTTTATGATATATCATTGCAAAAAATATTTGGAAGACTGAAAAATGTTTTGTATATTAGCTCAAGAAATTACAATGTAACTGACTTCCCCAGAAAAACGACCTTTGGAATGATGAAATGGGCTCTAAACACAGTAGGATAAACTTCATTTTTTTCAAAGTTATTTTAAGCCTAGTTATGTATCTATATTAGAATGAAGCATACCTTCCATTTCAGCATCTGAGACAAATGTCACACACACTTCATCCAGACTGCCAAACTTCTGTGGCTGTTCCTAATGACACTTCACAAAGATTTAATGTCATTCCTAAGGTACCAGAAGTAGAACTGAGAGTGTTAACAAAGCAACAAACCTCGAGTTGGTGCTTTTCCCTATTGCATTGCCTCAGGTAATTTTTTTTTCTTTTTACTCCTTAAAATGCAAGGGAGTAAAAAAATCACTGAAAACCTGAAGTTGTGACTTACAAAAAGAAAATTAAGAAAGCCAAAACACAGCTAGTGAAAAAAAACAACAAACATGCATTTAAAAAAACAAAAAAATTAAAAAAGCAACCACCTCTTGGAAAAAGTAACTTGCTGAACACTAGAGAGCATCCCTGCACTCAGTTCTTTCAGTGGCTACCCAGGAGAAAAAATGCCCGATGTATTTGGATGCCTATTCTCCCCCTCTGTGAGTCATAATGGTGGGACTTGATTATCAAGGGGTTTTTAACTTCACCATTAAACAGGCTACACAAGGCATGAATCATTATTCCTCTGAGCATTAAAATCGACCCGGAGAAGATACTTATCTTTGGATTCATGAAACAATGTGCGCCAGCACTGAGCAGCAGCACGTAGGAGCCGGCAGGGAAGTAGTTAATGTTACCAAGCTGCCGGAGGCAATTGACGAGGCAGAAAGGAACTGACTAAATCGCAGCATGACTTGGAGCTGACGTCAATGTGTACCTTGTTTGGAGTTTAACTTTTCCAGTTCCCTACTGCAACACGATTCCAGGAAATCTAATGACGTCAGCCTTTTGAACTCAATTAGCTGAGGAACAGACCATTTTAACAGTGGAGGAGAAAACAAGCAGGCTTTACAATACTTCAATTATTGCCCTCAAATTTGTTTCCATTCAGTGTTTTTTTAATACTGGAAGCATAGGATTGATTTACACTACCGAAACAATCTCTATAAAGCTAGGTTGAAGCCCTTGGCTATCAAATTTGTAGCGTCTATTGCTCAATAAAAAAGGCAGTTGTCATTTTTACAAAGCAAAAAGCAATTATAAACACAGTAACATATATGACTATCACCACAATAAAGAAAAATGCATAAGTAGAGTGGTGGATTGTTTTCAGCAAAATCCTGCATCAAATAATAAAGAACAGTTATTGAATCAATCTGTGCAAGAACTCATGCACTAACAGTGATTTTTAGTTTTTCCCCCCAAACAAAACTGTTAAAATTGCTCTGGAATCCGACACTAAGTAGACAGAATTAGAAGCTATTTGTATGACTTTAGAGAGATGAAAGAACTACAGCAACAGGTTCAAAAGAAAATGTCACAAATATTAACTAAACACTGCACAGACATACAAAAATACCATGTCAGAGGCTAACAAAATTTTTACCTGTTTCATCTCCTGTAACAGCCATGATCAACTTCTGCACACACAATTCTGCTGCTCCTCTACCAGAGCTCAGCATGAACTGTTCCAAACTACCAAGCATGTGCAGGATTACAAGCAAGAGCACTGACATCACAATGACCTCACTTGCTTACCGCTGTCATTAACATGCTCCATCACTGGAACAGCTCACTGAAACTGCAGCCCAAAGAATTCCTTTTCCAGTAAACCTGTTTTTTTTTTTTTTTCCTCTTCCATATTGCTATAATCCTAGCTTTGTTCTTTCTCCCTGAATTATTCATAAAGCTACAGAAAGCACTCACCACAAAGCAGGCTGTTAAGACCTGAAAATTCACAGCACTGACTGACAGAAATTAAAACGTGGTTCTAGCATTCATGAATGAATCCAAATGATAAAGTCATGATTGGATAGAAAATAAGGAAATTTAAAACAGACATGCAGTTGTTTTCATTGGAACAGTTCCAGTAAAAGGCAGAGAACTCTGTTGGACAGACATGCAAGACAGGAAAGCTTAATAAGCTGTAACAAATAGGTAAATGAAAGGCTACAGCTCCTCACTTTGCAGGAAAACCCACAACCCACTCATTTAATTTCAGTTAAAAGCTTCAGAAATTATTAAGGAACACTCCAACGAAGTAAGTTAACCTAAAGCCAGTGGTTTCATATGCTGTAACAAGCACAACAGTAACTCTGGGTAAAGGCTACCGCTTCCCCCTTCTCTCCTTTTTCAAAATATGTCCAAGAGATCTGGCTGACTCTTTTTTAAAATTACAAAAACAACAACTCAGTTCTAAGAGAGTTACTCCTTATTTACATCAATGGAAATGAAATTAGTTTCAGACCAAGAGTCCAAGCACTGGTTTGTATGTAGGGCACAGCAAACTTCTAAGGTCTTTGCACTAAACAAATTCAGACTGGTAATTTATCAACTGTGAAACTGTGCTGGATGGCAGCAATGGAAGCATCAATGTTTGTATTGATGTTCTGTGTTTTATATCCTGTGCTTACAGGAGTGTTCTCTAAACCTGTAAATTGCAGGATCACTTCAGGATCATATGTACAGAAGATCAGCACTAAAGCACAAGAAATTCAAGCCAGAGATTTCAAATATCATTAACAATATAATGAAAACACACATAGATCCTAACAGAATGATTTTTATATAACTTTTCTACACTCACTTTCACAAATAGTCAAAACACTTCCTTCTGCAGCTAGCAAAAAAATCCTTAACCCTTAATGTATTAGGAAACTGCTCATACACTAGAACTGCCTCTTCTTTTGCCTACAAATGTAAACTTGTAGCAAATACAATGTCACTCAATTGGATCAATATATTTGGCACTTTTATCCTAGTATTTTTCCACACCACAGGTTATCAGAAAATACCAAACACAGGGTTTATGTGATCTTATCCATTATTACATGAGATTCATTAACAAATACTTTAGAAAAAATATCAATATATATGCTATCTGAAAGATTCTGAAACAGAATCTGAAATAGATCTTTTCTGTTTCCAGGCATTGTTATATTCTTTTCTTCTTCTGTGATAAAGAAAAAAATTATATGCTGCCTACCCAAAATCATTATAAAAATACATTATATAAAAAAATTTTTAAAAAGTTGTAAGATTACTAAGCAGAATAATTTTTCTGTTATAATCTATGTTATCACAACATTAGGTGAACAGTCAACTACAAAGTGCACATAAATGACAAATGTTCATAATCTGTATTCCAACAGACTTTCTAGCATAGGCAAGATGACCCATAATAAGGACATTTCAGACACTTGTATATTCAACTTACTCCATTGTCTCACTCCATTGTGATTAACTCAGGTTTGCCGCCTACATACAGCTGTATTACTATAAACATCTTCAAGTGCTTTCACACTATTTTTATACATCTCTTTTTGTACTATAGATGTTGTTTTTTCTAAAGATTTTCTAGTATCAATAGCATGTAGAATAAGTTGAAGCCTTTTATCTTCTTGTCATCTCCATGTTAATGCTCATTTACTGTTTGCTTTGTACTTTTCCCTGTATGTTATGTCACATTTTTCTTCTATGTTAACATCTATGAGGCTCACTAAAGCATTGGACTTTGAACCAAAGGAATAGAGAATTCCAGGAAACAAACTTCTCTGATCATGGACAGAGAGCAAATCAATTTAGTTAAAAGTATCCAAATGCTTCCAAAAACATGATGTAGAAGGTATTCAGTTACTATCTCTGAATCCATTTTGAAAGTTTCCATCACAGGCAAAACACTTAATGGACAATTCCATCTTGTGGAGCCCATTGCTGAGACTGAGTAGCCCTGTCAGAGAACAGGGCTGTAATGGAGAGCCTGTAAAGGAAAATCAGTCAAATGGAATTCCCAACGACTGAAATGCTGCCAAATAAAATCTTCAAATGCTGTGCTTCTTCACAGACTTGGGAAGTCTTAGGAAGCAGCTAAGGAGTTATTCTTTCTGCCTCTGACACCAAAGCTCTGAAGAATCAAAGCAGTACCTATAAAATACTACAATCAATTATTGTACCTGGAGAGATGGAGGCAGCCTCTGACTTAAGGGATGTGTAAGGCACACACATAGAAAATATATTAGACTTATACTCAGAAAAACATGCAGTACTAGTGTGGGAAATTGGTTTGGGGGGCAGCCAAATTTGGGTCCTAAGGTGTTTTCATCTTACAGTCTTAAAGCACTATAAATGCTTCTGGAAAGTCTTGGGACAACAATGTATTTCAGCATTTATTTGATGACTCTCATCCACTCCATGAATACATATCTAAATCCTTCCAAGCTCTTCTCATGGCTTATTTCAGATATCTGTTTTAGCTTAAGAAAATTTTTAGAAAATTTGTTAAAAAAAACGTTTTTAAAAAATTCTGTATATACTACATAGCTATTAATTTAGTGTCTCCACAGAGAAATCTATCTCCCATTTTCAACGGTTTTTCTCCCATTTTTAAAGGTTTTCATCACATCATGTGTGCACTTGATAGGACCTTCAAAGTGTTCCTCTCAGAGAAAACTAGCTTCAGTAAAGGATCTGCTTTCTAGTAACTGCAAGAGCCGTAAGTTGAAAGGAAATCCTGCCCTAAACATATGCCAGAATCTTCAGAATTTGTGTTTTATTAACTGCTGAAAAAAAACAAATTATATATTAAACAAATTCATTTATTAAAACAAATTATATATTAAACAAATTCATTTATTAAAACAAATTATATATTAAAACAAATTCATATATTAAATGATGTGCACCTTCAGCACCTTCTCACTTCAACCTGCAAGAGTACCTTTATTCCAATTAAACACGTCTCAAAATCTGGACAAGACAATCCAAAGCAGAAAGTGATGTTAGACTGCTATTTCATTCTTTTTAACCAAACGTAGTAGCTGCCCTACTAAGCAGAGAACCTGAATCCCTTCCTAAGACTCCTTCATCTTGCTATGAGTATTTTACCTAATAGTGCAATAATGTCAACACAAAATAAGAAATCTTTTAAGAAAAACTGTTTAATACAAAAAAATGAAAACAGAGAAGACTATTAAAATATACCTTGAACAACAACTTGGCTTCCAGGAACAAAAAACTGTTGCGTGCCATCAGATGACTGTGCTGCATATTGCACAATGGTAGCGCCTGGCTGAGGAGCACCTGAATTTGTCACAGTCTGAATTGTACCACCTTGAGATATGGTAACTAAACAGAAAAAAAAAAAAAAAAAGGTAAGTTAGGCAATAGAAAGACAAAACACATGCTAAAAACATGAAATAAACATTGTTCTATAGGAGTCCTGGTCCTCTCCTTGCTTAAGGATCAATTGTATGATAAAACTTAGATTTCCACAAATATAAAGCCTGTTGTGCAGTATATGCCATGCATATGACGGACAAAAAGCAGTGGTCGACACATTTTATCTCTATGTTTCCAGAAATATTAACTCTACAAAAATAGTTCAAATACTGGGGAAAACATAGTAGCTCCTAGCCATATAAAAGTGATGTTATAAATACTAACATAAAAGTTATTAAAAAATTCTTAAGAAAAGCTGTTTATTGACTCTCAGTAAACAAAAACCAGGACACCAAGACAAAGGAAGAGAAAGATGTCCAACACTAACAATCTTTTCCTTAGTGTAAGAAAAAGTTTAGCCTAAGATTTAACCAGGTTGTACACAGTTGTACAGAGCCCAATACTCATGCAAAAAGAGAAACAGAACAAAGTAGGGTTCTTCCCTCAATGTAGCAGCAATAAGAAAAAAATATACTTTCCCCATTAAAAAAAAAAATACTGCATTCTTGCCATAATCAAATATTTATAAAAATGAAATTCCCTTGAGATATTATTAATTGTATATTCCTTTTGAAATTAGCATTATCTCTGAAGGACACCACTCATCACTGGCCTCCACCTGAACATCAAACTATTGACTGGACCTCTTTGAGCCAATTCCTTATCTACCAAGTGATTCACCAGCCAAACCCACATCTCCTATGTTAATTAAAACAATTCCAAAACTTTCAGCTGAGAATCCAATGCCCAAGAAGTAAAAAATCTTTTCTCCCCCAAAAGATATTTAAACTATGAACATTGTATTTAAAGTGATCTGAGATGTTATAAAAGTCAGACACAGAAAAAGATTCAGGCTTGCCAACTCCTCTGAATTCATTGTCAGATTACAGTATTTGACGCCATCCTTGAAGGTTCAGCTCTGCTTATCTCAGTAGAGGATTTGTTAGATACCTATGTGAATTTTAGAGATTGCTGATTTCAAATGTTCTGTTTTGGCAACAGCAGGTTATCTCAAAAGCTCAACTTCAGATAGAAATACTGGAAAGAGACTGAGATTGCCAAATCCCAACACTTGAATTAGCTTCTTTTGGGGAAAACATGGAACTCCTCTCATGATTAATGAAGTTCAGAGCCTCATCTGCAATACTCAAACAGGGTTCAGCATGGACCTCGAGTCCTGCCCTTGGAATGAGGATTATGTAACATAGGAATTAGTTGGATGCTGCACACAGGCTCTGTAAGGCATTGAGGAGAAGAGGAAGAGTTGTGCCAGGGTGTAGAGTGCAAGTCTGGCTTCCAAAACAGAAAGTGCCCCATTTTAGGGCAGGACAAAAGAAGAGAGAACCAAGAAAAGTAAAGCATTGTATCCTCTACTCTTCACAAAGTCCAGGACAAGAGCAACAAGATTTGTCTACTCTACCTCCCAGACAAGTTATAAAGAGCCAAATTCGGCCTCTCAGAGTTAGCACCAGGAATGGTGGTACATCTACACCATCACAGAACCATACCACAGAAAACCCAGTCAGTTTGGCTTCCTAAGCAGTAAAACATCAGCACAGATGTTTACAGCACAAAGCTCTTGGCTCCACAGTGAACCTGGGTAAACAATTATGTCACAGCTGAGCAGCAATTATTAATTCAGATCCCAATCCAGTTCTTTATAAACAAAAGTGAATTAACTCCGGTAACTGCCTCCCTTACAGGACTGATTCCTGCCATATTCCCCGAACAACACACTGCCCGTCCCCCCCATTCACTATCCTGATCTCAACCACTGCACACACTTTGTTGTGCTGGAACTCTACTGAAAATTGAGCCTTTTATAATGAGTACAGGACTTTCCTGGACAGTCCCTGTAGCTGAATGTCATGCAGGTGGATGGATGCAACCGGCATCTTCTCTTCCAACTAGGAGTGAGGACAGTAGTAATACAACTCTGAGTGGTATTCAGAAAAAACCCAGATCTTTTTCCCTTCCAAAACTGAAAATGGAACTAAAGTTAGTATTTCCCAAAAGACTGCTTAATTCTCCAATTGTTAAAAGTCTATTCTAAGACAGCAAGTAACCCAAACAGCAAAAGATCTAACAATTTTCATTCCCTCTGCATTTTTTTTGTGCAGATCATCATGATATACACAAGGAGGCAGGGGGGTGGAGACACTGGTTCACACACTCCTAACTGAACAAACAACTCTTACACATTAAACCACTACCACAGGTGAGGAAGTAAATTTTTTTCAGTATTAAATAACCAACATGACAGAACTACAGCCAATTCTTATCTGTAGTCAGATAAGAATACAAGGCTCCTACACAAGACAGCACCTTGTGCAAAACTACCCATTTGCCTAGCAGAAAGATCACACATATGTTGATGGAGGTAGCTGGCAAAGACATTTTATCTGGTCATGCCAGTCTGTCTGCTTCCGTAAGCCAAAGCCAAGAAACTCCAAGGAAAAGGGTATTGGGAAACCATGGCAACATACCATTTTGCCTGGTGAAAAGTAAGTAGAGAAGAGCCATCAATGCTGCTAATAGACAAAAACACATTTCTTTTCCAGAAAAATTTACTTATCAAGTTCTTCCAAAAAGAGTCATGCCAGACATTGAGACATAAACACACAGTCAAAATGATCTTTTCAACTAAAATTGCCCTTCCTTTGCAGGAATAGAGAGAATAGTAGAGAAAAAAAGGAACCAGCAAATGTAATAACATAACACCTCTTTTAAACCAGGCCACAGTACAGATGGCCACAGTGACACCACAAGGCCAGCTCTTCATTGCCACGGACACTGCACAAACTTAATGCATAAACTACTGAGTGCCTGCACAGGAGAACATGTGCAGCCCATGCTGGCCAGGCAGAGAGGAGTCCTCAGGCACAGAAACGACAGGTAGAAGCACAGAGTTATTGACAGGAAGCATAAAAGATGAAGGAGGTACATAGAGTGACCCTCTGCATCATATCCAGTCTAAAATCAACACTGGCTGGATTTGCTACATTCGCACCCAGTGTTCCTGGTTTTAGCTAACAGCAGTTCCTGAGGATTACAGGTAACCAACAGGAAGGCTCAGAAATGCTTCAGATCTGTGCTTCATGTATGTAAAGACCAGGGGTCAACAGTTAAGCTCTCTTCAGTAATTTCCAAATTAAGACCCCCTTTATTATAAGGAAATGACCATCCTTGCTACCACCTGGTCTAATTAAAATACACAGACTTTGCTGAGGCAAAAGATATTTTGACTTACAAAAGTGAACTTCAAAAAAAAAAAAATAATATTAATGAACTAATAAATTCAGCAAGAAAAACTATTTCCAAAAAGAAAAAGCTCTCAAAACAAAGTTTTTGAGCCAAAACCAAGAGAGTCCATGAAGGCTGACATTGTATTTTGAAGCAATGCCCTATTAAGATGAGAACCTTAATTATACAGTACATGTTTTATGCTACAACTGTAACTTACTTGAAGAAAAAACAGCAAAGAACAGAAATATCCCATGCTTGGCTTATAGCCAAGTTTAAATTAAAACACATTAGATTTAATTAAATTTTTGTGGATTCTGTTCTCACATTGTCAGTGCTGCTCTCTGTTGCTTAATTTTCAGAAGTAAATGTCTGATTGAACAAGAAACCAAAACCTTTGAATTTTGTTATTCACTTAAACACTTCCCTATCATTATTGTTTATAGTGTGTACAAATGAAAATGTATTCCCCTAAGAATCACCTCCTGCAAGACACTGTGGTACAGTACAGCTACGGCTTCCCAGAGGAAGCCATGATTAAACCTAAGCTCTGCAATTTCTTAGAAATCCTATAGGTTTACAGGCTCACTAGGTAATACACAGACATTAGAACACTTTTTTTTTTAAGTCTTGAAATGGCAAATATATATATTCTTAATTAAACCTAAGCAAAATAAAAAATACAATTCAAAAATTGAAGAAAAATATTTAATTTTTCTTAGAATACAAGAATACATTAATACATGCCAGATTCTCTACTGAATAGTTGTAATTTCGGATGATGATATTCTTTTCCACAGAAAAGAACACTTCAGATGCTGGACATCACACAGCAAACATTTATTTATTTATGTCTAGAGCTTACAGAAAGGGTAAGAAAAGCAGCCTAGGGGCATAAGCAAAATTACTTTCTATGCTGAAAGGATAGATAGTACAGGAAAATTCTGTCTTCTCGCCATTAATAATTAGCTTAGTTACATAAATTAAAAATAACTGAAGAATTCTAGGGGTGACTAGAACACAATTAGAGCCATTCTATCCTCTTTTATATGCTACTGCAGTGTTTTAATAGACTTCCTCTGTTTTCTCATTTCAGGAAAAAATCTCCAAAACATTTCTTATGCAATCTTCCTGTCATTATATCAAAGGAAAAACACCTGCACTTTAGTGTGTCTACTTACAAAAAGTCATTAAAAACCCCTACAAACTGTAGAAGTGAAGCTTTATAAAACACATAATTTTAAAAAGAGTTGTTATTACAAAGTTATCCAAATTGATAACTGCTTATCTGATTATGTCCAAAGAAGCCACAGAGTTCAAGTTATGCAATACTTCTCCTATAAACACAGGAATAAAAATATCCAAAAGCAAGCCTATAGAACAGAACTGTGAATCTAACTTTTAACTTGCATTTGGATGATGTATCCTATGTTGGAAACCATGCTTTAGGTTAATTCTGTGGTGAAAGTGTAGATACTTAAAAGCTGGTGACAAAAAGACACAGTTCTTCTAAAAAAGAAAACAGGAACTTAACAAGTAATTTAATACTGCAACCTTACATTTCAAAAAACTCTACTTGCCATTTCATATAATGAATAGCACTAATACATAGCAAATCACAAGAATTTGAATCTGCAATGATTTGTATCATTAAACATTCACATAAAAGTGTCAACATTTTTCATTTCAGCTCAGCCTCACCTCCATATTTTAATGCATAGAAGCTCTAGAATGACTAAATCTAGCAGCCAACAAATACTGATAGATTAAAAGTCTATAATCCCCATGTTAGAAAAAATTAATAACAATTACTTAGAAATACAGAATCTCTTATTCTTCTTCATCAAAATCAAACATCATCTACTGCATTACACAACTCCTAGAAACAAAGCTTTGCTATCTCTGTTCTGCATCATCACATAGTACATTTGCAAACATACGGTATTGCCCTGTGTTAGTATGATACAGGCTGGTTGGCATGGCCATTGCGGAAATACCAGAAGGCGTTCCTTCATCTTCTGACTTCTCTTCTTCTTCAATCTTCGCTACTGCAGGTGCATCTGATGAGAGCTCATTCAAAATTTTTCTAAAAAGAGAATGTAAGTAATTTTATGTACTTGAAATCCGTACCCATAAGAAAATCAAAGAACTGACTTTTATCAGACAGTTTTGCTGTAATAAATAAGCTGCCTTTAAAACCAGCAAAACCAAAATTAAAAGTCCTTACCGGTATGAAGGCCTTCTTGAAAGTATTTCCCTACGCTTTTGAGAATCAATTATCACTTCTGATTGTGCAGCTTCATCTGCAATCGATGCTACCTGTAATAGCAAAGTTCCTGAAATTCATAACTTCATTAAAAAAATTAGCAGCAGAGTAAAATTTTTTTAAAATCCCTTCCATGTTTACCTATGGGAAGTTTGTTGACTTATTTATCACTAATCATATGATTTTAGATGACTTTTTTCAATACAAATCACCAATTCTGAAGTTACCCAGACATAGCCACTCAGATAACATCTTCCATTTGAAAAAGGAAAAAGTCAATATAAAATCCAGGTTACTTTTCTGTGAATGACACTTAGACAAAGTACTGGAAACAGATTTCTTTAAACATAAAAAATTATACAATTTAATTAGCTCTTAAAGTGAAGTCAAATATCTAAAATACAGAATACTTCACTAATGTGCTTTAAATAATAGCATACAATATAAAAGTTTCCTCTACCACACCAGAGCTATTTTAAAAATAACTTTATTTAAATATATACATTTATTGGACTTACTAACACATTCATAAATACAAAGGCATTGCTTAGCAATGTTGTACGAGTTTTGGAAGTGCCTGAGAAATCCACAGTATCTCATTTTCTCAGACCTTTAGTATTTTCATATATTCTTCTTAAAATTACTGCAGACAACATTAAGGCCTAGGGCTGAATGACACTTTTGACCAGCACCTATCTTACTACATAGAACTGAAAGTCATTATTGAACAAGGAAAAGGCTTTATTTTCTTAGATTCTTTTAACTACTCAGAACTACTGCTGTGCTGAGATTTCCAAATTGAAATAGTGTGAAAACCTTTTCACATAAAGACAGACCAGACTCCAGTTTCAGATTAAGCACTTTGTTAAACTAACA
Source organism: Vidua macroura (assembly GCF_024509145.1). NCBI lineage: Eukaryota > Metazoa > Chordata > Aves > Passeriformes > Viduidae > Vidua > Vidua macroura. Next base: position 13,357,341 of record NC_071571.1, read on the forward strand.
GTGAAGACTAACATCTGGGAAAACATGATGTAAGAGACTAGAAGACTTCAAGTGTTTGAACCAGCTGCAGTGGAAGCTCAGGGAATACAAGGAAGAGCTCTGGAATTAATGCATCTCCCAGTCCTCAGTGTTTGGTACCAGAAACAAAACCTGCCTGACCTCAATAGAAAAAGAACTGTCTGGAAGGTTCTGGAAATTTATAGGTCTGGGTCACCTCAACTCAAACCTGTATAAGTTATAGGTCTGGGTCACCTCAAGAACTCCACCTTGAAGGAACTGCAGGTTGTTGCAGAACAAAATTATCTCTTCACTTGTTAATTTTATTACATTACACTTCTGTGTAAAAGTATTTAATGTAGCCTCATTTGGCTGGGTAATATGCAACAAACATCATTAGAACTCTACATCTGCCACCTAGGTGGTGAGAATTACTTCTGCATGTGTACAGATGTATAGCTCAAAACCAGACATCAGAGCTGACTGCAGAGATACAGCTACTTCAAGAAATTTGTAGTCCTCCTTTTGCAGGAGAGACCAATGCTGAGCAGCAGAGAGAGATCCTGAAAGACACTTCCCTCCCAATATACCTTCAGCAATCTCCTCATGGATTGACCTTCAAGCCTCTGGCATAATTCTTCAGAAGTAAGATAGTATTGCACAGCCAAGAAAGAGCCTGGGCACCGTAACTCAAAACAGAATTTTCATTCTGCTGGGGCCTGGGAGTTAATAAATAATCTATTTGTCCCAGGACAAATAGCTCAAAAACAAGACCTTAATTGTCTTTAAATTGTCATGTTACCCTAACAGCTACCAATAGACCCCCTAGTTTGTGAAGATGGCTGAAGAAGTTGAGAGCAGTCATACTTTAGGAAGAAGGTAAGGAAATTACAATGATTTAATCATTTTAATGTGTGTATTGGTTTTGCACAGCATGGTTTTTGGTAGCAGAGGGGCCGCAGAAGTGGCTTCTGTGAGAAGCTGCTAGAAGCTTCTGTGATGTCCAGCAGAGCCAATCCCTGATGGCTCTACAGATGGATGTACCACTGGCCAAGCCCAGACCAATTAGAGATGATGGTAATGCCTCTGTGTTAACATATTTAGGAAGAAATCAAAACATAGGTTGGGGGCATAGTTTCAATTCTAGTTAGAAAAGAGGAGGTAAGACACGTGAGGGAAACAACATGGAGACACCAAGGTCAGTGGAGGAGATGCACTAGATGCTGGAGCCAAAATTCCTCTGCAGGCCATGGTGAGACCACGGTGAGGCAGCTGTGCCCTTGCAGCCCATGGGGATCCATGGGGGTGCAGAGATCCCCCTGCAGCCTGTGGGGGAGGTGCCCATGCCAAAGTAGGTGGATGCCTGGAGGAGGCTGTGGTCCAGCGGGAAACCCATGGAGAGACAGGTCTTTCTCCCACTTTGGAACAGCCTGTCCTTGGAGAACTACAGCCTGTGGAAGAACAACCCATGCCACAGCAGTTTTGGGAGCATGGTTTGCCCATGGAAGGGACTCACATTGCAGCAGTTTTGGGAGGACTGCTGCTCAAGAGATTGGAGCCATGCTGGAGAAGTTAATGGAGAACTGTCTCCTGTGGGAGACCCCACAGTCTCACTGGGGAACAACTTCTCTCCCCGTGCAGCAGAGGAAAACCTTGGGTGATGAACTGACCAAAATGCACACATTTTGTCTCCCTGAACTGTCAGTGGGAAGGAGGGAGGGGCTGGAGGAAAAAAGGTGTCCTCAAAGGCTTATTTTACTTCTCATTATCCTGCTCTGATTTTGTTAGTTATAAATTCACTTTATATCTTTAAGTTGAGCCTGTTTTGCTGTTGGAGTGTTTTCTCCTGGTCATTATCTCAACTCATGAAACCCTTTGTTAAATTTTCTCTCCTCCACCCAGCTGTAGCCGGGGAGGGTGAGTGAACAACTTTCATGGGGGCCTGGAATTTGGCCAATGTCAAACCACCACAATGTGGAAGAGGACATTTTCTACAAGAAATTTCAAAAGTTTTAATTTTCATCATGACAAAGAGAGAAACGAACACTTCAGATCACTCTAATTGCAAAAAACCATGTCCATAATGTTAACGAACGATCAATTTTAATTTTTTCCTGGACACAGTTCCGATTTCAACTTTACCTATTTCAGCTTTATCTGCATTTGAACAAATTTAACTTCAAACTCATGTTAAGTGTTTCCAAGACCTGATACACTACGGGGGGGAACAAGCAATAAGTCAAATAACAATTTAAATCTTCCTACAAATAAAACAACCTTTAACCAAACAATAAGGAATGCTATAAACATATTTTTTCATCTAAAAAACAACAGCATTATGAGAAAAACTTCTGAGCACTTTCCAGTTGAAAATGGCAGATGTTTGAGGGAGAGGTCATGCAAACTTCAACACCAACCTTCAGCATACTTCTTGATTTCTTTTTTAAACTGATATAATTTCCCAAGTTCCCCACTGTCTGGCAGAGATAAGGTAGCAAGTTAAAGCCAAATGATCTGGAGGAAATGCCAGGTGGCAGGATAGTGTACTGAAAAGGATCACAGAAGGGCTGAACATCCTCTGTAATGGATTCTTCTATGGCATCTTCAAGCTCTTTCTTACCCAGATGAAACCAAAGCATAACCTGTAACCAACTAGTCAGTATTAATTGGGACAAAACTTTCCTGTTTCTACTCCTTTGAGAAAGGGTGGGCAGCCAGAGTTCACTCAATACAACAAATAGTCAACTTCCACTCTCCTACGATGACACAGCAGCAGCTGGCAAGAGATTCCTGAGAAATTTCTCCTTCTGAGCTTTGAAAAAAGTCCTCTATATTTGCATGTATGTCCTGACTACACTGACTAAAGGAACAGAAACTGGGAATTCCTAATGTGCTTACCGAATAGAGGTTACTCAGGAAAATTACAGTTGGAAAGAATTCCAATGAAAAAAAGTATTTACTTTGAATACTCTGTTCTGACTTGAAGTTTGATCAAGTATTGGCACCTATCGCACCTCTTTCCACAGTGATCTAGGATTTCAAAACCTTGAGGTCCTATCACCTGCATCTACTGCTCAATAATAAAATATTCATTATCTGATCATGGTTTTATTATTTTTCTCAAATATAAATCCTACTTATATATGTCTTTTTGTTTATTATACTGGAAAGTTACTAAGAAGCCTCTAAAATTAAAGATGGCTTCTCAAGACCGATAACACATGGCTTTTCCTTAATGGGTTGCAATGGCCACAAGTAAAACCCTTCCCTCCCTCTCTTACCAGAAATATCAATTGTATTTAAGCATATATATATATAAAAGCAATTCAGCTGACATTTCCCAAACAGATTTTAAAAAACTAGAGCAGAGGCCTTCCTAGCTACAAAAAAAAAAACACCAGTGGGAGGCCAAGAAATTTTCAAAACACTGCAAATTCATTCTTTCTTGCCTTTACTACTTTTTAAAAACTTTGAAAAGTCTTACACGTTTCGCACCAATCCCTGTTTTCTAGTTCCAGCAACTTCAAACACATGAACATTTGCCACATAAATGTGTGTTTTGAGGCTGCTTGTATTTTTGGTATCCACATCCACAAAAAGCAATACAAGATGATTAAAAACTGCAGGATACACTGAAGTAAGGCCATGTTATAACACAAATTTGCTATTGCAGAAGTTCAGACACAAGTTCCCAGACAATTTCTTATAAGATAAACAGGAAGCATTAAGGAATTGCTACACAATGCTTGTAAAGCTGCTGCTGGTTGGATGTTTGCCACTTTTCCCCCTGCTGTTTCCTGTGCCATCTGAATAAATCTTGCAGCACTGGTTGGGATGAAGAGAAACTGAAGATGGGTTGGGAAAAGATTTATGAGGTACCAAATATTCATGAAAATGTAACAATAAAAAAGCTAACCTGAACAGCTTGCATGTGTGGTGACTGAATGACTGAGGGCTGTGTGGCTTGAATGACACCCTGGACATGAACAGTTTGACCAGAAGGCAACTGCACTAGAGTTACAGCTGGAGATCCTCTTCCAGCACTGGAAGCAGCTACAGAAACCTGCAAAAATTACAATCATCATGTGTAAGTAAGATGCCTTAAGACTTCACCAAATGCTTTTAGAAGTGATAGCTAAAACAGACTGATTTTGTTGCCACATCTAAAATAGCTTAGATGTAGATAATTATCAAACACACAAAATTAAATTATTTTACTAATAAAACTACCAAAGGCGTGTACCTTTCCAAATGGTCTGGAAAGCTTAAAACTGTACCCTAACAAACTGCAATTATTTGGGTTTTTTTCCCTCCAGAGATTTTGTATTTTCTTCTCAATCAAAAAACAAAAAAACAAAAAAACCAAAAAAAAAAACCCAAAACAAACAAATAAACAAGAAAAAACCAACCCAACCCTCAGCCATCACACACCAGATCTGCTGTTGCCAGCATGAAAGTTAGGAAGAACCTCCAGAAATGTAACAAAACCCATGTATATTCACTGGAGTGGAATGTCACTGCAACATAAAGGGCAGAATGTTCTTAGGAAGAAAAAAATTTAGAACTGCTTTAGTTTTGCTTTGTTTATTAGGTAAGAAATTATGCTTTTTGGATGGATGTCTCAAGAGACATGAGAATTCTTCAGATAGCGAAAAATTTCCCTGTTAAATAAAGCCATACAAGGATTTGTAAACGGATTTAGTTTAACAGACTCCTGCTATATATATAATTTTATATATCAAGAAAAAGAGAGTTGGAGTGTATCAGTGCTTCAAACAACAACAAAAATAAAAAACAGCTGAATCTTCTCTAAGTCTAGCACAGCCATAGAACAGCTTTCCCCAGCCTGTGACTCTCAACCCTCAGTGCTGAGGACAAATGGGTGAGAAACAGCTTAACACCTATGGGCTAAGAAATAGTTCAATATTTCTTCTGTTACTGTTAAATCTATTAACAGAAACAAGCAGTGATGCAAAGGGAAAACACTATGATTGATCTCAACTTGTGTGATAAAACATCTCTAAACTTAGAAAAGGAAGACAATGACAAACATAAACCATATCATAAAAAGAAATGCTGTTTTTCAATTAAACTGAACTGAAAAGTCTTATATATTCTGCACATTCAACAATAAAATCAGACTCAAATATAAAATTCTATTATTATTATTCCCTTCCTTTGTTCACAGCTCCAAAGGTATCTGGTATGAGCAGTAAACATAAAATGAGATGAGAGTAAGAAGAAAAACATGAAGAATGCTGAATATTCAAAAAAAAAAAACAGTTAAAGAAACTTTTATAGTTTTTATATAATTACACTGAGGTGTTTTTTTAACCCAAATATAAAAGCAGTTTTCATTCCTGATCCATAAGATATTGCTTGTCTAGGAAATAATCCCTTCTTGAAGGAAGTGAAAAATTTTAACTACTATTAAGATGCACTGCTATCAAAAAGTCCTAATGTTGGTTCAAATTACCTTGAAGAAACAATGTTTCTAGGAAACAAAGACAGGATCTTGTCAACATTCACTATGCAATTGTTCAATGTTGTAGGAAACTGAACCACTTTTCAGAAAACAGAACAATTGAGGGCATTTTTAACCCTGAAATGAGTTCCTTAAATCATTCCTTAAATGGCATGAAATAGTAACAGGGAAATAGGACATACAAACCTTCCCAACCTATTCAATAAATATTAATATTATGAGAAATTTTTCAGAAATAAGTATTTGAGATTAAGCTCCAGAAAGTCTCAAAGATCTGAAGAATAGTATCTATTTTGTGGCAAAGCTTACATCCTAAACTCAAGCTTCAAGCAGGGATCATAGAGCAGTCTAAACGTTTACAAAGCATGCTAACTTTTCAAAACATTATAAAGGCAATTCCACCAAACCTTTCTATTTAGTGCTCTCTTTGTGAGAATTGCAATTTGATACAATGCTCAGTGTGTCAGAAAGAACTTTCTGAGTACAACAGCCATAAAACAGTAAAAGGTGAACAGTTTAAAATTTCTTTTTGGTACACAATGGGTCCGTCACACATAATCAGGAAATAATCCAGTACTTGAGATTAAGAAACTACATTCATTTTAAAGCTCCTTATTCAGTATAACCCCACAGGGGGAAAAAAAAAGAAAACTTCATTCAGCTAATACTTTTTTGGACTAAAGTTTAAAGGAGAAGTTTTGTTCCCATTAATTCAGGTAAGAAATTAAATGAAGAGGTTTAAGTGCTAAGGGAAGGGTAGAATTATAAAATTTTCAACGTTCATATTCTGCATCACATTTATAGATATTGGAAATTATTATTTTGATAATAATAAATATGTACTTTTGATAATAATAAATCTGAATTTTGATTCAGATTTCTCTTAACAGTTTTCAAACTGAATATTCCTGTGTCAACTGAAATACTAGAACATTTTCATGCTATCATGTGTAAATCCTGACTAAAACAGACTTGGCAAAGAAATTTATTTCTGACATCAGTGATGAGCAATGCTACCTTTAACATCATTACTTCAAGGACTGTCTGGCACAGCAGCTGAAAACAATCCACAGAAGCAAGTCAGGAACACAGAGGCTGAGGGGAGGCTTAACACATTGTATGGGTTCTGTGCTCCTAGGCATGCAACAGTCACATCCAATAGCTTCAATAAGTATCAACCATGCAAACCGTAATAGTATGGTCCCATATTTCAGGTATTTGGAAATGTAAGTGCTCCCTCTTCTACGTGGGGAGAGAAAAGTAGCCAGCAAGAATGACCAGGTACTACCTTCCTACTGAGGCACACACTCTTGCAGAGAAAGAGGCTGCCCATCATTTAATTCAAGATACATGGTCCATCTGTACAGTTATCCTGGATATGCTGTGAATGTCAGATATCCTTTCCCTGCCAAGTACTAGACAGGTTACCTTCACATTCAACCTCTCATACCTTCAACATTGCCAAATGAAGAACGCAGGACACAGGCCCATCTGATTTCTGCCCCTGCTGCAGACTCTAAATACTACAAGGACTCTAGAAGTGAAAAGCAATTCTGGAAAAGTCAAGGCAAATCCACACTGGATTCACCTAATAAATGATCAAAGGACCTGCAAGCACCTACTTTTAAGGAAAATAAGGTTAGACTGACTCCAGACATTTGGTGCCACGATACGCTTCAAGGAAGCACAAAATGATGACATAGCTGCACATTTATAATCCTCTAACATCAACTTTGATAAATGGCCAGCATTTGCATTTGGCAGGCTGGTTTTAGAGCCTTACTTAAAACAGCCTTGCGAACTCCCATAGGTCTCAATCTCTAGGGAGTGAGATTTAACACTCTTTGATGTCAAGAGCCCACAAGGACAACCCCCCAAACTGCTAAATTTGAATGGTCCCAGCTTGTAGTAGCTATGCACTCCAGGCTCTAAAAATCTCCCTGAAAATATACTTATGCTTTCTGACAGCAGTTCTCACATTGTAAATCCTGACATATGTCTAATTCAGGGCCAGCAGCAAGAGGTTGACAGATGTTATCTCAGACAAGGTCAGCAAACAGCCCTAATGATAGACAACATGACAAGGTTAACAAAAAGTGAATCGAAGAGGAACCCATCAAGATGTAGGATTAAAGAAAATAGACAACTGAAAGTGTTTTATCAAATCTGAGAAGGGCTGAAGTACATCGATCTTACATTGTTACAGTTATATTTAGTGTAGCTGAGCACAGAGCAACACAGAATGCAGTATGGCTTCTAGAAATCCTGCAAAAGGAACATCTAATTTCTCTTTGAATACCATTGCAGATTTAAGTCTTCAAAGATGTAAGTTTGACTATCATCAACACTATCAGAACATTCCAATACAAGTTAACTTCTTTGCAAGTACAGCTCTATATGTAGCAACAGATGATCTATGCATGTGAGACAACCCATGGAGCTCATCTCAAAACAGGTTGAGAAGTTTTCCATCTCACACCTCTGCTCTTCCCTCAAAGACATAAAGCTTTTGTAAAGGTGTTCAGCACATTTTCAACAGCTTCTAAAGACAGCCACCAATAATTTCACTTTCTTACCTATTTATTCTGGTAGCTGGATCACAAAAACATTACCACGTCAATTAATCAACTGGCTTTTAATTAATTGACATTACCATGTCAATTAATCAACAGTGACAGATGCCAGAAATGAAACTATAAGCTGATTCTATAGTAGGACATTTTATTTAAAAAATAACCATTTAATGGACAAAAAGTGCATCTCATCTTCACTAGTTTCAAATTTACTCATTTTTGCTTTAGTAGAAAAAGTAATTTTACTTTCAGCAGGAAAAAAATTGCAGGAGAATACAGCAGTATCTATGATACAAGCTAAGAAAAAAATGCAAACACTATTTTTTCCTCTACAAATAATGTATAATACACCCTTCTTAGCATTGAAGGTCATCCCATCACACCACAGTGCTCCAGCCCACACATTCTTAATGTCTCCTCTCTCTCCCAACAGGGGAGACATTAAAAATGCTTCAGCACAAACCAATCTCTGCCCTCTAAAGATTAGCATCTTATGAAGTACCTGGTCCATCCTTTTAAAACTAAATGGCAGGTATTTCTTTAAAAAGCCTATAGAGGAAGGGAAAATAAGTCAGCTGTCTCCCAAGAAGAAGAAAAAAAATGTTCCCACCTCCTATGCAGTTGTATCCCTCAGCATTTTGCTAGTCACTCCCTGGCCAAAGTCATAATTCAATTAAATATCAAGCACATTAAAAACCATTACATTCCATCTGGACATAAAAACTCCACGTTTTACTGGAAGGGCAGTCACTTGCTGGTTCAGATGCCCAGAGAGGTTCTAGAGACTCCATCCTTGGGGATATTTACATCCCAGGCAGACACAGTTCTGGCTGACACTGCTTGCACAGGAAGGTCAGATTAGATAATCTTAAAAGGTTCCTCCCAAGCTTGACACTTCTACGATTAAGTCTTTGATAATACACAGAAAACCACAAATTAAAACACAGTGTATTAAAATGTTTTACTTCTGACTGACCAAAACCAAGGTTGAACAAATATGTTGCTAAAAAAACCCACATAGGTGCCATCTCCCCACTCCCTTGGAGATATTTGAAAAGGAGCCCTCAGTTTCAGTGACCAGGAATTTTCACTATCAGTAAGAATCAAAGTCATTCTTTTCTACTATTTCTGCATATTTGCAACAAAATAAGTAAGAGGGATGACTGAAGTTGGCACAAGATGTTTCAGTCACTTGTAGTGGTTGTCTTCTCATAACTGCACTCCTCCACACGCCAAAGAGGGAGAAGGGATCTGTGCTCCTCTGTAATAGTCAAAATACACAGGCACAGCCATGAACTCCTCAGAAACACACAAATTTCCCATCTGGACCACCACAAAACCAGTCAGATGTCCCATACAGGGGCCTCCAGCAGGCTTTAACTCCTCAACACTCAGGCCCAACTCCCCATGACAAAGTGCCTCACCTTCCAAGCCAGCCAGGTAGGAACACAGGCTAAGAAAATCCTACTCATCTTAAGCCAAAGGAGCGTCTCAAAAGGCCTGTCAGCAGTAAGTGTTCTGTCTGGGCAGTTTCACCACAACAAATGCTGTGGCAGAGCAGCCTGAAGGCACTGAGGGCGTGTGAGGGCTGCAGGCCCCGGGAGGGAGCCGGCGGCTGAGGAGATGGGCGCAGGCCCGGAGCCCTCGGGGCGGTGCAGCAGCACCAGCCCCACTTGTCTGGGAGCCCAGGAGAGGGACAGCAGCTCCAGCCACCTGCGCCGAGCAGCTCTGCCAGCTCCAGGACAGCTCTGAGCTGTCCGACCAAAAACAGGGACTCCACTCCAGACTGTTACACTCAGCCTTCAAACAGAGTACACGTCTTGGTTCAGTGTTAACTGAAGGAGATTCACCAATACTTCAGAGTTACTCATTTTAACTGGAAGGTATGAGACCCATACCCCATACAGCTGAACCTTCACGCACAGTACTCAAGCATTAAATACAGACAAATATAGAAAGTGTTATACATTGCAAAATATAGGAGTGCAAAAACTCTCCTACAGCATTAGTGACACCTTTGTCTCTGGATCAACACTAAAAAACCCAAGTGACAGAATTCATAGATGTCTCCTCCAGAGACTATTGCACAAGCCAATAGATTTTACACATCAATCATCATATGAAAATTTGAACAGAACTACTAAAGAAAAAATGAGGTGATGACATCAACAGAGCAAACCAAATAAAATCCTTAAAGAAAAAAAACAAGCAATATTCCCAAGGCTGCATGCATCAAAACCAACAAAAAAAGGTTGATAAATATTTTGCCGTCTACTTTGTGCCTGAAGATCTGACAAAAAGAGCAGCTGCTTTCAGTTTTTAAAATGTGTCTATAATGTAAATCAAGTATCTAACATAAATACGAGGCATCAAATCTTAGCAAATAGCTTCAAACTTCCAATGATGAAAAAATTCTGCAAGACATTTTTGAAAATCAATTCTTTTATTTAACAGAGGGCCTTTGAAAATCCTTTTAAGTGGTCCATACACTTTTCTGAAGCTATAAATCTTAGTACTGTCAGGAACACTATTTCTCTCAAGTGCTGAATATTACAGTACATATTTTTAATGCTTGAGAATTGTTACTATATAATCTTTTATCCATTAACTACCAAACAATAATCCAAGTAGAGCAACCATAGAAAAACATGTAAAGTATGCTTTTAGAAGTCCAGACACTGACATTGGATGCAGAGGGATGAAACAAAACAAGCACACATTAAAAATGTAATTGCAATTAGATGAAATATATTCTGTACAAAAATGGAACTAGGAGAGAACTACAGCTATTTTTATTCGTGTTTCCATTTTTGTTATACAACACATCTTCAAGATACACAAATGGTTTAGATATGTTTGATGTTGTAGCCACCTCCACTCTTTAAGACTGTAGCTCATCTTTTAACAATCACCTTGTGAAAATAAAATTAAAAAATCCCTTTGGTTTACTGATCACTCTTGTCTGAAAGGGTTCCTAAAAATGTTACCTTATAACAGACCTGATGTTGTATTAGTCCTTTGTTAACTACTGAAGGCATAGTTTCCAGTGTATCTTTGCTATATTTTTCCTATTTAATACCAAGACTTATAAAACATGAGAATACCATGAAGATTTATAGTTTAAAAATCATAGCAGTTCTGAGTATCACTTCATTGATTCTTTTCATCTTTCCACATTTCAACTTACCTCAGATCCTGAGGAAATCTGATTCTGGCCTGGCTGACTCTGAAGGGGACCAGCACTTCTCTCTGTCAGAGAATCCACTGCATTGTCATCTTGTTCAACCATTTCCATGGTCATCAGTCTAAAAGTAAGTACATACACATTTAAATAACTCAGTACAGGGAGGCATTATCAGGCAGCTAGGGAGAGTAATTCCAAACTATTTTATATTTGGAGCAGACAGAAAATAAGTATGTTTCTGTCAAAATGAAGTCCTTTCTTCATTCCTCTGCATTAAAATATTCACTCATATAGCCAGGAGCTCTAAAACAAGTATTTTGGAAAGCTGCAGGGAGAGGCAGTTCTGGAGATGGTTCTCAGCGAAGGGACAAGCAGAGTGCCACGGTCCCATGCAGTGCTGCCCACAAAAGGTCCCTTCAGCCTCATGAGCTGCTACAGCCCTCCTGAACCTTCCAAGATGCCTACTCCCTGCTGGCATCTACACTTGAATTGTCTGTAAACTACTCATGGCTCAAGAGCCACAACAATTCTTCTCACTTGACAGGTTTAAAGTAGGATAGATTTCATTGAAAACTAAGAACTTGCTGATCCTCAATGCAAACTAAGAGTTTAAACTTCATAGAGAAAACTTCCAAATCTGCTACATATCTGCTATATAAAAATGCAATTACCTGACAGCTCCTTTTCGATATTTCTTGGCACACTTAGTCATAATGGAAGGTGTGAGATTTAAAACAAGAGCTTGGATCTCTTCGGCTCCCTTTCTCTCCTACCAAACCCTGCACTGAAGGTGTAACATTGAACAGGTGATGTCAAACATTGCCATGGCAACAGGTCAGTTTACAAACAGAACACAGACAGGATAGGGTCAGGCAGAGGCAGGCAGGACACCCTGCAGGCACGCTCCCACCTACACCCTACTTACACAACCAATTGACAGCCGCAAAAGGAAGACATGATATTAGTTGTGGGATTTAAGAGGTGGCAAATCTCAGTTCCCCAGGTTCAGTTTCTGTAACTAGGGGATGACAAGCGTGACTGAGGCCAAAGTTCAATTATTTCAACTGGCTTATAATTACTTTGGTTTCTTCGCAGGACTTGCACCGAGAGATGCAAGAGGCAGGCAAGGACTGCTACCCACCTCACTCTGAGGCTCTGGAATTTAGTCCCTCTTATAAGTTAAAGACATTAAAGAAATTAAATGTAACCAAACTCCTTTTGTGGCACTATTTTAGAGAACGTTCCACAATCTTTGAAGAGAACAATATTTATTAGTTGTTTAAAAACCAAATTTTTGCCGAAAATAAAGGCATGAAAATATGAAAAGATACCCAGTCAAATGATGTAGATAAGCGTATTTCTATGCCTCAAATGGTACTCTACTGACCAGACTTAACAGTACTATAGCTAATAGTAACAAAGCTGCAAAACAATTCACCATTTTATGGGTTAACATGATTATTTCTACTCAGAGAAATTATATACCCCATGCCAGTATCAATTCAGATTAGAATCAGAGGGAGCTATTTTACACCTAAACTCTTTCTACATTTTTCTCTTGCAAGTTACCACTAATTACCTTTTTGTTTAGATACAATCTAATGAAATATCTACTGAAATTTACCAAAGTCTAACAGCTCTGGGGAAAATGTTTTTACCAAGCTTTTCATCATAATTTTCTATAAGATGTTGCCAAAATAAAATATTCTGGGTTTATATATGTGCAATATAATAACAATAATAAAGCAGGGAAAAAAAGTTCTTCCTTTGTAAACTAGGGCCACCCATAAAGTCTCAAATATGGAAGGTCTATGGGGTTCTAGTAAGAATAAGCTTCAGAACAGCTCACACACCAAGAATAAAAAATGCCTAGGTACTGGCAACATATTCATTGTAATCTCTTCCTAAAGATGGGAATATAGTCAGAATTAATTCACTTTATGAAGGCCCTGAAGTATTTTTGTATCCAGAGCCATCTGTCACAGAAAACCAAAAAAAAAATCCACCGAAAACAAACAAACAAACAAAAAAACCCAAGTACTTTTATTCCCACTGAATGCATTTCATAGAATTTTTACCCAGAAAGTGCCATTTTTCATCTTGGAAAAAATTTAGTTCCTGATTTTTAGCTTAATTTCGCACTGATCGCAGAACAGTATTAAAATGTATTTATTTATACTACTTTATCAGGATTTTTCTCCCCAAGACTTTTCATCTGCAGTGCTGCATTAACTAATTTAGCAAAAAGCTACAAAAAGAACATCAGTGCAGCAGAAAATCTAACAAAGCTATTCCCTGTATTTTGGGAAATGCAGTACAGAGTAAGGGGTGTATTTTTTGATTATTTATCTCTAATTAGAAAAACAGCAAGAACTATATATGTCAATGGAGTGACAAACATAATTAAGATTTATGATATACATGGAAAACTCCAAAATTTATAGATTTTCCATCTATAATTGCGTCTATGCTGACTCTCAATACAAATGATTGCTTAATTGAAAATTTTAGCAGGGTGGAGTAAAATCTGAAAATTTGACTGCCATAAAATGCAATCACTACTCTGAAACACAGCAAAATACTTTTCCTAGATAAGCTCAAACCTGCTTCGTTTTGACAATCTCTGTGACCAAATAGTGACTTGACTTATAACAACATCCAAATATAAAGATCCAATCACAGCCTAAAAAAAAAAAAAAAAAAAAAAAATGAAGTATATGAGTAATTTTAAAAGATACATGAGCTATCTTGGCATAAAACTTCAGTGAGAACGATGACTTAAGACAAACTAGCACATTAGTATCACGATTCAGACATGTTACAAGATTAGGAATCTTTGACAGACACAGCCATGGGATCGCTGTCCTGGCAGGAGCAGGTCAGCTGCAGTCATTTGAGCCCACAGGGTCAGCGGTGGCACAGTCACACTGAGCTGTGCCAGTTCATGTGGGCTTGTACACAGCTCAAGACCAGGCACGCCAAGGAACTCCTGCATTTCAGATTAGGCTGTCACTGTCTTCAAAGCACTCTCATAACCTCAGCTGTACAGGGTTTTTATTTCCCCATATTACATATCATGTCAACATGAATACATCAAACTTTTTAATAAATACACAGAAAAAATACTGAGCAATACTATAATTATGCTGTTTCTAAAACATCAGTAATACAGACTCAGGTATGAAAGTATTACTAATCCAATTCAGAAAACCGTTTCCACACATATCACACTCAATCTGTCTGCATTGCAAGCAAATATTAACATATTCATTGCTATTAAGTTTCCAAGAAAGAAAAACAGAATTTTCCACCAAGCCTTTAAAATCCTTTATAAAAGTCTATCAGTACACTTAAAAGTTTACATAACCTTCCTTCTATTTTTAAGGGAAAACTAAGCAAATAGCTTAAAGTAAGTGGTCTTGGGTCCTGTTTAACATTATATTGTTTTTCTTCAATGTATGACTAATTACATACAAGTTTTAGTGTTATACTCGTTATTAATACATCTTTTTCTTACATTTTTAATCTTAGTTACTTACAAAGACTGAACAATAATTTTAAATACTAGTCTGGATTTTTAAATTAATAAACAAGTTATACCTCTGCACACACATAAAAAGGGGGCAAAAATGGTTTTCCATAATGAAGCAAAGATACTTGCTTCTTCCTACAACTTTGCAAAGAGATCTTCAGGATGTGGCAGGAAGTTTAACTGTTACCAAACCAGCAACATTTCAATATACATAAGCACATGTTTACTGTAGTCACTGAGACTAATGGACAGCAGGTCAGTGATCAGTAGCAGATAAACACTGATTAAGATGATGCATACAGTGCACATCAAAAGCTTCTTCAACTGCGATCAGATGAACCACCCCTGACAGGAGAAATCTGACAGATGGAATCAGCTAAACAAAACCAGAAAATTTTTCCTAGAAAATTTTAGCAATTTACAGCTAAAGATGTGAATTCTTTATATTTTTGCCCATAGGTAAGAGATGAAGGACAGCAGCCCTAGCAATACATGTTCTTTTACAATAAAAAGCACAAGAAATCCTTTCACTCCTCCCAGTACTGCTGTTAGTTTTACATCTCTGCATATCAACATAATATTTAATGTCTATTGGTGAAATTATACTGCAAAAGCAGATTGCTACAGTATTTTGCATAACTAGAAGTGTGTGACTGTCTAAATAAATACCCACAGACATTTTTAAAAACAACTTTTTTATTTCAACCATCCTTTATACATCAGGGACTGTTTACAAATGTGGTTTGATACAAAGGAAATCAATCGTAAGGGGCTACAAACTGTGCTTCAGCCCTTGCTCCAAATCTCTTTGAAGGCCTTTATTCACAGGGAAGTTACTAGAAAGCAAGAATGTGAATTTACAAACACCTGTTTTGCATTTATTGATAACCCCACAGTTAGTGTGGAAACTCTCAGAATACACTCGTTTCAAAAGAGGATTGTGTTTTGTATCAACTCTCTAATAACTGTTTTACCATGCTGGTGGCATGAAGGACACCAGCTGATAAGGTGATCACAGAATTCAGTCAAGTAAATTCAGTCAAGTAAATTCAGTCAAGTAAAATGTGCAGCAGCACAACAGACCCAACAGTTTGCAGAACTGTTTGGTCTGAAACTTTTCAGTATCACCAGAAGCTTCATCACTAAGGTTCTTGTGTCTCCTACAGTCTTATTTCCCTGTTTTCTTCCCCAAACCCCAAAATCTTAAAACCCCAACGTGCCATTACTCTGAGCACAGGCAATGCTACCTGGTCACTCGGCACCTGCCACCTCAACCATGCTGCCAGTGCAGCGCAGAGCCGGCTGTGAGCGGACACACGGCCCTGTTCAGAGGGGCCCAACCAGCCCCTGGGTAGGCCAGAGGATCAATCAAGCAAGCATCAGTCCCCGTGGAATCACTTAACACGCGGTTGCACTCAGCACCAAAAATTATGCTATCACAGCAGTGGGGGATGCAGACAAAAGTTTCAAGAAAGACTTCGGACTCACGAAGCCCACTGTGATCCCTCCCCACTTGCTCTGACCCAGCTCCGAAAGCTCTATGGGCAAGGTTATAACCGGGAGTAACGGACTAAGGCACAAACGCCACCGGGCACCCACGCTCCCCTCGGCCGGGGCAGCCCCGCGGAGACCCCAGCACGGGCCGTCCGGGGCGCTCTGCCCGCAGCAGGCAGGCGCTGACCCCGCTCCGAGCCGCAACGCCGGGCGAGCCGAGCCGGCGTCCCGAGCAAGCGCTGGAGCCACCGCCTGCCGGAGCCCGGCGAGCGCCGTGGCTCCCGGACGGTACCGGAGCCGGCGCTCCGCGCAGCCCTTCCGCAACTCCCGGGATGCACAGCCGCCTCGGGGCAGCCCCGCAGCGCCGTGCGGGCTTTGTGCTGCCGTCCCTGAGCGCAGCGCGCCCCCGGCTGCCGACGGGAACGCGCCCCCGCCGCCTCCCGCGCGCTCCCGCGGCGGGGCTGAGCCGAGCGCGGCACAGCGCCTCCCGCCTGCCCTGCCCGTCCCTGCCCGTCCCTGCCCGCCGCGCCGCCCGCTGCCCTCCGCGCTGCCCCGCTCCCGGCCTGCGGGGGGTCGGGCTGCGCGCACACGTGTCCCCGCCCCCTCCCGCACTCACCCGCCGCCCTGTACGTGCTGCCCCCGTCACAGGGGGTGGGGGGGATCGGGCCGGGCGGAGCCGCACGTCGGCCTCACGTCAGCGCTGATGCAGCCGCGCCGCCGCGGGGGCGCCGAGGAAATGGCGTCTGTGGGGCCTCCCAGCGCCAGCGGCCGCGGCGGGAGGCGGAGCCGCGCGCGGGCGGCGGTGCCGGGCGGCCGCGGGGCGCAACGGCCGCGGCGCTGACCAACCGCCGCCGCGGGGCCCCGCCGGCGCCGCCCATTGGCCGGGGCGGGACGCGCCGCGGTGCGGGCGGGGCGGCCCCGCGCTGCCGGGGGCGGGGGCGGCCGGTAACAGCCGGGGCAGCCGCGGGCCCGCCGCGCTCCGGGCGTGCGATAGCGGGGCGGTGCCGGCCGCTCGCCACGCCGGCCGGGCCCCGCCGATAAGGGCGGTTGGCTGGGCTCCATCGCAGGGTCCAGCCCCGGCCGTCCCCGCGCTGACCTAGGGAAGGGACACGGCACAAGCCCTGGTTGCCCCTTGGGCGGTGCCGGAGCCTTGACGGACACGGAAACCTGCCCAGAGGCCGCCCCGCCGAGATGCTCCCCGCAGGTTGTTTTGTAATTCTCCTTAGTAAAAGCACGTTCCTTACATCAGTCATTCATAGTATGACATAGTATTTTACATTTATTTGGCTAAGTAAATCAGAAAATGCCAAGAGGCAACAAGAGGGAGCGACGTGCGTGTTTCTTCGCTCGCTGCCACGGGATTACGCCCAAATATCCTGAGTCATGTTGGGTTTGTGCCGTAGGTGTAAGCACGTCCTTTGCCGGAAGCGCAGGGCCCGTCGGCTCAGGGTTAATAATGTTAAAATGCTATAAATGCGTAAGCCATAAACTTTGCTGCTATGGGTGTTTGAACATCATATGTTTATTGCTGATCAGTATTTTACAAAGTAGTGTTACAAGGGATTATACTGCAGTTAATTTCAAATTATATACATCACTGCACATATATTCTGAAGTTATGTAATGTATTTACCCATTTTTATGTTTTCTTTTTTTTTTACTGTAAGAATCTACTCAATGTGCTATATAAACATGGAAAACCTAAGTTAATTTCACATAATTCATTATGATTGAAGAATTGGAGGATGTGTGTGTCAGGATTGGTGATAGGTCCACACAGGTCAAACACTCAGTCTTATTCATGGCATGGAGAGAACCTGCGTGTTGATTTCCTGTGTTTAAAAAAAAAAAAAAAAAAAAACTCTTATCTCTGACTTCATAAGAGATGAATCATATTTATTTGCAAAGGTTTTGCCTTTAAGCATTTAGTTCTTTAGTTTGCTTCACAGGAGTTACTTAACACAGCTATCAAAATCACAATCTAGTGGAAAAAATACAGAATCTTCAATTACCACTCTTGCTTGTAGAAGTTTTCAGTTTTCATCCTATTGAAATATTTGTTGAAATATTGAACACCCCCTTCCTGTTTTGCATTCTGTTTCCCTCCCTTTGTTTGTTGCATATATATTATGTGTCTGTTCTGGGTTTTTAAATAGGAGTTTCTCTTCCTGTAATTATTTCTGCTTTAAGATCTCACCCATTACATACACTATTGCTATGCTCATTCATTAAAAGATACGTTTTCTCTTGTCAATTAAAAATATTTGTTAGAATAGTAAGATAATCAAATGAACAGACAAGTGTTAAACTACTGAGAATTACTCTGCTGAAACCTTTGGAAGAAATTCCAGTTTTGCCTTGTGTACTCAAAAAGCCAAAAATGGCTCTTATGATATTAGCAGCACCTCAAAAATATTTTTGAAGGTCTTATGACAAACAGGAAGAAATTTCAAATGAGAGTGTTAAATAATGGAAACCACTGGAGTGAGTTACCTGTAAACAAAATGAGAATTTCCATGAACTCTTAGGGCCTGGATTTGGACAAACAGTTATTTTTTATTAGTTTTCAAGCAAGCCATAAACACTTTGAAATGTTTAACTAAGAATTTATTACTATTTATACCATTTCTCTCGTAGTGAAGTGTGTCAGAGGCATAAGTGAACTGCCAGAGGGCCTTAGACCTTGGTGATACAAGGATGACTAACCAGATTTGGCTCTTGATGCAGCTCGTTGAAGTTGTTGGGCTGGAAGAGGAAGAGAATGAAAAGGGACTTGTGTTGTGTTCTTACCACAGCAGGGCTGGGGTACCATGTTTGTTACCTGAGGCCAGACCCACCTGTGCCACAAAAGTGCTCACTTCGACTAACAACAGTTCTCTTTAAATTGGGATCAATGCCTGATGTGAACCCATTTAATTTGTTGTGATTTTCATCATTTATGTAAGAACATAAACTTGAAATCCAGGCTCTTTGCTGCTATCAGAATGACCGCCTGAGTCATCTTTTCTCTCTATCTCGAAATGTCCATTGCTTTTTTCTTTTTTTTTTAAACTTCAGTGGGCAGAGCCAGTAAGTTTCTTTCAGCCTGGATCAGTTCTTAAGTCTGATCCACTCCACCATCACACAGAGAGAAGTACTACCTTAACCAGGGAGGGTAATAGATGAACAGGGAGTTGGAGCAACTTCATTTGGAACCAAAAAGAAACATGGTGCTCTTTGCAGAGAACATAAATATTCCACCAATGCACATTACATCAGTAGGAGTGCTATCTCTATAATTTTCAGACAACTGATTCTACATATGGATCTCAAAGTTATCTTTTAAATAGATTTTTTAAGGGGATTGAAATAATTTTGTGCATTTCAGTTCTAATCTTATGAAACACCTGTTTAGTTTTCTTCTTAAAAAGTTCATGGATTGGCATAAACAATGACAGCAAAATGGATATGCTACCTAGCTTAGTTGTCAATTTCTCTTTAATTAGAATCCAGACATCTGAAGATAATACAGGTAAAACTGACAGAAAAAAAAAATAGACTGGTATCCTATTTGGAATAATACTGATACTTACTGATTAATAATTTCACCACAAGTCTCCTCATGGACCACTCCAATTTCAGCTGATCGTTGAATAACCCTACCTCTACTCTTTCATTGCCTGCAAGGAAATAGAGGGACAAGTGCAGATCTTGCAGAGTGGTCACAGGAAATTGCAGTCAACACATAGCCACTGTTTTCACAATTTATTTCGTGAATGCGATGAAAGTCAGAAGTAGCCAATATCTGCATGCTGCAACAGAATCCTGATCAGTCTGAAAGAGAGAACAGATTAGGCAAGTACACTTTAATGAGTGTAAAATACAAGACTAATAATTTATTTTACCTATTCTTTTCTAAACTCCTAGAAATGCAAGAAAAATATGGATTTCCATTAGCTAACAAATAGAAACAGAAATGGCACACCCTTAGAAAGGCAAACATTGAACTATATTGTAAAAGGTGAAAGGTTTGTAAATATTTTTTGAATGTATATAGTTTGTTTTTTAAGTTAACACATCTGTATAATTAGAAATATTTTGTAATATCTCATTCCCTAAACTGTGTCAAGTTGGAAATAAAACTGAGTAGTACGAGTAGTACAAGAGCAAATTGATGATCCTTTTATTCTTATTATTTGCTGTTGCCATCACTGGAACCACTGAAAATCAATACTGCCTAAATTAGTGCTGTGCTAAGGCACTGCCTTGACGTTTGTGGGTTGTATAAGCCAGAAGCACAGGAAGGAATAGCCTTGAAGAGTCCCAGGTCTGGCTTAGAAGCCTGGCCCAACTGCTGTGAGGTTTTGTAGTACCTCAGTTAGATCTAGTTTGCCTTGTGCCATGTAAACGGTAGGCTTTCTTTATTTGGAAGGGTTTGACATTATTATTGGGGAAGGAGGTATCAAGTACTATTCTAGGTCCATTTTTTAAATTATTATTACTTTGATTTTCTTGGGTTTGTAATTTGATTTTGGATAATAAATTGCAGTAATGTGATAATATTTTACACTCCAAAGATGAAATACAATATTTTAATATGGTTTGTTTGTGTTTGTTTTGTTTGCTTTTTTTTTTTGTTTGGTATGTCCTGCAGTTTGAAAGGAGGTGCTTACTGAGGCACCAGAACATAGCAAAGCAAATCAGAGTACACTAGCAGCTAAACTCTGATCACTTTATTAATCACTGCTTGAACAACAACACAAATGGCTAAAATGATTTGTGAATGTATAGTTAGATGCCTGGTATGGTGTTTGTAAGTCATGAGGAGAATTGACAGGATTCAGACTGTTTCCTAATCTACCAGTCCTAGGTTAAGTCTCCAGCACTGTTGTCTCCCTACAGGCTGGAGCCAGAACAAACAAAACAATGGAGAAACCTATAGTCTGGCAAATAACTTGACATTGTATAAATTGCTGCATACTCATTTGTTGCATATTCATTTAATGAGAGAAATTATTATAATGGGAAAATATTATTCTGACTAGGGAACTATAAAAGGCATCTGAAATGTTTAAAGGATTGACTGGTGACTTCAAGATATATGCATAATGATATTTCTGTTGCAGCAGAAAAAAGAATGCTAACTTAGATCTACTACATGAAATTTTCATTTGCTGTGCTGAACAATAAACTTTTCTTATATAACACCTTCCTCATAACATGTATATAACATGTACTTCATAGTATTCATAACCATTTACAATTTATTACTGCTTGTAGAGATCTTTGAACTTTTCAGGTGAAAAGTACCAGATTTGTATAAAGCATTATTTTGTACTTATAGCATGGATATTAAATTTCCCAATAACTGCTTGAGTTGTATTTAAAATTTAAATACATAAAACTTTACTGTTAAAAGTTTTCTGAATAGGCTGTGTTAAGCACACAGAAAACAGTTTCTAGTTAAATGTGAATATACTGTGCCACAGGAATATGGATATCCCAAACAGTTGGCATACACTTGTGCCTTGAAAAAGATGTACCCTGTAAGGCAGAGTAAGCCAGTGCAGGAATGTGGCCAGCACTAATAGGACATTGAGGAACTACCTCACACAAATGTGAGTGACATGAAACATTCAGATTATGTAGTAAAAGCCAAACATATACAAAGAGTTCATATTTATTAAAAATATTCAGTGAAAAAAAATATATATAAAAAGAATTTTCATTTGGTTAACACAGTGGCTGTAGACTAGATTTTCTAACAACTGTAGGTTGTTTTTGATGGGGGAGCAGGTTGTTTTGTGGGTGGTAAATGGTTGTAGTTTACAGTGAAGAGCAAGAATGCAGAACATAAAATGAAAAGCAAAAGCTGCTGAATAAATGGAGCAATGTAAAGGTGTCTGGGAGCTATAACGAGAAGGAAGAGGTACAAATGAAAAATAACTAAATGGAAGAGTTTTCTGTATAACAGAAGACTGTCAGGCTATTTGCAATGTGTTTATGTGAGCTTCTGTATTTCTTTCATGTCAAGAATTGTTAGTTCTTAATCTACCAGTGATACAGATAAATGGCTAAAGAAACATATTTTTCTGAAAAGGATATATCTTTCATCAAATGCTAGCTCAACTCATCTCTTTGATGATGCTATTTTGTCAGCTGGTTTAGTTATGAGCTGTTTTTTGTCATTCTATTTGTCTAGTACTTTTGCACATTACAGGAGGTTTCCATCTCCATTAAGTATGAAATATGCATTTTACTGGATCATTTGAGAGACAAATATATATACTTTTATAAAATAATTTCTCAAGAAAACCTAAGGACATTGAATGATGCCTAGTTTAATTTGGAAAATGACATGTTAGAAACGGACACTAGACATGTCCCATTTATCATATTTTAGTAGAGACAGATACTATTTGCTCTTTCCCTCCCCCCCCTCCCTTTTTTTTTCTGGAAACAAAAGCTCTGCAAATTCAGCCTTGTCTCAACATTAAGTTATGTTGCCTAAGAGTCATCACTATGGGTTCTGCAGTCACCAAGTTCAGGTGTTTTTCTTCCATCTGTGTGTATATTTATATGTACTGTACACACAGATGCCATAGAGCTGTATGCTACCATTTTTAGTATAGTGGTAGAACCACTCAAGATTTACATGACTATTTTCTCCAAAACATTGTGCCTAGCAAACAAAAAGCAGCAGCTGCCTTCCTCTCACAGCATCTGCTCATAAAGTCATAGGATTATAGGAGGTTGGAAAAGACCTCCAAGGTCATGGAGTCCAACCTGTCGCTGAACACCACCTTGTCAAATAAACCATAAGCACTAAGTGCCACATCCAGTTGTTTCTTGAACACCTCCCAGGATGGTGACTGCACCACCTCCCTGGGCAGTCTGTTCCAATAGCTGACAACCCTTTGAGTGAAGAGATTCTTCCAACCTGAACATCTCCAGTCACAACTTGAGGCCACTTCCTCTCATCCTGTCTGGTTGCCTGGGAGAAGAGGTTGACCCCCACCTGGCTACAATCTCCTTTCAAGGAGTTGTAGGGAGAAATAAGGTCTCCCCTGAAATTCCTCAAGGCTAAACACCCCAGCTCCCCCAGCTGCATTCTCATATGACTTAATTTTCTGTACACTTCACCAGCTTCATTCCCCTTCTCCAAACATGTGCCAGCACCTCAATGTCTTGAAGTGGCAGGCCCAGAACTGGACACAGCACTCGAGGTGTTGAGCAATGTCTTTTCACTGTGTTGCTGCATCTCCATGAAAGGATTATTTCACTATGATTTTTAAAAATGATTGTACAGTGGTGCACATGATCTATGGACCTTTTATAAAAAGGCACTGCTAAAAAGGGACTTGAGCCACTTTCTAAAGACAATTGCATAATTTCTGAATCAAAAGGGGAGACATTTAGAATAATATTGTTTGGTTCATTGCTGGTACTATAAAAAAATCTATTCCTGGCTCATGACCTGGTAACAGAACTTCCTTGGAACTGCAGCTTCCCTTCCCTTGTGGCGGCATCCTTTCATGGCTCTCTCTCTCTCATTTCCACCAGCAGGGGTAAGCGATGATGTTTGAACAGTTCCATGTCCTCAGCTGTGTCACCCCACTTCCCTAACTTGTACTAGCTTTGGGATTTTATGTATATTAGGTAAAGCATGAAAACTACAAACTAGCTTATTTACTAGAGTAAATTTCAGGGGTAGTTTCATATCCAAATTAAACCTGAAAGCAAAATCCCAGTAATTAACACAAACCCAGCCAGATGATGTCTCAGCCAGGACTCCTTCATTTTTAACAATTTAGAAAATAAAGCCACCTAATAGCTTCTTTAGAAGCTTTTGGCATTCTTTTCCCAAATGCTTAGATAAGCAATATGATGAATAGAAACACTGAAACCTCTTTCATGCCAGGTTGCTTGTTTGTTGGTAAATTGTTATATCTGGTTCACCCAGCCCATAGCAAGTACCCGAGCCGTTGGCATCTGATGCACTTACTGAACAGAAAGGATTTACAACCTTGTAATTGAACACACAAAAGCTCCAAAATCTTTTACTCTTTTGATACCTCATATATAAAGCTGTTTAATATCTGAAAATTCCTGTAAGTAGAATCATTTAGGCTCAGTTACTGCATCATAAAGTCTTGGCAGCTCATTGATATCTAAATAGAAGTGCTAAATACACAATTTTGCTTGTCAATAATGTTGTAGAATATTTTTTGGCAATTTTTTGGGAAAATAAAAAGGAAAGAAAAACTAACTAGATTTGCTCAGACAGATAACTTCTTAGCTACAATGACATGAAAATAAATTTGTGCCCCTTTTTAATAATAGATGGAAAAAAAATTACATTTGCAAATTTTTTTTCCAAGCAATCCTGTGGAAGGACAGAATAAATCTGGGAGTTGAACTAAACACTTGATGGCTAACAAATAAATGTTGTTTGAGAGAGTTCAACTTTTGTTAGTTTTCCTATTTCATGGACAAAAAGGTGTGGGTTTTGTTAGTTTTGTGGTAGGTTGTGCAAGTTGAAACTCCTGAACTGCTATTTTTTAATCTATTCAGTACTGACATCTTGTGGCCAGGAGTGAAGTGAGCATCTGCTTCTTAATGAAAATTAAAGGGGTTAAAGCAGATAAAATAATCACACATTTTAAATTCTTCATAAACTTAAAAAATATAATAATAATAATTAATTACTGTGTATTTTTATAATCACAAAGAATTTGTTCAGTTTATACATATATTTTGCACATTACCATATGAAAGACAAATACCCACAATAAAAGTCTAGATTAAAATAGCTGTAATGAAATAAAGGTCCATTTTTGCTTTCATTTATCTTGTTTTCAGAGGCAAAATATTATTTAAAAATTTTTGTATTATTATCTGCATCAATAATGCAGACTAACTTATCTAGTAAATTGAATATAACATGAATGTAACATAAATAATCCAGTCAATATTCTAATTTTATACATGAAAAAGGCTAATGAATATGTTACTCTAAAAATAGGATTTTAAATCAAAGACAAGAAGAGCAGATAGTAACATGGAAAGCATTTGCAGATGAGGTGATGGTGGTGGGGAATGGGGATACTCAGTTCAGACTGCAGTCTAAACCAACTTTAAAATAAAGCATTAGGTGATATAGTGGCACATTTAATACAGTGATTGTTTTACCTCAGGACTGTGGGATTCCTAGTTCTGTACCAGAATAATACAGTGTTAGTTGTAGCATCAACATAAACAAAATAGACAGCTCCTTCCCAAGGAATTAATTACATAAGAGTAAAGAAAACAAGTTAATGCAAACAGACAGAGAAACAGAAGTATCAGGTGAGAGAAAACTGCATATAAACAATGGGGGAACTTAGGAAATACTGCAGTACTGGTTAGGACAGTGAGCAGATTTGATAGCAGATGTAATCAAAGAAACATAAATTTGTGTATGTGGTGGCAAAGTTTTAAGGTGGTATGTGCATGTAGTAGAAAATAACCTGTGTCACTCACTACTGTAATCAACAATATATAAAAACCAGTAAGAATTTATTGGGAAGAAGTTGACTTCTCCATAGGACTATCCTGCAAAAACTCCCAGAATTTCCATCTGTTCCCCATCTGTGTCTTCTCTGTCTACAACTGCTGAAAGACAACACTAAGCCTTAGTCAAACAGGATTTAAAGTAGGTCTGCACATCTGCTGTCATCAAGAAATGCCACCAAGAATGTCATCAAGAATTGCTGTCATCAAGACATGACTGAGCCAGCTGAGGACACCATTAATTGGTCACGCTTTGCCAAATGGCAACATTCATTGCTGGCTGTTTTGGGCACATCTGCACAGCAGTTTAATTCAGATGATCAACATCTGGGCTTCAGCAGGTAGGAGCAGCCCCACCACAGAGCTAGCACTGAACTGAACTCACTGATTCATAAATCACGTATCCACTCACATAAAGCATTGGTGTATACACACAAGTTTTAGTCTTGCTCTTGGCAGATACATTATAATTATTTCTTAATAGACTGTATGAGAACCGTTGTTCTTTTGGAAGTGCAGGCAGCGCTGTGGGAGTGGCGAGATGAGCTCAGCAACACACACAGTAATGCTCTCTGCTTGCTCATCTCAGACTCCTGCAATACCCCATTCTGTGAACACCTGTTCGGTGTTTTCAGGTGGTAATTCTCTGGACACCATTGACAAAGAAACATGATGAAAAGGATATTGAGATTTTAAAGTTTTGTGACTTAAGAATTGTTATTTCCTAAATAAATTTAAATCCAAGAACAATTTTTAGATACCTTACATAAAAACAGTAATGAATGTTCATGTTCTTCCTCTGAATTATGACTCCCTAATTGTGCTTCCTCAACTTGTAGAACAGTGTGCAGAATAGTTGAGGATGTGGTACCTAATTAAAGTCTGTGCTTATTGTGAATATTCATAATTTCAGAAAATTGCTACATGATTCTTCCACGCTGAACAACCAAATTATTAGTTTTGAAAATTCCTTCTTTCCTATATCTATGTTTCCAGTTTATAACAGTTAACTCAGGACTAAACTTCCTCATATAACAAAAATTTAGAAAATATGCACTGTGTAATGTTTGGGTAGTGTATAGATAAGATTGTTCTTCATTAACGACCGTCTATCTTGTGATATGTGATCTTGTACAATTAATACATTCACACAGCATGGTTAAATAGCATAATTAAATTGTGCCAGCATATATTTGAACTTCTAAGAGTTTAACTCACAAACTTGTGGCTAACGCTACCACTAAAAAAAGAGCCTTCAGTCCTTTAGAAAATGAGAAAGTGCCCCAGATAGAATCCAACACTTGCAGAAAATAACAAGCACCCAAAAGCTTAAAGTTACAACCTACTTCCCCCCCCCCCCCAGCAAACAGAAGAGCTTTAAACTCTGCTAGTTTCTGTTAAACTAGCAGAATAGAAGAATAAAGGGGTTTACGGTGAAAACAGAGAAAGTTGAAATAGTGTTTAAAATGTCTAGAAGGAGCTAATAAAAGTAATTTTAAAAGAGAACACAAAGGAAAACATTAAGGCTTGATGATAAAGCTGCAAGCACTGGAAATGAAATGGACAATTGCTTGATTTTTAAACAGAGAAAGCAAATTGTTTTGGCGTGAGTTTTGAGTAGTTTGAACAATAGAGAATTTTCAGAAATAAATGCCTGTTTTCCAGAAGACTATTGTCTCCTACGGAGAGCTGCACTATGTGCTCTAAGTGATTCTTTTATTTATTTTTTTAGCTTTTTTTAAAAGAGAGCTGCTGCGTTCAGTTGCGAGCGCCCCGAGCCCGGGCGCGCTGCGCGCGGGGCGAAGCGGGGCCCGGGGGCTCCCACAGCGCGCACGTGCGCCCGGGGCACGTGAGCACGCCCGGCTACTTGGTCTCCGCAGCGACTCTACTTTGTTACTTCCACCCAACAACTCTGTGCTGCCGCTTCCCGCCGAGGCCCCCAAGGGTACGGCGGGCGCTCTGCCGAGGCAGCCGGGGCACTGCCCGGGGCGTCCCGTACCGGCGCAGGGCGCTGGAAGCTGGGGAAATTCCCTGCTGGGGGCCGGCGGCGGGACGGGGACACTTCCAACTTCTGAGGTAACGGCGACGTCCTCACACGAAGCCCGGGAACGCCGCGCCCATGGGAGAGGCCCATTCCAGTCCCCGTCCCCTGCGACTCCATGTCGGGAAGGCGCGGGACGAGAACGGTCCCGCCATGGAGGCGGAGTGACGCGTGCGCGGCGACCGCCCCGCCGCTGGGAAGTGCGGCCGCCCGCGCTCGCCGTACAGTGCGGGCTGTACCAAACCCCGCTGCTCCGGCGGGGGAGGGTGCGATCGGAAAGTGACGGAGCGCCGGGACCCGTCGTTCCCAGCTCATCCTGCGGCCGGCGGAAAAAGCCCAGCGGGCAGAACCCGGGGGCGGCGGCACCGCGGGTGAGGCGGCGGCGCGGCGGCAACAGCACCGAGCGGGGCTGCGGGGCCGCGCCCCGACCCCGTCAGTGGCGGCGCCGGCGGAGGGGCGGGGCGCGAGCGGCTTTGGGTAATGGCAGCGCTGTGAGGACGGAACGGGGCAGCGACCGCGGCCGAGGGCAGGAGCGAGGGAGGCCGGGCGGGGGTCGCTGACTCGGGCCCCGGGCCGCCAGGTAACGCCCTCGCCCGGCCCAGCCCGCCCGCCGCGCTGAGGGGAGGGAGCGCCGCGCTCGCGGGGAGGTGGCGGTCCCGACCCCGCCGGCTGTGCGCGGGGGCGATCGGGCCCTGCCCCCCAGCCGGCCCCGGCCCCGCCGCTGCCCCTCGCCCCGGGCCCCCATCCCCCGGCGGTGTCTGTGCGGCAGCGCCCGCCCGCCGCGTCCTGCCCCGGGTCCTGCCCTTGCCCCGCGGGGAGGGCGCGGTGCGGCCTCTCCGGCGGGGCCGCTCATTATCCGCTGGCTGCGCCCTCAGCCAGTTTCGCTTTTGTTTTGGTGGAGGGAGAAGGTGGGGAGCGGGGAGTGGGGCGCGGGGCGGGAGTAGGCAGCACTGGTCACCTGTTTGACGCGAGTGCTCCTGCCTCTGCGCACCCGCCACGGGCTTGTAATACTGCTCATCGAGGTGGTAAAACAGCTTGGAAATTTAGGGCATTCTTTGATACTGGACAGAATGCTATGTTTATTTGTGTGAACAAATAGATGCAGTATGACAGCGGTATGTTTTAAAGAATGAGGCGATGGAAGCGGCATCTTTTCATTATCCTACTGAGTAAATATGTTTCAATAACATCTATTTACCTTAGGGCTTATCAAACAGGTATGGCTTCCCACGCCCTGAATAGTCTAAACCCCGGGGTAGGTATTCTGCCCTCCTAGAGTTCTTACCGTGATCAATACAAGACATTTAATAATCGAAGTTGGTGAGCTTTTGCATTGCTGACACTGGAGCATAGCATACCCCAAAAAGCCCAGTGTCTTATAGTAAAAGTTATACCATACTTGTTAAAATGTCTCTAAAACACACTTAAATTCA
The DNA here is from genome assembly GCF_024509145.1 of Vidua macroura. NCBI lineage: Eukaryota > Metazoa > Chordata > Aves > Passeriformes > Viduidae > Vidua > Vidua macroura. Next base: position 13,386,611 of record NC_071571.1, read on the forward strand.
TATTTCCATTAAAGTTGTAAGAGAATGCCAAATAACTGTTATTATAAACTATTTAACTCCAGAATACTTGGATAACCATTTTACTTTTACTTTACACAGTAATAGGTTTTAATCATCTTGAACACGGTGTTACTGATTAACGACATTGGGATGTACTGTGGGGAGGACTTTTTCTTCACCCTTCTTTCTTCCCCTCGGTTTTGTGTCTCTTTGAAGAAAGGGCTCTTTTCTCTTGGATGTACCACCTGTGTTTCCAAGACAGCGACTTCTAATATAGCACAAGTACAGCTTCATTACCACAAGCACTTATTATGATTCTTAATGTCTTTTGTGGACCATGATTATTTTTTCTTGGGGTCAGCTGGAAATGATCTTCTGTTTTCCATAAGAGGGGTATTTGGGCTTTTTGAAGATTACCACTTCCCCCTCTCCCATCCTGGAAGTGAGCTGTTGTCTGCCTCTGCTGAGGTTCATGTTTCTGTGAAACATACATCAGTGTGTTTTTCAGCTTACTTTCTTTGATGGATATTTGTTTTGTCAATTCTCACTGATTTTTCTATGTAAACTCCTGCTGACACAAATGGATTGAATTAATAACCATTTTACAAATATCACAACATTTACAGCAGTTGAAGAGCTTGGTTGGTTAGTCATGGGGGCGGGTTGTATGCATGCATGCTAAAAGTTGCATCTGATTTTATTGCTTTTTTCTTAAACTGAGAAGTGATATATCCTGTAAGAGCCAGTAGTGGTTAAGGTAGTAAGCTGGTTGCTAAATAGTTTTTTAGTATGACATTTGATTTTTTTCCGTTACAGAGGTCTGCCTCTTGTACTCAAAGTATGTCACTAGCTTTCTACTTTCCCTTCTGACCTTGAAATTTTCGGAAGACAAGAGTCACTTGTCCATCTGTTTGAAATGGAAATAGAAGTATTCTTTCCACTTTTTATTGTAGTCTTAAAATGTCATGTTTCTTAGCAGGAACTAGACTTGCTTTGGAATGTCACACATCAGGTCCTTACTAGATTTTAGTGGAAATGAGGCTTTCACAGTTGTCTCTTTTTTAAATCACCTTATTTTTCCCCTAGTTTTATTTAGATAATTTAATGTTGAGTGTTTTTTTTTTTTTTGCAATAAATCTCTTCTGCTATTTTTGATAGGATATTACTAGCACAGCTTCTGTATTTTCAAGCCATGTCTTACTTGAAAGATGTCACTGTTTGTCGTATTGCATAGTGCAGTAAGCTGCACAAGCTCTACGTATTGCCCTGTGTTTTCTTTTTCTCATCCCAATCAAAGCTTTCGGGTTTTGTGGCTTTTCAAATGTAACACCAAAAATGTCTCATGAAAGCCTGAGGTAAGCATAGGCTACAAACTGACAGTAGGGATTTCAGATACTCTGGTAATAGTTTAGTTTGTTCTTACCCCAAACTTTCTTAGAGACAGTTGACACAGTTTTTGAATAAAAGTAAACAAATCAAAATTTACAGCAAAGTTGTTTTCTTCATGTGACACTCTTAAATGAATAGTTTGGTGAGATAATGAACTTCACAAAGCATGATGCTGTTAGATTAATTGGTGTTATGTTATAGGCTACTCATACAACATTAATGTTCCATTCCAAAACATTATAATGAGGAATTGTGAGCTTCATTTTGGAGGGGGTGGGTGTTCTTTGTGTCGCTCTATCATAGTGGTGCAGCAGTGTACAAAGTTTAAATTGAAAAATTCAAAGGAAGTGTATATTTTTTTTTAATGATTGTGCAATGTTGTCTGACATGTTTAATTCTTCTACAGATTAACACTAAAGCCCCACAATGTCCTTGAAACCACGAGTAGTTGACTTTGATGAAACATGGAACAAACTTTTAACAACGATTAAAGCTGTTGTGATGTTGGATTATGTTGAAAGAGCAACGTGGAATGATCGCTTCTCGTATCCTTTAAGTGAAAAATCTGACTTAATGTGTTTGTGTGATGTGTTTAGCACAGGGTAAACCTGTGTTATATAACAGTGATCCTGGGCAGCTTGTTGTTAGGCTGTACCTGTTATTAGGACTGTGAATAAGTGGAAAGGGATGGGAAATTCTGCATATTTGGGAAGTATTCTATGTGAAAATCACCATGCTGATAAAAAGTAAATTAGTCTCAGCTTTAGTCACTTTTGGTAGCTCTAATACTTAGCTTATGCTAAAGCTGCTCTTACAGGTATTGAGCGTCTCCTATTCTGACAATGAGATTTTCTTGTATATTTAAGTGTTTATGTGTAGCAGGGGAAATACCCAGGACAGAGAGTGCACATTTTTAAATTTGAGATGTGAGGGATGATGAGGTTGTTCTGTGTAAAGATTTCTCCCTCTTTGCATTTCTAACTGTACTGATAACTAGCATATTAGCCATTTCCACAGCAAGGATTTATTAAAAAGCCTTCTTCCTTTCCCTCCACTGTTATTGCCTTATTGCTCATGACAGTTAAGCTATGGTTAAGAATAACTACTCTGTCTGCATTCATATGGTCTTGCTGTTCAAGTCACAGCTGTACATACATTGATGTAGTGGAAAGGTTTATGTTTTACATGTAAAATGCATCTGTAATATTTTACAAGTTTTAAGTTTCAGTTTCAGGGCTCATTTTTGAAGTATAACATTTCTAACCAGTTATACTGTGCCCATGTATTCATTAGCCATTACATTGTGGTGAATAATTGGAGAATTTTAGGAGGCTTTGCACCTCTTCTGCAGGGGTTGGTCACAGTTTGGTTTAACTATGAGGGGGAAGAATCATTTAGACTTATTTATTGATTTGTTAATTCTCGTGGGTGAAAAAAGAAGCACCTGAGAAGATCCTTATACATAAGTTTTTACAACATAAGTTTATTTTGTGGGTAGGAGCTTGACTCTAAATCTCATCTAATTCTGAACATGTTAACCATTTCTCAGAATTGCTTTCCCACGTGGCTGTGTTTTGAGTTTGTGCATGTGTATATGTACGTAGCTCCTAGTTCTTGTGGAGACGTTTTGTGGCGTAATAATCTTTAAGAGCTCTTTCATTTAAAAAAATTGTAATTAATTTCTGGGGGCATGACCTTGTACTGAAGTCAAGTTTAAGTGACTCTAGAATTTTTTTAAAAATGGAACTAATTAGGTGGGTACTTACATGCTGAGAAGTTGTTCTGCAGTCATTCTTTCTAAGCAGTTTTTGAGGATTACACAAGTCAGTCTTTATCAAGTGGTTAAATTCTGTAGCTTAAAACTTTTGAACAAGAGTATCTAAAATAGATTTAAATACAAAATAATAATTGTTGCATGAGATGTTGTATTGATTCCTCGTCACACTGTTTTGCTCACAACTTCATATGTGGAGACCTTGCACACACATTTGCTGTTGATCCTCTTTTGGGATTTAGTCCAGTTGATTGAACATCAGAAAAGGATTGCTTATGAATAGCATACTCAGGAAGCAGTCTTGGAATAATCATTTGGCATGTAATTCTTAAGACCTAACTTAGTATCATCTCTTAATTACATTCCTTGGAAAGTGGCACTGTTAGTGTCTGATTTGGCACGGGCATGAGCCTTTTGGCTTATTTTCTGTGGCTGAATGGCCTAAGGAGTTTGTGTAACTTCCAGCTTGAATGTTGGTTGTTGAGTAGTTCTGCTTCCTGTAACCAGACTTTGTGTTTTAACACAAGGTGCTCAGTGAGTGCTCAACAACTTGGTGGAACTGGTAGTTCTATACAGCTGGAATAAAAGCTTTTTCCAGGTTTTATACATAAAGAAGACTAAAGTATTAAATATTTTTTTTTAATTGGCATTTAAAAAATACGTCATCTTGTTCCTTGTTAACTTTTTATTCTCTCTTAAATTCAGTTTAATTGGAGTAATGTTTCTAAACATCTACAGCAATTCTAAAGGAAATGTTCTATTAACTCTTTTTCTTATTGCTTAATCAGCACAATAGAAAGATGGCAAATTATTTTAACTGTTTCAATAAAACCCAATAAATAAAATTTCATTGATTATAGTATCAGTTGATCTTTGTACTGTATAGTTGACACAGTGATGTGGAAACAAAGGATAAGATACAGCAAGCAATCACTGTTTCAATCTGCATCAGTGTATTCTAAGTGTTACCTTTCCCTTGTGCTGTTTTGGGGCAGCTGAGATCCAGTGGAGTATGGAAACTGACAGTATTTTAGGGATGACAGGTTTGTACTGCACATACTCCACTTCTAGAACTAATTTTTGCCCCACTAGTTCCCAGAACTTGTTTGTCTTTAATATAGTGTTTCCTTTGTAACTTATGGTAATTTTATTGTTAAACATGGCTTATCTTTAAATAAATGTTTTACCTCATACTTGAAATGGTAGAATGGCAATGAGCTGGGAACCACAATGGTGTAAGAGTTAAAATCTTCTGGAAAAGATCATCTGAAAGACCATATGTCCTTTTATTTAGAATGTGAGTCATCCTGAACCACCTTTGACCTTCAGATTTCCTTTAAAGATTTTCTCTAGAAAGAAATGTGTATGAACTTGTTTCATTGTCTGGTAAATGAGTGACAGATACATCTCTGTTTGAGGTGTTATTGTGAATACATTGTATCACTTTCAAGACTGTTCAGTAGGCATAGGAGTGCTTTTTAAGTTAAGGCTTGGTTAGAGAGTGGTCAGTAGTTCCTCTGTACTTTAATAACTGCCTTTTACCTAGAACTTTTTTGAATAGGTAGAACATCAGACTCTTCCTGTTGTTGTCTTGGGACTTCTACCCAGTAAGTTAAAATAAGATCAACAGTACCCAGGGACAGCTGTGCTTCAAACATAATTATTTTAAAAGTATGGAGCATGGCCACCTGCTTTTTTTCACCATTTTTTCCCGAAATTTGTTCTCCCTCCTCTAATGAACTGTTTTGCAAGGACCCTATGATGAACCAGAAACTTAAACATATATCTTTAAAAACAATTGGCCAAGAAGGAAGAGTAAATAAAGTTCATATGGTCATGATTCTTTCTCACTGAGTCCTGAAATTCTCTGCAAATTTTGTTTCTGTTACAGAAGACTGATGAATATAAATTTTCCCAAAGTTCTACACTGGTTGCCTAGAGAAGTCCTAACTAAGTGCTTTTTTAACCCTGAGGACAATATTTGTGAGTTTTTATAGCCTTGAATATAGTATTTTCTTGTTGATAGTAATTTTGTTGTTGTTCCTTCTTAGTTTGGAAGTGCTTCAGTTTGCCATTGCTGGGTTGCCACTCAAATAGCAGCTACCAAAGCACTTAAGTCACAGAAGGGTTTTGATGTTCTTGTTCTCAATACAGAGCAAAGGCCCCTAGGCAGCAGGTTGGCTGCAGCTTCCTCTGGCCTTTCTCACCCTGCAAAACTGCATGCTGAACTGGAAGAACAGATGGCTTTCACCATTAAAGATAAATTATTGAACAGTAAAAGCTTCTTCCTGTTCTATGGGACAGCAGCACAGGAAAAATAGGCTTTAAGTTTATGGAGTGAAATACCAGTGATGATTAGTGATTAGTTTCACGTCAGAGATTTTTTTTTCTTGTTTTGTTTGTTTGGGTTTTTTTGGGTTTTTTTTTTTTTGTTTTTGTTAAGAGAGTCACAACACTTTGAATATGACCCTCAAATGTGGATTCTGGACTTAAAGATAAAATTGATAAAGAAACAATTACAAATTGAGCAAGAAAGAACAGTTTTGTAACAGTCAAATATATTTCAATCTCATGATAGCTTTTCTTTTGTATAATTCCAGAGAAACTTGATATCCAGCAAGTAGTATTTGGTTGATACAGGAGGGTGAGGTGCCTGTTCAAGTGCTTCTGTGATTAAACTCTTAGTTTGTGTATCTGCTGATATTAAACACAGTGGCAAATGTCAAGGAAGAATACTAGATTCGGCTTTCTTCATTTGTAAGAAAATTTGTTCTCTAGAATAAGGAAAGGCATGTTTGGAAGATGTGCAGTTTCATGAAGGAGTAAAGATACCATTTTCATTCATAAATAGGTTTATTAAAACTAAGAAACTTGTTCACAAGATAAAATCAGAGATATTTGTTTGCTGCTTTCATCAAATAAACTGTCATTGCTATATTCTTGTGCTGCTATGGTGAAGACTGCCTCTTTCCTCTGAATTTGTAAGTTCTTGTAGTAGAGATCTGTAGATTTTGGTGATTCAGGTAGTGTAGTTGTGGATCGAAAGAGAAAAAACTCATATCCCTTTTTCTTGTGAGCAAATTATGAAGATTTCTAATTCTGAGTTTAATTTTTCAGAAATATCTTGGTATAGTGAAGAGGCTTGTGGCTTGAATTATATTGAGGATGCATTTGACTATTCACCGTCCTTAGACTGAGAAAATTTGTTGGGGAGGGGAAAGTGTAAAAATCAATTATTCTTCACCATCTCTTTAATAGAATATTTCATTCTTCTCTATTTAAGTTTGTTTTGATATTTTATGGGTCATTACTTTACAGGATGGTGTATTGTATTGGTAGCTACTGTTACAAAGCAGTGGATGTTGCCTGTTTTGTTTCACAGTGTTTCCATTTAACACTTTTTGCTGTTCTGAGGAGAATTCTAGCAAAGATGATCTATGTGGGTGAAATAATGTACTCAAGATTAGATTCTGGTTGGGGGTCTCTGAGATTCCAGTTGCCGTATAAAGGGGTTTTTTTCCTAATTAGCTCTCCTGCATCAGAATCTTCTTTGTTTTGAGTAGTAATTTTGTATAAAAAAATGAAACATGCATTTGGACAAGCTGTGTGATGAGAGCTTTACACTGTTCCGTAGATTAAGCAGGTGACTCTTCAACTGTCTGTCTTCTACCTCCTTTCACACAGGCTTGTGCTTTTTTAGGGTAGACTAGCAGATCTTGTGTCTTCCCTTGATTGAAGTGATATGCTAAATTATGGATTTCTTCCATGGCTGGCTCTATAAAGTGCTTAGGCTTAGTGGTTAAGCCATGTTTTAAAGTAACTTTTGCAGAATTAGTTTATTTCCCACAGTTGTTCATGTGAAGCTTGACCTAATCCTTGCTTGACTTTCCTGAAAGCAAAGTTCTCAGTAATAACTCCTCTTCCTCAAGTTACTCTTAAAACTTGATACAAACCAAAGGTATAGCTCTGCAAGGTAGTTTGGGGACAAAACCACCTTAAGGGTGGCTTAACAGGTTGTTGCTGCCCCTTTAAGTTAGCAAGTACAACTGATTTTTGTGGCTGTGATATAAACAGGATTACTGAAATTATCATAATGGTTAAAAAGAATATAAACTTTTTTTTTTTTATCCAGACCACCATTGTGATTCTTTAATTTTCAGTGTCCCCTGAAATTGTTTTACCTGTGGAGTGAGGGCAAAATTCAGGGACAATAAGTTATTTCGGACTCCAGGAAGGAAAACTTGAAGTCTGCTTCACCATGTGTTTGCTCTGCTCTGTACTTGACTAATCATGTTCTTAATCTAATTAGTGCTCCTTTTCATTATATGAGAAGAGTTTCAGTTCATGCTGGCTGCAAATACAGAAGAATGGTGCATGAAAGCTGCTTTTTCACCTTGAGATTATTGTATATTATACATGGCAAATAAAGGGTAGAAACCACATCAGTATGGAACTATCAGAAGTTTCAAGATCTTAGCTCTAACATTGCCTCAGCATTCAGTATTTAATATAGATTGGATTCTGCACAAGCCAATACTTACACTAATTTCAGAAAATGATCCATTTTATCTTTTTTGGTCAATGTAAAAAAAAACCCCAAAACCTAAACTGCATGTGGGTAGGAGAAAGGGTTCTGTAAATCATAAACTTTGTTGATATGTTTTCACACTTTAATACAAACCTTGACTTTAAGCCCAGGGACATTTATGCTTTGTGTGTGGCCTATCCCGAACCTCTTGGAGAGAGACTTTATACTGAGACTAAAATTTTTTTGGAGAATCATGTACGCCATTTGCACAAGGTAACCTGTACAGTTACTGATGTCCATGTAGGTGTTCTTCATCCTTCTTTTTTTTTTTTTTTGACTTTTTATAGGCCTTTATGCGACTAAATCACAGGTGACAGAGTTGCAGAGACACAATACTTGTATGTATGAAATATGTAACACATGTCACAACATGTACACAAATGTGGGCAGGTATTATAGATACCTATTGATATGCAACACAAAAGAAATAATTTTCATTCTAAGCCAACAGTTGTGGTTTATGCAATATATTCATTGGTTTGAAACGCAAGTTCTTTCTTTTACATTGAATGTTTATAATCAAACAAGTTAGAAAAACATCTTCATTTTGCAAATGTTCTGTAGTTTGTCATTAGCCTTCTGTTTCAAGAGAAATGTATCTGCTCTAGTGTCTTGGAAAACTGATTGTATATACTCTGTTAAAAATAAACAAAAACCTTCTGAAATGTGTGGGAAATAAACACTTGGGAGGAGAGGAAATAATGGCAAATTATTTATTATGACAACAATATTTGTATGTCTGTATAGCTGTGAGTTAACTTGTGTTTCATCAGCTAAGACAGCAAATTTCATTAGAATTATGATTCATCATGTTTTGTAGATAGGACAGATGAATGGTGCCTCCATCTATATCAGTAAAAAGAGAAGTAGATTTAAATAAGATGCTTATCAGTGTCTTTATAGGGGGTAAAGCATTGCAAATTCTGCATAGTGCTGCTTAATGGCTTCATGCTTAGGTACCTGAGTATTTGACAAGATAGACTGGGTGTCTTAATGGGCAGTTCCACTGGCTACAGAGAGGCCAATTCTGGCGCTCTGATAGACTAAATCAGTTCACTAAACTAGAGAACTCTGCCAAATAAGTTCTTCATTTATTTAATGAGCTGAATGAGCTCACTTAGGATAATCAGGCAGGTGCCAGCACAGTGGAAGCTTTGAGAAGTACTGGAAAGCATACATCCAGTTTTTAAATTGGCTATCTACCACTTGTCTCTGAAATAATGATGGAAAACCTTTGCAAAATGCATACAGCAGAGTAAAGTGTTCTCAATTCTGTTTTGTCTACTAACTTTACTCCTTCATATTTTTTTTACCCTTTTTTGCATTTTTTGCATGAGCTTCTTTGCTGCTTGAGCCAGATTTTAAAATTACAAACTCTGGAGAGAATTCAAGTTGAATTCCTAGGATCTTGTCCTCCCTCACAAATCATACTAATTAGTTTAAATGGTTGAACTTACTTCTCTGAAGTATGAATCTATTTTGAGAAGTTCAGTAGCTTTTCAAATGATGATTTGCTTAAATTTCAAAAGATTTGGGCCTAGATTTGAAAAACTTTAATGCTTTTTTTTCATTTACATGTGTCTGTGCTTTGTTAAACTTGTTTTATTCTGTGATTCTTGGTACATATAAGGACTTGTCTATCCAGTAAAGCATAGTGGTTTTATAGTTGGTCAGTTCTTCTGGTGTGCAGTGCATGTGGCTGTGTGAATATAAAATGGATCTGTGTCACTGAGAGAATGGTTCTGTGAGTTATCCCACCAGTTTGATGTGAGAATATGAACCAGGCTTATTCAAGCAGGTACTTCTGAAAAGATCAATACAAAACAATACAGATTGTTATTTTTAAATACAAAATAAAGCAAGTCCAGGTGTTCTAGCTGGCATACCAAAACTTGGTAGTATTAAGATGTGTAAGCTTTTTGGTCATTGCCACAATTCTGAATATGCAAATACTGTTCCAAAATGATAATCCTGTGATAACTTCCTAAGTATGTGTGCTATTTTCATACTAATTCTAGTGTGTGGGGTATGTGTGCCTTCACAGAGAGTTCTGGAAGCTGAAGAACAAGTACTGGTTATGTATCACAGATACTGGGAAGAGTATAGCAAAGGGGCAGACTATATGGACTGCTTATACAGGTAAGCTTTGCAAAAGAGTTGTTAAACCTTTGAAATTAACATGAAATTTAACATGACCTGCAGGTTAAGTTGAAGAGTGTTGATTAAAGAGAGCATTAGATTAATATGCCTCAGGTTAATTTTGGAGAGAATATAGTTATGGTAGCAGAACATGAGAAAAAAGGAATAATGCCTCAACAGGTAAGTATCCAAGACAGTTTCTAAAGTTCTTTCATTACTAATATATTCTGCTTGATGTTGCAGTGTCAAATGTGTTGGTGCTAATCAAGCCTGCAGTGTATAAACTCATAATACTAGGAGTTCTTCTACAAGGATGGCACTGTACTGCAGTTTGCAGTTGAACCAGCATGGTTTGAGTCAAAGCTTTAAGATATTCTACTTTTTATGAATTAGTTGGTGTTCTTTTCTTATTGCATGCCTACTCTGAAAAAAGTACCATAATTTAGTTGACTCTGTTGTATTCCAGGTTCTAGTATGTATAGGTCTTGCAGCAATGAAAACGGATTAATGTTTACAGGTGGTAATCTGAAAGTTACCTTAAAATAGATTCCCTTAAAATTTAATTAGGCTTGCATCTCTTCTTCTAACCTAATAGGCAATATTTGAAGCACTGCTCAAATGTGAGACACTTATGAGCAAAATTCCTAAAATGTGAGATTGATGATGTCATTGGAAAATGAGTTAAATCTTTTCTTTCTTCAGTGTTGATTTTGGTTTGATTTTTTTTTACCCTTCCTCCTTGGTGTGTTTTGCTAGGAAAACAAATTTGGATTCCGTTTGAAAAGTAAGGTGATAAAACTGATGGAATAAGGAACACTGAAAGAAATGTCTTTGGTTGTTGTTTTTGTTAGTTATGATGGTAAAAATAATAGATAAAATCAATGCTGGACGTTAGGCCTTACCAGCGTCTTGGTGCTGTAACTGGTTTCATAGGTGCTTTAAAAAATCTGGTCTGCCTACTTTGATTTCAAGTGATTGGGAGAGTTTTCAGCAATTTGAAATAAAGGCAGTTAAAGGAAAAAAAGAGAAAGAAGTATTACAATTTTTCATAATAAAATCCTGACAACTAAACACACATGGTGCAGCTTTTGCTTTGTTCCGTTTTGTCTTTGAAATATTTGTAATAATACCAGCATATCATGGTGTAGCAATTTTTATTTTTACATGCTACTCTTGCTGTATGTACTGATGGAAGAGAGAGGGGGTAAGTGAGGAGAGTGTAGGGCTTTCCTTCTTAGCAAGTTTAACAAGAAAAAGCAGATTGGCAACTGTTGGCTTTGTTCACATGGGGGAAGATGGGAAAATGCCACCAGGGAGCCTGCTTAAGGCTGACGTTCGAGGTGTTCCTAATGTCCTCCCAGGTTTTGTATGACATGGAGAGCCTGGAGCCTTCTAGAGGGACCTGCATTTATAGTTCGTGGTTGGTATCGATGGCAGCACAGGTTACAGTACTCTGTAAGAGTGTGAAAGTAGCTGCTGTACTCCAGTTTGTCATCACTGTACTACGACATGTCTTCCTTCTTTGGACTCTGTGGTGTCCTAAATTCTTTCAAGTTCACAGGATTTCACAGTGTGTTCTTCCTTTTCTCCTTTGCTTGGCTTTTGCCTTCTTGTCAAGAGTGTTCAGACATCTCTGGTCAGGTGCAGCCTCTGAGGCTCTTAAAGTGCTTCAGTAACCTGGCTCTTTTCAGTGTCTGAAACTGAGCATCTCAAAACTTCTGCTTAGATCAGAAATTTAAAAAATCTCTTTAGTTGGCTCATTTAAGCATTTCTAATATAAGAAATAATGTAGTTGGGAAATATATTCAAATTTTTTTTCCTAGTTATCTGGGAAAGGAAAGATTGGTTCAGTTTTAAAATGTTACAATATTTGTTCTGTGGGAATACTGAGAGTCAAGAGGGATGTTTTAGCAGGTCTTGCATAGAATCCATTTTGTGTTCTTGATAAAAACTATGCATACAGTAGTAAATACTGAATTTAAAAATAGCATTTATAGCATTTCTTCTCTATAACTGTTAACTTAAAATAATTTCTGAAAATTCTTCTCTTTAAAATTTGTAATCTGGCTGTTAGCTAGTTATCATGACCTGTTAAAATGAGCTGTACTTCTGTGTTTCAGTGTGAGAGAAACAGAAGAATAAACAGTCCAGGTAGAAGGAAATATTCTTATCTTAAAAATATCTGATAGTAGGAGTGTTTTTCTATCATTAAAATAAACTACTAGCACTCTAATACTAATCAGTGAGTTTAGGAGTTATTTTGCACATATATGTGTGTATGGGTAACAGATACATATATGTATCTATGTAAAAGCAGTGCATGTTGGAAGGTTGGATTCTTACACAAGTAAGATGCTCACCAAGAAAATGCTGACAGTGATATTTCAGGTTCCTGTTTGATCTCTGTTACCAGCACTACTGTTTTAATGTGATGTAAATTCTTTCAATGTCATTTGTATTGTAATATTTTTCTACAAATAACAATGGCACTGGTTAAAGGAGGCTATATTTTGTGATGTGGAAGACATTTCACAGTTCTGAACCTAATGAAAAAGTCTTTTAGCTTTGCCTGTTTTGATGAGGATATCCTTATTTCTATAGGTACCTCAACACACAGTTTATTAAGAAGAACAAATTGACTGAAGCTGATCTTCAGTATGGTTATGGAGGGGTGGATATGAATGAACCTTTGATGGAAATTGGAGAGGTAGGTATCTCTGAAAGTGGGGTTGGAGATAAACAGTATTCAGAATGCTATGAGTTCAGCTTTGTCCTTTGAAATTTTTTGCTCTTTTATGTCACAGAAATATTGTAGATGTAAGCACTGTTCCCCTTGTAAAATGAGATTACAATTTTGGTGTAGAAAAGTAAGAGTGACCTGGCAGGGAAAAAAAAACAAATATGGAAACTGTTGGAAAACTTGGGTTTAAAATGTGATAATAGAAACACTTTGCAAACGACCTTTAGATTTTTAAGTGATATTGCTATCTAGAAAACATGTTGAAGAAGCAGTATACTTTTGTTTTCAGAAGCCCTTGAAATATTAGTTTTTAGGCTTCTATTTCTTGATGTGACAAAGTATAAAAGCTTTTCTTAAGAATCTCAAGGCAGTGAAGTTAATATCTGTTCATGACTTGTGCAGGATTAGGTTTATAGCAGTCACTCCTTTGTCCTGAAAAGTAATGGAGACTTGAGTTCTACATTCATATATTAAATTGCAGCATTATTTAGGTGAATTCATTGCTCCATTTCTTGACCTACAAGGCAAGCTCTATTTCTTGACCTAAACTTGGCAAGTTTATCAAGTCTTTGTTTTGAAAGCATTTCTCTTTCATTATGGTTCCTGTAGGATTCTGTCTTTTATTCTTTAGATTGTACAAGGGCTCTGGCAGAAGTCAAATTACTTGTTGTTTATCACTTTAAAATGGAAGGAACTACCATTTATGCCATTTTAGATGACTAAAATGATCTGGCCTTTATCTACCCAAGGGCAAACATGTTTATTTTATGTATAGTTCTCTTCAGTCTCAGCATGAAGTTACAGAAATAATGCCCAGTATTTTTAGAAGCAAAACTGCACTCTCTGTTCTGAAGTTTCTGCCTCAACGTCACTCTTGTGTGGTAACAAAACTTAGGGAGCTTTTCAGTAATCAATGAACAAGTCCATTCTTGCTCAGCTCTTCTGAGGTGTGTAACAGTAGGTCTGTACATGAGGGCAGAGGTGTGTGTGTGAGGTGTGTGGGCACAGCTTCAAACAGCTCTTCATCCCCACAAGTGTTCCAGACATTCAGTAATTGTTGTACTAGGAAATACACAGGATGAGATAAGTTAATGAAAATAGTCTGCCAGTGCTTGCAAGAGATTACTTTTTTCTTCTCTGTATGTTATGAATGCATGGTGAAGGAGACTGCTTTTTTGAGTTGAGCTCCTATCACTGATTTCAAGCTCCTGAGTTTTCAATGGCTCTGTGGGAGCCCTGAGCTAGAAGGTATTTAAGATGTGCCTTCTGGGGTTTTTCCCCCCAGAAACAGATTCTGGAAAATGGAGAAAACTGCCACATTCAGTATTGCCAGTCTAGTTGGAGAAGATCAGTCCCTATCCTCAAGTGGGAAAAACTGTCTTGAACTAATACATCAAGTTGCTGGATTGATCTGTCTATAGTTTATTTGACAAGAAAATTCCAATAGGTGACTTGACTTTGTTTCCCACTGGTAGCTCATATGTGAGAAGGACCATGCTAGAGACCACATTCAGAAGAGATCTACTTGAGCTTGTTTCTCTTCACCTCATAGTCACAAAATGTATCAGTTCTTTCCTTTTTTTTCCCCTCCCTTTCTTCCTTCTCCAGAGGTGGCTTCTTTCAGCTGGCTTCTTTCATTCTGTACTGGAGTTCCTGTTGTCTTACAGAAACTTAACTGTTCTCCAACTGCTCTCCACAAGGCATGACAGTGAAAATCACTCCTAAAACAATTTTCTTTCAAAACATGATCTGTCTTTGGATTTATAAGCAAACCTTTACCTCTCCTTTAATCTGCTTATGGTGCAGTTGTGTCAGGTTTACTTTCTTAACCCTGTATTGCAGCATGGGTGCTGCTGAATAGCTGTGACAACTGGAGCACGTTCATTTGCCTGCTTTTTAAAAAGGAGATTCATTTCACAGAGTGGATCAGATAGCTATGTGCCTGCTTTCAGTTAAGACATACCTGATTGATTGTTTAATTTTTAAATCTAATGACCTGTTAGTTGTGTCAAAGCTTTCTTAGAAGCAATATTCCCTCTGTCCTTACTGAACTGCACACTTTCATTTTTTCCCAGTCTACTACTTCCTGGCAGGTGTTTTTGGAGGTCTCCTATGTGCAGTTATACTCTGTGTATAAGGGATCACATTATCCCTTTTGGGCTTTAAATCTGACTTTGATTCAAGTGTAAAAACTCGTTTGACCTATTGAAATTGTGTTTTTTAAAATGGTGTATCTTGGGAGCAACTGCTTCACTTGTAAGAATTGATGAATTCCTGAACTGATTTGAATTCCATTAGAAGCCAAATGTTAGCTTACCAGTGACTTTGCTTAAAGATGTAAGTATCTTAGTTTGGAGATGTTCTTTGTGTGTTGGATGAAAGGATTCTATATCTTTGACTGTGACCTCTGACAAATTGGCCAAAAGAAATTCCCTTTTGTCAGCTGAGGCTTATTTTGCAGTCATTGTTAGAAATACTGGTGTTTGCACACATTCAGACACTTTGATTAGAAAGGTATGTTACTTACCTATTACTGTGCAGATGTTTTGTTTATGTGTAGTCTCAAAATCTGCCCTTGTAACCAACTTGCTTGGAGTCCTTACATGCATTTGAGAATACTTGGAGTAGAACCAAGGAATGAATCCGTTCTATGAGATGTGTAGGAAGAATGCGGGCTGGGAAGCCAGCATTCATATATTGCCTGAGTAGGGAAAGAAGAGGTTATGGAACAACTGAATTTTAAAAATCCTCAATGGGGAATTGTGTCATCTTTGGTACTGTTCTGGGTTTGGTGTGGTGGTTTTTAGGTTTTTTTTTTTATGTACTTTTTATTGATACAAACTTGTGTTGTGTCTTGACAGCTAGCTCTTGATATGTGGAGAAAATTAATGATTGAGCCGCTGCAGGCCATCCTTATTCGGATGCTCCTCCGAGAAATAAAAAAGTGAGTGTTTGATTGTTTCTTGCTTTAACATAATGTGGGGGTTTTGTACTTTTTTTTTTTTTTTTTTTTTCACTTTGAAAATCTGTGGACTTCCACAGAATTCTTTTATGTCTGGTTTTTTTAAGGTAACTTCTTTTGTGATTATGATGGTCAGTCAGCTTTTCTTGTTGTAGCTGTGTGTTTGTGGCTTTCATGTGTAGAAAAAGGCAGTGAATTCCCTGTAAGCACAGAGTAGTGATCTTTCTGTTTCAGCAACCCTTCTTATTAATGGGATAAGAGAGGAGTTAGAATAACTGTCCAGGTCCCATAGGATGCATTTTAACTTTTTCTCCACCTGATGCTGACTGCCTTTAGCTTCTGTGCTGTCAGTCAAGTTAAGGACCAGGCCTTGGGCAAAGATTTGTCAAAGCCAGAGAAGCTATGTTTGCATGGAACCCAGAGCAATTCTTGCAAGTGACAAAGCTTCTGGGTTTCTGTTTTTCAGATCAATACCTTCACTTAACATTTTTGGTGTTCAGTTTGAATGAAATGAAGATAATTTTTTTTTGTAGTTTGAGGGAAAGTTATTATTTTATTTCTGAATATCTTTTTTTTTTTTCTACTTCTAAACAAAACCAAAGATCTTGGGACTTTTAAAGCTTTGATTTAAAAAATTTATTTAACTTCTAAAGAAGCTTCTAATTTATGAATAAACAAATTTTGCAGTCTACTACAGATCTTGTGTGTAGTTGTAAGTTTCATCAGTTTCTGCACTTCTACCACTGTTTAGGATAACTCTAGGGTTTTTTTAAGTGATTACTCAGGTGACCAGACTGGTTAGGTAAACTGAGGGAGAGAGGTATTTTGGCAGATTGAAGTTCCTTGAACATGCACTTGGTCAGAAAAAAATCTGTATGGCATTGAAAACTTAATTTTAATAGTTTATTTGTGTTTTTTATTCCTGAATTAAATATTTGACAACAAAGTAATGGATATAATGTCTCTTTTGAATGGCATTTCTGAAGCCAGGAAGTATTAATAGTAAAAGGAAAGGTATAACTGACCTCTGTTCCTTATTGGATGAGGCAGGCAACCTAGTAACTAAAATGAGGAAAAGGCAGAAATGCTTAATGCCTTCTTTGCCTCAGTCTTTAGTGGTAAGACAGCTTGTCCTCAAGACAACTGTCCTCAGGGGTCGGTAGGTGATGCCAGGGAGCAGAATGGTCCCCCTGTTATCCAGAAGGAGGCGGTCAGAGAACTACTGGGACACTTGGATATTTATAAATCAATGGGACCAGATGGGATCCACCCTAGGGTGATGAGGGAGCTGGCAGATGAGCTTGCGAAGCCACTCTCCATCATTTATCAAGAGCCGTGGCTCACTGATGAAGTCCCAGATGATTGGAAACTGGCCAATGTGACACCTGTTTATAAAAAAGGTAGGAAGGAGGATCCTGGTAATTACAGGCCAGTTAGCCTGACCTCAGTATGGGGTCCTCTGGAATTTTTCCTGATTACAAACCAAAATAAATGACATTAGTAAAATTACTTCTCTCCCATTTCACCCCAGCCTAGTTGGGTATATGGTAATGCTTGTCTTTGATGCTTAATCATATATAACCCTTTTGTAAATAATATTTTAGTCCTATTTAATGCCTTAGGAGTTAGAGAATATTTTTTACTTGGTTGCAAAGTACATATGAAAAATGGGAATTATTTAGAACTTTCCATGTCTTAAGAGGAAGTCTCTGCTGTTTTGAGTGCTGGTTATTTCCCAGTCTTTGCAAAGGACTGAACACTAGTCTTTTTAGCATGCAAAACATTAATTTTAATTACTTCTATTTTCACCTGAATGGAACTAAAGACATCATTTTCTTCAGTTTAACTCCTTCATTTGAAGCTAAGAACTTGACTGGAAGATGTAAGGTTTTCCTTTTCTGTATGATTAAATATTGTGACATAATGGGCCAGGTGTGTTATTTATTCCACTTGAAATCTACATGTTGAATAGTAGATATTCAGAAAAGAAAACACCATGCTTCTTCTAGTGGTGCTGGTAAAAAGGATGGATTTTTATGGAAGGGGCAAGAGTGTGAAGGTAGTCTATGTAATAAAGGCTACAAATACAAAATGGAAATTACTGTAGCTTTTAAACTACTTGCATAGAATATATAATTTGTAATACTTAGATCCTTAGCAAATATTTGGAAATTTCATGACCTTTAAATGCTTTTGAACAGTTTATGAGTAACTCAACTATTTAAATGTATATGAGAGAAAGAAGTGCATTTTTTATTTTAAGATTAATCTCCTTTAATTTTGCCAATCTGATCAGGGGAGTTTACTGGAAAATGTTTTCATCCAATTTTATTTCATTTGGCTATAGAAGAGTTACACCAGAAACCTGCATTCTCATAAATGTTTTCTTTGTCTATTTCAGTGATCGCTGTGGAGAAGACCCAA
Source organism: Vidua macroura (assembly GCF_024509145.1). NCBI lineage: Eukaryota > Metazoa > Chordata > Aves > Passeriformes > Viduidae > Vidua > Vidua macroura. The sequence goes on from NC_071571.1 coordinate 13,404,627, forward strand.
ACCAGAAAGTAATCCATGGGGTTATTAACTCCTTTGTTCATGTTGAACAGTATAAGAAAAAATTCCCCCTAAAGGTAGATACACATTTCTGATTATGTATTTTTAATCTGAAATGTCAATTTAGTATATACATTATTTGTCCTTTAAAAAAAAAAAATCTCTTTTCTAGTTTTATCAGGAAATTTTTGAGTGTCCTTTTCTGAATGAAACAGGGGAATATTATAAACAAGAAGCTTCGAACTTATTGCAAGAGTCAAATTGCTCACAGTACATGGAGAAGGTAAGAGATTCTTCAGTGCACATGCAATAATTAAAATAATTTTACTGATGATACATGTTGTCCTCTACAGTTCTCACAGTTATTCTTTGTGTTATGCTTTCATGTAATTTAAGTCACACTTTTTAGTGACATGGTTAATCTGAACATAAACTACAAACCTTGCTATGGATGGACAGTCAGTATCAAAATATTTCTTAATAAATGATGACTCAATGGCAGGAAAAGTGAAAAGAAAAGTCAGAAAAATAAAACATATCAGATTGATTAGTATTACTTCCTCACATCTTTATTTTATTTCAGTTTAGAGTAGGGTAACAATAAAGTTTTAGCAATATATGGTTAGGAAAGACAAGTTGTTACAAAACATTATTAAAAATTACATACTCTGTGGTGGATTTTCTTTCATTTTGCTTTGTGGTGTATGAAGTTATGTTGTGGTTAAATTACTTGTAATTCTTATACCTAGTTTGAGAAAACAAAGACTAATACAACACTAGGAGTCAGTTCTTGGTCCTGTACTGTCCCCAGTACCAAGATAGAAGAGTTGAGAAGAGGGCTGTGAAATTGCTTTTAAGCTGATGGTTACACACCTGTATTGAAATTCAGGGACATGCTAAGACTTCAACTAAACCAAAAGTAGTTCTGCCTATCATTAGCAGTCTGCTGCTGCACTACTCTCCCTAGACCCCCCTTCATATTCACAGGGTGTAAGTGCTTTTATGGCAGTATTCATATGACTTGGCAGTATTCATATAACTTACGATTAAGCCTATTTCCTTCATTGAGTTATAAAAAGAGCTTTTATTAATAGCTCAGATGTACTCCTGTACCTATTGAGCAAATGTTTACATACAAGGAGATGGACTTTGAATAGTAAAGTGATTATTGGGAGTTTTCTTTTTGTTAGGTATTGTGGTAAAAGGAATAAGAAGTATGGTAAGAGAAATTGGGGAAGACTAGTCACGAGGTTAAAGGGAACAAGAAATTTCAAGATGAAAACTATGGAATGCTGGTAGACATCTAGTAGTGACTAGTTAGTAGTAGCCTAGTTAGTACTCAGACTAGATTATGTTCATTAAGTAATAGCCTGATTCAGAAGAACAAACTTAATTTTTCATCCTGCACAAGTTCTTTTGTAACTCTTATTCTTGTTTCTCACTCTACATACATACACTGTTGTATATTCTGGTACTATATAGGTTGCCAGTGTTTCTTCAGCTTGCAGTTTAAACTCTTCTGTGTAGGTTTTAGGTAGATTAAAAGATGAAGAAATGCGATGTCGAAAGTACTTGAATCCCAGCTCATATGGCAAAGTAACTCATGAATGCCAACAGAGGATGGTAGCTGATCACTTGCAGTTTCTACATGCAGAATGTCACAATATTATCAGACAAGAGAAAAGAAGTGGTAAGTCTCACTGGTCACAAGAAGACTGAAATGGTTTTTTGTTTTATTCACGTAGCATTGCAATTTCCTATCTTTTTTCAATAACCTACTGTGCATATAGACATTTTCAACTAATGTTACTAATCTAGAAATCCCCATTAAACCCTGAATGACATTCCTCTTTTAGCATGTAACTAATTTTTATTCTTCCAAGTATATAGTCAAAACCTTCTTTTTACTGCTTCTTTTAGCTAATGCTCTTTCCTTGTGTTAGTCATCTTAAAAACACACTGAAGTCCTGTGTCCTGTAGAATTGATCATATTTTATGCTTGTGTTTACCTTTGTAAACCAATGGCTCTGTCTTAAGAGATTTCTTCATCATCACTTAATAGGTCAGGCTTATAAAATATTTTGACATCTTTTCATAGCCACTTTTTATTGTCCTGAATCTTTTGTGACCTCTCATCCCAAATCCTTTTTACAGAAGGAGATGCTCTTGTAGTTATATTCCCTGCCTGACTAAAAAAAAATGCTTCCTGATGACTACATGCCTCTTACCTTTGGAAGAATGCTTACTCTTGCATGAAAGATGGTATCTCTTATGTGAAACAAATTATTTTTCACAGTCAAACTCAAATTGTATTTAATAATGGTTTGATCAGTTTCCAGGCAATTTTTCAAGTTTGATCAGAGTTTAGATCTTTGTTTGGTTTGGTTTCTTTTTGGGGGTGCAGAGAGGCAAAGTATAATAAAAATAGCAGTTGCTTGTTTAAGAGCTTTTCTCACCTGAGAAAAATTTCAAGCTACCACTGGAGGCAAATAAAAAGTCAAGAAGCTATCTAAACTGATTTTAGTCAGCTGCTGCTAAGGGATATTAAGGAAGGCCAGGGTTTAAAATATACTGACAGACTATTTCTCCACACTAGCCCACCTCTCTTCTTAGAGTCTCTCTTAAAGAAGCTGTATTGGAAAGGTGAGGTAGTCACAATGGCAGGACTCAGTAAACACTGATAATAGGCCTACTCCTTCATTTTTTCTTTTGTCAGTGATCCAGTGTATGTTAATTTTTTCTTTCAAACCAGTTGGTCTTGTTTTAGTCTTTAAAAAGTTCTGTTGGAAATTATGGTACTATATTAAGTGTTAATTTTTAGTGTTTCTAAGTTTACTCTATAAAAATGTATCTCTGTTACAGACATGGCAAATATGTATACCCTACTTCGTGCTGTGTCAAGTGGTTTACCTCATATGATTCAGGAACTACAAAACCATATCCATGATGAGGGCCTTAGAGCAACCAGCAATCTTTCTCAGGAAAATGTGAGTTTCCTTAGGCAACTGAATTGACTGTTTGATTAACATTCTTGATTAAGTGTTTGCCTTTTCCTCTTAGTTGTTTTTTTTAAATTTTGCCTACATAAAATTGGTTTGGAACGTGATGGATAAGGTGTAACTTCACATCAGCATGGTTAGCTCTGCCACATTATTTATCCTGAGAGCTGATTGTTGCAATTGCTGTGATCTAACGAGAAACAACTGCAGCTAGATATTTCTCATTGTTGTTTGCTTAATACTGCCAGGCAAGTAGGTCCTTTTGTTCCATATATGCATTTTTTTTTTCTGAATTTCTCTTAATTCAGTGGCATTTGCTATTTTGGTATATTAGAAGCCATTTTGTAAAGACCTGACATCCTGTCCTGATTTCAGTCTGGTGGTTTTCATAATAGCTTTGTAGTCATTTTGCTTTATATGGTCATATAATTTCTGAAAATATTCTTATTTATTTTATTAATGTGTGTTAAACTTTTTTTTCCAGTTTATGTCTGTTTAAATTACTCAATTCCATTTTTGTTTCTCCAGCATTGCTGTTCAGAGACAAACTACAAGCTTTCATTTGACATTGTATTTGTGCATATGTACAAACACAGATCTTGCTGTCTAGATCTGTGCTCACTTTAGGATGGTGACTTTAGCTCTCCAGTGTTTCTGTCTATTACAATACATAAACACAAGCTGTTGTACATTCACTCTGTTACTGACTGCACAGGGATGCTTACTATTCTGTGACTCCACTGTGACTTCAGTGTGCATACTGAAAAGGGACTGAAGTCTTTAGTAATATAGTTTGCTTTCCAATTATTTTTAGCCTTATTGAACTTATTCTTTCAAACTAATAGTGTCTACACAGAGAAAAAATACAGACCGATGAGGGTGGTGACAATTCACAGCTTTATGAAGATAATTTCAAAGTGTGAAATACTTGTTGTATAAATTATGTACTTTGAAACATTTTTAATGTGTGGCCTGAGACAGTACTTGGGGAGTTATGCTACAGAGCCAATGCCTTTCACATTGTTGCACTTGTGCCTGCCAGCTTGTCTGTGTAGGGACTCCTCCAGCTCATGTCAGTCATTTCTATGCAGAATATGATGCTGGAATGTAGGGCATGAAATTCAATTGGTAACTGCCCTATGTAGGAAAATGTAAAGGGATCATTCAGATCTTCTGTCTCTGAAGTTACTGTGTAGGAGAAGCAGCAGTTTATTATATCAATTGCTTGATTGCTGTATTTGTGTTAGCATTAATCATTTTTGAAAGGGCTAATAAAGGATTTTAGGGAAAAATTAGATGGCATGAGAGTAGCATAGACTCAAATCTAGGTTGGATAGCAGGACTGTAAATGTAGCCTAGACTTCTTATTTCCAAGACATGCTCTAGCATCATAGTGTGAAAGTACAGCAGAACCCATCCTCTCAAAAATCACTGCAGTACTAACTTTCTCAAAAAAGAGTAATTAGTAAAAAATCTATAACTAATGTAGATATGTTTGTTTTAGATACTACTTTTCTTGCTAACTTGCTTTCTGTTTTATCTACCCTCTTTAGATGCCAACTCAGTTTGTGGAGTCAGTTTTGGAAGTACATAGTAAATTTGTTCAACTGATCAACACTGTTTTGAATGGCGATCAGCACTTTATGAGTGCCCTTGACAAGGTAATTTTTACTTAAGTAATCAAAGCATTGGAAAACAAAATCCAGGACCCTGATTCAGGCTCACCAAAACTCTTCATGGCATCAACACATGGTCAATGATAGTTCATATGCAGTCTTTCTAGTTTAGAAATGCAATGGAGCAAAAGGCAATCCAGTGTAAGGGAAAAGATAAATTAAAGGAGACCATTTTAATACTTGTTTTCTGAAAGAAAGACCTTTCTTTTCATCATATTTCAAAACACAAAAATGGTGCTGATCCATTCAGTGCAAATATAAATGCAGATAATAAATAGGCAACTGGTGGGGTTTGGGAGGTTTGGTAATTCTTCCATGCATTTGAACTTGAATTTGCTTGCTGAGATAATGTTTATCTCTGAATGCTCTTAGTATTACTTCCACGGAATTTTTACTTAGATTTTTCAAGTTGACTGCAAAGAATATCTGGAAACTTATATTACTTCAATCACTGCCACGATAGGTAGCTTTTTCCAGGAGAGAGCTGCACTTGAATTTAAATAATAAATATAGGAAAAGAGGCTTGCTGCTGTTTTATTTGAAATGCACAGCCATGCAGGTATTCAAGATAACAGTTCTAATTATCATAAATTTTAATATTAATCATTATCAATTATAACTAATAAATATATTTTCTTTCTTTAATTTCCTCTCAGAGGATGCACACATACAGTTCATTGCTCTTTTGTGCTGTATGCAGTAGTTGCAGTTTGTAATTAATGTCAGAGTCTAAGCTTTGACAATTATCAGTCAAGGTTAACCTGAAAAGGAATAATGGAGAAGGTACCAGTGATGGTACCAAGAGTAATTACCCATCTGTATTTGTGACATTGACGAAATAATTATTTAAAATTTTAAAACAAATACTTCAATACCAAATACTTTTCTCTCTCCATTGCAATTAATGTCATGTACCAGAAGGTGGAGTAACACGAGACTGACAACTTCATTTGCTGGCACATAGGCAATGTAATTTTTTTTAAATACATCAGTTCTTCACTTCATTGATCTTTCTTACAGTAAATATGTAAAAAATTGATTTGCTGTTAAGTTTTGATGGTGGATATCAAAATCACTATTGCTGCCTCAAGTATTATTACAAAAGACTGCTCCAAGCTTTAAAGAGTTTCCTATTTCTTGGCAAGTCATGAATTCTTTTCTCAGAGGAATGCTAGGGACCTATGAGAAATTTTGCAATCTTGAGGTATTGTATAGAAGAGTTCCTTGTCAGTTTGTCTTTATAAAAATAACAATAATATTTTCCTTCTTCAGAGGAACTATAATTCTTGGGAACTATGGTCGTGCAGTATTTTTGATTCACTATTAGTTTTACAACAGTAATTTAAATGTGACATGTAGTTTAGAAACTCCATTATTCTGATAATCTTTTTTCCACTTCTAAGCTGCCATTATCTCTTTCCTTTTTCATCATACTCAGGTTTTCTTCAGCCACCATATTGTTTGTATTCTACTACTTCAAATTTCCACTCTCAACAATATATTTTTCTCCTTTTCAGTGTATGAAAAAATCCAACAACCAAAAGCACTTTGATTTCTTACTGTTGTGAACAAATCATATGTTTTTCAGCTCAACATACATGCTGTTGTTGTGCTGCTGCTCACATCTACTTTATCTGCACATCTAAGTTTCTTTCCATGCATGCTTTTGGACCATAATATTGCTGTGTACCAAAATCATAATAATTTTGTGAAGTTTCTAATCAGAACTTAATTTATTCTTTGCTTTTCTGTAATTATTTTTCTTCTTCTACTCTTTCTACTTTTACTTAATTCTCAACTTGAAAATGTTTAACAACCAAATTCTCATAGATTTGAGCAGTAATAGAATTTCTCATAGATAGAGCAGTAATTTAACCTTTTTATGAGTTATTTATTTTTTTATCCCCTTTTGTGTAGTTCAGTTTCATAGGATCTCAGATGGTCTTTGCCCTGAGGATTTTTTTGATTTCTTCAAATTTCATAAAAGAAAAGAATTTAGGTCACTGACAATTTTTCTCTTTGCTCTATGTTTTATGTAGGCTTTGACATCAGTAGTTAACTATCGGGAGCCCAAGTCGATCTGCAAAGCACCTGAGTTGGTAAGTGATGCACACAGAAAGTAATAATTCTTGTATATAACCATCATATGAATTGCAGTAGGGTCCTTCACATGCATATCCAGCTCTCACACCGGGTCACACTCAGGTGTGTATTTTAGTAGTAACAGCTTAAGCTGCACGCACCTTTTGTGAGTGTGCAAAATTGCTATGGTTCTAATTTTTGGTATAGATTGTATTTTCTGTGGGTGTAGAATGTATCGTTTGCTCATGAATGCAGCCTTTGTATAGAATGTGAGACAGCAGACTGTGACTTATTTTGTGTTTGAGCTATTGTAGAAATATGGAAATACTTTGGCATACATTTGTTCTCAATCTTGACAAGTAGTTTTGGGTTTGATTTTTCTTTTTTTAATTTGAGCTGGCCAAATACTGTGACAACTTGTTAAAGAAATCAGCAAAAGGAATGACAGAGAATGAAGTAGAAGACAAGCTTACAAGTTTCATTACTGTTTTCAAATACATTGATGACAAAGATGTATTCCAAAAGGTAACTTTTCTTATTCAGTAATGGTTAAAATGTCACATTTAAAGCCTACTTGAAGAATGTGGTTATGCTTCTTTAAATCCTCATCTCTGTTTTTTTTTAATGCAGTTCTATGCCAGGATGTTGGCAAAAAGATTAATTCATGGTTTGTCTATGTCTATGGATTCTGAAGAGGCAATGATAAATAAACTAAAGGTAAGGAAATATTCTAACACAGAATGAACAAAAGTAGGAGTATGTAGTGTTGAAAGGGAGCAGCAGAGGGTGCCAGAGGTAACTTAGCAATTGGTAAATCTGTTTCCAATAGCTGAAAGGAAAACCTAGTGTTTTGGTAGTCTATGAAAGATAAAAGATTGAATATCTCCTAAGCATTTGAGATTTTTATGAGGTTTTGGATAATTTTATTAACTGTGTTCAAGTCATTCATGTTAACATCAAAAAAGTACCAAAGTCTTTCATAAACATGTCTATCTTTTGACTTTATAAAACAGTATTTTTCAAAGAGATTAGTGTATATAAGGTAAAACTAAGATAAATATAATTTTATTTTAAGTGGTTTTTTTTTTATTGTAACTAGTGTTTTCTGTAAATATAACAACACTTCTGCTGACTAGATTTTCATATTGTATTAGTGAGGGAACATAATTTTTATGACGAGTGCTGTTTCCACTTTGAAACCTGTTACAATATTTCTTCACAGCAAGCCTGTGGTTATGAATTTACCAGCAAGCTCCATCGAATGTATACGGACATGAGTGTTAGTGCTGATCTCAACAATAAATTCAACAACTTTATCAAAAACCAGGACACAATCATTGATTTGGGAATTAGTTTTCAGATATATGTTCTACAGGTACTAATGTATGTTTATTGCTGCTGAGTTATTTGTACTTATTTTATATGTTCTGATAACAAATATACAATTTTTCTAATTATAAATACTACTTTTTTTTTATATGTTCTGATAACAAATATACAATTTTTCTAATTATAAATACTACTTTATATGGAAATTGATGGTCTGTGATCATTGTGGAGTTACTTACTTTCTTAGTGTTTCTTTGTAAAATCAACCCACTAGGTCCCTAAACGATAGTGAGGTCCCTAAACAGTAGTGATATAAAATTTCAGTCTCAATTGATACCTTGGTGGGGTGTGTAGAAGGTGCAGTAAAAAGTGGTCAGTAAAACTTCCTGAGTGAATTGATTGTATTATGGCATAATGTACACTATACATCCACTTAAGAGTGTTATTTTTTTTTCTTAATATATATGATGTATGAAAATGTTAATGCTCTTATTTTTCCCAATATTTTTAGGCTGGTGCATGGCCTCTAACTCAGGCTCCTTCTTCTACATTTGCAATTCCTCAGGAACTGGAAAAAAGTGTACAGATGGTAGGTTAGTAGGAGGCTTCCTGTAAACATGTGGAAAATGTAAAATAACTCCAAAAGGAAAACCATCAATCTAGCAGAGAAAACCTTGAGCTGCTTCATTTTGATTGTAAATTCTGGCTATGATGTTTCCAGTCCATATGCAATATGGAAGGATCACCCAAATACCTTACTAAATTTATGTATGTATTTGTGTAGCTTTTTCACATCTCTCTTCTACACTTTGTGATTGCTGAGAGAGATGCTAATAAATGCAATCAAATTAACTAGGTTAGTTCTTTGCTTCAAAACCAACTCTTAATAGTTAGCTAAAAGAATATTCTGTTTCTAATATTAAATCTAAACAGTCTTAATAGCAGATTAAGATGCAAATACAGGTTTCTTGTTCCCTGTTTCAGAGAAACTGTTCAAAGTCAAGCTTCGTGCAAACTTCTCTAAAGCTCATTTTATGATTTCTCAAAGCAGTAAAGGTTTTGCTTTAGCCAAATATTTTCTTCTTATGTGATTGTTTCTGCTTTGTAAAGGTATTTTGTTGCTTTTGATTATATTGCTGTATTCTAAATGTTACTTGTACAATGTTTGTTGAAAAACAAAATATTTGTGTTGACCTTTGCTAAGTTATAGTTGATGGTGAAGTACCATTTAGGCAATACAAATTTTGTATTGGACATAAGAGATTTTTATAGCAGATTTTATGCCTTAAATTGTTATTTGATGTAAGGTATAATGGCAAATGTCTTTTTTCTGTGGTGAAGGATCTTTTTCTTGTATTACTGCTGAATATTTGGACTACTTATTCAGCTTTAACTTCCATTTAAGTGGCACTTGGTTTTAGCAATATAATAGTTTCTGACCTAGACTACAGGATCATCAAGTCTGATGAGATTTTGCTGTCTTTGTGGGTTAAAATAGGAGTATTGTCGATTGTGCCTCAGTTGGAAAAATGGTACAGAATTGTGTATCAGAAGCCGCTCAGAGTCTGTGTTGCTTGCCTAATTTCACCATTTTGCCGTTTTAAAGGAGCAAATTCATGTGTCACCTAGGTAGAGAGCAATGCTTTAAATTAGAATTTAAAGAAACAGAACATTACCATGAGGGGGGAGTCTTTGAAAATTGTCTGACAATGTCTTTATTTACTGTCCAATTTGATCATTTGACCCATGGAGAGAGTTCTCTTAGGATTCTGGAAAGGATTTAGAAAGAAAAGTATTGCAATTGCACTCCCAAGTTTGTGAGTACTTGTGTAACTGGGCAACCTCTTCAGCAGCTTTTTCTGAGACTGATGAAGCTTCCTGTAAATATATATTTATCTGAGTGGTGTACAAATACTATTTTTCATACTGTGCAAGCTTGTGGGTGGAGAAACACCTAATTCCTAAAGAGTTTTTATGTTCTCCTTCAACATTAATCAGAGTTTCCAGACCAAATCAGAATAAGCCAAATTGGTGTGTGTGGCATTGTGGGGTTTAGGGAGTTTGATCTCATTTTAGGGAAAGGTTCTTTGAATCTGAAGTTATTCTCATTACCAGAGATAGACCTTAAATTAAGATTCAGTCATCACTCATCTTCTAAAGGAAAATGCTGTTGTGAATGGATCTGCAACGTTTCCATCCAGTGTCATGGACATAAAGCCAGTATTTCTTCATTAGGGTGGTAGGGTGATGATAAACTATTGTGAGTAGTTATATGTGTGACTAACTGATGTTCATTTTGTTTTGCAGTTTGAATTATTTTACAGTCAGCATTTTAGTGGAAGGAAGCTTACTTGGTTACATTATCTTTGTACAGGTAAAAATGAGTGCTTTGCTCAACTTATGATCTAACAGTTACTTGCTAAAAGTTCTTTTCAAATGACAAAAACATGGGGAACATTATTTTGCATATAAAGTCAATGGATATATTTTGTGTTATAAATTAATATTTAGTACTTAGAATTTCCAAAATCTATGTCCTGTAAACTTGTGATTTATTAAATCCAAGTAAAACTAGAGTTGTATGTTCTTAACTGCAGAAAAGCACTGCAGAACTGTTGAGTTAATAACAGTTTCCCTGGAATTGTTTCTGTAGTATAGGTGTTCCTTACATAAATACGAAATACTTCATTTAAGAATGCGTATTATACTATTTTACTCAGGTATGTGAGTATCTACATAAATACATACTTTTAAGTATCTAGTATTTATTATTATTATTATTAAGTATTTATTTTAGTAAATGCCAGTCAATCATGTTTTATTTTAAGTGCTTTCAGTCTCAGGCTTTAACAACTGAGCACTTCAACAGATCACATGGAGATGAAAATCATAACCCACAACAATGTAATATAATGAAAATCTAGTTCTGGTAGCAGAAGGCTGCTGTTAACTCACACTCAACTTCACACAGAAAATCTAAATCTGCTTTCAGGTAGATTTCTTCAGTGCTTTTTGCTTTTCATGGGAATTTAAAAAATGTAAGAATATGAAAAATTTTTGATGGACAAGTATTTTACTTTGTTTTTAAATATTCCCTTTAATCAGCTTCCTCATTAATCAATATTCTGAGATGCTGTATAAGGTGTTAATTGAAGTTTATGCATTGCAATGTGTTGAGGCCACTTGGAATTTCTTTGTTTTTATTACTATTATTATATTTGTTATTACTATATATTGCACTATTTGTCTAGTATTCATAGTTAATCAGGGCGATTGTTGTAGGCCACACTGTATATGTGTAAATTCACAGCATCAGTTGTCATTGTTCCATTTCAAGTGTTAAATACAGACTTGAATTGCATGTCTGGAAATGTATGAGGAGCTCTGGTAGTTAGGCTTCAGATGAGTTTTCGGCACCTTTCATCAGTTTAAAAAATACTACTTGTGTCATTACAGGTGAAGTAAAAATGAATTATTTGTGCAAACCTTATGTAGCCATGGTCACAACATACCAAATGGCAGTGTTGCTTGCCTTCAACAACAGTGAGACTGTCAGTTACAAGGAGCTTCAGGACAGTACACAAATGAATGAGAAGGAGCTGACAAAAACCATCAAATCTTTGCTTGATGTCAAAATGATCAACCATGACTCAGACAAGGTATGCCATAATGATATAAAAAAGTTTCATGTTTTCAGTCTTGTCATTCTGATATTTGTTGAGGACGTTTTTAAATTATCCATTGTTTACTTTTATTTTTCTAAGCTTTATTTTTGACCCTTGTAAAAAATTGTAAATCTCTACTTATAAGGAAAGAGACAGGAGGAAGTAGAGTGCCTGTCCTATAGGCTTTCTGTGCCTATAGCAACATGAAAAGGTAAAAATGCAGGGACTCTTTATTGTTTCTGTTGCCTTGCTTCCAAAGTTGTACTGAATCATGGGAAGGAGCAAAGTTAAACCAGAGTTCTACAGTGATCCTAAAAAAATATTTATGGGATTAAGAGACTGAAAGAAAGAGCAACCATGTTCTTCCTTGCTGACAGATTACAGGAGCAAGAAGGAGAGCAAGGAGGACTTCTTTGAGAGGATTTTTGCTGCAATTTGCCAGACTTGTCATTCCATGAGTTTCTTGGAATTCCAGTAATATCTGAGCTTTGTTTTTCATTAAGGCAGTGGTTGATACTTCTTTTTCCTACTCTCTCATCCTTCTGTATAGCCTTTGTGAAATCGTTTTTCCAGTACAGCAAAGGGCACAGACTTTACTCAGTTAAGTAAGAAATACTGCAGAAGAGCCCGTGCATCCCATACAGACACAGAATGTGCTTCCAGCTCACCGAGGAAGCCCACTATGCAGACAGTATCAGACAGAAGAAACTGAGATAAGCTGTTCAATTTGCTTACAAGAAGAAATCCAAAGCTGCTCTGACAGCAGCTTTTGTTTTTAACCAGGGAAATTTTAGAAAATGGAAAGTGAGATCACAAGGAAGATCTAGTGCTTGGCTGAAGCATAGGACATGCTTCCAATATCTAGAAAAGAGCTCAGGCTGGAACAATTGCTGGGAAGATGTCTGTTTTATCTGGGTCAGATAAAACACTGGGAGCTATTACAGGAAACAGTGAGACCTTTAATAATCTTAGAACATTGCCTGTTATTTAAAGGATTTACATTTATGTCCATTGTATAAGGTTCACCCAGTTTCTTAAAGCTTATGTCATAGAAGAAGGAATAATACATCTTTCCACCCCTTTTACGTTTTAATGTTTACCACTGCATTTTCCAGTTCTATACCTTCCAGACTACTGTATTCAAGAAATATTACTATTTCTGTTTTCTTTGCACTCCATCCAGCAATGTGATAGCAGATCTGTAGACAGTCTATCAGCTTACTTATTAAATAAACAAGAGAGCTTTAGTGGTTTAAGCAGTGGAATTCAATACATAAACTTCTCTTTACCTGTATCTGAGCCAAATAGAAAAGTACAGTGTAGTAAATGTTGTAGTTTGCTTTTGCTTGTTTGTTCATTTTTTGAACGAGTGTGGGGGAAAGAGCATGAGAAGCTTCATTTCAAAATCTTGGTTCATTAGAATCATACTTTTTAGGTTCATGCTCAGTACACAATTTATTTTGGTTTATGTTCAACCATGTCAGCAGAATAATGCAAAAAGTTAATGCTAGCCTATTTTCTGTTAGCTTATTATTTTCAGAGCTCTTGGTCTTTCCCTTTTCATGTTGTATTTTCTATACTATGCCTGGTATCCTGGTTTTTATATCTATTGTAACAAAGACTATTTGTTGCAAGATATAAAATTGGAATTAATATTGGTTTGAGTGCATATTTAGATAAATATTTTCTGTTTTTACGAAAATGCTTGTGTTTTAGACAGTTTGGCAAGATTCCAATGTCTCAGAATCCCAGTAACTTTATTCTGCTGGAAATTGGTAATACTTGTACAGACTCTTGCCTGGAAACTGCAGAGATCTGTCCAGTCATGCTGTGTTGAATGTAAAGGTGTTTTTACTGTAGGGAAAAAATTGAAATGAATAATTTTATACACACACACACATATATATGTATGTATATATATACACACATATATATGTGGAAAATAATTGAGATTCTGACAGGAAAGAATTCAAAATCTGCAGATAGATGTGCATTGTAGAAGTTGCAGTCTGTCAGCTATTTCTGCTATAACATAACAAAATGTTTAGATGCTTTTCCTTAAATTTTGGAAGACAACATGTGTAAAAATTATGAAAGCAGCAGCTCCCCTTTGAGGTCCTGTCATAGATAAATGCAAATCCTACTTTCTTTGCAGGGAGAAAATGACTTTAAATGTAGAGTGTTTGCAACTAAGATACGGTATCAAAGTATTAAAAGAGAAATTGCTTGCTAACAAAATTCTTGTATGGCAGAGTTCTTCAGTAGTGTTTTCTGAAATAGATTTGCTTCCTAGGTCAGTTAAACTAGCTTTAAAAACTGACCCAGTTCAAGTGGCATTTTAGAATTTCCACCTACAAATCTGAATTTTTTTCTGTGTATGCAAGACTTTTCAAAGTAAATGTGACTTTTCAGAGTAAATTCTTACTATTTTCTGGTTCCATTCCTGATTTTTAAAAACTATTCTCTATTTCAGGAAGATATAGAGACAGAGTCTACGTTTTCATTAAATATGAACTTCAGCAGTAAACGAACAAAGTTTAAAATTACCACATCAATGCAGAAAGACACGCCACAGGCAAGTATTCTTTGGTGTTTTTAGCCTGAATAGCTTAGAAAGCTTATTTTTCTAAAATGGAATTTACTGTGTTAGTTTGGTGTAAGCAGATATCAGATTCCATAAGATTTATAAGGTTTAAAGCTTAAGCAATGCAATTTTTTGTGCTTAAAATATAGGCAAGGGAAGATGAAATAGGGAACAAGAAGTAGAAGAAAAAGAGAAACAAAATGGTAATACCAAATGGTACTGATGTTTAGTCTATGTTGTGAGACTTTTTTGTTGCTGGTGTTTATAAAAGCAACTTACTGCAAGAACAGCAGAACCAATCAACTATTTTCCTGTGGTTTTGTGTCCTTTGGCAACTAAAATCAAGGTGTTGTTAATCCATGTTCTCAGTGTATCTCCTAAGACACAGGATTTTGTACAAGATAGGTATGTGCTCCAAATGCAATACAGTATAGTCAATTCTGCTTGCTTTTCTCCCTAGCAAAACTGTTGGTTTAGATGCCTCTCTCCTGCCTTCCGACTGACTTTTGTGAAACCTGATAGCCTTGATTTATGGACATACTTTTACTGGAATTAAACTACACCTGCATTTTTGTATTGGTTCACCACTTTTAGTAAAGTAAAAAGTAGAGATTCAATATACTTTCATGTAGTCTTTATTGGTCTTATTGTATTTTGAGCATTACTGTTCTTCCTGTATGGCAGGAGATGGAGCAGACCCGAAGCGCTGTAGATGAAGACAGGAAAATGTATCTTCAAGCTGCTATAGTCCGTATCATGAAGGCACGTAAAGTGCTGCGACATAATGCTCTTATTCAGGAGGTAAGAGAAAGTCCTTGAGCTTGATTTCATTAAAGTCTTCAGGATAGTAGGGTAGAACATCTGTGGAAACCCAGGGCACTGGGAATATTTCTCTGTCTGCTTTGGGGTGTCCTGACCCCCAGGGGAGCACTGACTTTGACCCTCATTCATGGAGAAAACTTCTAAAGCCTCAAGGTAAACTAGAAACCACAAAAGTGTGAAATAGATTGTAGAGATTGTAGATAGTAGTATAGTATGTCAAATGGGTGAGAAATTTAGGTTTTAGGATTTTTAGTATGTTATAGATGGGTTCAAGATGGAGGATATAGGGTGTTGTCTCGAGTTCCTTTCTTCTTTCTTCTTCTTCCTCTTTCTTCTTAGGTTTAGGTGGTGTCTTGTGATTGGGTAGAAAAATCTGCATTGCGGGTCTTTAGGGGTCAGTTATTGGGTTAGAAAGGAAAATAATTTAGGCATCACTTCTTAATTGGGTAGCTTAGTTTTTGATTAGACTTGAAAGGCCTTGTAACAAGAGGTTGTTAGCCATTTTTGTGCTGTTTTTCCTGCACTCAGAGTCTGGTGCAGACAGCGTGCTGAAGTTTTGATAACAATAAACAGAAGCTGAAGACTGAAAACGTCCAATGCATCTCTCGTTCCTGACACAGAACTGCTCCAGGAAGGTCTCCCCTGCCAGGGGAGCCCCAAGGGAGTTGCCCAACTTGGAGCCCACAAACTCACAAACATCAGACTACAAAACTCCACCATGTGGAAAACAGTACTCCAGCGAAATTAGTGAGAATTTCCCTGGAGTCTGTTTTGAACTGCAGTACTGGAGCACTGGCTGGGATCCCTCAATCTCATAAATGTGTCTTAGCACCAAAGCATTAAGTTCTTGCTCTTTCCTGTTAGCTGGTTCTATGCCAAGAGATGTTGTATCTTATAAAAATCATTGCCAGAGCTATGGGTTCAGTTGAAAACCTGAATAGGGATATCCTAGTACACAATTTCCACAGAAGCACTTAGCCAATTCTGTGCTGTAATCATTATTTTATTATAACTCATGGTTTAAATTTTAAAAGTTGTCTGAGCATGGAGACATGCACTTTTTAATCTCCCTTTTCCACAAAGCAGTACAGTTCTCTAGATTTTTTAGGTTCCAGATTAATGACCTGTGAACTGTCACAGGCTGGCTTGGAAGGAAGTGCTATTTCTTTAGTTTTTCTCCCACTTTCCCATCTGCTGGTTGCCTGCCTAATTGTATTTCCCATTCCAGCCTAACATTTGCTCCTTCCAACCAGTTGCCAGTTTTACTTTTCTCAACGTTCCAAAGCTCGCTCTTCAGTTCAATTCATTCTTGCATCTCTGAGTCTTGCTGGATGGCCTCAGGGAAGACTGGTGGGAGGGGGAATTGAGATTCCTGTTTTATTCAGCCATTTTGAGCGTAGACAGACATTGAGTAATTTGTGGTGATGGAGGAAACAGTTTACCACACCCACTCCTTAATTTTTATTTCTTAAAAATAACTGAGCAGCAACAGGGAGTTTGTAAGCAGAAGATGCAGTGTGAGACCTCTTAAAGGTTTTGGGTATTGAAGAAGTGTTAATACACAGATAGTCTGAAAGCAAGCTTAATTTGAGAAATCAGATTTTGAATATCGAAAAGATGAGGCAGCATAGGTCCTGGTTTTTTTCAGAATCTTTGTTTTTTTGGTGTCCCATTATTTGAATAATCCATGCAATTATTATGAAATCATGTAAGAATTTGCAATTAAAACTAGAAAATTATAGGCAAGGCCTTTTGTGTTTGAGAATACTTTCTTCTGCCCACTGTTAAATTATTAGAAAAATTTATTGAAATGTATTTTGCCTGACACCAGTTTATAAGAATGAAATAGATTGCAAATTTTTATGTTTTGGAAACAAATCCTTTCTGGTTGCTTCTTCCTTTGTGTAATGGAAGGGCCACTTATATGCCCCTGCTGTGTTTTACTCTTGCAGGGCTCTTGCAGAGTAGTAACATTAGGACCTTTTTCTTCAGCTTTGCAAAAAATGGTGGATATTTTCATGATTACTCAGTTAAAAACTAAGTAGAGAGTGTAGTTCTGATATTGTTACTAATTCTGGTGCTATTGTTATTTTTATGATGCTGTTTATATTCTTATATATAATGTATCAATTAAAATGTGCTGTTTGACTTCTTGAGTAAGAAGGAATATTTCTGAAAGGAGTCTCTTTACTATGAATAGTTAATATTTTCTCACCTTTTTAGTATTTTTTCTTAGCTATAAGGGCAGGATTATATTGTTAGAGAAATACACATTTGAGAGACTCCTAACCCTAATGTAGTTAGCTCTGATTCTAACACTACAGCACCACACATTTCATTTAGATTAAGGTGTCCAAGAAAATACTCCAGGCCCTTGGTAGACCTGTTTATGTCAGCATGTGGTCTTTGTGGAATTGTTAATTGTGTTAGATATGCCCTGATAGTTTCAATTCTAGCTCAGTGTTGCAGTCCCCTGCAGGGCAAGGTAGCTTTTCCTATAAAAGAGTAAGACTGGAAGAATAGCGGAGGGGAGACATCAGAGCAGTCATTCCCAGAAAATTTTTATTCTGGCCATCAGATATTTCTGTCTATCCTTCTTACTTGTACTATCTTTGATTTTAAAAAGCAACAACAACAAGAAAACTCATACCAATACAAAATTCTCTCTTTTGTTTTCTCTGTCTTAAGTAAATACATGAAGTGTGGTGATGACAATCAGTTTCAGTGGAGGGCTAAGTTGGGTGAAATCTGAGCAGACCTATCAGCTTGTTAGCACCCAGTTTCTCCTCACTTGTGCTGCTGTGGAACATACCAGACCCATGGCTGTTAGCCCAGCAAAACTCACTCTTTTGAGGTTTTTGTTTGCTTTGCTGGGTGAGTTCCACCTGGAGAGTTCTGTTGGCTCACAGAGGGCCCCAGCAAACTCTGGAGCTGGGACAAAGCCAGCCATGAGAAGTTGTAAAGAAAACTGAAAATTCAGTTGAAATAAAAATAATTTTCTTTACAGAACAAATAAGAAACTACAGGCGAAATATATTGTGACACTTTAGTAGTATCTTTTGTTTGAATAATTTTCCTACTTACAGATTTGTACATGCTGTTGATGCACACAGTTTCTTCCCCTTCTTTACAAGAGAATGGGCAAAACTGAGAACTTCTAAGAGACATCTAAAGTTTTGCCTGGAGTGGCAATTTCTTCCACAATACAAATATAAATTTGTTTTTACAATAAATAGCTCCTTACTGCATGTATTTAAAAGTTCCAGCATAGCCAGATGGAACTCACTAAATTGTAGGTCTGTCTTCAGTGACTAAAGAAGGAGAAGTTCATCCTGATTTTCTCCAATTGTATAGAAAAGGAGGTTAGTGATAGGGGAACTCTGCTGTGATAGCAGTGAAGAAATGTGTTAATATTAGATTAATTTTTAACATGGATATTTGTCTTCATTTGTACTGTGACAAATGAAACAAGTGAGAGGAATGAGGAGTTCTGGGGAACATGTGGCCAAAGTAACCAGTCAGTTTCAGTGTCCTGACACTTATACATAGAGATACTTTCTTGTTTGTTATAAATTAACTATTCCAGGGTTATTTAATCCCATCTTTAGAAGAAAAATATACTGAATTTGCCTTAAGGCCTTTAGCAAATAGTTAGATGACATTTGTAACTGTGAAAAATAAAAATAACACAAAAACTGTGTCTTTCTTTTGCAGGTAATTAGCCAATCAAGAGCTAGGTTTAACCCAAGTATCAGCATGATTAAGAAGTGTATTGAAGTCCTGATAGACAAACAGTACATAGAGCGAAGCCAGGCCTCTGCAGACGAATACAGTTATGTAGCATGATGTTGCTATCCTGCAGGTATGATTGTAAGGAGATCATTGCTGTCACTGTTTGGTGTGTTCCTGTGGGAAGAGGCAGGCCTGTGCCTCCATAATTGGTCACTTGGCAGCCCCTGTTTTTCTGCTGTTTACAACATCACCAGTGCCATGTCATGAGCGTCAATGAAAATGCCTATAGATATTTCAAGCTCATGTCATTATGACATTTCTTAAAACTTTACTAAAAGAATGAGTGAAGTATTGCTGAAATGTGGAGAATTGGTTGGGTACCATGCTTTTTTTTTTTCCCCCCTCCCCTTTCACGTTTGCAGTTGATGTTTTTTAATGTATCTTAAGACAAAGTAAAAAAAAAAAATCACACAAAAAACCTAAATATTGTAATATGACAGATAACCTAATAATTGTATCTACATTAAAATGTAAAAAAAAATGACGAACATGATACTGCTGCTTGTCAAATAAAAAAATAAAGTTATATAATGTGTCTCGAATGATTGTAGAGCTGGATATAGTATTAATGTCTGTAAATATTATTCAGGCCTGAAGAGTAGAAATAATGTTACGTGTTTGGGTTTTGGATAACCTCAGAAGTAGGTCTGACATAACAACAAATTTATATAAAACTGAATACCAGGTATGTCATGTTTGATGTGATTATAAAAAATATTTATGGTTAAGTGCACATCTTGTTTTCTTGAGATTAGGCTAATTTACATTCTCAGTGCCTGAAGGCCTCTGCTGTGTCTGTTAATCCTACACTGTAGGAATATGATACAAGAGAAAATAAACTGATGTTTGAGGGGATTTAAATGGTGTAGTTCACAAACACTTAGGAATAGTTATGAACATCAAAGATAGAGTTCAGTGGCTTGTGAAACCACCTTCTTAATGGGAAAGCATATAGCAGCAGGCTGGTAACTGAAAAATGTTTTTTCTCTAATGTATTGGGTAGAAACAGTACATGGATGGGTGTCTATGTTTGTTTCCACATAAACTCATACTGCTTGTTTCTTGTTTTCCCTCCTGACTCCTATGGTTGTTTTCATCATGTTTTGTTTTCCTCTGCCCCAATTAGATTTCCAGCTGTTAGGGTGAGACAAGAAATCCACAGGCTATTTCATGTTCTGTGTTGTTCATCAGGGTTGGCATGGTGACTGTTCACTCTTAAACAAGCAAACTATAATTTTAAAAGGTACCAACTCTACCACTGGAAGTGAATGGAATTTAAGAGCATTGAGAGTTTGAACACACTGAATGCCTGCTGCACAAGAGTTTCCTCATGGCTATGCCTGCAATTATGATTGACAGGATAAATATTAAGTTTAAATGTTCTATTTTTGCCAGATTTATTTACGTGCATATAAAAATACATATGTAGATATATACTATTTGCAGTATTTTTTTAGATTCTGTAGTATCTACTACTAAAAATCCACACATCAAGAACTAATTTTAAAGAAAAGCAAACCTTTGGAGGGAGCTTTTTACTCTTTTTCTTTTTTCTAGTTCTTCTTTTTATTCTTTTTTTTTCCTTTTCTAGTTCTTCACTGTATGAAAGGCTTCTCTCCAACTCTCAGATTGTTGCTGTCTCTTATTTCTTAAATGGTATTATGTTCATATACTATCTAGAGGGTATAGGAAACTTTCTATGGTTAACTAGGAAATGCATCCTAGGAAGTGGTGCTATGTTTTTCTGATGTGGATTTTGCTAAGGATGAATAAAGGGCAATAAACAATAAAGTGCAATAAACATTCCTTCCATATTTTTGGTGTTTTATCACACTATGCTAAGATCTAAATTTTTTATGTGGATTTATGTCTTCAAGAAGTGAAATTTTTTAACTAATTGTAATATGGTGCTGTAGATAATTTTCTAAAGTGTTAGAGTTGTCTCTGTGTGGTGGGAGACAGCACAGGTGCTTATGCTGTCACCAGCCGTAGTAAACAGGAGGCACGTCAGCATAGATTTTGACTGGAAT
Source organism: Vidua macroura (assembly GCF_024509145.1). Classification (NCBI taxonomy): domain Eukaryota; kingdom Metazoa; phylum Chordata; class Aves; order Passeriformes; family Viduidae; genus Vidua; species Vidua macroura. Next base: position 13,425,603 of record NC_071571.1, read on the forward strand.
GACTTCTAATCTATTTCAGTGTGGAGCATTTCTGTGCTTTATAAAAAAATAATTAATTACATCTACGGACAAAACCTAGGGGCAATATTCTATTAGATAACACCAAAAAAAAAAAAAAAAAAAAAAAAGTTCCTGAATGCTGAATTAGCATCCTTTCTCCAGAAAACAAACTAACACTGACATCGAAGTTTCTGTATTTGAGTCAACATATTTTAAACTTGTTCATAAAAGGGTTAATAAAAGCTTTATTTAAATATAGATTCCAGTAACAAAATTTTAAGGCTGAGTTTGAAGAAGGCTTGACCAAATTTATTTTCAGACTCATTTCATAGGCAACACAAGAACTTCACTGCTCTAGCCCAAACGTGCAAGGTTTTAACATTACCTTATCTCTCAATTTTTGCATACCTAAACCATCATTTTGGGTTTTAGGTAAGCATGCCACTGAGTTGAGACATGTTTAGTGAGTTAAAAACATTCATCTATTTCAGTGCAGTTGGCATCCCCAGATAATGTCTTTCATAATTACACACAAACTTAGTCTTTTCAGTGCCTCTTAGGAAATGTTATTATAGCTGGTAAACATTTTGAATTTTACTTTATAAATCACACCTTCCCCCTCAGGAAAAAGGTAAATTCAGACCCTGTAGCTGGGTTATGTCACTGAAATCATTGCTGGCACACAGGGATGCAGTTTAGAGTGTGGAGCTTCGGAGTGGCAACCAACACCTTTGGCAAGTGCAGGTTCAAAATATAAAGTGCTAATGGGTATTAACAGGGCGGCAAATTGTAAGAAAGGGAAAAGAGCCAAAAATGTCATACAGTTTTATTTTTTTACTAGAAGAAACTGGTATAACTGTACTGCTTTTTTTTGTTTGTTTGTTATATGCCTATTGACACGTATGACCTGCTGGTGTATAGGAAGCCATACAGCTGAGTGGAAACATAATGGTTTCATACATCCCATACATGCCTAATATCAAATCCATTTTACCTCTGGTATTGAGTACTACTGATCATTCTTACACTAACTGAAAAGGTGTTTCTTGTCTAGTTCTAGGAAAGAAAAGTGTACCTGGATTTTTGTGTGTTTATACACACAAGGCAGCCAGAGCTAAGAAAGATATTTCATCACCATAACATGAACTGTTTGCAAAGCAGCAAGTATCATTACTTTCAATGAATACATCATCTTTCCAAATAAACAGAGTACAGAAATTGGTCAGTGGAGAAATAAATTTTATGAACTGATATCTTTCAGTTATGCTTAGAAAGACATTTCTTATCCTTAAAAAAAGGTAATTTTAAAAATAACTACTGCAACATAGTATTGATATTGAGCAAATTCTAATAATAAATATAAATTATTTGTACCCTAGGACAGATATTTTAGGACTGTCCATGATTTACAAATATGGTAAGTACTTAGAGTTAACTAATCTAAGCTATCACGATGTATGAAAACATATTCTCCAGAAACAATTGTTATTACAGTGATTATTTTCTCTTACTACAAATCTGGATTTGTCTTTACTTGTTTATACTAAGTTGTACTGTGCTTCTGAGCTGGTAAGAAAATGCCATTTTTCAATTTTGTCAGGGAAAAGAAGAGGAAGGGTCAAAAAAGTGTTTGAGTATAATAAGTTTAAAACCGTGCAAGACTTTGATAAACACATGTGTGTGGTTTTAAAGAGGAGGGTGTGAGAAATAGATTTGTAAAGGATTCTTAAAACCTGACTGAAAACTCACACAGTCTTGTATATCTGTATGTAAACTCTGACATAAGGTGTGCTGACTTAGAAAGGCTATGGAATAGAAATGACATTGTTAAGAGAGACATTGAACTAGAAACAAGTTTCAAACGATGGCTTTGCAAAAAGACCAGATATTTTGGGGAATTAGAACAGTGAAAGATGCATTGTAGCAGGACGGCATGAGGTAAAATAATAGGTGATCGGTGTTAGAAGTATTAGCAGCATTGTGTGGCAAAAGCTAACAGGCTGAGAAACATTTATAAGGTATTGTAACCAGGAAATAAGTTGTCTTCTAATAGAACGGCATCGAGTTTTACATCTCTTATGTCTTACTCTTCTATGAGACTGAAGACAGAATAAAATCTTTCAAAACGCCTCTCAATTGCCCCATCTCTTCAGAACTAGGATTTTCCAACAAGGGGAGTGAATAAATATGATGGTAAAAGTAACAAAACATATCCATATACATATAGATGCTTGGATGTGCATTTGTTCTTACCTCCATTCTGTGGAGTTTACAATTGCATCAATAAGGAAGAACATAATAGGCAGCAAAGGCAAAGAGGTAGATAAGAGGCTGGCTGGTTGGCATCTGGCAGTCGTGTTGGTGCTGCTCCCACCAGCTGTCCCAGGAGTACAGCACAAGACATCAAAGCTCCCTTAGTCTCCCCAGTAAGCCCAGCCTTGTAAATGCATCTGGGGAGTGAAGGACTAAGCCTCAGTAGTACAGAGCAAGCCTAAAGGTATTGTTGGTCACTTCTAAAACAGTTCTAGTAATTTAGGGAAATACTTCCACCATTCATGTCTACACTCTTTAGAATCCCTGTGACTGAAAGCTGAGTGGTGATTTAAGCAAAACTGAAATACTCACTTATTTGGTTGTTTTGGCTGGAGTAACAAGCAGCTGGCATTAACACCATCATAAGTTCTTCCTCCTCAGCTGGGTGCAGTGCTGGGTGCATGCATTACTAGTTTGTTACAGTACAGGTACAAAGTACACTTGAACCACTGGCAAACTTGGTGTATGTGAACCCTTTTCTAGATCTTCTGGACTAGCTGGAAACCTCTGATATTTTAAAGAGAAGGGCTATACTAGCTTTGTGTGTCCTTTCTTCCATTCTTCCACTGAGGTAAATAAAATCACACACTGGTGTTCTGTAAAATTTGCTCTCCAAATCTTTGATGCAGTTGTATACCATGAACAGAAAATTATGTATTTTAGGACTAAATTATGTATTTTAGGACTAAATGTAATTATGTAATGTAGGACAAAATACTTGCCAATGTCCATATAGCCAAGGCATCAGTTCTTTCAGTCTGACTCTTATCCAACCAAACATTTGATATATTGGTGTTTACAGGACCAATGGATACATAAGGAGATTGTTTGGCATGTTTTCATGTGAAAGAGGCCTTGTTCTTAACATAATCACTGAATGGCAAACACTGTAATTATCACCTTTTGGTGGAAGCTGGTGGCTCTGATGTGTGTCAGACTGGCTTTTTCCAGCAGCTGAGAACAGTAGCACTGTTGCTGTCAACAGTTAGTAAAGACAAGTGATTTGAGGGCAGTCTTAAAACTTGGCAGATTGCTGTTGCCTGTCTTTTAATGTTGATTATATAATTTATAGCCTACTAGGTATATATGATTAAAAGTGCAGTACTCCTCTGGTAGTATTTCACATTACATTGAACAGTTTCAGTTGAGTTTCATAAGATGTACTTGGTCTGTTAAGAACTCTACTCATGGGTCCATTTTCATTTCTTCTTGCCAGTCACCAGGTTAATAGAATTTGTGATCATCAAAACCTGAGTTTGAGAGAATAAAAAAAAAGTCTGAAACTTGTGATACTATGTACTAATTTGTATATTTGAAGCCACTTCAGGATGTTTTATGATATTTGTTTTAAGAAATGCCAGGCATTTGACTCCTTCAGAGTGGTGAGATACATGGAGTGAGGTGCTGCCTGGAGCTGATAAAGAGGAGGCTGTCAGTGGCAGGGTATGAACAATCCTCTGATCCTTATGCTTTGAAAGTTGATGTAGTGCACAGAATCCAGCACATCACATGCTCTCTTCAGGGTTTGTTCTCTTTTAAAGAGAGGCACAAGTGGTGATGCTAGTGGGCATTCAAGAAACATGAGACTTGGCCTTTTTGAGTCTGTTCTCATTCTTTCCTTGACCAGCAGAGTGCCCAGTCTTAACCAATAAGGCAAGCAAGACTTGTCATCTCTCTTGCATGTGTACAAAATTAAACTGGGCTTGAAGGTAAATCAAAAAGGGTGAGCTCTTACCTGCTTCCCATGGCTTTTTCTGTGTTTTTCATTGTAATATTCGAGGAACTAGAAAACAATAATTTAGACAAGGGACTTGTAATTTAGTCATTAATATATTCCTGTGGGAGCTGGGGCTGGGGGTGTGGGTTCCCATCAGTGGGTTGGTAACTGAAGAACCATCTGCTTCTCGGTGCAGTAGGAAAGTAGCAGTGGCCGGAATTCTGTATGCAATCTTCATCCTCTGTGCTGGTTGATGTTCATAATAGACTTAAGTGATAGCTAGTAATCTAGATAGTAGTAATGAATATTTGAACATTTAAGTTTAGAGGTCATCTCACCATCTGGTGACTCAAAAGACTTGGAAATTGGGCTTTCAAAATGACATTTATGAGTTTGCCTGTATGTTCTGCCTGACTGCCATCTGAAGCCATGAAAAGGAGTCATGTGAACCTCATCTGTAGCCTTGTCTCAGAGGTTCCAAGTGAAATTCTCCCTTCCCCCAAGTGGGTGTCTGCTGGCACATGTTTTAGTGTGCTGGTAATGGTGTATCTAAGCCTTACTGTAGCCACAAATTGAAGAGAATAGATGTACACCCAGAAAACATTCCCTGATTAAAATCTGAGTCATGTCTATGAATCAGAGATGTGTCCGTTGCAGCTGATGAAAGAGATTTGGGAAGATATAGCATTCTTCTTGGGAACAGCAGATGTCTGATTTTGGGCTAAGGAAACCATCCATCTGCATGAAAATAGGCTCTAGCATTAAAAGACCTCTATCCGTGGAGAAGACCCCACAAATTAATACCTGTCATCCATCCTGGAAGAGTTCAAGGATAGACTGGATGGGGCTCTGAGCAGCCTGGTGTAGTGGAAGGTGTCCCTGCCCATGGCAGTGGGACTGGAACTAGGTGATCTTTAAGGTCATTTTCAAACAAAACCATTCTAATATTGTTGAATTATGTAATTGAGAAACTCCACTAGCTGCTCCTCAACCCTCTTTCCTCAAGGTAGTAGCCTTGCCTGTTTTGGATGCTCTCTCTCTTTCAGAGCACTGATCATTCAGTTTTTTTAAATGTGTCTTTTAAAGGACATGTGTAGGTTGGCAGATAAGATGGGAAAGAAACGGAGCTTGTGCCAGTGAGCACACCTGGTATTACCGTGGTGGGGGGGGACGGGTGGGGACATGCTCCAGCCCCGAGCGACAGCCTGGCAGTTGGGGCAGCAGAGTGTGGAGCTTTGCATGTGGACTGGCAGACCCTCTTTATTCTTTCCCACACCCAGGCACATCCTTTGAAATACAGACTTGACAGGCAGAGCTGGAATATCTGCTCCTTCCCTTCCTGGTACAGTTCCCGTGCGCGTAAGGGCCGCGTGTCGGGACAAGCCTGGCTTTGCCAGCAGAGCCCATGGAGAGCGGGAGCACCGTCACCCTTTGGGCAGCGGGGGAAGGTGCAGGGCTGGCTGGGACGCGGCCCTGGGGATTTGCAGGTGGCAAAGGAGGCTGTGGTCTGCATGGACTTAATTTTAATATAGGGACAAAGATCAGAAACTCTGTGCATAAAAACGCCAGGAAGCATGGGATAAACTTCTTAATCATGTATTAACTGAGGTGGCTCAGGAAACTGTAGGTTATGTGGGTCATTTGCAATGACAAAGATGAAAATATGACAGGTAAAATAGCTGGTTTATGCTCGGATTTGCCTTTGACTTTTTTACCTTTTTTTTTTGGTTGTTGGTTAATAAATCCTTTTGTAAAATAAAATACAGGCTTTTGAAAAGATCTTCAAGAAGTTTGTTTTGAAAGAGGTTTTTGTGGAATTTTTAATCCAGATTTCCTGTCAATGTGCACTCTGGGCTTTGCATCCTTCAGAATTCCCTTCTGCACTGTCTGAAATGGCCATTGTGCTGTTGCACCTCTGCAGCAGTGGCTGCCTGAGCTCCAGACATGGGAAAGTTGTTTCTCTTTGCAGGGGCTGTTCTTGCTGCATCCACCTCCTCACTGTCACCAGCTCCTTTTGTGCCATACCTTCTAGACCCTAGTGCCGACATAGTACATTTTGTACATGACAATTGTACATAGAACATTTTGTATGTGACACTTGTACATAGCACCTTAGCACTTCTTTAAAATCTGTGCCTATAAAGGTATGTCACAAGTTTCTACTTCTCTGTTTGCTTCTGTAGCAAGTGGTTTGACCTTCCTTAGAATGTGGTTTTATTACTGTCGTTTACGTGTGCCCTTCGATACTTAAACCAGGTTTTCTTCAGGAGTTTGCGATAGTTGTGTCAGGTTTTTTAATTATGAAACTAAAAATCCCATTAAACCCTGTCCATACAGACTAAAGGTTCAACACCACTCCTACAGAGCACTGAAAACCAGCATTTAGTGCTTCATGTGCTAGAGTAGTATTTTGAATTAACTTTTTGTTGTTCTTAGAAATCCTTTGTGGGATATATTGTTCATTTGTGAGTGTATAAATTGCTTTTGAAAACTTCCACTTAGCTATGTGCTACTTAAAGTATGGACAACATAAATGCAAATTCCTTTTCAAACTATCACCTGCGGTAATGGAGGAGGCAACTGTGACAGAGCATCTCTGTATTCAGACTCTGCTGGAGGCTACAAAGGCTTTCAGAAATTTTAGAGCAGTTGCATTTGGTGACAACTGCTCTAAAATCAATATTTCTAGCTTATGTTACAGCATGGAGGGGAAATACCCTTCCACTGTTCTTGTTTTGCACAATGAGACTGTTCTTTACTCAACAGGGATGTTGGTCGATTGCGAAAATTTGGGGAAGGTGACAGAAAGCTATCAAATCTGCTTTTAGCAGTTCTCATCTCCCCTGGAGCCACTACTGCAATGTGATTCCCCTGCTGGCTCCGAGCAGCAGAATTCATTGTGGCTGTGGGAAACGTGGGTGCTTTCCTCGAAGTGTTACAGCAGAATCTCTACTGGTTTAAGGACTTTCCAGCCCTAGTGACCAGTGTGGGGACCAGTGTGGCCATGCATTCTGCTGAAAAGGTCGAATATTGGGAAGACAGATATGCAGAAATGGAATTGTATTGCTTCTCCCTGGTCCGATTGAGGCGTTCGGGGTGCCCGAGCCTGTTCGTGGAGCTGCAGCCTCCTGCCAGCAGAGGTAGCTGCGGCGGCTGAACTGGGCACAGGGAGCCTCGCTCGCTCCTGCGGCTCTTCCTAGCTGTGTTCCAGGAGAGGAAACGCTCTCCGTTATGGACCCAGAATTTAGCAGCTGCTGCAGCAAGGTGAGCTGTCCGGGACCCAGCAGGGAGATCTTGGAGGGCTCAGGACACGAACAGAGTGAAACTTGTGCACACACCTTTGGAAGCTGGAAAGACAAACTCTTACTGCTGCCATGCTCTTAAGATTTTGGGTAATGGGGTTCGTATTGGACTGTCCTGTGCAGAGCCAGGAACTGGACTTCAATGATCCTTGTGGGGCCCTTCCAGCTCAGGATATTCTGTGATTTCAATGTTCCTAATGAATATTAGAACTCACTGTCATGCATTTCTGCTGAGACAGCTGCAACCTTTTAGCAAATTTGGGTGGGGAGGGGGAAAGGGAAGGTGCTTTGCACCTCCATCAAGTGCCTTCTCCATGCAAGACAACACATACTGCAGAAAAATGTACTTTGCTTTTCCACTGGAATCCTGGGTAGATGTAACCATTTGTTGTTGTAGGAAGAGGAGGCTGAGGGAGTACTGCAGCTTTTGAAAGGTGTTGGTCATCCTCTTGCCAAGACCAGAGAGAGAAGGGCTAAGAAACAAGATAGGTGTGAAACTGTTCACAGACAAATCAGTTAGAGTAGAAGGACCCTAGAAAAGTGGGGAAAGACACAGTTTTTGGGGTTTAAATGTGTATGGAATGGAGGAATAGGCAGATGCAGAGATAACAGTGCAGGAATATGTTGTGTGTTTGATGTGTGGTGCATAATTTTGTCTCAGGAGAAATCCCTAACCTACAATTCACCAGCTGGGTAGTTTTTATGCACAACTAGTAACCAATTAGAAGCTTCATGTCTTCATGCTCCATAATTTACTCCTTTCTTAATATCCTAATTCCTTATGTTCCTGTTAGTTGCTTCCTCAACCCCAAACCTTCTTTCTTTGAGTTTGTGTGGATTATCTAATGGTGTGAGTTTCTGAAGCCTTATTGAAAATAAAGGGCTCCTCATCTGAGGATGTCACATGAGAGTTAAATGGGGGATTTAAACTTGGCTTAAGGAAGAAGCTGGAAATAGTGAAAGCAATGAGAGTTAGAGGTGCAGATACCAAACTTTCTTTCCCAACCTTTTGAAATGGCTTAGCAATGCTGTTATGTGAGTTCCAAGTGAGCAGGAGAGAATGGGAGAAGCCCTGAAGCAGAGAAATGGATTGGGAATGGAGCCAGAAATCTATACTTGTCTTACCATTTGAAACAGGCTGTAGCTAATTGGGGAAGGGGGAGGTGTGACAGGAGAAAATGGGTATAATAAATCCTGTTATCTGAAGGCTGGACCTGCACCACTTAATGCCTTCTTACTTGTTTTGAGATTTTCTGCCTGAAAGCTGTTTGCCTTTATTTTTATTTTTCCAAAGTCTTTATGGGTTTGTGTTTTTTTTCCTATTTTATTGTAGCAGAAACAAATATTAAGAAAGGATTTTTAGATGCTTGGATATAGTAATCTAGTTGGAATAGATAGGGCAACCCGATAGTGAGAAGATTTAGATATTTTAACCTTTTTATATTATGGAATACTTGTATTCATAGATTTATCACCATGGTAGGTGGTGCTATGGTTCTGAAGAAATGTGACGACTCATCTGGGAGCAGAAGCCAAAATTTGCCCCAGGTAGCCAGGACATTAGAGTGTGCTTTCAGTCTGCCCTGGTGGGGTTCTGAATTCCCTTGTGTTTGGCAGCTTCAGTAGCAGGGTTGGAGAGGCCTCGTTCCCAGGTGAACCTTAGCAAGGTGCCCCTAAGAGGGTGCTTTGGATTACCTTGGGCTCAGTGTAGGGAACTGAGCCTGGGTCTTCTTCCTGGGTGTGTGCTCTCACCCCCAGGCTATTAAATAGAAAGGATAGGTGAGAAGGTTGCTGGCTTCCTTTGGCTCTATTTTAAAAGGAAGTATCTGCCATCAGTGCACTTCATGGGGCGCCTAATCTTGTTGTGTGTTCTGAAAACACCCTTCAGACAGAGCCCCTTAGGGGACATTGGGTTCTGGAGCCTGCTCAGGCTGCAGTGCTGAGCTGTTGGGCCCTGCTGAGACTGAGGCAGTTCTGGGCATGCACAGAGGTGAGACATCACCTATCCGGAACGTCTGGAAATCAAAAGTAAGGTGCGTCTGTGTGTGAAATTTCAGGATCACTGTTCTTGTCACTTTTGGGTTTAGCTTGATAATGTGGTTCAATATTTTAATTTTGAATAAACCTTGACCTAATAAAGTCAATCTCCATTTCTGTGAGAAGCAGGGATTTTTTTTTTTTTATATAACTTGAAGCAAAGGTTGAACATATTTTCATGGGCAACTCCATTGTTGGATTAGTGCCCTCATTCAATCAGAGCGTGCAAAACACAAACCCTAGGCAGAGCTAAACTACAAAGCAGAGGAGATTTTCACAATGCTAAATGGAGTGAAAGCACCAGGGGAAAAATATCTGAAATCCTCTTATATGATTATTAAAACAAAAACACACACAAACATGAAACTAGCAAAGTCTTAGACTGGGGTGCCACAGGGAACTGGCAAGAGCACAGCCTGTTCTAGTTGGATGCTTTGTTTGATATTAGATGGAAGCTGTAACAAAGCAAATATCCCAGGACTGCTTGTAAGTCTCTGTGGAGGAGCTGACCATGAGTCTGTTGGCCCCTTTCTCGTTCCACAGCTGATCCCAGCTACCTTCTAGTTCTCAGCACTACCCCTCTCTAGTCACATGTTCCCTCTTTTTTCCCCTTCAGGTTATTAAGAAACCTCATGCTCATTTCTTCCTAACCCTCACGAGGTGAATTTCTCGGCCTTTCCACACAAATATCCTTTGTCATCTACAGCTGTATCCATGTCTGTGGATTCCAGAGGATTAGCATTCTCTCTTGGACATCTTGCTTGCTTGCACTGACCTTCTTTTAGCATACCAAGAGACCAGAGTCCAGCTAGCATTACTGCAGACTTTTAGAAATAGATTAAGAAGTCTTTAGGAATACAACCTTATTTTCTGGCTCCTTTCTTTAGAAGCTGTTCAAAGGCACCTGCAAACCTTTTCAACAAAAATGGTGCATTAATAACAGTAGGTTCCACAGTGGGAGATTAGATTGCTGAAGTTGTATGAAGCTGTCTGAGAACACATGGTGGGATGGGACTGCATAGTTCACATTTTGGGCTGTTCCCATTAATGTTACTTTCCACTGTGCTGTGTGAAACCTTACAGGTGAGGAATTACTTTAATTTTGTAGAAATTGCATCCTGTTTATGGGGCTGAGGCCAGTGATTATACTCAGAAGATGAAATATAGTGTAATGAAATGAGCATGCATAAAATTGCATGAGAATATGAAATCCTAGGAGAGAGGAGCTAAAGGGAAAATAGAGAGAATGAAGCTGAATGGCAGAATGAATACCATTCGATTTGCCAGGCCAGGTTCATGTGCATTCTCTTTCCCAAAAGGAAATGGATAGGTAGAGGAGAGAGTTTGGCCTCCAGGCTTTAATCAGAAACTCGTTAGGCAAATCATGAAGATTTGATAAGAAACATCTATCAGGTGCTGCAATAATGAATGACCTTGCTCTGCCACATACCTGCTGGTGGCTTGGAGCATGGTGGCAATCCCTGAGTGTCTTTACTCCTCTGGATGTTTCCAGGAGCAGAAGGAAGCCACGGTGGCTGCCCAGCTGGAGAAGGTGGCAATGACTCAGGCCTGGCCTCTTGGATCTGCTGCCAGCGTGCAAAAACCCCAGACAATGAGTATGCTAATTCTTAACTGTGGATGAAGAGTCCATGGTGATACCTGAGCCCATCCTGGGTTTAGAACCACTGGTAACATACCATTAATGTGAGCCAAAGCTCTCTCCCTGGCTTGGCTGTGTGTTGGATTTCTCCTTTGGTGCAGCCTTGCCAGGGAGAGCTCCTCGTGGCTCTGCTGCTGTGACTGTCAGCTACAAGAATGCAAGAGGCTGGTCCCTGAGCTCTGACCTACTTGGTAGAAGAGCTGTAGGACTGTAGAGAGTCTCCTTGAGCACCTCAGGGTTTTGAATGATATACTTTGATTTAAAAATATTTGAAGGATAAATATGAACAAGGAGGGGGGGAGGGGCATAAACAATGTATGAACAATCTGGGAACATAAAAAAGCTACAGCAAGGGATGGTGGTTGGGTGAACCCAAAGAAAATTTCAACATGAAGAACATGAAGAAAACCTTCCTTACTACAATTTCTAACTATGCAACAGCATTCCAACATTTTGGATACTTAGACCTAGAATGTAATGAACAGTAAGAATGCAACTCAAGAGAGGCATTTGGCAGAGTTCAGTGAACTAGATCTCTACCATTTCTAATATATTTTGACTGAGATGCTGCGGGAGAACATCCACAGAGCTCTGAGAAGCTTTATTCTTTGTCCTTTGCAGATATTACAGGCAAGATCAAAAAGAAATTAGATTCATTGTCTTAAATAAAATTACCCTTGTTTGTGTCTTTCTAAATAGGCTACAGAATAGTTGCAGCTATTTAGAGAATTCAGTTCTTTCCTAAATCTCTACTGAAAGCAAAAGCCTCTCCTTTAATTAGTTAGGTTTTGTTTTATTGAGTAGACAGTTTATAATCATACACAGTTTTGCATTTAATAACAAACTTTGAAACTCAATGTGTAGGAATCATTTAAATTTGTGTTTGTTGAATTAATATAACCTTTTATCCAGAAAAAAAAATCCATTATTTTTACAGCATGTATAACCCTTTTTTGATGTCAGGAGATGTCTAACTTCAGAAGTCTAGAGTCTAAAGGTTTGCACCTGAGTTACTCATCTTCTATTCTTGTATAGTCAATAGGAAAAAGTAGGTACTTTGTGCTTTCCTCTGAGCTGTTCTGGCTCCTTTCAGAGAATAAATGCTCCAGAGATGCTCCTGAGTGGATCTCTACCATGGTGAGAGGAGTGCTGAATGAATAGGCTACACACAGACACCTACATTTATGTAGATTAATGCTGAGCTGCAAGCTTGGCCACGTGGAATGCTATGAGGGCAAAAACAAGGCTGGGCCCAAAACTAAGAAAAGACTGCAATTTCTCTGAGCATTTGGGAATGTTTAGGGTTGAAACAAGACCCAGGAGCAGCTGTGGGAAATCAATTATCAGGATGCTGTAAGAAGAGGGGGCTTATTGTGATTGGCTTTGGTTGTGGGGGTTGGACATGCAGAAGGGGACATGAGCTGGCAGACACAGCCTGCTCCTCCCAGGGCTCAAGGCAGTAATCCTTCACAAAGCCCAGGCTGCTGCTGCCGCCTCGATTACTGAGAGATAAAGCTCTGTTCTTTGAGCTAATGGAATAATGCAATTAGGACAAGGCACTGCTCATAAACTCTTATCATTTAAAGGGCTGGTTGATAATGAAAAAGAAACACTTGTGAGAGGTGTAGAACCTGCCTGACCAAGCCTTGCTGTGCTGGAGGGACACCATGTCATACCTGCCCATGGCTCGGGGCTGGGAAGGAGAGATCTGTGGACAGGGATTAGGGAAGAGGTGGGAGCAGAGGAGAACTTCACAGAGGTCATAGCTGTGAATGGTGTGGAAATGATGAGCAGGGATTAAGTTCTTTTCAACAAAAACTGTGGGGCACCAAATGAAGCAAGCAGGAGCCAGGCTAAAAGCAATAAATAGTGAAGTGGATTTTCATAGGATGGGTAATTGAGTGGTTAGACACTTTGCCTAAAGGATGTTGTGACTGCTGAAAGTTCTTGTGGCTCAGGAGGAAACCAGACAAGTTTATGGAATTCTGTGAAGGGCTACTAATACCAAAGAAGCCACATTTAGCCAAGAAATCCCTGAAAAGGCCTGGAGACAGGGACAATATTGGCAGAAGTACATATCCTCACACTCCTATCTGGGCTAGTGCTTAAGGAGTGAAGGTACTGGGTTACAGAGGGACCTTAGTGCTGACTTGTGCAACCACTGTTAAGTGTTCTCTCACCTCCAGAAAATTATTTAATCTTCCTTAATTTGGTAACTTTTTTCCAGAGCAACTTAGCATATTCTTCATACTATAAAACCATGTTTTCTTTTCCTGTCATGTTATAATAATTATTTGTTTTGCTGGCTTTACTTATATTTATTTTTAAAATGAGATATTCATCTCAGGGGAACAAACTCATTAAAAAAAATCTTATTCATGCCAAAGCACTTCTGGGAGATCTGTTTTTGTACTTTAGAAGATGCAAAAGTAAATTTAACTTGCTGAGGTCAGACTTTCATCTTGTTTTCCAAAATAAGCTACAAAGAGCTGTTTACATTATTATTACAAAGCAATGTTTGCATCTACAGCCTTTGGCTTTCTGTCCTGCCTACTGGGACTCCTATTGCCATCTCCATGGGGAAAACAGGGTGGTAGAGTGTAGAGATGGACATAAATCCATGGGAAATGAGGGCTGATAGCATGGCTACAGCACACTGCCCAGGATGAAGCAAAAATCTGTCAAATCTGTATCGTTAATCTGTTTTCATGATGGGAAGAGCTGAGTTGGAAGATCTGTTTTTAATATTTCGACTATGGTGTGTAATTGTTGTTATGCAACTACAATTGTAAAATCCCAGGCCATTGTCTCAAAATGTAACTGTTTCTGAATGTTCAGATTTGAACCCTTGTAAAAGAGATGCTGGGTACTCACACAAAGCACTGCAGTCCCTGGGATGTCTGTTTTGGATGGGCAAATCCTCTAAGAAGTGCAAAATTCACTGGCAGTGAGCTGCTTGAATTTCTGGTTGGGAATCTAAAAATCAGCATAGTCTCAGCAGTTTTGGCCTTTGTCATCCTCTGCTTCACAGACTCACTGAGAAATGGGTAATTTTATCTGCTCAGCTCAGGGTTATTGAGAAGAAAAGCCAATATTCACAAAGTTTTTATAAATGATTCACTAATACCATGCCTGGTGCAAAGACAGCTAGTGCAGTGTAAGGAAGGCTTGGGACCCTGTAGTGAATGTCTCTTTAGTGAGATAATAAGCATTTGATGCCTCAGGAATCCTGTGACAAGATCACCATGTGGTTGTCAGTCTCAGTTCTACTTGCATTTGTCCTTTTTTGGTGACAGTACAGTTACATTTTATTCCCTCTACCACCTTTCAGAAATGAACATTGTGCAGGCATTTGAAATGGCACCTTGAGAAAAGCACTGTCCTTCCCATGGGCATGGGTATGCAGAGGGCTTTTCTCAGAGAAGCCTTTAGGGATTTAAAATACCTCTTTTATGGGAGTGACGGTGCTCATACTGTTGAAATGGAAAGGTATTGATTTTAGCAGTAAGAGGAGCTGTGTAAATGCATGGGCAGTGTGAGTATACCCAAGTCAGAAAGAAATAAACCACAAGAAGCCAAACCAAACCTATACTTGTCATGAGTTAAAAGCTATCCTCAAAGAGTGCAATGAGCTTTTGTCCTTGGTGGCAGCAGGTAATAACATACCAGTGATGACTGATACCTGGAAAAATTACCCTGTGTAGGGAAGGTTTCAGCAGAGTGTGTGCCCTGAGCTGTTGTCACAACCTGCTGGCACTCCTCAGCACTCACTCCCACAGGCAGTGTTACATTACTCAGTCTGGAAATCAGGCAAGGAGAAGTAAAGACCAACTGCTGTCCTGGAAAGCAAATGTTCATTTCTCCTTTTCCTGATGGAGAACACTTTCTGCCTGGTCGGTGTATGCTAAAATTAGCAGGGAATGTGTAGGGTGAGCTGACTAATCTCCAGAGTAAAATGCCTTTGGTGTGACAGCAGAAAGCCAGGATGAAAATTGAGGTTGGTCCCTGCGGTGCTGTGCTGTTGTGAGTTGCAGGAGCCTGCTCCCAGTACTGCTGCTCCTCCAGTGTCCTCTCTGCAGGAATGCAAACCCCCAGGTGATGCAGGGTGACACATTCATGCAGATTGAACTTCAAATCTCTGTGTTTAAGGCTCCCATTTGTGTTATTTGCTCTTGCACTTTATTTAGTTTGTGAGTACTGGGCCAATTAACTATAAATTCCTGAAAATAACTTTTGAAAAAATCTGGCTTGTCTTTTTGGCTGTCAAAAATAGACATGATGCATAGTTTTAAAGTCAGCTGAATGTATTACTGAAAGGATTAGAATTATTCCAAATTTTTGAAGATGAGTGAGAAAATTACCCTTTTTTTTTCTTTTTCAAATTGATTCTCTAGCAACAGCAGTTTGAATCAATATGGTAAAAAGTTTCTATTCATCTTCATAGTTTTTGGACTGCTGTTTTTCCTGGTTTTGAAGTAGCAATCAGTGAGACTGTTGTAGATGCCATGTATAGCATAAACTCCTCTCCATACTCTTTTCCTCTGAGGCCCATGGAAAGCAATGGACTTGCTGCCCAGAGATTTAACAGATGCCATGATCTTGTGAGACCTCTGTGTACCCTGCAGAGCTCTTACTTTCTCACAGACTTTGTTTTTCTTTATACAATTATATCAGACAAGTTGACATAACAAAAACAGATTTAAGGTCAAGAAATGAGATTGCTTGGTCCACTGAACCATTGCTTTAATTCCTCCTCACCACCCACCTGTTACTCTTTGCCTTATTTTCTTGTTTTGCTGCACAGCCACAGGATGAGGTTCATGCTTAGTCCAAATAATTTTAAGAAACACAAGAAAACAAAAAACCAAAAGACATGAGTTGGACATTCCTAAAAACCTCACAAACCTGCTTAAGCAGACCCCTAAAATCTCAGTAGGATTATCACTGAGCTATTGGTTTTTACTCTAGGCTGAAGTGATGCAATCTGGTGGAGGGACATTGGCTTTCTGATCCATATCTTGCTGTCAGAAGTATTTCTATCTGGAGTGCATCCTGCTCACTGACAGGGAAGCACAGATTCCTCACCAGCACAAGTTTGGTGCCAGGAGCATCTGGGACTGACCTTTCAGAGGCAATTTTGAGAAAGGTGAATGTTGTCTGGTTTTGTGCAAAGGAAAGTGAAATGTATCCAAAGGCAAATCAAGATGTCCTCTGTGTTTGAAAAACAAAAGAACATTAAAACAAGCCCTGAAAGCACTACAGTAAGCAAACAAGAAAAACTTATAGCAGATAAGTTGTAGCAGGGCAACCCTCTTGTGGGAGATGAGACCTTTTGGATATAGTCACACAAATAAACCATAAAACCTGTCTGCAGTTAGGCAGTACAGGTTCAGTGATTACTCAAAAATATTTAGTTTTGGAATTCTATCTGCTGGTGTCATTCTGCTTATGCAACACTGAAGTCTCAGTGTTTAGAAGTCATAAAAAGATCTTATATCAAATACAAATGGAAAGCAGAGGGTGCTGTAATTCACCTGCTGCCCCTGCAGTCATGCTCCATGAGATAGACTGGAATTCCTCAGCAGAGACCTTGAAGCTGCCATTCAGCTCATCTGATGATCCTGATATGCTGAAAACATTTATTCAAAATATTCAAATGTAGATATGTGATTAGTTTGAAGGTAAACATGTTGTCAGACAGATAATTTATTTTCATGTAATTTGTATCTTTCTGTCTCTAGACTGTCATTTTTTTGCAGGTCTGCCACACACTGTGTGTGGGTACCCTAGACCTGTGGTTCACCAGTTGCTGTGTGCAGGGTGTAAGTCAAGAGAAGGTTGTTTTTGGAAGTGCACTTCTCTAGGAGAGACTCTTGAAGCTACACACTTGGTAGCTGAAGTCTTCTGTTTAAACCAAAGGGCCACACAGCTTTGGGTACTTGGTGCTGCCTGGCAGGACGAGAGGAAATACCAGCAAGGTGTTGTTGCAGGTGGCAGCTGGCTGTGGGCTTGAGTTCATCACAGCCTGCACTGATTGATCAAGGGGAACACAGTTAATCATTCTGGTAATAATACACTGGTGCACTCACAATTCAGAACCAGTAGTAAACAAATATGCAGGTGTACACCTCCTTTGCTCCAAATTATCTGCAGCTATAGGAATACCTTCAATTGCTGTATACAAGGTTATAATTTTAAAACCCACCCACTTCTGTGTGGTGCTGCAACCCATGGAAGTAGGAATCTTGTCCATAGTGGTTTCAGCGCTCCTCTGATTTCCAGCTGAGGTGTTGAAATGACAGACAATGTAGAAGCAGTCAGAAAAACCAGTTCCTGATTGTCTCATTATCATCTTTCTTTTCCCTATGCTAATCATGACTTTCACTAGTCATCTTTTTATCAGTTACCCCAAGTTCTCTCTCTGGCTTCTTTTCATAATCTCTTACTATTATTGAAATTTGAGAGTCAAAACTAAGCTGCTGCTGTTGGCATCTCTGCTGTCAACTTTGTTTCAGGAGTCTAGGTGTGATCTTTGTCTTCTTGCTGCTCTTGAAGGTATACATCAATCAATCATCAATTAATTTGGTGGATATGTACAAATTTCCTTCTTTTCTTTGTGCCCAAACTACCAAAATCTTTATCTGAGCATCTTGTCTTAAGTCCTGTACCCTTCCTTCCCCCAGGATGGAGTTTATGTCTGACTGCTAAGTTAGTCTTAATCTCTTCAGCACCAAAATGGGGAAGTTTTTCTCCTGTCTGCTCCCACCCTGATTCCTTCTCCTTCCCATTTTGCCCCCTGCCAGACCCTGGGTTCAGCCTGACAGAAAGCTCTCTACTGCTTGTGCTCAATTAGTTTTCTGCCTGTTTAGGGAGTTGAATATTCTGGCCGTGGGGTCCAACAAGCACTAGAGCCAAGGCAAAGCAGGGGGCAGCAGCAAGGAATGAGACTGTGCAAAGTGGAAGAATGTTCTCAGACTGAGGATTATGAGCCCAGCTAGAACTCTGCTTTGAGCTTTACCTTCAGCCTCCACTGACTCATGGAGGCCTTGCACAGTCCTCATGGTGTGTAGTTTCCAAGCTTGTCTCCTTGCCTGTCACTTTGGGCACATTCCTTCTTAATGTTTCTTTTTGTTTCAGCATACAAAGTTTAACCTTCTTGTCTTCACCTCGAATGCCTTCAGAGTTCTGCTTCTCTCTGTTGTCTTCTCCTGTCCTAACCCATAACCTTCATTTTACCAGTGATACTTTTGTTTTCCACCACTTGCCTTTTTTTTATATAGAGATGTGTGCGTGCATATATACGCACACACATTTGTTTCATATTTGCCTCAATGTGCCGACATCCCTTCGCAGCTCATCAGCAAGATGACAACTCTCTCCCCAAAATATGCTTCTTTATATGAAAATAATTAATAACCATAATGTAGGACAAATGAAAGAAGCTACTTTTTATGGTTCAGATGAGTAAGGACTGTAATGATTATTTAGTTTAAATACTCAGTCACTCTCCTCAAATCTCTTTTATCTTAAAGAGTCACTTTTGTGCAACAGGGGTTGTGTGTTGCATGTATTTTTGGGACACAGTAGGGACCTGACTCTAATGCTGTACCCAAGCAGAAATATTTCATAACAACAAATATAAATGAAGGAAGTCAAATAAAATGACACTTGTCTTCCATGCTTGAAAACAGAAAATCATTGAAAGTGTTTTTTAATGTTTGGCTTTTCTGAAAAATTATTGTGCATTTTATTGGGTTTTTGTTGGTTTTTTTGCCTAACCTAAGCAGCAGCAGCAGCCTGTGCTGGCAGCAGTGGAGGTGTTCCCATCAGACAAGTTTTCAAAATAGAACTGCCACAGGAATTCCAGCTGTCACCCTCCTCACGATGTGGCCTTTGTTGGCAATGCTCTGGAGAGTATCTTCAGCTTCTCATTTAGGAGAGGTGGTGGTTGCCAGAGAAACCCCTCACTGATGCCTTGTTCCATTACTTGTTATATAAAATACATTTTTCAGTGTGTATCATAGATCAAAGCATGGGCGGTTGTCAAAAATGTTGAAAATAATTTTGTCAAGAATTTTGAAAAAAAGTACAGACACAAAAGAAAAGATGGGCAGCATTCAGGTAAATTTAGATTTGATGTGGCCTTCATGAGAGTCACAGCAGCAGAAGTATGGGCAGAAGTTGAAGTGTGGAAGCTTCCATTCACAGTGCTCATCTCTGAGGCTGTCAGTGCTTCTGAGCAGGGATTGGGTCACCTTAATAGGTTGAGTAAATTCCATGGCTGTCCCAATGTACTATAGTATGCTCTGTCTAGCAGCAGGGGTCTTTTGTACGACTTTCACTGGGTAATTGAGTGTGTGTGGGGTCAAATATTTGAGACTATCCATCAGCTTCTTTCCCTGAGCAAGAGTGCCAGCAGGCAGCTGCCCACTCTGTTCCCTTCTTCCTGACAGCCCACCAATGGAGCCCACTATTTGTTTTCTGGTGCCTGTGCAATGTACTTTTTATTTTTCACTATCTTATACCACTTGTGTTCTAACTCTGATAGTTAGATTTGTAAAAAAACTGCAAGAAATAGGTGTGATTAGATCAGCTGATATAAAATGTGGTCAAGCTTTCCAGTTTGCATGCATTTCAACAAGTCTGATACAGATAACATTGGAAAACCATTATTCCCAGTCTGCTGAATACATCTGTTGGAGCAGCAAAACATCTCAGAGTCTTTCACCCTTCTAGAGCTTCTCATTCCTCCCCATTCCTGCATTGACTGTTCCCTCAGAATGGGTCTATACTATAAAGCCAGTGAAGCTCTGCAAGTCATTTTGAAGTAACCAAACAAAAGAAAAAGTAATCTGTAATTATGTTAATGAATTAGTTTGTTTGTTGGAGAAGTGATTTTACCAGTGAGTTTCAGTACCAGGAAAGCTGATAGATTGAAATGAAGAAAAAGCATTTGCAGCACAGGAATAAGACAACAGTCATGAGATGCTGAGAGAATTGCAATGAACATAAACTTTATGTCCTTATTTATTCTGTACTATTCAATACTGCATCATTTTATAGTCATATTTAAACCTAAATGTTTTGTAAGTCTCCCTTCAAAGTCAGATGTGAGGAATTACTCTTTTGTGATATGTCTTGGGGAGGGGTAAATGATAACTCTGCTTTTTATTTGTAATTCTCATGAGTTTGTTTTGGCATGTAGAGGTTGACAGGTTTCACTCCTGTATGCTCGCCAAGGACCTCTGGCATGCTGCACGATGTGCATCAAATGCTGGCTGTAAAGTCTGATGGCTGAGGAATTAGGAGTTTCTTGTAGACCTTCTGGGGGCAGGCTGGCAGCTTTTGCATTTCTGATTCTGGCAAGATGTGGTTGTATTCAATCCTCTGATACTTTTTTTTTTTTTGGTGGGTTTTTTTTTTTTTTTTTGGTTTTTTTTTTTTTTGGTTTTTTTTTTTTTTTTTTGTTTGGTTTGGTTTGGTTTTTTTTTTGTTTTTGTTTTTGGTTTTTTTTTTTTAGAGTCTGAAAGATTGAGTGTTTGCTTGAAAGCTCTGAGATTAGATTCTGGAGAAAGATCTGTCAAGGATGCCTTTCTTCCCTAATAGGCTGTATTTCTCTTCCATGTGACTGCCAGTTTGAGGCAATATGTGACAAACAGAAGTGTCTTGTTAATGGGAGTTTTCTTACTGTATGTGGTGTTTGATAGAGAATGAGCCTAATTACTTCTTATATTTCTCATGCTCTGACATGAAGGTAGCATTTATGCCTATCAGTTTTAGTGGTATTTAAGCCAAAGTACTGGTGTAAGATGTGAAAAGTAGAAGCTGAAGTTTATCATCATTTGTTTTCTTCAAAATTCTTTGCTTCCTCTATTTCTGCCCCCTCAGAGTGGGTGGTTATCTTAAATGTGTTTAAAATTGAGACCTCCACAGCTGTGCAAATTGTGCAGCAATCAACCGTTTCAGGTGTCCAGAAAGGAAAGCTCCTTCAAGAGCAGGGGCTTTTTTCAGAGTTAAAAAAAAGACATATTTAAAATTCTTTTGACCCTGCATCATAGCATGAGCAGCTGTCACCACATCTGACTGGGAGCCTGAAGGATTAGAAGGAAAAAACTTTGTTCACTGCAGAAAGAAAAGTTCTTGTCGTGGTTTTAAGCTGTTGTGCCTAGTGGTGGGAGCCCTTCCTAATTCCTCTTCACCCCTTGAATTTTATGTCATCCCCAGCTCTCACCTTGTCTATAAAACCTTCTGCCTTCATGGTTTCCTTAATTTTATGAAGATAATTTTGTTTTTCTAAAATGCTGTCTCCCAGCACTTATGTACAGAGTTTCAACCCTGTCTGCATTAAGAGCTCCATAAAAAATTCCAGCCCAGCCCCAGCTGCCCATCCCTGTCCCCCATGGCCACATCTCTGCACTGGGTCTGCTTTGGGACAAGGGCCTCTTCATCTCAACCTGAGCAAAACCAAGACAAAGAGAAACAATTTGAAATAATAATCATAGTGCACACAAGGTCACTGTATCAAATGTGGCATGGATATCCTTTCAAAGGGGTTTTTAAACTTCTTTCAGTATAATCTATTAATATGGGATGCATATTGCAAATAAAAGTGTCTCTTGCAGCATAAAAGAAAGCCCTAGCAGTTCAAGCAAGTGATTAAAGGATAGTAGAGCAGTATGTTGTGAAAAACATATTAAATGAAACTACCTAACTAAATTCAATCCTTATGTCTTCTTAAATCACGTAGAAAAAATAGCTATGACTCTCTAGTTTTCAAATTTCAGGAAATAGCAAGTTAGAAGGAGGGAATATCAAGTACATACAAGATGAGCAATTACAGGCTTGAGAAGGAGAAATTCTGATTCAACACTGTTTTGTGTGATGCTCTTTTCTTAGTTGCTTCTCGTAAGCTAGCATTGACAGTCTGTATTTTCTTCTGTATATTTTGCTAATAATGCTGGTGGATTTATGCTGGGGAAGAAGCTCATTGACTGCACAGCAAGGAAGTTGCTTTGACATTTTTTGGTGAAGTTTTAGCAAAAGAATTTTAAATTTAAACTTCCATCTCAGACACTACTGCTGTTTCTGTTGCTGAATGCAGAGAATGAAACTGGCTTGATAAGAGTGGACCAAATTCAAAAGTGAGATTTAATTGCTAAGTAACATAAAATTCAAAACCTGAAGAATTTAGATATATACTATAAGTATCTCAAGATTAAAAATTGTCTTTTAGTACTGTAGTTACACGATGTTAGCATTAATAACAATTATAGTTAGTAGTCCCATTAATAGTAGCACAAGATGTTACTATTAATAATTTAAAATATTTATTAATTAAGTTTTCTAATAGTTGTCTAGTGTTTTTGGCAGTGTCCCTAGTTTGTATTTAATAATATATGTATTTAAAATCAGTATTTCCATATTGTGCCACATTGTTGACATTTTCTTCTCTCTGACTTGTTGGTTACTAAAGATGTGGACACGTAGCGCTCACACAGTCAAACCTTACAGAGATTGAGGCAGACTTCCTGCCAATGCACTGTGGTATTTTGGGCTGAGTGAAGCCTTTCAGGAGAGAATCACTAAATAATTGATCTGCTTATCTGAACTGTCATGCTCCACTTCCCCTGTCTGTGCTTGGCTGAATTCTCTATAAAGTGATGGCTGGAGCAGCGGGCAGAGCGCAGAGGAGGCAGCGGCAGCACCTGTCCCAACATGGACAGGTGCAGCTGTCCTGGCTCCACCAGGTTCCTTGGACACAGCTCCTGGGATCACAGCTGCTAGAGGCAGGGAAGCTCCTTTGATAGATCTACATCTGCTTTTTTTTTTTTTTTTTTTTAATGGCAAGCCAGAACTCTTGCTTAATCAAGACATGAGGATCATGTAACAACCTAACCAGCAGTTTGCTTTAGCATCTCACCAAAGGCTACACGGGCATTTAGAAGTTATTTCTTGTATTTTTAAACTCAGAGGGGGATCTTGTGCTGCCCTTCAAGCAGCAGCTGGCCTGTCAAAGCAGCAGGCAGCAGCAGAACTCATCCTGGTGAGGCATTGCAAGTGGTTTTCCTGCTGTTGCTGTGCTCACCAGGGTCATTCCATGGGGTCTGTTTCTGGAATGCAGGATGACGACGGTGCTTATTCACCACTGGAGAATATATTTGTAACATAGTTGAAGGGAGCAGCTGGTTCTCGCTGAGGTCCCTGTAAAATTTATTGGCAAGGGAGTAGCAGTGGAAAGTAAATTTCATGCAGAAGTTTTGTTTCCATAGGTTTGTTTCACATAGGTGACTGTGATGTTTCCTGTAGAAAGAAATATTTATTAAAATATTTGTGTCCATATAGAAAATTGTCTTAATGTCAAATTACTGTAGGTTTTGCATGTTTATTTTAATCAAATAATGAATTGTCCTCTGAGAGTAATTAAAAGGATTATATCTGAGATATATGAGGATCAGTACTGAGTATCCTGCCATGAAAGGGTGACATGGAGTTCACTTGGCAGCAGCAGCACCAGATCAACCTCTGTCCTTCCTTCAGCTGTGTCTTTCAGACCAGGTGTGTCTTCATACTGACATAATCAGACTTGGGGTAGAAGCCACAAGAGATGTAGCGTAGCTGGGGCACCTGGAACTGGTCACTGGAACGGGTCACATTGGGTCTGCATTAGTGTTTTATAACAGGAGTGGGAGCTTGGCAGAAAAGCACAAGTTCTTTGTAGTGAAGACATAGCATAGAAGTGATTATGCAGCGCAATAATTACTTGGCATTTAATTATTTTATTTTTAAAAGGTCTGCACATCTATGCAGGCTTTTTTTTTTGTAAACCATAGTGAGCTGCCAACCACATTTGAAGGGCTGTCCTTCAGAGGAAGTTTTTCAGAGCAAATGTTTGCCAAGAGCTGGGCAGCTCAGTGCAAAATTGTGAGGTTACACAGACACACACAAAAAGCCCCCAAAAAATCCAAACCCTCAAAACCAACAGACAAAATTTGTGCTTACTGTATCTGTGATTGATTTGATTCCAGTATTAAATCACAAGGGATTGCCCTGAGAGCAGACTCTTGTGATTCTTGCAGTGGGTAATTCATGCTGCCTCAGTGAGCACTTCCATCCCAATCTGCAAATGCTGGTGAAGCAACTTTGAGGAAAAACCTAAAGCAGTGCATATAAACCATATAATTTGTATTATGTATTTTAGGACTTTTCAAGCAGATTCATTAATTGGGAAAGACAAAATAAATTTCCTGCTTGTGAAGTTCCTGGACTTGTTTACAAATTTATCATTCTGTGGCTACCAGTTATACCTAATATGGCATATACACTCAATGGGCAAGACACTGTGAAATGACTTAATGCTTCTTCAGCAAAAAAAGAGATATTAGAGAAGGAAATATAGACACTTTGGAGTTGAAATGAGTTCAGGTTAATGGAAACAAATAAAAGATTAAACCATAAGAATACAAATTATTGCTCAATTGAGCTAAGTGAAAGCATGAAATTTTAGAAGCAGAAATGTTTGTCTGTGTCACTGTTTGTTTTTTACATTATATATGTAAATATGTCTGGTGGTCATGTATAGAGGAGGTGGATGGGGAGAGAGTTTCACCAGCAGCCAAGGATGGGCAGGGTCAGGCTTCTGCAGGAGCTGGGCATGGGAAAAGGAGAGTACAGCATTCTGAGAATAATGCAAGTTCTTTGAAGGGTAGCTTTTACCCAAGAAAAAAGGCCTAGGGGATTCATTTATCTCTGCTGCTTCTTTATGGGCAAAAAACACCCCAAATCCAACATATGATAACCTCCAGGGCATTAGAGATGTGAAACTGAGAAATCTGCCAGTTCTAATGGGGTTCTTCAGATATACACTAATGTTGCTGTGCTCACAGCCTGGCTGCAAACCTGCCTGAAATTACATGACCCAATCAAGAATTTTGGTTCAGAATGTGTTGATTGGTGATATTTTTACTGTTATATGGGATTAGGGATTTACTTCCAGTGGATGAGAAGGAGATCAACTTAATTTCTTTAGCAGCCTGTGAAGTGCATAGCCAATAGCCAGGTCCTTAGTTTTATTACTTTTGTTTTTATATTTGTATTTTATATATACTTATGTATATATATTTCCATATGTTTTATATATATGCTATATATAGTCTATATTTACTTAGTCTTATTACTTTTATTGGAAAATAAAACACACTACATAAATTTGTGATACAATTTTATGTTTATGGAAATAATGTCTAAAATTCTGTTATCTGGAAGACAGTAGGGATAAAACAACAGGAGGTGGCTCCTTTTCACAGTCTCAGTATCTCAGTATTTGTCCTCCCAGCCCTCTGGGAGGGGTCAATATGGAGTTTTGTAGCCTTTTTTATGTTCTAAGTAAAGAGCTTCGATCTTGTTTCATTTTGGCCTTTTTGCTGCCTTTTTTGCTTTTCCCAGAACATTCCCACAAAGCCATAGACTTCATCTCCTTTCTACAGTGTTCCTCACCACCACCTACATTTTAAAATTTCCAAACACTGCAACAACTGCCTGATGCAGTAGTTTTTCTCATTTTGGCTAGTTTGTTCCTAAAAGGAACTTACTAATATTTCTTGTTTTTATTCTGAAAGAAGACTACTGTAATGTCCATACTCTGCTTCTGACAGATTTTTTTAAACCTTCACAGTATTAACAAAAAGCTGTAATTTTTTTTTTTAAGAAGTTCCTGAGAATTTTTTTGGTCGATGATCATCAGATACTCTGTGCTTGGCAGGACAGATGCAGCTGAGAATATTTAGAACCTGTGTATTTCCAACCTTCCTGTGCAGGGTCCCTTCCTTTCTCTGCTCCCAGTGTTCCCAGTCAGCCCTGGGCAGAGTGGGGCTGGGGAACAGCTTTGGCAGCTCCTGGGCACTTTCCTGGCCTTGGGCTGCCACTGTGTCCACCCAAGCTGTTCCTGTTGCTCTTCAACCTGCTGGGGCTTGTTAATCCTCTCCAGATTCCTCCCAATGTCGGCTGTTGCTACTGGTTCTGACTACATGAGAGTATTATAAAGACACAATCCTGTCCTATTCAAAGGAGATTTAGGTGGAAAAACAGTCCAAGGTTGTCATTCATCACCCCTAAGGCCCTTCCATGTGTTTGTGTGTCAGCAGAAGCTGTGTGGCTGGGAAATTGATGTGTCCTGGTCTGCCTTAGGAGTGCAGGGCTGCACAGCAAAACAAGGGAGAACATGCAACTTTACAGGAAACTAATAATAAGAAGTAGGAGCACAGAAAATCTAGAGATGAAGGAATATTTTTGTGTTTCTTTAAATTCATCAGAGTATGATTTACAGCAAAAGGTGTGCAGTAAGGTGTGACAAGTAATAGTGACAGAGGAGGCATTAGGTCCTGCTGTATGAAACAGTGGGGGAAAACTATCTTTAAGAAGATCTCAGTGTGAGATGGGATATTAGCAGCATGATGGAAATCTTCTCCTGGTAACAAAAGCTGCAAAAGAGAAAACTTTTTAAGAAAGCCCATTTGCTGAAATGGAAGACAGGCAGTAGAGAGGATAGTGATACATGAGAAAGAGTGAGAAAGAAAACCCAGCTGGGAAAAGAAACCACCAGACCATCTGTTCCAAGAAAAGTGTGCACATGGCATCCTCTTTTAGAGACAAATCCCCACAGAAAGGTAGAACTTTCCATTAGTTTCAGAAAAGTATTTGTTTCCGTCTGATTTTACAACTTGTAAAACTTTTATATACAACAAATCACTGATGTTCAACCAGGGTCTAGCAGAGGTTTTATAAAGTAATGGACAATGTTAGAAAATTTTAGACAATCAGCCCAGAAGACAGGAGCTGTTTCATTTCATGCTTTCATTTCTTTAGGAGATAATTTCAGTATTTGTTTTTATGGAATAGGAAGGTGTGGGGTGTCCCCCTCACCCTGAGGGAGCTGAGCTGTTCTGGTAGCACCAAGCTTTTGTCCCAGCATCTGGTGGCAGAGAGGTTGTCACTGTGTCATATGCTTGCACTTTGCTGCTGGGTGGAGCTGAAAGCATTGCTCCCACAAAGAAACCAGGGGGCTTGGAAAATGTGATTTGCAATTCCCCTTCACTGTAGCTCTTTTAATTACTGGGATTTGTGCTGTGCTGCTGTAAGCCAGCATGTTCCTAAAAATGTGCCATTACAAACAAATACATGGTTATATGCTGGCTCAATTCCTTTGTTTTCCTCTATGGGGTCAACAGTATTTTCTTGAATGCAACACAGCTTTATGCCCACAGGCTAAACTTCAGTGCCCTGAGACAGAAACACGAACTTTAACTGAGGGCTAAATACAAACCAGCCAAGGATTTAATCTCTGGGGCCCTTGAGCAGAAGGTCACTGGGCTGGTACTTGGAAAGAGATGTCTGCGTGCTGGGAGGTTTGCATGTATAAATAATGCAGTAACTATGCCCTCTTTACCATGGTTTTCCCAGTGTTCCATGGACACTTATCCAGTCTCTTAATCAAATTGCTTCAATGGACTAAAGATAATGAGTGTGACAGTGCGGAGTTTGGTGATGAGAATTACAGTGGATGGGCTAATTCTGGTTAGCCTGGAGGCTTTAAGTCTGCACTAGAAGTTTCTTTTTATCCTCTAGCACTGGGGGATCTGGAAACATGGAAATATGTAATATTACATCAGTCATATAAATATTTAGTGTGGTGCTGGAAGCTGTGAAGAAATGCCATGTGGAGATTCACACTAGAAATACTCTGTCTTCTGTAGTCTTCCCAAAAACATCTGCTCCTAGTTCTGAGGTTACAATAGTGAGCTAGATGGATCGTGGTTCTTGACACAGTATGGCAGGTTTTATGTCCTTACACATCTGTGTTGGCTTAGTCTGGCTTGTGGCAGTGGTGTATTTCCAAAGTGCTTATGAGTTACCAAAGGAGGAGTGAGCAAAATGTGTGGATTGGAGGATGAGGATCCAGCATAAAATTGTTATTTAAGTGTTAACAGAAAGGATGTGTGCAACACATTCATGAATATAACTTGGTAGTCAAAGGTGTATTTTGACTGAGAAACATTATTTTACTGTTTATTGTATTTGAATCTAGGTGGTATTTATAGAATCATGTAGTATGTGTTCTTGTAGCCTGGGCCACACTCTGCTTGTACTCCTGGTATTAACCTGGTAAACAAGGATTCTAATTGCAATACAAATATAGAGATGGTGCTGCTGGGAACAGAATAACACCCAAAGTTACTTTTGAATTGGCAAGTTTAGAACTAGTAACACACCAGATCACAGCCATTGATGAAATTCAGCTGATGAGAAAGATGCCCAGCTTAGATAAGTGTTCTAAAAACAGAAACGTAACTGTCAGCATGTGCATTTATCTGTAATATTTAGTAATCCAAATGTTTATAGTACTTCATTAAAGTAAAAATGTCAAGTTTTGTTATGGTTTGCTAGCAAGTCTGCTGACCAGCTTTTCAGAATTTCCTGTGTACTTTTTATTTCCCCAGGAAATAAAGGAGAGCAAAATTTGTCTAAAATGATATCACTCAACTTACATAAAACCATGTAATCTGATACAATATAGATATCCTATTTATCCACAAAGTTGATTTATTTGCTCCTGGAAAGGCTCTTCTTTGGGAAGAATGTCCTGTAGGAATTTTGGTCCTGAGTACTGTTGATTCTTTGTTACCTGCTGCTCCTGGCTGAGTCAGGGAGCGGGAGCAGAGATACTTGGAACTGCTCAGGGAGATGCCTTCCCAGGATGCTGCTCCTGAGCACCTTTTGGGTTTATAGCACTGAGACATTCCCAGAGCCAAAGGAAAAAGGAGATTCAGAAAATTATCTAAAGATTAGAGTGATAGAAAAGTGCTCCTCATGTCACCTTCCCAATCTCTGACTTGCAGCCTCCTGTTGTGCTACGCCCAACAAGCTGGCCCTCTTCTCTGCTTTGGAAAAAGCGTGGTTACAAGTTGGGGCAGGTTAGTTTAGGCAACACTTGCTTTGAGAAGTCATTGCCTTCAGACGCCCATGCACACACCTACTGCTTTGTCCATAAATAATTATATGTACATTAGATTACTCTGAATCCTAATTATGACATACATTTAGTAAATTTGAATGAAATTGTGTGTCCACGTTATATTTGGAAATGAGCTTGGTTTTTTTTTAAGGTTGAAAAAAAGGCCTGAGAGAAGCTGATTTTACTGATAACTTCTACAGTTCTCTCTTTCATCCACCTGTTGTGTCTTCTTGTAACACTTACGTGGCAGGAATTATTTCTATAGACTTTGAAATGCACCCAGTGCAGCTGCTCCTCTTGAGCCACAGACACTACTGTCTGCAGGGCAGGAGGCAGCCAGAGAAGGGGGTGGCAGGAAAGTAGGGCACTTTATGAACCCTCCCCATCTTGTATGCCAGCCATGCCAAGGAGACCCAGGGCCTTCCTATCACCTCTTCTTGTTTTTCCTACCTGAATAGTACATACAATGAGAAATATTCTGTGTACTGCAAATAAGTCACAATACTGAGGAAGAGGTCATCCAGTTCTTAATGACAATGGGAGAATATCTTCCTTATAACTCACATGGAGAGGAGGCATTTTTGAGTCTAATAACTTAAATGAAAAGGCAGTGATCATGGAGCTTACAGCTCTTAAAATATCTCTGGCTCTGCCAGTGACTCACTCCATGGCCCTAAATACCCCCCAGACTTCAGCTTCCTCCTCTGTCAAAAGGGGAGATGAATACTTACTTGTGTTTAACTGCGGAGATGATGCAAGACTTAATTAGCTATGTTTGTTGAGAGCTCTGAAAATGTGGAAATGTCACTGCTCTTGATCATCTTGAATAGCTGATGGCCTGGCTTGTCAATGTGTTACTGTCAGGCCCCTCTTCAGAAGTGAGTGGGACATGTGAAATCTCCTGGGTTTGTTTGCCTGCTTTGGTGCACAGCTGAAGCTTGGCTTTACATGTCTAAGTAGGTGGACAGAAACCTGGTGGTTTCAGGAGGGAGGGTCACATCCCACCTGCTCCTGGGTGCACCAGTTCCAGGTTTCCTCTGGGGTCATGTTAGAGACGGTGCTACGAGTGGCTGCCTCCTTAGCCTGAGGTTACATCTGCCTGCTCTACAACTATGTTTTCTCTTCTGTTTTGTTAACAGGACAGCTCATTGGTGGAGGCTATTAAGAAATTATGGCTCCTCTGGCAGGACTCCGGCAGCAGCTGTACCAGCGGAGAGCTGCCTTATAAAAACAAATCAGAGAGGAACATGATCAGAGGAGAAAAACTTCCATCCCAGTGACCAGGACCTTTTAAAGCATTTTCAGTTTTTCTAGTCTTTTTTTTTTTTTTTTTTTTTTTTTTATGAGGCTGTGCTCATTCAATTATCCGTTACTCATTCTGAGTTCTCTCTTCCTGGGGCTCAAGCAACCCTTGGGGAAAACCCTTGTTGAGGGCTGGAGGGTTAGGCAGGCTGCAGGAGGAGGAGGAGGACTCTCTTCCATGAGCTTGTCCTACCACGCTGCAGTGAAGTTTCACACACCCAGGCTGTAAAATGGCTCTCAATGAACTCTTAGGCCCAAATATAGGCAGTTCTTCCTATAGATGTACAGGAAGGAAGGAACTAGAAACATGAGTTTTGGATACGACCATGGACCTTGGCATTTCTTCATACCTGTATTATACAAGAGCCTATATACCATTTTTGATCTCATATTTCAAATGGCTGATGCATTTCACATCCCATGCAGTTCATACATTGCCCACAACTTTAGTGTTGTTCATTAATAAGGTTAAAGTCAGGCTCCTTTGCAGAACAGGTGGAGTAACTCTGCGAGTCACAGAGGCTCTTGGTATATTTAGGTTTGTGGTCCATGGACCTGTGAGGTGCTACCACTAAGAAGCAGCAGGTAAAAAACTCCCCACTTACTGTCAATAGGCTCTAAATTTTAATGGAAGCATCAAAAGACCCATTGATAGTTGTTTGGGGTCTGCCCACTGAAAGGGACTGAAGCCACTAAACATAAGTTCCCTAAAGAAAGGCAAATGGACTGTGAGGATCAAGCTATCAAGCACATATGGCCCACAGAGAGAAACAGCCAAGCAAGATGAAATGGTTACAACCTAAAATTAATCTTTCTGTAGTTAACCTCATGTAATTTTGTGGTCACTGAATTACAGAATAGAAAGAAATGAGGAAAATGCCTGGGGCCAAAGTACGATTTTGGTGATAAGTGATTTGGAAGTAATAATAATAAAAAAAAAAAACCTTTGCTGTGCCCACCTAAATATAGGTTAAGAAAATAAAATTTATTATCTATTGCATACATTTTGACAAAGTTAGAAGTATGCACACATAATTAATTGTCTTGGAGGTTTTATTTAAGTGACAGTAATGAGACTTGCAATTCTGTACCTTTCTTTTAAGTTGTATCAGCCTGTCTGTACTTGAAAAATGTTAACAGGTTTGTTGAAAAATCTTGCTGTGATTGGCCAAGTTTTTATAAGCTGCAGCCTGATCCAGTCTGAACATCTAGATAAATATTAACCACTCTCAGGCAGAAAATCAATATCGGCTTTATTCTGGTTTCTTTTTCACTCTGTGACTAGCCTGCCACAGGTAGGTCATGTCACCCTTCCTACCCACCTCTAATATATATATATATATATATATATATATACATATATATATAGACCTTCCTTCAGCAGCTGACAAAATTAAGACTTTATATGGTGACCTGGCAATTCCTTCAAGGTGCAGTGCCACTTGGCACACACGAACATTTATCTTCCGACCTCTGTGAAAGAGCAGAACGATTTTTCTTTCACAGAACTCAATTTTGTTTTTACAAGAATGCAATGCCATTGCTCCTACCTCTCTTCCCTCCTCCCCAGCAGGCCAACATTTATCTCTACCCCGCTGAAGGTGATCTTTCCATTTATACTTTTCTCATATCACCCCAAAACTCTCAGGCTGCTCTTGGCCCTTCCCTGAGCTCACTCACAGCCAGCAGGTTGTGGTGGGCGGTCGTATTATTTCAAGCTCCTCAAGCTGGAAAACTTTGCCAGAGTGAGTCACTTTGCCTTCTTATTACCGCAGCCAGCAGCAAGCCAAAACTTGCCATTCAGGTAACTTTCATTTTGTTCCCCACATTGTTTCTTTGCCCTTGGCTTCCAGAGCTGAGGTATTTTTCTCTTCTGCCAGCTCTGCTTGGATCTAAAAGCAGGCTGAGTGAAGTAGTTACTAAAACTGTGTGAATTCAGGTTACTGCTAAGGATCTCTACTATTTGCAGTTATCTGTCTTTTAAACATGCTGGACTCTTCTGGTTGACATGAACAGTCAAGTTCAATGCAGTGGGTTATTTCATAGTCTGATGAGAAACTGGTGATGAAATAAGGTGTGTCTGTGGCACAGTCCTGTTTATTTATAATCAAAGCCTTGTTTTCCACTACTATAGGGTAGATCTTAAGCAGCACAGTTTTTCAGATCTAAATCCTATTTCAGGCTTACTCAAGCCTATTTGTGAGGCTTTTTCTCAGGTCCATACATTCTTATATGTTTCTATTGCTTGTTCTCTCAGCTTTATGAACTTCCAGTTCCTCTTCATCCAACAATACAAAATAATGCTAAAGAAACTAGTCCTTTTAAATGTGTCTCTATTTTGGTAGTGATACATGGAATGGAAGCTGTGTGTCATAAAGCAAAGTTGCAGCTCCTCTTCCTATTCAGCCCACTTGATTACAGATATCAACATGGTCAGATGGGAAACCATTGCATTTCTAGGGAGAGGTTAGAGCAGACAGGTAGGGCAGACAGTCCAAAGCCTGTGTCGAAGTTGCTTTTGGCAAGAGAAGATTTTGGCCAGAGAGAAAAATGTCAAGAGAAAGAAGAAAACTGGTCTTATCAGCCTCAGAGATTCTTATTGTTCTCTGGGTTGCAGGAGAAAAAGCAGATGCTTAAGACAATAGATTGGGGTTTGGGGCAGGGAGGTGTTTGGCTGTATTTTCTAGAGGACAGTGGTGCCTTACCAGGTGTCTTTCATCATCAGGTGAAATGCATCTATAAAATAACTGCAGAGAATATCTGCACTGCTGGAAGCTGGAAGAGTAAACTGGATTAGGCAGCTCGTGGAACAAAGCTCAGGAGTCCAGAGGAACATCTGCCCCCAGGGAGGGCAGGACTACCTGGATGTGTGAGTTACTCCTGGGTAGGCAGTGTAATCCTTGGAGCAGATATTCAAATACGAATACGAGCCTGAGCTTCATGACAGTGAGCCAAATTTTCCTGCAGTGGGAAGGCAATCAGACTCATGATGGATCCACTCCACTCCACTGTGGATGCTAAAGATCAGTTGGAAATGTTCTCTCTTGTAAGTGAAGGTTGCTGGACTGATGGCTTTGTCATGGGGACACCTTTACTGAAAATGACCACCAACACTCTCTGCTGTGGCTGAAAACTGGTAGCTCTGATAGGTCTTATATTTCACATCAGAAAAGCTTTGACTGACACTTCCAAACAGAGCCAATGGCTGGATGGTGTTCTTTGACCAGTGGAAGCTCCACTGCAAAAACTCATATATTCTTCTTACATCCTTCAATAAAATCCCCAGAGTTCAATGATACAAAAATATACTGCACTTGATCTATTTGTTTAAATTTCTCACTACAGTTATCCAAACACTGTGGGGAAAGCCAAAAATTATGTTTCAAATAACTATCCTGTCCGGTTAGTAAGGTAACATGATATGCACTTTCCCCTAAGCCTTTCCAGAGTTTGTAAATACTAAAAAAATGTATTTGTGTTCAAGAAAGTACAACAGAAGACTATTCAGAGCTGAGTTTGTGCCCTACAATAAGAAGTTAATGGCTTTCCTGGTTTGATGTATAAAAAAGCTTATTAATTTCCTTAGGTGTGGTACCGAAGATATATTGAATGATTTTGTGTGCATGGAAGTGCTAACTCCACAGCAGAATAGGCAGACACCAGTAAAACGATGCTCTTGATCCTTCTGCCTATACAGTACTGGTTCTGTGAAGAGAAAACTTGGCCTAGTCATTAGAGCTGCAAAACAAGTGTGCTAACAATTATTAAATCAACCCCCCTCCAGTCAAACCAGTAATGTTTTGTTCCACTGAGTTAGAGTAGACATAAAGCACTACACAAGGGAAATCTAGAGCAACATCTCCCATATCTGATAAGTTTGGCACTTTTCACCATCACTAAAATTATCTCCAGCCTCCCACGCACTAAACAGGGCTTTACAATTAGTTCCACAAGTGCCAGTGAGAAGAGTCTCCTAACGATGCCAGCAACTACAGCCGAGTTTATCCTTCTGTATTTGCAGAGAAAGGGTTGGATCCTTCCTGCTTCCACTTGTGCAGCCTCAGGGAAAGGTCTCACTCAGCCCATGTGTCTGGATATTTGGTTTTGTGTCCTTTCTATGGGCACTGTGATTAAAGGGGAGCTTTACCTCTTCTTTAGTAGTTGAAGAAATTTGAGACCACAGAGGACTGTGGCTTGCTGCAGGGGTGGCTATTTCTCAGCTCTGGTGATTAGTTTCAAGAAATATTTAGAGTGGAAAAAACTGCCAAAGGAGAAGAAGGCTGCATTTAAAAAGATGAACAGAAAGAGAAATCCTGGTAGTGATGGCAGACCGTAGCTGCAATGTTAGCAAAAAGAAGCTCCTGCAAGGGCTTTACATACACAGCTCTCAAATCCCTCAGCTGGGTATGTGTTTGTGTTTGCATTAGGGATGAAAAGACTTACTTAGTAAGCAGCTGTGAATTATTGAATATATCATGGATCACTATACATAAAGAGAAAACAAAAATAGAAAAAGGAATATCAATATTGCATAAGCAATACAAAAAAGCTGAAAAAATGTCAAAAGGAATAGGTGAAGTTAGGATCTGATGAAACAGAGAAATACGCAACTAGAAAAAGTTAGAAGAAGTTATCATATCCTAAAAGCTTGAGACATTAAAAGAGACAAGAAAGTATATTCAGTGCATAGTAATTAAAACTGCAAAAAGATGCCATGAATATGAAGCTGTCCTGTAAAGGTGGGCAAAATATATAAAATATTTTCATGATGAACAGTGGGAATCCAAATTTGTAGTCATCACAAGAGAAGAACAAGTTCAGGTAATTGCTATATGCAAAACAGGGTGCCAGGCAGTATGGAATAAGGAAGAGATCTACACCTAGTAGATGTTTCTTGTCTGAAAAAACCCCAGTCTTGAACAGGTGCATGAATAGAAGGATCTGACCGAAGATGTAGAGGATGAGATCAAACCAAAAATTTCTCAGGAAAAAAAATCACTCCCTGCACACAGCTCTCTGATAAGGCTGTTATTTAACCAGTGGGCCTTGTGGCAGAGGTGTAATCCTATGCAAATATTAGGAGTTTAAGTACTGACCTAAGTCACATAATGTATGAGCAGTCATATTGACTACCTTGCCTTTACCAATTTGCCCATGTACATGGCATTCAAATCAGTTGTTTTACTGTGAATTTCAGTGCTTATGTGATTGAGCTAAAAACCATCAAATTATAAGGCAAATTTGTATAATACATTTTTTTTTCAATTTTTTATACAACCTAGGTGCTTTAAGCACAGGTAGAGATCAAAGTATATGAAAATATGCAGAGACAGTTAATTTCCAGAATTAATACACTGTAAAAAAACATAAGACATTTATAGATCATTGCTAATAGGAAAAAAAGAAATGTTCACATATGTTGCTTGCAGTTGAGAAAAAAATTAAAGGAAATCTAAGAAAACAGGTGAAGCAGAAATCAAGTACGCACTAAATATGCTAAAAAATTCCTTCTAGATCTAAACCAGGTTGAGATCTATAGCTGGTAAGTGGTAAATATTTAGTGTTTCAGAAAATTTTGATTGATAGACTTGCATAGATGACTCTCAATAATTGCTAACACCTTTTCCTTTGTCTGAACCATGCAATTCAAAGGGTGTGAAAGGCTCTGTCCTGGACAGGGTGCCTGTCTGTAATGGCTCCCCACAATGCTGAAAGAAGCAGGGTGAAATATCAGAGCTATTAATCTTGGAAGACAAAACTAGATGCCTCACAGAAGGGACACTCTCATGGAACAGGCAGCTCAAAGCTGTAACTAGAGACTGCTCTGTGTCCTGCCATGGACAAGGACAAGTCAGCAACACAAAAAGCAGCTCTTGAGCTGCTCCAGTTTAGTCACGGGGATTTTACTGTGCGTTGGCCATTTCAGGTAGTGATGGGACACAGTGAGTGATTCAGAGGGTGTCATCTGGCTGTGAGGTCAGTGACCTGCAGGAGCCAGGTGGAGAAATCCCCAGGCAGGATAAACTGTTCCTCTCCAACTTTAAGGTACCCGTGTCCATCGCAGCTGCACTTTGCAACAGTAAGAACTGAAAGACATGGGCTCCCTCCACATCCCTGCTCAGTAGCTTTAGACTTTGAACTCTATTTCAGGTGGAAAAAGGATAGAGAAAACAGCATTCATTGCATTCTTATTTGAAGCTGTGAGCTGGATAAGTATTGGAATCTGCAGGAAAAATGTTGAAAAACTTTAGCATTGTATTGATAAATCTTGCAAGAAAGAAAACACATTTGCAAAACCCTATGTCAAACAAATCACCTACCATGTTACCAGTTTAACAGCTTAAGAAGAAATCGTTAAAATAAAATATAATTGTTTCACCCCAGCAGATTTAAATGATTGAACTCTTGCAAGACCCTATACATAATTAAACTCTTTGTTGGCTTCCCTGTGTGCTGGTTTTGGCTGGGGTAGAGTTAATTTTCTTCATAGTAGCTGGTATGTGGCTATGTTTTGGATTTGTGCTGGAAACAGGTGAAATTGTAATTTCTGTTGTGTGAGAAAGACAATTTTTGAGTCTTTGAGTGCAATTATAGTTTCTTTGGGTATAATGCACTTGCATACCAGAATCAGTATTTTATTTCCAGTGTCTTTTTGTACGAAGCAGTATCCTATACTAGTGACTCTCTGTACTTCAACTCATCAATCTGAGACATAATTTAAGTTATTAGTAATTTATTTGTAATAATTTTTTTCCAAAAGAGAATATAAACTTTAGATAACTTACTGAGGTATATATAATGCACACTTATTCCATATGAAGGAACAGTTTTTAAACCTAAAATAAACTGAAATCCTAGAACAGATGACATGATAAATGGAGGTGCAGTGTCAGCTGGATTAGTGTGGAGCCATAGTGTGAACTTTGTCAAATTAGAAGGTTCCTGAGTTGCTAATTCTGGCTGCAGGAAGATTGGTAGAGATAATCTTGTCCATCTGATCTATCTGTTTTGGTTTGGATGTATGAATTAATCTGCTTTAAATTCTTCTCTCAAATCTGAGCACACAGCCCCTGCTGACGGTAGCAGGACCCGTGCTCAGGTGTGGTCTTGAAGACCATTCTGTAATTATAACGTGTGGGAAATCTTGTTTTTTAAAGACACTCCTAAGTGTTTCCTTGAGCCCTGGAATGTCAGTGCTGAAGGGCCTTTTTGCCCAGTGAAACAAGATCAGACCTGAGTGAAGACTTCTTTTTGGCACTGAGCAGTGGTTCTCAAGCTGTTCTACTGCTGCTCTCCACAGACACACTCCTGAGGCGTGCTCTAGTCCAGGTGCTATCACAGTCAACAACAGATTAAAACCCAAAAGATGTTCTTATCAAGTGATTTTGCTGTCATTGCTTTCAGCTCTACTCACCTGTTGCACCTTGATGGGCCTGATATCCTACCTCTGCCAGGGCTAGTTAGTTGACTTTGCATTGGAGAAGACATTTTGAATCTTTGCAGATCAATTTAAGCTGTTGGGCTTCTTCTGTGAGGAATTAAAACATCCTTATGCTGTATAACACTGTACTGAATTTTGGAAAACC
Source organism: Vidua macroura (assembly GCF_024509145.1). Classification (NCBI taxonomy): domain Eukaryota; kingdom Metazoa; phylum Chordata; class Aves; order Passeriformes; family Viduidae; genus Vidua; species Vidua macroura. The sequence continues at coordinate 13,463,527 of NC_071571.1, forward strand.
TACCCATTTGCTGTCATAATCTTTTCAGTCTTGAGTTAGATAGATTACTGGTGGCATGTCACAATCTGTCATGTATTTTAGCTCTTGGGGATTCTCCTATTTCATGTGAGTCTTCCTTTTTACTGATTTCAGCAGCTGCAAATACTTTTAAGCAAGACAACAAGAAGGGAAGGCAATAAAAGGATGTGAGATGGAAAGAGAAGTTGGACTGAACATGGAAAAGAGAATAAAATAGAGAAAGAGGAGGGGAAGAAAGAAGATTTTGAGGTTAATGAAAGGAAAACAAGAGAAATCATAGAGTGAAACAGATCATGTGTCACCTCTTTCTGATTATTTTTTCCTTATTTTGTCTCCTCTAAGTCAAGAACTATCTTAAAAGCAGTGTTCAAATTTCAGCTGTCTGCTTTTGCCCCATTCCTCTGGTCATAGCATGTATTTGGGAATTTTTGGAAGTTTTCAGTGAGTAGTTCTGCAGCAGCAGTGAAGGTGACTGTGTATATCCTGGTCACACTCCCTGCAAGGAAATGTGTAACACATTCCCTGCTGGTCCTTCATGCTTTGACACTTGACTGCTGGCCTGTGCCCTAGAAAAGGCTTTCTGCAGGTGCCATGGGACTTTGCTCAGGAGCAAATATTTATGCAGGAGTGATAGCATGTGTTTGCATCAGGAGTGTATTTAACTCCATGTGTAACAGAGATGAATGTGTTCCAAGTGCATGTCTGTATTTTTATCCCTCTAAATTCCTGTGCAAATTGGAAAGTCTCTGCTGTAATATCCTTACCCCATGCAGTCCTCCCTGTTACCATCAACACAGGGAGAAGCTGAGCAAGGGATATATTTCCCTTCAAACTTTATCAATGTTTTCCTGCAAATATCAAGATAACATGTTTTTGAAAGCCATGCCACTCTCCCGTTCACTTTCAGTCCAACGAGGATGAGAACAGGATGTGAAATTAAACAGAGATTCCTAAAGAGGAACACCAGCTGAGAAATATATCCTTAGTATGTTTATAAACCACATGAATAATTTGTGTGGTGGAATATATGTTCCATCATGTTTTGATAGGCCTTTTGACTAACATATCCCGTGGGTGTTCCTCTTCATGTCACAGGAAGGTATTTTTTCAGGAATGCTCATCAATAGATAAAACCTGATAGTGGCAAATAATTTGGCATAGCTTCTCTTCAGCAAATGGGTTCCTCTGGCAGTATCTGAATTTGTTCCACCTCTGGCAAGTACTTGACAAATGAACCCAGTACTGTAGCTCTGTGTTGATATTTTTTATTCGTTATTTGGGTAGAGTAGATAAGGCCCAAGGGCTTGATCCAAAGCCCACAGAAGTCAGTGAAAAGACTCCACAAGCCTTTTTTAGTCACTGGAATTCTCTATTCTGTTTTTCAGAGCTTGGAAATCTGTGCCAAGAACTTCATCAATAACTGAATGCAAAGAGCAAGCTTCTGGACAGGCAGAACAAAAAAAAAAAAAAAAAAAAAAAAAAAAAAAAAAAAAAAAAAAAAAAAAAAAAAAAAAAATCTCATCAGAAACAAAATGTCTCCAAGTAGGTTTTACAGGTGAGGCTTAAAAGTGAAGTAACTTCTGACATTTTCAAGAAAGTACCAGGCTTCTAAAAGCTTTAAGACAAAACTGAAATGGACATCCTAGCATCCTAGAGTCTCAATATCATATATTCTATAAGTACCCTTTAGTTCAGTCTTCTGTATATTAAACAGGTTCACCTAGATTTCTGATGCTGCTTTTAAATCTCTTAAATTCTGCTGTTTTTAACAGCTTTATTTTTACAATTTTTAATAGTTGCTGGTAGTTGAAAAGTTGCTACAAATTTAATTTTGCTGATGACATGCTTATATCTTTGTGTTAAATATTACAGAGCTAGGCAGCAATGACCCCTCTACTTAGATTATCTAGTATTTTCCATGGTGGAAAATACAGTGTTTAGTTTTTCAGTTTTAGGTGTTAGGAAGCTTTGATGCCTGAATGAATGCAGCTGCCCTTTGAAACTGGTCAGGGATAAAATTCCAAATCTGTATATGTGCTTCTTCTTTGTCCTGTGAAATTATGCAGGGATTTTCTGGTCTCAGCTGCTGACATTCAGTGTTTCTGTTCTCCCTTTTCCTTTCCTCTGTAAAACTTGCTGAAACTATAACTGATGATGGACTTTGGGTATAACTAACCTCATATTCCCAAAGCAAACCCTACGGTGGCTGGATCCTGCAGAACAGCCTCAGTGGTTGCAGAACAGCTCTGTGGCATGAGAGAAGGTGACAGATCATTATCCTCCCAGTGCAGTCCCTGTGGTGGGTGTCCCTCATGGCAGGCACAGGCTTACAAACTCCCCATAGCCCTAAGGGCAAATAAAAGGAGCTGGCCAGCTCCAATGTGTGACTTAGATATGTGCTTTGCAGTACAGGGACGTTCAGAACCCTACCTATGTATCATTATGTGAACATAATTCTGTTCAGCCCACAGCATAAATACAGTGTGTGGTATGAGAGCAGACTAAAACAGTTGGTGTGAATGTTTTCCTCATGACATTCCATAGCTCTCGCACACACAAAAACTATTTTGGTATCTCCTGGCAAAGCCCCCTTGTGTGCTCTAGACACCTCCAGTGACTTCACTCTTTTCATACAGCTCATGTTTTTCGCTTTTCAGACCTCTAATGATTCTGCTTCCTTACCTGTGGATTGCCTTTAAGGGCCCACATCAAGAAGTAACTCAATATATTTTAGTTCAGGCCTTCCCAGATCTCAGCTCAATAAGCCATTAGTTGATATAAGTTAGAGAAAGCAATTCCATTTAAACAGTTCCATGATGGCTGAAAACCACCCGAGTATTATCAAGAAAACTATTCAAAATCCTTGAACATAATTCTTTTTAAAACAGCAAAAGACCAGTATAGATTCATGAAAAAAGAGTAGTGAATTAACCTATACTCATTCTTTAGCCCTAAACACCTTCCCACTACCCAAAGTTGCTTGAGACACAGGTTGGAGCCCCTGGAAAAGGAAACAGTCTTGTGGCTTTTCTTGAAAACCATACATTGGTCTTTGCTACAATTTCCTTCTTCTATTGTACCACAAGGAAAGTTCTTGTCTTCCCAGATTTGTGTGTCTGTATCCCCTAAGTCTAACACTAATATATGTGTGATTCTGTAACTACCTTTTACTGGTTTGAGGGCTTTTCAGTCCTGAAATCCCAGACCCTTTTGAGAAGTTGTAGAAAATAAATTTTTTATTCAGTTTCTTTTCTTTTTTTCTTTTTTCAGACCAAGGCTAGCCACAATTATTTAAGAAGCTTTAATGATTTTCTCATTCATAAAAGAAAATTATGGGAAACACTCCCTTACTTCTTTGTAGAAGAACCATCAGTATGGCAGGAAAAAAGTCACAAAATGTAACAGCTGAGAAATCAACCCACTCCTATAGCTGAAAGGTTATCCATGGAAAGATCTCAGTCACAGACATGTTTACTTTGATTAAATTTCTACCTCAGAGTAAAATGTAAATGATTCAGAACTTTAAATTCAGAATTTTGAAAAGGAAGTTAAGGCTTTACCTTATAACTCAGCAGGAGTGTTAGAGCAGGTAGCTCTCTTAAATCATTAAAACCTAGTACTGCTTGGTATATCCCTAAGGCATTTTCACAAATGGCACTTTTTAAAAAAACCTGTAATTTTTCAAGCAATACTCTTGCTGTTCAGTTTGACACTGGTCTTTCTACAGTACTGAATGAACTTTAATGGGCTTAAGGAAATATCTGTATTTAAAATAGAGCGAATTTAAAACATACTGTACCTGGAGTTGGTGTTTTCTTATGAAACCAGGGAATATCTGTATGCCATGAACAGACTACTAAACCTGAACACATCTAGAATTATTCCATAAAAATTCTCTGATGTAGAGTATAAAGACGGGATAAACTGTGATATAACTCCGGAAATCAGCGTCATTCCACTGTCTGAATATTTTAACAATCACATAAAAAAGGTTTTTGATAATTGCATTTAATTGCAAGATTCTCACTCCTTGCATGTTTGCAGTGCCTATGCAGGGGCTTTCAACTGGTTGGCTGTTTTGAACAAAACTTGACTAGTGATCATTAGTAGTTGCAAGCTTTGATTCCCTCCATCCCATGCTCCACCACCTACTTCTTCCTGCAAGACAGATGATGTCTTCATGGAAATCCTCCAGCAATGTACTGTTAATAAATGAATTGACAGATTCTGTGGTATGTTAGCTCAGGAAAGTTCAACATCCAGAACCATATATGTGCCACCCATATTGCAGCGGGGATAATAGTTGTAATTTTTGTAAACCAGCAACTCTTGCCAATTCGTCTCCTGATTAGTATAATCCTTTTCTCATAATCTCTTATAATAATGTTTTATACTTCATTTACCTTACATAATTAGGCCTCATAGAATCTCACAGCCTTGTTATATTTGTTTTTTAAAGTTCATTCTTGCTTTTAAGGAAGAACAAAACAAACACTGTATGTGGTAAATTTTATTAAAAATGTTTTCAGAATGATGTATGTATAACTTGTGTGTGTATCTAGTGGGGAAGAAACTCAAATCTTGGAGGAGCTCATTCCTGTTAGGTCTATCACTATTCATGTGCAAGTCTTTAAGTTTTGGCCTTAAATCAGATCCCAGGATAGACTTGTTTTCTTGTCCTTCATTACTGAATTTTCCCATTTCACACATTTAATGGAAAAAACTATCAATATTTCTTTCTAAACTGTTGGAGTTTTTTTCCAGGAGACTGTTAGAACAGCTGGGAAAACTGCCAAGCAACTTGTTAAAGACAGTAGGAGCAGGAATTAAATCACAGAAAAACATGAAAAACCTGTAGCTGTGTCTGAACAGTGAAATAGTTACTGTCGACCAGCAACAGCATTAAGCCTTATAAATATCAAGTTTTAGAGCAGTGTGGTAAAGCTTCTAATATGCAACATTATGTTTTAGCAGATAAATGCAAATGACAACCGAATGTGAAACATTACAAAGTCTATGACAATGTAAAATTCTTGTTAAAAACAGCCTGGAAAGAGCCTCTATTGAGTTCACATTTTCACAGTCCTTTCTGCAAGTTTCTTAGGTGATGTATATTAAACCAAGGATTTGTTGCTCTTTCATCCCTTCCCAGCAGCTCTTATGATCACTTACAAAGCACAGAAGTAGTAGGTTAGAGGACATTTTCATCTTTTTCCAATAATGAACTTGATGAGCTATGGCCATAAAACTGCAGAGTGTAGTCAGTTGTCTCAGTCATGAGCTGTAAACTGTTTACACCAGTTTCATTTTATTTCTGCCTTTCTGATCTCATGCATGCTGCCTTTATTCCACACAAGTGAACACTGGGGATATGACAAAATATAACATGGCAGGTGTGGTAGTTTCCTGCTTTAAAAGACAGACTATTTCTCATTTAAATTCAGATATATTAGTCCAGATAACTCAGGTGGGTAACTAATAAAACTGGCATCTAAGTTAAAAATTATCTGTAGGTCAGCAAATGGATTCTTTGATCTTGTGAGTGCCCCAATGCTTTCCAAAACTGAAATTAATAGAAAAGGTTCTATGGATTTGAATGAAATTGGACATTATGCATGGAACCAAATTAATATAAACTGACTCCTCCATTTTCTATACTGGAAACTCCTAACTAGAATGCAAAGGGTTAGGGAAGCCATTCTCACCCTTGACTTAACAGGGCAATAATTCTACCTTTGATGTTTTAAAAACATCATTAATTCTGCTCCTTACCTCTGTACCTACTAAACCGCAGACAGTTTTGCCATTTGTACCAGGTTTGAAGTTCTTAAATTTACTAATACTATTGCTAAGGGAACAAGAGCAGACTGCCAGCTGGGACAGCTGCCGGGCAGGGAGCACCAGAGGACACGTGCTGAGTTGTCCGGTGTTGTAGAAGGATGTTGACATTATGTGCTACAAAGCTTACTTGAATTTCACATCTTTAGTGCTGTGTGTTCAGGAAAAAAAAAAAAAAAAAAAAAGAAAAAAAAGAAGAAAGTTTTTTTTTTTACTGTCTTCTTGTCCTCCAAACTCTGCTTTCACTCTAGTTAAACTGTTTTACCATTTCTAGACAAAAGATATATATTGTCAGGCCACACTGAATGACCAATGAACTGTGCAATTCCATTGTCCTCAATGAAATCCGTGGAAAAAAGTGAACGATATCTATAAACCCCTATGACGGCTTTGCGGAGGAGATTGCTCAGCGGTTCCATTGATGGTCCATGCTGGTGTTACTGATGCAGGAGGTTTTGCACAGTGTTGGTCCTGTTGCGTTAACAGATGCCCGAAAGACGAGGAAGGCCATCTGATTTCGGCCGTGAGCGGTGGCTGTATCCCCCGGACACCGGGAGGAACAGGAGACCACCGCGGTGTCCTGCCGCGCACCTTCTCTGCGGTGCCGTGCCTTGCTTTCCCCGGACCCGCGTACCTGAGGCAGGGCGGCAGCAGGCAGCGCCCCGAGAAGGAGCAGCGGCGGTGCCCGTTTCCCCCCGTGCACCGGCCGGGGCCGAGGGACCAGGATTTCGCGAGGCTCCTTGTGCCGGCGAGACCCCGGCTCCGCATCCCCGGTTCCCGGCGGGGCAGAGCGAGGCGGGGGCAGCCGCACTACCTCGGGCTCGCTCGGGGCACTCGCTCCGACCGTGTGCGGGGCCCGCCGGCTCCCCCGCCCCGTCCGCGCTGCCGGCGCCCCGCGGAGCCGGCCGGCTGCCCCCGCCCCGCCGCACCGCCCCACGCCTCCGGAGCGGGAGCCAGCGCCGCCGCCCCGCCCGCCGCCGCTGCGCGCCGGGGCAGGAGCCGAGCAGGTGGCCGCGGGCAGCGCCGCGGCATGTGAGCGGCCCCCGGCCCTCGGGAAGGCAGCACCGGCCCCCGTCCTGCGGTGCCCTCCCTTCCCCGCGCCTCGCCGGGCCGGCCGCGAAGCCGGGGCGGAGGCAGGGCGCCCGCAGCGGCAGCCCGGCGGCGGCCGGGGGCTGAGCGCCGCGCCCCGCCGGGGGGCGGCCGTGGCGGAGGGCGGAGGGGAAGAGGAGGAGGAGGAGGAAGGCTGCGCGGGGCCGGAGGGACGCGGGAGCCCCCCGGCCGCACAGGATGAAAGTCACGGTGTGCTTCGGGAGGACGCGGGTGGTCGTGCCCTGCGGGGACGGGAACATGAAAGTTTTCAGCTTGATCCAGCAAGCGGTGACCCGGTACAAGAAGGCGATCGCCAAGGTGAGGGGCGCGGGGAGCGGCGCCCGCGATCAATATGGCGCTTCCCGGAGTGGGGAGGGAAGCGAGGGGGAAAGTCCGGCTGCCCCGCCGGGGGAAGCGGCGGGAGCGGGGCCGGGGGCTGCCGGCGGCGGCGGCGGAGCCTGCGGGGAGCCGTGTGCCCGGCGCCGCCGCGGGGAGCGGGGGGGGCTCGGCCCCTCCGCAGCGGCCAGCGCGGCCCCTCCGCGGCTCCCCGCGGGCGCCTGGCGGGCCTCGGCCCTTTGTTCGCCGGTGCCTGGCGGCCCCCGGGGGTGTCGGTGCGGGAGCCGCCCGAACCCGGCTGGCAGAGCAGCGCGGGGGCCGGCGGTGCCGGGTCTGCCCCGGGGCGGGTGGCGGGGCCGAGGCGCCGCGGAGGGCTGGAAATCCAGCTCCAGGCTTCCCGGCCCTCCAGGCCCGGCGGTGAGGGCGGTGCGAGGGGACCCCGCCGCAGGGGCGTCCGGTGGCGCCCCGCCGGCCACCCCCCGCGCCGGGCGAGGCTCCGAGGGGCCCGCGGCAGCGCGGCCGCCCGCGGCACCTCCGCGCCCGCCGCCCCGCGGGGGACGCTGCGCGCCTGCGGGACGCTCCGCGGTGCCCCGGGGTGCGGGGGGCGCCGGCCCGGCCCGCGGCGGAGCTCGACGGCCGCCCGCGCCGGCCTCCCGCAGCCCCATGTTGAAATCCCTGGCTGTGCGTGTGCAGGCAGTTGCAGACTTGGCTTTCCCTCCGTGGGCAACTTGTTGGGTTTTGAGTTTCTTCCCCTGTTTTTTTTTTTTTTCTATTTTTCTTTCTCTCTTTCCTCTCCTCCTCCTTTTCCCCCTCCCCCACCCCGTGCTTTCTTGTTGCTGCAAACTTCTTTTTAATCAACTGGTTTGTTGGGCAGTATGACCATCGTTGGCTGAGAACTTCAGCAGTGCCCTTCCCCTTTCCTCTGCCTTATCGATCCAAGAAGTTTTAGTGTGTTTCTCCCCCTTATCCCTCCTGAGACATTTTACACTTCTGATCCTGGAAGTTTTACTTTGGCAAATGCAGACTGCTAGCCTGTCCCGAAACATGCAATAGAAGGAATATTGTGACCAGTTCATTGATTGGTTTGAAGTGATTCCTGAGAAAATTTTTAAAATCAGTTTTTTCATAGAGAATTCCAGATGCTGGGAGGAGAAAAGTAACTGAGTTTCCTATCACCTCCCCACCTGAAGAACCTGGTTTTGAAGACAGCAAACATATTCTGATTCTGTCTAGAAAAAGAGAGAAATGATTCCTGAGGATATGGCTGTGGCTGCATACCTGCTGTCATTCATATACAGCAGTTAATGCACATGGCAGTCTACTTGCATATAGGAGACTGGGGCTGAAAGTACCTCTCTGGTTAAGGTAAAGCAGCGAACAGTAAAGTGAGACTGTTTGTGGAATGCTGAATGCCTTATTGGGCCATTCAGATGAGAAGTGTTTGCAGCATTTGTTCATCAATGTTACAGCATTAATAAAAATAATTACTTTGCTGTGTTTTTTTTTCCAAAACTGTGCCCTGTGTAACTCCTGTGGCAATGGGCTGCATCCTGGCTTCCAAATATTAAGCTGTATTAAGGGGTGGCAGTTGCATTCTGCAGCATAATGTTAAACCTGGGAGGGATTGAAGTTGTAAGCACAGGGGAGACACAAGACAGTCACCAGGAAAAGGTTACATCATTGCAAATTTCATTTCAGAAAAAAAGTGGCCCACCTGTGGAAGCATGGGAGGGAAAAAAAGTAACTCTTGACTATGGCCATGTACTTATTAAAGAGATGGTTTGCAGAGGGGCAGCCAGACTTTGACTGGTCCCTGGTATTAAAAGCTCTGCATCCTGGGTTGAAATGACATGGTGGTTTTATTTATTAGTATTTATATGGTGGTTATGCTAAATGCCACTGGTATAGACTTGAGGTAGCTGCAATTACTGAGATTGTTTCTATTAGATGGAAATTCTGTGGTTGAAAACAGTAGCAATGTCCATGGGCTTTCTCTGAGTGTTTTATATGGTCACTGTCAAACCTTACTTTTAACTTGAATTTGCTGACGATTTTCTGTGGTGATGTTTAAGTGGGAGGGAACCGGATCTTACAGTAAGTAAGTTTTGTAAGTAGGTGTATAGTGCTGTTTGCTGTGCTTGCAATAGAGTAACATAGTAATTGTATGGTTTGGATGGTAGAATTCCACAGATGACTCTATTTTTGTAGCAGTTAGATGGCTCCTTTCTGTGCTAGTGTAGCAGATGAGCAAGTCTTCATAAGGAGACAAGAAAGGGGACAAAGTAATTCCTGACTGAGAGGATCAAAGTATATGTGCCCATATGAACTTACAGTCTGGCAGCTGGTATCAAACTGACACTGAAATCTACTTCACCACCACTATGTTTGTATGGAAAGAAGCATATCTGGTGGAAGATTATTCAAAATATTTGAATGAAGTTTATGGTTTTCATACTTACAGGAAAAGCAGCATTTCTCATCCTGCAAGAATGTGTGTGTCTACTATATGCAGCAGTTCTTCAGGAGAACTCCTTGAGAACTGAGTTGTCAGCCCTTCCCAGATTTCCTCCCCACTTTGTCATGGTTTCCCAGTTGTGATTAGCAGTAAGTGATCTGCACAGTGCACTTATGATGTCCCTGTGCAGTCATAGGAGGCAGCCCAAAACCATGCTTGCAGAGTGCCAGGAGTGAATAGCTTCAAAATTTGACCTCGGTGTTCTGGCTTGGTATTATTTAGGTTGAGGAGACATGTTGAGAATAGAAAAAGTACTTATGGAGAACAATCCACATAATAGTACAGTTCTCCTCTCTGTAAAAATTTTAGGAGTTCAGAACATACAGATAATATAACTGCAGATAACTGCAGTTAGTTCTGGGTGCTATGTCTTTGATCAGAATTCATAAATATCTAAAAATTTATTATAGATTAACACTGCTGTCAATGCTAAGTCTTTGTGTATGGAATTAGTTATTAATAAGACAGGCTGTTTTTAAAGGCTGGTCTATGTAGTGTGTATAAATTTTTCTGTTCTTTTGCTTTTATTCCAAGAGAAGCTTTGTGTCTGAAACATGATGCATTCTTTCTGCAGGTTGTGTTTGCGGGAAATGAACAAGCAAATGATAAAAGATCTTTGAAATGTCCACCTTGTTCAGGGCAAGTGGAGTCAGCAAAATCGATCATGTTAAATGAAACCCAGTTTTCATGGGGGCAGGCTAATGGTGCACTTTTGTGTGGCTGGATGGAGTGATGCTGCCTCTGGCACCATCTCTGCTTGAGTCTTAAAGGAGTACAACTTGGGCAGGGGACAGCTGGCCTGAGGAATGGTAGCTGCATTTTCCAGACCCTGCTGGTCAAGGGCTGTGCAGATTTGGAATTGGTGTAGTCCTAGCAATTAATTTAATGGTTAAAAACTTGAAAGAAGGTAAGGGTGATTTAAGAGGGGAGGTCAGCCACATCTGAGTGGTTTTACATTGATGGCAAGAGATGATGGCCTGCACCAAAAGGGAGAAGGCAGACAGGCAGTTGAGATGAAACATGATTACCAAATATTGAACCAGTGTTAAAAGGTGGAAAATTATTATAAAATGATGTATCGAGCAACTACTGAAAGGAGGTAATTGTGCATCTTGTAACTTTGGCTTGATCTAGATGTTTCTGTCTTTTTTTGTTGACTTTTGACTGTCAGCATAATCTCTTGTGCTTTGGTTTTTGGGGAGGATATTGTAAGCATTTTATCTTCTTTTTCTTGCAAGTAAAAATAGGTGTGCTTAAGTAAAGGGTAGATAAAAAAAAAAAGCGATGTAAATGTTAAGCAAGCATGGTAAGCAAGAAAATGAAATAGGAAATTGTAGATTTACTCAAGTTGTTCAGTGTCATGTTGAGTCCCTGGAGGGATTATTTGGTCTCCATGATAGTTCAGGCTGATGCCCTGCATATCATGAGCTTGTAGTGGTGTTCCTAGACTTTATATATAATCCTCATTTTCCAGTTAAAATAAGTAAATTAACAGTTTTCCTGCTGACTCAAAAAGGTTTTAATAGAAATCTTGAGACACCTTTCCCCTCTCCCATGCCAAATGCTGTAGGAGATGAAGTTCTGTGGGGGTTTTGATGTTGCATGGAACAATACTTCAATTGTTAATTTGAAAACTGCAGTGCACTAATATTTGTGAAAAGAAATTGTAATCTGCTCTTTGATAGTGTTAGAGGCTGTTGCTGATAAGAGACCAGAACTCCAGGAGAGTTGGCAGTGTAAGCAAAGGTAACAGGTGTCAGATGACCATATTCTCGTGTAATTTGTACACTGGGGGCTTAGGCCACCCAAAGCCTAAAGCTCCATCTCATTGGTAGGTCTGACATTCATCAGCAGGGAATTGTGAGGGATGAAGGTTAAAGCTTGAGTGATTGTGGCTGTGAAGCTTACTTTTTTTTCTGCTTTTGATTTTATCCCCCCAGTGCCAGCTAACAGGGATTATTTGCTTAAAAGTCAGTTCTCAGGCAGCCGCTTCTCTGCCAGGTACACAACGGCAGCTTTGATGCAAGTTGTGTTCTGTAGAGCAAACAGTTGCACAGTTCCTCATGACTGTGTCACTGGGGCATCATTTGTAGAGCCTAACACATGGGTGGGTTGGTATGAAAATCTGCTGATTTTGCTTGGGCTTTGTATTGTGCTTGGCACATTCCCTCCTTGAGCCAGACCACTAGGTTTTTGCCACAGGCTTAAATGGATTTGCCACAATGCCCATTCAGTGACCCCTTTGGCAATACTCAAGGGCAGTAGTGGCTAAATTTAGCATAAAAAATTGTAAAGTTCTTTTTGTGTTTGTATGGTTTTTATTTATTTTTTTTAATTTTTTTTTACTTGGATTTCATTTTTCTATATGTGCAAATCTCAAGCCTTTTTTAAGTGGAATGAAATCTTACAGGTGATTTCCAGAATGCACAGGAATCTTCTCAACCCCAAAAGGGAACCAAAATGCTAAAAAAATGCCTGTCACCCCTGCTGCTCAGTTGGCTATCAGTTTAGTTCTAGCTGACACCCCAGGATGATGTTTCTGGGCTCTGCATTCTGTGTTGGCTGGGTAGTATTCCAATGATTTACCTGAGGCCAGCCAGGATTCTGTGGGGCTCTGGGCAGTTTTTTAGCTGGCTCTTGACCTCTTCACTGATGTCAGGCTCCCAACAGTGCAGTGAAACCCAGCTGTTGGGGATCCCAGCTGTTAGGGAACCTGATTCTGCTGAGGCTTGGTGAACAGCAGTGGAGAGATGCTAATTTAAGGAAGATAAGTACTGAAATGGGTCATGATTGCTTCACATTTAGAAAGCTGCTGTGGGATCCTGCAGGTTTGGTGCGGGAAATGCAAGGCTATAGTGATAAATTCTCTCTGCTCATTATGGAAAACTTCCTTTTAATGTCTTCTCTCCAATTCCCTCAGTGTTTTCGGCCACATCAATGTTTTCCTGTCATTGGCTCATCTGTAAATACAGGTGGCTCTTGCACATGGCAAGAGAAGTTACAGGGTGAAGGTAGAAATGAACCTTTGGAGTGAGCGTGGCAGTGGCTGCAGAGGTCCCTTGCATGGGGACGTTGCTGTACAGCAGTGCTGTGCCCGAGGGGACCTGTGGCTTGCAAGACAGGGAGCTGCACAAGCCCTGCCATGCCCTCTCTGCCAGCTCTTGCCTTTGTTCTGAGCCACCTGTACAACAAGGAAGGAGGCTTGTCTTAAAAAGGCCTGAGAGCCACGCTGGGGCAGTAGCCCTGTGACTTAAGCAAGCAGGGACTTCGGATTATTCAAAGCTAATGAAGAAGACTGAATTCTGTAGTGTTTAAGAAGAGAGTCTTGAGAAGTGGACAGCATGTAAGCCCTTCAGCTTTGAAGGTGCTTTCAGTGAAGGATGTGTGTGGTACTGAGGCTGGCTGGTGTGAGCAGCACCTATCTCCAGCTGGACGGGATGCACCATGGATTTCAGTTTGCCACTATGTGGTTTCTCAGTGTTTCACTGTTACTTAACAGTGATCAAAGTGAAGTTTGTGTTTGTGGAAGAGTGGCAAAGTGAAGTGTGTGGAGAGTGATTTCCCTTTGAGCAAAACACCATTCAGCTTCTGAGCAATTCCTGTAGCTCACAGGGGAGGACTGTGGAGGAGCCTGTGAAAGTGCTCAGCGCATTTGGGGAACGGTTCCTGGAGGCAATCTGGGGTTTAGGGAGTTGCCAGCCTTTCTTCTCCTGGGCAATATAGCCTTCCACCAGTGGAAAGCCATCTGATTCTCATAGCTTTTTACACTTTAACTTCACTTATAACACTCACAGATGTTTTAGTTCTGTTACAAAAACACCACTGGAAGTAACACTTTCTCAGTTGTACCAGACTGTGACATCTTTTGGTTGTGGCACATTTAATCTGGTAAAATAAGACAGAGTAAATGGGGGAGAAATGCTGGTGATCTTAGTTACACAGAATATGGTTAATGTAGATTTAAAACAATTTCCTGGTTCTTCAAAGGAAAACAAACCGTTTCATCCAAATATAAATTGAATGGATAAAACATGCAACAATGCTGAACCAGTACTTATGTATATTGAAAATAAAGTGGAATTCTTCTAACATCAGTCCAGATTATAGCACAGATGTTCTCACTCAGAAATATTTTCTGAGCAGTAAGAAAATAAAAAGTGAAGCAAAAAGTATTAAAAAATTCTGGAAGATACTTCAGGGCATCTGTGCTTTATTTTTTCCCCCTCCTTTTTAATATGCATTATATGTTTTCTTTGTTTCTTTGAGGTCATTTTGATGTAATGCTGAGCAAGTCTGGTACTGGAAAATGGATAAAAAAACCCCCAAAAACCAAACTGCCTTTGAGCTAAGTTACATAATCCAGTGGGGCTGTTTAAAAAACCAAGAAAGTAAAAAGGAAAACAGCAGCACAGACATACATAATACTTGTCAAAATGACTAATATTGCTAGTGAAAGAGAAATTAGTCAAATTTTAAATTGGGGAAAATAATTTTAAATTAACAGCAAATATTAAAGCCTTTTTGTTTTTTGAGAGAACCACATTAGTTTTACTTGCTACAATACCTCAGCAGTGTCAGGTTTTTGTTTTCCTGTGGGTATCCTTAGTTATTTTCTCAAGTTGGTCCCAAGTATTTGTTAAATTTGAAATAATTTTAATAACTATTTTGTTGCAGTATTTACTTTTGTTCTTTTTTTTTGTAACTTATTTTCTACTTCAGTTTCCTGTGGCAAAGTGATGCACATTAATCACCTATTTAGTCCCCCCAAAAAAGGAGAAATGCATTCCTACTCTCCTACTAAAACTCTTGGACTGCATCCCACACCTTACATCTCAAGGCTGGGGTCTCTGGTGCAGGAGAGAAGGAGTGAAGACGAAGAGAGTTTCTGTGCAAGGGGTTGATCCTTGCTGCCCAGGAGCAGAGATGAGCATCCCCTGGAGCTGGGCCCTGGCGTGCTGCTGTGCTCCAGCCAGAGACCATGTTTTGGTGGTGTTGGCTGGTGTTGCCTCCTAGATTGTTGTGCCTCCAGCTTCTCAGGACTTCTGTGGTGACAGAAATAGGGCTGGCAGAAGGGAAATGACTGTGGGGAGAAGGATGATCTGCTGTGGGGGTGGAAAAAAGAATGGGATGTCCTTGGAGTTTGGTGAAAGGAAATGCTTTTGAAGGATAGATAGATATGACTCCCATTGCTTTTTCTTTTCACGTGAGTGGGAAATGGGAATTTGCAGGGAAGCAAGACACTAATGCAGTACATGAAGTACACACAAACAGAAAATGCCAAAGATGGGAAGAAATGGGTTAACTTGGTGCCCTGGAGGCAAGCGGTCCATTTAGCAAGAGGATGAAAAATTGACCTCAGTGGTGCAGCAGATGTCACTCAAAGGCTTTCTTTTTAAAATCAACCTGTGGAATTTATTATAGGAAGCTTTTCTTTCTGGGCAATAAGCTTAGTGAAAGTAGCGTATCCCTGATTTGGTAGGGAAAATAGACTGTTTTGGAAAAGCAGTGTCACTTTTTTTGGCCATACTCTCCACATTTGCTCATACTCAGCCTGCTGCTGATGCAGTGAAATTATGAATTTGTTACAGGAGGAGCAAGATGATACATCATTAGCAGTTTTCTTTTTAAGTGGCAACATTTATAGGATTTTTTTTTCTGCGTGTGCATGTCTTTACAGACTCAGAATAGCAATTTAAAATGTTTCTGGTGTTGATGTGTATTACTGGAAAAAACAAAAAGTTACGTGGGTATAAAGTATTTTAAATGGAGATAGAAATTCTGGGAGTGCCTGTATGTTTATGTGTGCACCCACTTATGTGTTTTCATTTGTTTGAAGAAAGGTAGCCACACTTACTAAATGGAAAAGTAGTTTCACCTTACCCCATCTTTTTTGCATGTGCTTTCAAAGTTGTTGGGTTACTCTATCTTCCCCCTAGGCAAAGGCCACATAATGCTTTTTTCTCTTCTGTTAAATGTCAGAAGCAATATCTTACTTGTGAGAACCTTGCAGCAATATACATCTTTGCGCATATAATGAACAACTTTGTTCCAAGTTCTTAAGGACCTGAACAGGAAAGAGCTGAACTGAGTAAATACTGGAAAAATTACTTCTGGGGTTGCTGGAGTGTCTCTGAGACCACACAGCTGAAGGTTTTGTTGCTCTAACAACTTAAATGACAGTTGAAAAACCCCAATAAATTGGAAGCTTCAGAACCTTTTGCTTCTTTAATAAGCTGCTAAGTGAAATAACAAAGCTTGATTTAATTTGACCTCTCCAGGAACCTGTTGGACCATATGTTATTTGTGTTGTTTTAAGTGTGCATTTGTTTGTGCTGTCAGTTTGCCCCTCTGCCTTCCTGTGAAGAACCTGTGCCTGCAGCCGTGAGCACCAGGAAAGCAGCCAGGTACCAAAAGAAGAAGAATTTAGGCAGCAGGGCTGTGGTGCCAAGCTGTGGTGGCCATCCATTCCTGATGAATGAGCTCTGGCCTCAGCACTGTGTGCAGCCTGAAGAGGGAAGGGATTTTACTCACCTTGAATTTGTCTCTGGCAGTAGCAGGCTGCTGGAAGACTGCTAGCCTGAAGTGTTAGGCTTGCTAAAAGTTAAAAAGTATTATGCAATTATAGTAATTTGGAGAGTATTACAATAGGAGAAACTAGTCATCTCTATACACCTCACTTATTCTGCTGGGTGTTTCTGGTTTTTATTATACAGATGAGTGCTGGGTAAGAGAAAAAATGCTGCTGCTTTTGCAGGGAGATGAGGGGAGGTAGCCCAGCAGTGGCTGTGGCTTTCCTGGGCTCCTGCGAGGTGTGTGTGTGTGTGTGTGTGTGAGGGGCTCAGCGAGGCAGAAGGTCAGGTTTGAATCAGGGTGAGGGTGTGCCCTGGGTTAACCCCAAACGCTGCCAAAGCTGCTGCTTCTCTTGTGGCATTGTAGGAACAAGGTAACTGGGGATGGGGGAAAGGAAAAGATCCAGCACAAGAGACTTCTCCACCCTCAGTCAAACTGAGTCCTGTCTTCTGGGCATGGGACAAGTTCAGAGCATTGTTGCCAAATCCTCTATTGAGCATTTTTTTTAATGTCATTAAGAATATGGATTTGAGAAGATAGGTTTGATAACTTTTTCTCTCATTGAGTTTTTTTTAACAGCAGCTTTAATTGCTCTTTCTAGTTTTTCTTCAAATGAAAAATAGCATAAATAAATGCTGTCGGTAATAGTTCTGGATAATTTGATGTTTGAATGAAGAAATATCAATAAAAAGTGGACTGGCTGAAATATAATAATGCTTTAAAATTCAGAATACTCTATTAGTATAGGCTCTCTTTGTAAAAAGGCTAGTGAATGTGATTTTAAATGACTATAAGTGTATGCAAAATATTTGTATGTTTACTATAACTGTATGCAAAATATTTGTATGTTTAAGAGCTTCCATTTGAAGAGAAAACCTTCTGTATTTTCTGGACTTAACGAACCTCGTCTAAAAGAAAATGTTATGTATGTAAAACAGCATATTTAACTTGTGGTTATGTTAGGCAATGGAGTAGTCTCCTCACCCTGTATCCAGTGATCACTCAGAAACACAATGCTTTGGTAAACTAAACCCAGATGTTAATGTGTGTGAAATGTTACTGTAATCAGTGTCTTAAAAGTCTCTCCATTATTAGTATAGCTGTTTGAAGTAAATTCCTGATGACCCTTTTGTTGCTTTGGTGTTGCCATAAAATAGCTGTTGTTAGCTTGAAGCCTCTGCTAAATTGGAAGCCACAGGTAGTGAACATCCTGTATTGTATCTTTTGGTGTTTATGAAGTATTTAGCTGAAAAGGCTCCTGGTCCTTACCCTGTTTCTGTGGAGGTAAGAAGTTTCTTTTGCTGGTGAAATTCCCTAGCTGAGGAATGGAAGCAGCAGTGAAGGGGAGCTAGCTTGTATGAAAAGCTAATTCGTGCTGAGTTAAATATTCTTGTGATATTTGAATATGAGGTAATTAGTTTGAATGTGCTGCTGTTTACCTTTTAGCATCTGGAAAAGTCTAAACAATCTGCTGAAGGAACTGTATCCTAAATCTACTTCCAAAATGTTTTTACAGTTGTGTATTTCAGACTTGACTAAATCTGCTTTTTGTGGTGGTATTTTCCCAGTGGCCAGTGACCTGTGGGAGAAGTGCTGAGCTAAATGGTTGAGGAAAGGTTTGGGCAAAGTGCTAGTGTTGTCCTGTGGGCTGTTCAGAGTGATCAGATAGATCCACACAGTTGTTCCCTTTCTAAAAATACTGTCAAGGTGGACCTGTAAATGCTTATGCATGCATACTACTCTTCTCAATTAAAAAAAAAAGTCTCAATATTTATCATAGCCATCCACTGAACTTGAGTCCAATTAGTATGACATGGTCTCAGTTTCATAGTTCAGCACTTGCTTGGTCTCAGAACAAAATAAAAAGGCTTTTAAAATTTGCTTGACCTGAAAGCTAGTAAACTGTTTGGAATCTTTAAATCATAATAGCTAATTTTGTATGTCATAATATGATAGCTAAGATGTATGTTTTGTTTTCATAGAATCATAGAGTGGAAGGGACTTTAATGACCTTTTTTTTCTAACTTATAAGGTCACCTGCTTCCAATGCCCTTGTCATAGGCAAGGACACTTTCCATTAGACCAGGTTATTCAAAGCCTGATCCAACCTGGCCTTGAACACTTCCAGGAATGGGGCACCTGCAGCTTCTCTGGGCAGCAGAGAAGATGCAGATTTTATGGGTTTTATGGGTGGTCTGTGTTACCCTTTATAAGACCATGTATTATGTCTGTGATTAGACAGTGTGTAAAGACTGCTTTTACTCTAGCAGCCTTCACAAGCTGCTTCTGATTCAGTGAGCCAGTGTTTTGTTGCCTTCTGAAAGACTTTGTTTCCAAAGGCTGGTGGATGCCAGAGACATGGTGAATAGAGAGAATTAAGACACAATGAGTCCACATTTTTTTCTTGATCACTCTTGAGGATTTAAAGTCGTGTGTGATACTGAAATTAAAAAAAAAAAAGTTTTTTCTGTAATTAATGTTTTAGAAACATGCTGTTTATCATTCAGAATTTTCCTGTCACTTTTTTCAAAAAGTGAGCTGCTCCTTCTGAAGTGTGGAGTGTGATAATTCACTTTGTGTTTTGTGTTACTCTTCAGTGTAAGGTAGAAGTTGAGATAGGAAGCAGAGATCTAAACTCAGTTTATAATCAACAGCCCTTTGCAGCCTGCCTTTCACCTGATGGGCTGCTAGGGAAGCCAGCCTTTGGGGAAGACCACATGGCTTTGGGTTTGTACACTGTGCCTAGATGCAATAAATAAGAGGGTTGGTTCTTTGCAATTGCAAATTGTGCATTTCTCAGCATGAGCAGCAAATCAGAGACAGCCTGCTTTGTCGAGAGAGAGAGGGGCTGGGAGATCAAACACTGAGCTCAGAGATGCCAAAGTCTGTCTGTTTTAACTTTGTGGCTCCCCTCTCCCTCTTTCTGAATAAGTAGGACTACAAATAGAGCATGATATGTAAAAGCAAAGCTGTGGAGTCCTCCCCCCCACTGCTTGCATCTTTATATATAGTTCATTCTGCTGATCAGACTGTCACACCTGCTACCAGCCTCCTTCAGAGAACAGATTGAAGCCTTGCAATTTAAGTGCTCCTAACATATGTTTGTGGTACACCAGCAGCAGGACAAGGTTTTAGCTTTGATAGGCTCTACTTGTTTGGGAGTTTTGTTAAATAGACAAGGGAGAAACAAAATAATAGAGTAATTTTGAATAAAAAAAAAATAAAGTAAATATGCAGAAGGATAATGTAAACTAATAAAATCTGCCTTTTTTTTTTTTTTTTTTAATGGCATGAATTTTAATACATATTATGCTTGGTATAGAACTCCACAAATAAAACCTTCCCCTTTGTGTCAGGACTTACAAAGTTGCCCTGGTCATTGCCAGGGTGCTGAATTTCCACATCTGTATCCAGACTCACTGGTGCTGGGTTGCACTTGCTGTGTCCCTTGCAGGCACCAGCTCTGTTACTGCAAGGCGAGCAGAGGCTCTGATTTGCTGTGTGGTTGGGCTGCCATGGTATATTCCTCACTAGTAGATGGATAGTTTCTATAACTTACTTTCATTATACAATGAGCTACTTCAAATTGCCTAATTTTTAACATGGAGGTAGGGTTATGCGTACAGGTTGTGGAAGTTGTTAGAAAAGACTGAACATTTTGTGTCCCTAGACAGTTAAAAGATTCACTAAGTCTGTTCTAATTCAGAAGTCAGAGCATCTTCAGAGAAGTTTAATGTGGCTTCAGTAATATACAGTAAAAAAATGAGTGGTACTTTTTTTGTGAAAACTTGCTTATTCCATTTTAGCAAGTTTCCTGCTGCACAGGCGCTTGAGTTATAGAAAGAGATATATGTGGAAGTGAACAGGAGAGACTAAAAGTGCTGTGGTTCAGATTTAAGGAACAGTTAGTGTCTTTTGGTTCCTTTCAGAAACGTTGGCTGAATCTTGCGGTGAAGATACAGGAAATGTCTGGTTAGTTTTGCTTTCCTGATGCTGTGATTTGAAAAGGGAAATCTATGTATCAATGCCCTACTTCTTCAGGTGTGAAAGAGGGCACAGAGTAGGATTGGGCTCCTTTTTATCACTGCTTACCAAGACAGGCCTGCATTAGCTGGGAAGTTGTGTAGGTTTATTCCAAACACAGATGATGGAGTATGGGATTGCTCACCTGGGAGCAGCATTGTGTATTCCTGTGGCTCATTCTCTGCAAGGACCTCGTTAACACATGCATTTCACAACAGCACGATGTTAATTGCAGCAAGTGAGTACTGGCACAAAGTCCTTCTGTGGTTTTCTCTGCGTCTTTCTTTGACCTCAGGAAAGAGAAATGTACTTTGCTGTACGGGTTGCTTGTGCTGCAGCAAAGCTGTGATGCACCTATCAGTTGTAACAGCATGCAACACCCAAATTATCTGCAAGGAGATGGCTCTTCAGCACCTACTCCTCTTAGCAGGGCAGTTTTCTTCTTTGCTTTGCCACCTTTCCCTTCAAAAACAAAATCGGCAAGCAAATGTCATAGCATGAGATGGGCAAGTATGGATTTATCCCTCCAGGGTGCGTAGAGAAAGAAGGCACAGGAGGTCACTGACTGATCCAGGACCACACAAGCAGTTCGGAACCAAGCTGGAAATAAAGTGCTGACCTGCTGACTCCCTCATTGCAGGACTGACTTTCCTCTCTAGTAAGGATGTGGTAAAATATTGCTGTGCTTGGTCCTTCTCCGATCCTGTAGCTCAGACACTATGAAAAGACACACCAAGCTTCCCAAGCTTGTGGTAATTAGCTGTTGAAAAGAAAGTCTCTTGGTTTCAGAAAACTGTGGAGTCCATCATGTTAAACTGCTTAATAATGTCTGTTTCTTAAGGAATTTTTTTAACTTGGGTTGAAATTTTCATATAGTATCTGTCCTTGACAGTGTAGGATGTTGATACTAGTATTGTTTAAATGTTTGTAACTTAGGATGTAAGTAAAGGAAATGCTTATGTTTGACTTCAGTATAGCTATCTAAAAGGATTTATGAGTAGTGATTTTTTTTTAAGTGTAAGTGACACACGGAAGCCAAAGGAGGTCTGTCAGTGATGTATTTGCTTTAAATATGAGAAGATTGGAGAAGGGAGAATGTTAATCCATAATAGTAGAATTTAAATCAGTATTTCCGTTTTTTTCCTCATAGAAGTTCTGTAATAGTCTCCTAATACAGAAGTGCTGTAAATAAAGGTGGACATGGCCACGTGGGTAGTTGAAAAGTGCTCTAATAGTGTTCAGCTGATGCTGGTAAGAAAGAATAGTTTTCATGGTTATGCATTTTTTTTAGATTGATGAGTCTCAACTTGGTCTCAGCTTGTTTACTATTGTGCTACAGATGCTGATTTAAAAGGAACTCAATCTACAAGAACTTTTTTATCCTTTCTCCACACAGAGCTGAAGAAAGCATGTGTTCCCCTTGTTAGGTGTGTCATATTAGGATATCTATATTATAATGTTATATTAGGACGGATTAGGAATGCTTATGAATAAGCAAATGTGCAGGGCTGCAATAGGGCCAGACACAGCAAACAGGAGAGTTCTTGCTGTAGTACAAATTAAATAATAATAATACCAAACCCTGAAAATGGGGGTTTTGCAAGTCATAATTCCACTCTAAACTAGTTCTTTCAGAATGATTGATTTGAATTTAGCAAATGGTTTAGCTTTTGTATTTTAAAAACATGCTACAGCATAACTGCCATTTATTAATACTGTTTTTGTTGCAGCCTTCAGGTTTTATTAACAGCTGTAATAGTCACTGTCTTACCTCCAGCATTCTGCAAAAATGTGGCTGGTAGACTATACAGCTGGGGGAATTTATGAAATCATTTTAGATGACATTATAACTGTTTTTCATCTTTTTCTTCTGGAACCTGTATTTTCAAGTGACTCTGTACAGCTTTGATAAACATGCTGTTACTAGGCATGGAGAGCCTGAGAGATTTCCATGAAATCTTGTAGAATGTATCTCTTAACGATTTACATGAATTATTTTGTGTTTCTTGTTATTTTGACATAGCCCTCTTATTTTAGACAGCTTTCTCCAGTAGAAAGCCCCTGAGAAAAGAAATGCTGCTTGTATTTAGATTTAACAGTCCTGAGGATTAACAGTGCTGATGCTTTGCTTCCTTTGCTGCCTTTGGAAACAACTATTCCTGACCTGTCCAATGGCATCTCTGTTCCTGGCTTTTTCAGAAAAGTTCATTCTGTTCTACTACATTCTGGTCTCTATTGTTTTCTTCTGGTGTTGTTTCTGATTCTTACAAATGATTTTTGCACAGCAGTTTCCCCCTTTTTCTTGAATGTGCTGCATGTACACCAAAGATTTTAGTTCAGAAGGTTTCCTCGTCCTGCATTTCTGAGTTATATAATGATGCTATGGAAAGAAATAATGATACTTTGGAAACTAGTATTTGTTTATTTTATTTTAGGCTGTGCACTAGCTGTCTTTTAGGCTGTGTTGGAGCTTCTTTTTTACCTGTTTTAAACTCAGGCTATTCCCTATACCAGAACAGTAATCAAAGAATTCTATACTGTCCTATTAATCTTGCTGATTACCTGATTAGATGAGTTGTTCCTTAAGGCATGCAGTAGCAAACAGAAGGGGTGGCTGCTGTGCAGGAATGGTCCCAGCAGAAGGAATGGCTATTGTGCAGGAATGGTCACGGCAACGTGCTTTTGCTCTAGACTCTCTCCTGCACTCTCTTCATACGCCTGAGCTCACCCCGTGAGGAGGATTTACATGGACAGATTTTTAAGCTACCAGCAATACTGTCATGGGAGTCCTGCAAATGCTACTGAGTCAGGACTTTTAACAAAAAGTTGAGTTTTATTGAAAGCAATTGAATTGCAATTAGTAGTGATGAATGGATGTATGGTGGTAGGGTCTGCAAATTCAGATGTTGATTTTTTTTGTTTGTCCTGTACTTTGTAAGTGGGATATGTTTCCAAATGAAGACTGTTCTGATAATGACTTAAAAGGCAATTCCTGTTTCTGTTCAATCCCAGGTTGCATTTATATTGAATTTGTACACCATTAAATAACTTTAAAATATTTATTTAAGAGCTAGTGATACTTTTTTCATGTGAACACTTTTACTTAATGTTAAGAGAGTGTATAGTCAGCATTTCATCAACAACAGAAACAAAATGCATTGGATGAGCTTATTACCAAGCAAGCTGGATATAGAATCAATATTAGGAAAAAAAAAAACCTGAATTGAGCAATGTGAAATAGAGGAAATAATTTGGTTAAAAATGGAAATTGATAATTGTCTGTACTATATATCTATATACTTTTCACGGAAGTACAAAGCCTATAAAATGAGGTATGTTCATTGATTTACAGATTGCTGAAACATGACTGTGATCTGAGTCAACTGAACTATTTTCCTAGGGGAAACTAGCATATCCTGAGGATCAGAAACCCTGATGGGCACTTTTTTTGAATCTTGTGTTTCCAGGCAGAAAGTGAAATGTTCTAATTTTTCTCCGTCCTCTCTTTTATACTACTTTTTTTTCCCCCTCATCTGGAATTGATTGTAGCAGTGGGCACTGTGCTTTCACAAACCAAGCACGCTTTCATACAATTGTGATATTTGCTTGCTGTTTATCAGTCCAAGGCAAACTGTTCAATCTATTTTTTTATGTTACCTCCTTTTTATTACACTTGCACAGTGCATGGGCATGGTTGTTAACATTCAGCTGTATTTGTACAAAAGAATAAATAGGAGTCATCCCAGCTCTACTGGCCACTGAAATGCCTTATCTGCTTTTCTGTTCTTATTAAAAAGCTTGTTCACGTTTTTCGCTGTATCTCATCTACAAAGTATAAAAATTTTGCCAGCATCCTGTAGTTTGTGCTGTATGAATCAATGGAGAAAATAGTATGCTGTGTGTCTGGAATTTGATATTTACCTATGAAATCTGGAAGATAGAGCATCTGAAAAAGAAAATGGTCTCAACCCTTCTTTTGCAGTACTCTGTGAGAATGCCATGCTAAGTAAGTATACTTTAGAATCTTGGAATGAGCATATATAGTACCAGGCCGCTCAGGGTAATGGTTACTTTATTGTGGTGTGTTATGTGATCAGGTTTGGTTAGAAACTGGGTAGAAGTACCCTGAAATCAGCAGAACTGTGTCCAGGCAAAGGGATCTGCCAGTACAGCTACTTGTAAAATTCTGGAGCTAAAATTTCAATGATACCCATTTAGGAATTTGTGACTTGCAGTTTTTCCGGGTAGCAGCCCTGCAATTGGATGTGTATAGTGTCATGAAATCTGTGCAATGCAGCTCCCCACCATGAGAAGGGGTGGCCTTGTTCCCAAGAGTGACCTGTGCAGTTCCCAGCTCTGATCAAGGCTGGTGCTTTGGAATGACTGGATCACTGGGGATTACAGTAGGGAATGGGGGTGGGAAGGAGAGAAGGCAAAAGGGTGTATTTGTGTTGGACAGTTCATGTTTTTAAGCCTGCTCTTTGGAAGTGGTGAATGTCACCGGTGTCACTTGTTTGGGTCACTCTGCAGTAGTACCCGTGGAGGGAATTGCTTCATGGGTGATTGTGACATCCAGGGACAGAGGGAACTGCTGTGTTATCCTGTGTCATTACCCTTCCCAAAGTTGCCATGAGTGAGTGACAGCCCCTCCTGCCACAGAGGTTCTGCTGGCCTTTGAAGGACCTCAAGTGAAGCTGAAGCCAATGCATTGATAGGTAAATGCCTGGCTGAGTGATTCTCCTGCTGTTGAGGATGTGCACTGTAATTTCAGTCTGAATACAGAACATGACTTTTTGGCCTTGTATGTTGAAGCCAATGTGGTGGGTGTTGGGTTTTCAGGAGTAGATTATCTTTGAATTTTTCTGGTGGCATTGGAGATCCCCATGAATCATACTTTTCTTTACCTATGGATAATGGCAGGCTCTGTGATGACAATCATCCTTCCTGTTCTGAATAAATATTTTGAACTAAAAAATAATTGATATGGAAAGCTGAAGAAAAAAAGGGGTAAAGTAGTAAGAGACTACATTTGATCTTGCAATGGTTTATCTTCTGGATAACCACAGGGATTGAATTTCATTGGATTTCAGTTACAGGAACAGAGTCCATAATTAAGGAGTTAAGTGTGTATCCTGAGAGTCAGGTTACTGGCATTTTGAGGAGTTACTTAAGTTAGCTTAATTTTTGTTCAGAGGTGGAACTTTTATAGGTTTGTATTTGTTTTGATATTTCTTTTATTGTCTCTCTCACACACATAAAGATTGTTCTGAAGTATAGTTTAGTTGCTGTTTTATCAAGAAAGAATTTGGGTTTTGTCTTCAAAAACCCCCAAAGTTTCCAGAATGTGTTTGGAGTGGCCCTCTGAAATGCTTTCCTGTGGCAGAAAAGCTCTGCATGGGTAGCATTTCCCTTTGGCTGGGGGTACATGGAAGCACTCAGTTATTCAGAAGTCCCTCTGCTCCGCTGTAGTAGTTTGGGATGAGCATGAAGTTTCATTTTGGAGTGAGCAGACATTAGTTGCTGTAGGTAACCTGCTTCCCCTCATGGGCAAATATTGAGATTTCAGCTGTCTGGCAGTCTGGGGAATGTGGTTCCCAAGTGAGGGGGCTGCTCTTCAGTTGCTGATAAATTGCATGAGTGTAAGGATCTGGATTCTTTTCTAGCAAAAGAAAACCACAATGATGTAAACCAGTAACTTATCTTTAGAGTTTTGTTTTCTGCAGTTCTGCTGAACCTTGTTCATGCTCCTGAGCAATGCATGTACACTCTGAAGTGTCTTTGCCTTTGTGGCTTGGGGCTTACAAATACTAAAACTCTTTGAGAGTAGCCCATTCACTGGTGAATGGTGTTAGTGATTCACATACCTATTTTCGGGGCAAAAGAAATAACAGAAAATCTGAGCATGATTTTTTTGTTGTTTGACAATCATTTTTCATACAAGAAATGATGCTTTTCTAGCATTCACAAGCTAAAAAATGTGATAGAACAAGCTTTGATATCATTTATGGTAATCAAGTACTGTCATATCTCATGATCTTTTCTGTGCAGTGCTGGTAAAGGTGTCTCTTTGCAGTTGGAGCAATAAATGATGTGGTGAATCAGCTGGGATGACAGCTGAGTCAGGCAGCCGCCCTGCTCACATGATGGAGTGTGTGCCTGGACTCCGAGCACAGCAAGGGTGTGTTGAAGCTTCAGGTGTGCATTGAGAGAATATGTTGAACTCAGATACTCACACTGAGGTGGAGGTGTGTACCAAGGTGTCTGTGAGGAAGAACACAAAGGTCACATTTGCATGAACAAGGAGAATAAAAATGTTGAATTTTTCATTGAAAAGGCTTGTGCTTGTCAGGGTTTAGCCACAGAGAGTGTTTGCCACTATGAGAGTTAATGTCAGAGTGTCTGAGAGCTGTTGCTTCTTGATGTGTATGCTGCTATCTCCAAAACCCTTACCCTTGGTTTTGTTTCATGTTCTATACTGAGAATTAAAACCCAGTTTGGGAGACTTACATGGGTTGTTCTGTGTCAGCTCCTTGTGGATGATTTAAGACACTTTTGTAGCATAATTTCTTGTATTAAATGCTGTTGTTTTACACAGAGACTACGCACAAATCTCTAATTGCAGCTCCTGTTGATACTACAAATTGATACCCTCATACTTAGGCTGTCTTCATCTCCTTCACCTTGGTTCAGTTTGATGTGTAGGGCAGTGTTTATGTAGCCTAACTGTTAATCTACAAGATTGGAGTCTGCATAAACTCTGTTTAGAGGCAGTGCGGAGAAATAAATGTCTTTAAGATGTGATTCACCTGTCCTGAAGTAGCTATGTGAAATAGCTCAGTTTTTAGAGTGCAGGAGGTGGCTGCAGCATGCTGCAATCACTTTGGCACACACATTTCCAGTCCAGGTGGCTCAGGTGGGCCCCAATCATTCCATGTGTCCATTTGTCACAGGCTGCTTTTATACTAGGGTGTGATCTTGCTGAATGGCTGCTGTGTGTAAAAGTAAATATAGGCATGGAAAAAGCACAGCTACCTCCCTGGAAATAGCTGCTAGCTCACTGTGTGCCCGTAGGTAGGTTGCACTGTCTTTCCATGGGATAGAAATGTTGATGCCTTGCAGGATATTGTGAGGGCTAGACAATGTCTGTATGAGATTGTGCATATTTACTCATTCCTGAAGAACAGACTTCCCTCTACTCTGGGGACTACTTAACTCCGTGGAGCTGAGCCATGTTGAGAAAGGCTTCTTTGTATCTGTTCTTGGGAGGAGGAATTGGCGCACTCCAGCTTCTCCCACTTAAGGCATTTACTCTTATTCCATCAATAACTTCATGATTTTTTGTTTTAAGGTCAGCAATTAAAACAACTTCAAGTTGCTTAGAAAAATCTATATTTTTCTAAATAAGCTCAGATAAACTTTCCAAACCCACAGATTTAAAGAAAAGGAACACAAGACCCCATTCATATCTATAATCTAATTATTTCCCTGTTACTGCTTCCTAGTTGTATAAAACTTCACACTTTTTACATGTTACAGTACATAATTTAAAATTTATTATTTCAACCAAATAATTGCATTTCAAGATCAGTATCCCTGCCTTCTGCAACTTTGAAAGCAGATGGCTAAGTGGTCATCACATAGAATCAGATAGGTTTTGCAGATGCCTTACTCTTGCAGATGAGATGTGAGGTATAAATATTAGGAACCTTGGAAAAAGTGCAAGAGAAGTACCAGGATTGTATGACCACTTCTGTGTAGTGAAAAGTGGTGTCAATCAGATACAAAGACATGTTGCAGCACATCTAGAAGCTGTTTGAAAAGAAATCAGGGCCATTGTTCCTTCTACTGTAAACATTTTGTAACTCTAATTAAAAAGTATAAGCAGAAAACAGTTGTTCCTTCAAGTAGGGAGTTGTTATATAATGTGTTGGGGCAAACAAAGTGTATTGTTTGGCAATTTATATAATGTAGTTTAAAAAATGATGTTTGTAGTGGAATGCCCTTATGGAGGTCGTCAGTGTCAGGTAACTCTAATCTACAGACAGCCTGTTACAAAGATAAGCAGGTCTAAAATTTGCAGGCACTTACTTGCGCTGTTTTGGAGTAAAGTTGAAATTAACAGCTTGCTAGTGTTGGTAAATTTGGCAATAAAACTTTTTCCAGTTCATTTCATAGCATGAACACTATCACACACAAACAGGTTGTCTCAATATGTTGGATGCAGATGTACTGAGAGGTAGAATTCTCATTTGCAGTCCTGAAGGGTGATGTTTCTAGTTCAGGATGGGCAGGCATCAGGAGCTTTGTACCACTTCTGGTGTTCTTGAACTGAGATTTTTGTAATCCCTATTGTTATAATATTTATTGCTTGCCATTGCTCAGCAAAATACTGAGAATTGTTTCAAGGCTGGAAACCTAATTCTTCTGCTGAAACAGTTTTAACTGCCAGAGCTGTTTTGTGCTGAAGTTAGAGGAATATGGAATATTCATATGGAATGTGAAAATACTATTTCTCTTAGTTGTTTTGCAAGTCTTGTCTTCATTTATGTGAGCAGTGAAAAAAACTTTTCTCCCAACTGGTGTTTCTTAGCCTAGTGATCATAAAATCTGTTTAGAAAGACTTTTATTAGGAGAAACTTCCACAAGATCCAGCTTCTTTCTCAGGACTGGGTACTGGTATCTTACCAGGGAACCTTCTTTTTGTTTCTGCACTGCTTCTCACTGTAATCCTTAGTAATTCCCTGCTGTGTATCACTGGTTTATTATTGCTATTTTTACTGTTTTTCCCAGTGTGGGTCTTACCCAGTGTTTTTCCCTGCAGTATTTGGGTGTTAGTTGGGTTGGCAGATGAAGGGCAGGTCCTCATGGGCACTGGGCACTCAGGAGTAGAGTGCCCAGTAAAGCAAATCTGCTTCTCAGTGCAGAACCCTGTGAGCTTTGCTAGTTCTTCCTCATTTTCCATGTGGCATTTTCCCAACCTTTCCTGGTGAACACTGATACTTACATTTGCATGTACTAAAATTCAGGTATAGTATTGTTAACATGTTGTGAAACCAGAGGATCTGCTTATGTGGTGATGACGCCATTAGTTTTTTAATTTGGAGCTGCTCTTGTACTTTAAAAAGATGCTTCACAGCTGGGAAATCCTGTTTCTGTGAATCCAGATGGGAATTCTCAGAATTTTACCTCTGCCTAGTGTGAACAAATAGAAAATATTATGAATAACAGTTTCCATGAAACAGTAAATCTGGATGTAGTGAGTTAGTGATGAAGTATCAGAGAATCCATTGGTTCAGCCAAATTCTGTTGAAAGGTAGAAGATCTTTTGTCATCTGCAGTGACCTGTGAAGCAGTTGGGTTGGTGTGTTGGGTCTTCAGGACAAAAAACCAAGCACCTTTTCAGTGCACAAAGCTTGCCTGGCCAGGCCTTGCTAGTGTGAGAGTTCACACCAGGTGAATCCTAAAATTTCAAGTTTATTACTTACTTCCTTGAAGTTTTTAATTTGTCAGAGTATTCACTTCAGACATTTGCACAAATTTGAGGTTCTTGAAAGTCTTGCTGTGCCAACATTGCCAGGCTGATACAAGTGGGCTTTGAACACCCTGACGTTAATAGTGGTTTGAAATGAGGTATTCAAATTAGCAATTCCTAGCCTTAAACTAGACTGCTCTAAAATCTTTTATGTTCTGCCTGGTGGATGTTCAACATAGAATTTTACTGTGAATTATTTAGAATATCTGTGCTCATTAGGTGCTGGTATCTGAGTGAAAGAAATAGGGGTATCTAACACTGTAAAAATAAATACTAGTATCAGCACTGGTCAGAAGAAGGAATTCTTCCAAGGAAAATATATTACCTCCTTCAATTGCAGTGGAATAAGTAGAATAAGCAATTCTTATTCTACTGCAACTTAAAGTATTTTTCTTATTCTGCTGCAACATAAAATATTTTTTTGGGAAAAAACAACATGGGGAAATTCTGAAAAGCTGTTAGGAGTAATTTTACCCTTCATCAGGGAGGTTAGTGTACAATTGCATGTAATGACCAAAAGCTTTGTCTTTCTCATTCCTACCATTCCTCTTTATTTGGAATGATCTTGTGTCTTCTCAGCCCTATAGCCAGGGTTTTGAATAGTGGTTAGTAGTTTTTTTTTTGTATTTTTTTAAATTTTATTTTTATTTTTGTGGGTGTTTTTTTTTTCTTTTTTTTTTCTTTTGGATGCTGTCAGTGATGGTGAAATCAATAGCAGTTTTAGGCTGTATGCATTTGTCATCCTAAACATGTTTTTTGATCCTAAAACAAGACACATGTTGACTTTTCACTTGTGTTTGGAGCCTATTGCAAGTTAAGATGTTGACTCTTGTAGAAGCAACAGCGCTTCCCTCCTTAATGGGGGTGGGGAGGGAGCTTGTGCATGGCTGTCCCCCAGGGCTGTGGGGACATTGCTCGCAAGGGGGGGAAGAGCCTTCTGCTGGGAATACGTTGGAGCCAAAATGGAACTTTTTGGATGAGGCAAGTAAGTGGTCGCTCTGGGAGAAGCTTTGGAAAATGTCAGCAGTAGCAAGAATGGGGAAGAACCTGATGAGCAAGTAGGTTAGCTCCCAAATGGAGAAGGGTAGCCAGAGGCAAGGAATAATAAGGCCAAGGATAATCATCCTTCTGGTAATGCCTGTACTGAAGAGGGAAGAAAGTTCAGTTATGGCCCTGCCAGCAACACTTTGAAGTGGACCAGAAACTTCTGTAGCCTTTGGACAAAATTAGTGAAAAAAAACAATTGTGGAAGAATTTTTTTTAATTTTTGCTTTTGCTTAAGAATTCACTGGAGAGGGCTGGGGGAAGGGAGAGCAGTCTGTCTTCAAGGAGTGGGACTGAAGAAGCATTTGTGTTGTGTATGAAAGGAGAGATAGGAACCAGGAAGAGAAATGTTTGAAAACAGCAAGTGTGTTTGTAATCATGGGAGAGCTGGAAGACAGCAGAAGTTGCCTGACTAGACATCAGGGTGAACTTGTAGTTGAAGGCAGCATGCAGTCAATTCAAGTCCTGCTTGAGCTTTGAAGGGGTTGCCATGCTGGTACTGCT
This sequence comes from Vidua macroura, assembly GCF_024509145.1. Lineage (NCBI taxonomy): Eukaryota > Metazoa > Chordata > Aves > Passeriformes > Viduidae > Vidua > Vidua macroura. Next base: position 13,494,996 of record NC_071571.1, read on the forward strand.
GGGGGTAACTCAAAAAAATTAATGACCCAGAAACTACCATTAAGGAAGACTGTCCTTCCCTGCAGGCACCTCTGTTTCATTTGATTCACATTTTAGTAGTGAGGGCTTTAGTAACACCTAATGCATGGTGGCAACATTTTTCTATATTTAAACACATGCACACTTATTTCCCCTCCCCTAGTTCATAAGAATGCTTGATATTCACATTCCTTTTTCTGCACAAAGGAAAAACTGGGGCAGCAGAATGCTGAGACTCTTACTTCAAATACTGTGCACCTACAGGCTCCAGTGAAATCCACAGGAGGAATATATGAAGGTTTTTCTGAGTCAGAGCTGTGTGTTACCCATCTATAATTTTAAGAAACATTGGAGTAAAAATTCCTGTTTTTTGTCTACCACTGTCTTTTGCCTTTCTGCAGCACAGAAGCTAGTAGATCTTCCCCTCCTCCCATCATTTATGCACAAGTCTACTTCCTTATAAATTATTGGCATGTTCTCTAGTTAATTCTTTGACGACAACAAAAAGATGCTTGTGTCTTGTTTCAGTAGAAAGCAATTTCCCTGAGGTGAATATCTCATTGCTTTTGCATTGCTGCTTTGACTTAGCTTCCATGTTCCCTTCTTCCTGCTTTGTAAATTGATTTTAAAATAAAATCATGAAGGACAGAGACAAAATGTTTTATTTTGCTACAGGTATTATGTTACCTAAATGATGTGGCTGAAAACGGAAGGAGAGGTACTGAAGGGACAGTGCAGAGGATATGCAGCTGCAGAAACCTCTCTTCCACTATTTGTGCTGCTGCCTGTCAAACTCAACTCAACAAATGACACCAAAATGTGTCATTGCTGGATCTGTAAATAGGTGTGCTATGATGTTAAAATCTGCTGTTTTCCAGGTGGGTGTTGCCCATCTCTCAGCAGTACATGGTAGTGTCACTGCCCCTCTCAAAGGGGGGAGATGGGGTTTCGTTGCATGGTCCCACTGAAATGCACACACAGCATCTGAAAGATGGGGCCTCTCCCCATCCTGCCTGGAACTGTGATGCTTTGCCTTCCTCTCAATTAATGAATGCTCAGGTGTTTGTTAACTTGATTTATTATTTTTTTGTTTATTGACAGAGGCATTTAAGTGTGAACAGTTACATTCAGTTTCACTGTTAATTTCTTCAAGGCAGTCTCACTATTTGCGTAGTTACCTGCAGGGGTTTCTGCTGCTCATGAAAACTTCCAAGATCTTGTTACTAAAATATTTTAGTATACAATCAGCTGTTGTAAAAAGACTTTTCTGATGTGATATTTTTTTCACAGTGAAATCTGTAGTTACCTTAGTCTGGGAGGAGATTACTGTTTCAACCACTGAAAAACTTTGAGACAATTTTCTGTATTTTTAATTTTCTTTTTATTCAGGAAAAAACCCAAAAATTGGTAAATCCTTTCCTTGGAGTAGTATGGTTTGTTTTACCAGAAGTTTTACTGTATGTCAAGCTTTACAGGTAGTTACAGAAGCTCATTTGAGTCCCGTGGGGGCAGATATTGAAGGTGTGAATGTTGCCCTTGTGTGTGCTTCACTGCTTTGTTGTGGGCACCTTGATGGAGAGTCCTGTGCCAGTGACCCCACTGCACCATGGATTTCTCTTAACTTCCCAGTGACTGACAAAGAACTGTATTGCAACATAGATGCTTGCAGAGGCTCAGGTTCACTGGCAAGGCATGGTAAGTGGTACCTTGTGTTCTCTGGGGTCCTGTGCACCTGCAGTAGTCCAGTTGTGGCTGTGGCTCCTCCAGCTTCCCTGGGCACAGCGTGTTGGGCAGTCATAGTCCCAGCAGTGCTCCCTTACCCTTCACCCTGTATTGGATTGCACCCCATCTCCCTGCAGCATCCTGAGCTGAGTGTTGGGACTATTCAGAGTGTTGCCACCTGAGCTGCATTTGCAGATATGTTTGATATTTGGTGCCCAGAGCAGCTGCTGGCTGGGCTGTGCTGCTGGGAGCCACCACAACACTGAAGAGTATTGGTATTTGTGGCAGGTGGCTTTGGTGTCCTTTTAAAGTTTGTAATGTGTTGTGAGCATCACTTGTGCTTCTGCACTGGTACTGTATCTGTTCAGTAACCATGCCCATGTCATTAACAGAGAAGATAAACACTATTTATAAGAATGGAAGCTTTTGTAGGCACAGGATTTCATGAAAAATTGCTTTGTGATATTTTGCTTATAGTGCAAAATTCTCACTTGAGGTCGTAAAAGTCAGAGTCTTGCTCCAAATTTTCCAGCAGCAGTATTCCCAACACACCCTGTAACTACAGAAGGCACTAAGCATCCTGTGCATTTTGTTAGAGCAGAGCTCTCTAGAGTTCTTGAGAGGCGATTCTTACTATATAAATACAGCATTATGCTAAATGTTCTTTGAAATGAAAAGCAGGTATTCCCAAGTCTGCTGTTCAAGTACTGCTCTTGTAGAGAAAATCTGTTTTGCTCCTAAATCTTCTGATACTTCAGGATAGCTGTGAAGTTAAAAAAAATCTTTCCAACAGAACAACAACAGGAGGTAAAAGAAAAGCACAAACAAAATAAACAACACCTAAAAGAAACCCCAACAGCCCTCCCCACATGTATTGCCCATACCCTCTTCCTCTCCCTCTGTTCCCACTGTACTCATATTTTATTTTCCCTCTCAAATGAAGGAACTATATTCTTTCCAGACAAGATGGGTGAGGCTTGCCCATAATTTTTCTTTTAGAAGTATGAACTTCTTTCAGTCTAAATAAATGAAAAAAAAAAGATAATGCTGAGAAAGCAAATTGTTTGCATGTACTTTAGTGTGTTCTGAAGTGCGTGATGTGTTTTTTAAGGGAGGCAGGAATATGCAGAAAATGGGAGAGAGAGCAGAAAGTATATGGCTGTTGCAGAGTCTTTTTTGCAGTGCATCGTGGAAGGTTTCTGGCACCAATTCTGAACACAGTCTGTCTGTGTTTCAGAGTGAGCTTCCTTTCCTAAAGCTCTGCACTGGAAATAATACTTTGGAAAGTATAAATGTACACTGAGGGACATCAGGAAGGGAAACCTTTAGCCTACTTAGGTGTAATGCACAGCATTGATTTCTGTAAGAATTGCTTAATCATAAGCTTTAAAAAAAACAAAACAGCTGAGCTTGTTTAAAAGTCAAGCTAGTGAAAACAAACCTGAGTCAGGATGTACTGGAAGGCTTATAAATGTAACTATGATATATGGATGCACCAGATTTTTAATCAAAGGAATAATTTTATCTTAAAGAAAGTATCTGGGGGAACAGAAGGGAATTGGAAGAACAGAACAACTTACTGTCACCTGTGCTTTAATTTCGTTTACCCATCCTTGCTGCCATACTTCAATCTGCATTTGCAGTGAGATGTGTTTGTATTCACAGTCCACCAACTCTGGGTGTTACAAAGTAATTTTCAATGGAATATGGCTTTTTAAGCAGTGAACTCAGATAATCAAAAGAAACTGGTTTATATTAGTTTTGGTTTTTGTAATTTTTGTTATGGTTTCTGTACAACATGATGTAACAGCTAAATTATTGGGTATGGAGCAGCTATCTACACTGTGCAGCAGTACCTACATTTTAATGTGCCAATAGCTATTTCTCCAGCTAACATTTCCTATTTTAAAGACTGCAATAAATCAAATATTTTTTGCTAAGCATTTTGTGTAATTAGCTCCATAACTTGTGTGTAGAGAGAAAGCCATGTTAGTAATACTCTTAAAAATTGAAGCAAAGCAGAGTATTTTACTTGCTTTGTCCGCTGTGTCGCTTCCCATTGTTGTCATTTGACAGTTGATTTTCTTGCTTTCTAATACCTTTACCAAAGAACCCCAAACAAACAATTACAAACAACGATAAAAAAAATTTAAAAAAACCCAAAACAAAACTAACAAAAAATTCCTATATTTCTTGGAGGACAGGTGCATCATTTTGTAGAAGTGGCTGCTATTCATGATTTTGTACATTTTAATTTTCCTTACTATCTAAGAAGGTTCAATATCAACAAAATGAGTAAGTTACCAGAGAAAGTTAGTGTTCTCCTGCAAGAAATCTTGCAAAATGTATAGGGTTTTTTTTTTTTTTTATGTAATGCCTGTTTGCCAGATGGTGAAGGCTTCACAGCAGCTGGTCAGAGTGTGTGAAGGGCTTGGTGTGAAGTGACACTGGTGCTGGAGCACTTTGGTGTGTATGTGGTGAATGCCAAGGTACTGTTGCAGGTGTGAATGGTTTGGGCAGTGGTGTTGGCAGGAGAGGGAATTTTGGAGTTCGGGTGGTTGGGGGATGCTTTGTCTTAAGGATCATTGAAATAACTGGGTGCACATGACTGCAGCGTGAGCTTCCTTAAGCCACAGGAGGACTGCCTTCCTCTCTGCATTTCTGGCCTTCCAGTAATGATATGTGAGGAGCTGGTCAATGCTACAAGCCTCAACAGTGCATTTATGCTGGGATTAACTCCTCTTGTTCTCTCATATCAACAGTGGGGATTTAATGTACAGAAATGGCTGCTCAGCAGCAGCTTAGTGTTTGGGCAGTGTATTTGTGAGGATGTTGAAGACTGTGGCCTGGTTATCTGTGGTTTGCTGGTTTATGGTAGCTGTGGCATAAAGGCTTTTTCCTCCCTCAGAGATAGATAGTATGCATATGTGATTTCTGCTATGGTATCTTTTCCTTGGTCTGTGTGGTTGTTATCCTTGCTTGGCAGAAGGCTTGGAAAACCTACATAACTTAGACTTTTTTCTTTTTTTTTCCTCCCAGTAGGAAAGGTGAGGAAGCTGGGAAGGAACTTGTTATCCTTTGCCAACCTACGGTGAATTTGTCTAGTGAGTCTGCCTTCCTCCCCTCTGTCTTCAGTGATAGTCCTTGGTGAACTGGAGGAGGTCGCTGTGCCTCGTAGGTTTTGTTCAGCTGAGGTGCCAGGTACAGGCTCTGGTGAGAGGAGTAGCAGTCGCTGTCCAGCAGACCAAGGGCTGTTGATACTGCTGGCCAAAGTGCCCGTGAGTTGAATTTGAGGCTATTTTATAGCTGCTAACATGAGCCAATGCTACTGCTGGCATTTCTTTCCCCACCCTGTTTTCCCTGCTGTGCTTTGCATTGCTGCAGAGACAGCATTTGGGAGCTGCTTACTTGGAGACCTTGTGAAAGCCAATGAAGGAGAGAAGAAATAGCAAAAAGAAAGACCCAGGCTGTACTGAGGGGTGTAGGAGAGAGCTTGGGGAGGCCTGGGGATATGAACTTGCTTAATGTGCTTAATTGGCTGGGGCCACTGGTCACAGCATCCTTGGGTAAGTCACACTGGCTGTGGGTCAGCATCAGGTGGGTGGAGAGCTGTGTCCCATCAAGCTCTGGCTGGTGTTTTGTGCCTTGCTGGTACCCTGCTGTCCCAAGGGGAATGGGATTCCCAGTCTGGCCTCTCAGGCGCCTCTGCCCCGCCTCTGGCTTGGGGCAGTCCTGTTCCTCTACGCCATCCCTGCAGTCACCCATGCTGCTGAAGGCCAGACTTCTGCAGGTGGTGGCAGGGCATGAAGAGATTGCTCCAGGTATGCCAGCATTAGAATTTTGAAGACTGAATAGATAAATACTAGATTATTAAGCATGCCTTAGTTCTCCCTTCTTTTCCAAAGCAGCTGAAAAAAAAAAAAAAATCTGTATAATGAATTACAAAATAATTTTAGTCTAGATTTTGTTTTTTTGAAAATGAAACATTTACCAATATTAATTTAACTACAGTAAATGAAACACTTCTATTGACATAAGCAGGAACAGAATAAGCAACAAAAATGTATATAAAAAAACCTTAATGGATGGGTGGCTTAGATCTTGGCAGTGGTGTTTTTTCAGGGGCAGGAAGTACTGTTTGTGCTGGGGAATAAAATATATGACCTCCAGTTGTTTCTGTCCTGCATGTCGTAGCTGAGCAAAACTTCTAGTAATGATGACACACTGAAATTCCTTTATTTATCCTTTCTTTCCTTGAAGTCATGGGCAATATGTTTGAGAATTTTCTTTTAGTTGTTCTCTGATAGAAACCAACTCTGCTCTCGTCTGCTGAAGGAGGGGGTCATATAAACTAATGAGCTGGCTGTTGTATGGACATCTTTCATATTATGACACACTTTCACTATATATGCATATGTGCCAACTGCCCTGTGTCATAGCACAGTGCCTGCTTTATAGCAAAATGACAATTTTCCTCTTTGCACATTTCATGGTTAGGAATGAAATATATTTCTGAACTTCATTTATTTGCTTTACTTCCCAAGTGCTTCTTGCAAGAATTTCACTAGAATAAAATGTGATGCTCTATGCCAAGTTAAAATGTTTTCTGAGAGTGAGCAAGAAAAATAATGCAGATGTGCTATACACATCTTGGCAGAAGACTAGGGCTTTTTATAGCATATCTACCATCACAGCTCAAGCTTGGCAAAACATTCCTGTAGCATATGTATATGGCTTTTCAGACAAACAGTAAACAAAGTTTAATGTGGCTTTCAGCACAGACTGAAGCTCTCTGGAGTTGGGGACGCTTTCTCCTGATTTCAGTGCCATTTGAGCCAGACCAATTATGTGGTTGCACGTTTGTCTTGGCCTTTCAGGGTAGTCTCTTTTGGATTTAGTCTGTAATCAAAAGAGAATGTCAGAAACAGAAGTCTCAAATAACCTTTTCATTTTGCCTGTAAGGCTGAAACAAGAGAGACTTATGTAGGCAGAAATAATCTAAAGCTAAATACAAAGTAATTGCACAAAATGCTTATTATTCCACTGTTTCTGGGCTGCCCTGTGAAAGTTTGAACTGTGCTGTGCTTAGACCTTCTCCTGCATATCTTCAAAAGTTGGATGAACATCACCCACTGAACTGATCCTGTGCCCTCCCTCCTGCTTGCCAATAGCTAGCAGGAGGTCATAGCTAACCAATGCTTCATCCATATAATTTAGACTCTTGAGCCTTTTTGGTGTGGGACAAGGCCCAGAGTCTCTAAGGGATTTGTGTAATTTTCCCAAAGATTATTTTGCTGCTGGTTAGAGTATACTAAAGTTTATTTCTGGTCTGAAGCCCCCTTTTATATTCTTTTTTTTGGCTTCAGAAGCAACCAGGCAGAGAGAGGCAAAGGAGAGGAGCCCTTCTGCCATGTGACGCAAGCAGTGTAACAGGCATGAAGGCTGTACTTCACTCCTATCAGAGAAGTGGAAAGTGCTTCTCATTGAATTGGACTTGCACCAAAATAGGCTGGCTGTTCCAGAATTAAAACTAGCTAAATTAGCACTGACAACTTATGGCTACCTCCTACTTATGGAGCACCCCTGTCCACACTTCTCTCTGGAAATAATAAAATTAATTTTAGGAAATCCACTGAAGTACATAAGCAAAATTTGAACTGGATCAGCTATGAACTGTAAGTTTTCTGAAGCAGATGGTCCATCTCTGGCTAAGCAGGATTCTGGTTCCTGCTGAAATCTCTGGCTTCTGTGTTAATGTCAGAAATAAGGTGGGGTGGAGGAGGAGATGGCAGGGAGCTTCCCCTGTGTGTCACCGCATCAGCCGCGCGCTGCTGCCCCGCAGTTCTGCTGCCAGCAGCGCTGAGCTGGGCGTGCTCTGCGCTCCCCACCCAACTCTGCTTCTCTTCACTTTTTTCAATAAGTACCTATAGCCTCACCTGGCTTTGATGCTCACAGAAAAGGTGAGCTCAAAATAAAGCTTTGCATCTACATGTCTAATGTCTGAGGTCTGAAAATCCTAAAGAAAATATAACTTTTCTTTTTTACCCTATTGGATTGTCATGGTGGTGTGAATAAAAATACATACACCTTTTTGGTTGTCTCCAATGTCCAGATTTTTCATCCTGAATATATATCTCTGTGCAGAGTGATATATGCAGTTGTAACTATTTATGGAACTGTTTCTGATATCTGTCATTTGTATATTGACTTAATTGTTTCAGTGGAACATTTGTCTTCTAAACACAACTGAGAATGAAAGCTTAAGCACAGTCTTTTTTGTTAGTTTGGTGTTTGGAAAAATAGCTGTTTTGAAAATATGACCTTTTTTTCTGTGAATCTTGAAGGTGGCTTGTAGCTTATCAAAAGGCAAGTGCTAAACTACAAAAAATTTCAAGGAAGTCTTATTTTTAATAATAAAAAACCACCCCAGTTATCCAGGAAAGACTGATATAAAATTCAAAGTTTAAGGAATTTTGTTAGAGTTATCATATGAGGTTATAAATTACCATTTTAAAACATCAGTGTGCTAAATTGAAATTGATTTAATTTAGAAGATGTGTATTGTTCTGAATTATCAGCATAAATGTGGCTGCTTTTACTCTTACTTTACAGACCAGTGAGTAGAACCGCTTGAATATGTACCATTGTATTGTGCAACAAGATTGTACTTCTCATAGGAAGGATGAAAATTTCCAGAGTTCCAGAGAATGTTTTTTCCTTGTCTTTATATTTTAGGAGATTGTTTGGCTAGTACAGTATTATGTTTGATCTCATCTGATGTAGATAGTCCAAAAAGAATGTTTAATACAAGCTTTATGACTCTAGAAGTTTTTGAGTCCAAGGCAGTTTAATGTTTTTTTTTTTTCCTAAAGCTAAATGAATTTTGAAACAACCGTGGTTTCAAGTAATAGAACTAGCTAGTGAACACATTTTTTGTTGTGTGAAAGTAAGTAAGGATTTTTTTTTTCCCCCAAAGTACGAGTGAAAGGGATAGCTTTTGTGAAAAATACTTCCTAAAATGCCTGTGGGGGCCGTTTCAGAGAGAGGAAGTCTCCACGGGACAGGGATGCTCAGCTGGGAGGAGGAAGGACTGGCAGCAAGGTCATACTCTGCAGAGCTTTCCATAAACCTGCCGCTTTTCCAACACACGTTGGGTGTCTTAATCACTGACACTGAAGTATTTTCTAGAAAAGCTTTGGATCAAAGAAAAGCTTTGAGTAAGTTGACATTTTTACTTTAAGTTTGGTTTGCACAAAGCTGGCATTTAAGAAAGCTTTCTCCTCAGGGTGAGGAGGATTCACAACATCTCTAAGCTGGCTAAAATGTTTCTTTTTTCAAATGGCAAAATTCTACTTTATTGCTAATTTTTTTCTTTTTACTTTGTCTTTCTTGATGAAAGGGAATTGCATTCCTAATGTAGCAACCTGCAATGCGTGTAGAAGAACAGTGTGAAATGACATCAGCCTTTAAAAAATCAGAAGAGTAGAAGGTGTGTGAGTCATCCAGTGAAATAAAATGTTATTAAGGCTAAATTTCACTGTATGATGCAAACCTCCTGATGAAGTCCACACATGTGGACTTGGAACAGAAGTTTGGCCAAGCTTACGGTGTTGCTGTGAGTCAGTGTCTGACTTCCAACAGCTGGGAGAGTCCAGTCCCTCCCTGTGTGCGCTGTGTTTGTGTCCCATCACCTACCTTATAGTCATGGGGTTTATTACATCTACAGTCTGGTTTTTAAATTGAGGCCTACATGACTAGGTTTCTTGCCTCTCCCTTTTCTTCATCACTAGTGTGTGAAAATACAGCAAAGCTTTGATTTCATTTTAGAGGAGTTGGAAATGCTGTGTGTTGGAAATGCTGCCTGTTTGGGGGACAGCAAAGTCCCTGGCTGGCTTTATCAGTCTCTTGCAGTTGGTGCATCTTGCTCTGTGTCTTAACCAATGAAAGTTCATGACCTCTGTGTATCTGTGCAGCTCACTATATATAGACCAGGATCTTCCCTGGGAATTCTCCTAGCAGCCTGTCTGGTGGAGCAGCTCAGTGCCCAGGTGCAGGTGCTGTGTGTGGCCAATTTGTGTGTGCAGTTGTTTGTCCCACTCTTCTGTGCTGGGGCTTTAATCTGTACATGGCTGGGAGTTATGTTTCTCTAGGAAAAAGCCTGTGAAAACAGCTATAAGAGTCTCTGGCAAGCTGAGGATTTCTCCTTTAGAAAGCAAACCCCCCTGTTTCTGGAAAATAAAAAGGATGTTATTTAATGGAATATTTTCAATTGGGTAAGTATACAGTAATTTTTCTTCTGAATCAAAATAGAGTACAAGAACAGTCTGAGAATCCAGATACAAGGGCTTTGAGGTAGACTTCTTCAAACAGTATTTTTGGCTTCAAGGTTTCATATACAAGAGTGTGTGTGTGTATATATATGTAGGTATACACACAAGGTTGTTATTGTTATTTTGATGCTTGCAAGCTTCTATCAGTCCAGACATCTCAATATTTAAAAAAAATATGAGGGGTTTATAAAAAAAAAAATTCTTTTAAGTTATTGAAACTTCCATTGTATTTTTAACAGTGCAGTTGCTATTAATATAGAAGAGACAAAACAAAGGCCTGTTGGTTGCTGCAGGAAAACTGGCAAAGTTAAATTAATCTATTTGAAGTGTTTTACAGAAATACATGGATGGAGCCTTGTGTTTAGATGAAATGGTTTAAAACTTTGATAGGCTTGATGCAGCCGTGACTGGGGAATTGTTAGTGTATGCTATCTAAACTGTACGCTAAACCAGTCAAAAAAACATGCCATATTTTAGTCTCTTTCTATTGATCATATTTTCTTTTTTCTCTACTCTGTTACAGAACAACATGCAGATTTTTCTCTGTAATGGAGTTCAAGACACTATCTCCATATACCTGCCTGTAGCCTTGGTTGTGCTCTGATGATTCAAAGCTAGCAAGAAATAATACATTCCCCTTCTTCTATCTGCATTTGGGTTGGAAACTTCTTGGAGAGATCCCAGGTGCTTAAAATCAACAGGTTTTCTGAAAGAAAAGGTGTGCAGTTTCTAAGAACCTGTTAGGTTTTTTTCCCTCTCTACATCTTATTAGGTTTGTTGCTTATTCTTCTTAGTCAAGCATACTATATGTATTTTATAGGAGTTAATCACAGAAAACAGAAGTTGCAGTATTTTTAAAAATACCACTTTTCTGTGAACAAATGAGCTGCACCTAAATGAACACATGACACATATTTTTTTTCTATTTTATTTAATTTTTAATCAGTCCTGTGTGAAACTTATTTTTGCCATGAGTTATGAATAATTCTTAGATTCTGTGCATGTATACAATATAATTAGGCTGTTACATTGAAAACATTTTTAATAAGGCCCTGAAAGTACATAAGGAACTAGCAACTGGAGGTTTCAAACTCAGGTTTGACTAAGTAGAAGATAGTCTCTAATTTCTATAGCAGAAGAGAAGAAAGATAATTACTTGGGTTTTATCAGGCTTGAAGGTATGATTCTAGGTGGAATATTATGCTGTGCTTGAGTATATTCCTAACATTGTCCCTGTGCATGCAATTGTAGTAATTTCTCTGTACCTTCTGCCAAAATTGACTTGTTACAAAGATGAGAATTTCTAATTTAGACCACAGTATGACTGAAAACACCACTGTCGTATCGTTCTTATATTAATCAAAACTTCTGGAGATGCAAATTGGAGTGCTCTGAGCTCAAAAAATTAAATAGTTTTTACAATTTTATGTGTGATATACTTACAACTCAGCTGAAAAGACTTGAAGGTTTACCTCTTGTTCAAAATAGGGCTTGGCATTGCTTCACTGATTTAATAGGTATTTTTTATTGCTTTCTTTTCTGGTCAAGAAGACTAGCTGGTTTTGCTTCTCTCTTAATAAAGTCTTCTGCTTGAATTTGGACGAGTGCAGACATGCCGTTAGAGATTTGAGCGATTTTGAAAGACTCAAACTCTGGAGTTCAATGTACTGCTGTTAGCTGCTCCCTGTCTCTGGGGGTGACAAGGGAGAAGATAACTAAGGAAGTAAAAGGAGGTTTTTAGTGCTGATCACCATCTTCCTGCGTTAGTGGATCCATTCTCAGGGCTTAGTGTGGCAAGCTTTGCTTATGTTGATGGGTGCTGGTGCTGGTCTGGGAGGGGATTGCAGTGCCTGGTTGGAAGGAATGCTGCTGTGGTAAATGGAAGGGATGTGCTTTTAAATAAGTGTTTTCCAATAGCTGTCATCTGTATTTGCTTTAACCTCTTGGAATGCCTTCTGTTTTCTGCTGCTGGCCAGGTATGGAAGTGATGGAGAGTTACAAGCAAATGTAGGTGATGGAGGAGAAGAGTGGGTTTTGAGAAGCCAGAGTGAGAGGGGAGGTTGTGGTGCACCTGACAGCTGCAGCTGGTGGGTGATTTTTTTGTATTTATACCAAATTCTGGAACTGGAAGTGAGATTGAGGGAGGAGTTTGAAAATGAAAAGAGTCCTCATTAAGTCATGAGTAAGGTTCCTTCATTAGGGTTTTCTGTTATGGGCTCAAGAGTGTGGCACTGGGATTCCAATTATACTGGGGCTAGCCTCAAGCTTAGACCTGAGCTTAGTTACTGATTTGAAAAAGATGATTACTGCTGATTTGTGAGGAGGAACTATTACTGTTGATCTCTGAACAAAACATGGATGTGAAGTAAAATGGCAGGAAAAATAAAATGTGGAGCTGGTACCAGTTAGCATTAGTTCTGCCTTTATTTTCCTGGTGAGGTCTCCAGCCAGATATGGTGCTAGTTTTTTTCATCTTAAACATGTGAATACCCTACAGCATGCTCAGTCAGTAGGACTACAGCCATATTAAACCTTAGTGTCAATTAAAAAAAAAATATCTTCCGAAGTAATGAATACACTTGAAAAAACCCCAAATAATCCTTGAGAGTATTGTTTATAGTTTAGTTTTAAGGTACTTCCTCTCCTTCACACTAACATGAAAGGCTGCATTGCAGTTTGTGCCCTGGGTTAGCAGCAATCAGAACCTTGAATTCAAAGAGAATTGTAGATCTGTTTTATTTAACCTTATAAAATAAGCCTGATTATAATAGTTGAATTTATATAGTGATTGTTCTTGAAGTTCCAGAGAAGCATTAGGCTTGTTTAGAAAAGAGTGACTACATACTTAAGTCAGTGCCACTAGAAGGAATTGAAATTACACTCCTTCAAAAAAGATTGAGCAATTTGGAAAAGTAATAGCTAAATATTATTGCTACAAATTGTTCCTTGGAGATGAAAATAAGGCCTGCTTTGGTTAAAGTATCTTGAAAAGTATTTAAGAGATAAATTAACAGGATACCATTATTATTTCCACATTGCTTTTGCAGATGCTTACTGGAAACCAGTTTTCCTTGGAGGGTTTGACCTGGAGGTACCTGCTCGCGTGTCCAGAAGTGTGCTAACCACAGATACTGCTCCATGGGTGTCCCTTAGAGGCGAGATGGTGGAGTGGTGGACTGTGGGGGTCCTGGCCTTGTGTCAGCCTACTTAGGCAGTGTAGAAAGCTCTGTCCATGAGCTAGAATGTGCACACAGGAAAGGAGGACAAAGATGGGGAATATAGTCTTGGGAACAGTTTTATAGAGCACAGGGGAAACTCCTGAACCTTTCACTATTAGCAGGGTTTTCCTACAAGGCAAATCAGTAGAAATACTCCATATATCTATTTCGGTGTTGATTTGTAGGTGTTTTTCAGCATATGTTATTTTGCCACTTTTATTTGTATCATTTACCAGATTGATCCAGCAGCCATAGGTGACATGTTGCTCCTTCTCTGAGGCAGACAGGGAATTGCTGTGCTGGCAGCAGGCAGTGCCCAAGCACCTGCTGCCTGTGTGTGCTGCGATGCAGGGAGTGTGGGGGATCTCCTCCCACATGCACCCTGCTTACAGCAACTGCAGAGGGGCTGTAAGGGGCTGTAAGGCTCATGGGTACCCCTGTGCATGAATGACAGGGTGTAAAGCACCAGGGATGCTAAAGTTCTAAATCCTGTCAAAGATATGCAATATCATAGCTGACCTAAACTGAGATTAATTTTTCTGTGATTCATGTAACTTGTGCGTTCCTTCCACATGGTTCAGCAAAGCTGTTTATATTGCAAAGTCCTGCCCACCAACCCTTGAAGTTCCCCAAGCAATAATACAGCCATGAGGACAGAGAGTGGGATTTAATATTTTGTCTTAACTTTATACTTACAGTGTGTTGGAAATGTGAGGCAGTGGATGTAATAATGATTTTGCAGCTCTCTGTATATTAATCATTGTTTAGAGTTCACATACTACACGATTAATTGACTGTGCCAATTTGGTAAGATATATCAGAAGTGATTGTTTCTATCTTTATGGTACTTGAGATTAATGGCCCCCAAATGAAAATCTTATTTCAAGTACATTTCTGAAATAAATTAGGGTCTTCCTCTTAAGCTGGATGTCACTTGGGTAGACAACTCTATCCTTTTAAATTTTCTCTTGAAACATTTTACCAGACTCACTTTTTTTTTTGTTTTGTTTTGTTTTGTTTAATCAACGTCTAGGAGGAAGTAACACGTGTTGGTCTACAACATGCAGGTCTGTATGTATAGACATATATGTGGTTGGTTATTCCAGTAAAACCCATAATTCTGGTCTAAATCTAGTAGTGTATTTGAAGAGCTGTTGTGATGGCTGAAAAAAACAATGAACTGCTTAAATCCAAGTAATGCTGCAATGATGGGTGGAGGTAAATAAACTCTTGGAAGGAACAGAAAGCACTTCTTTCATCAGATTCACTTATGGTTCAATTGTCAAGCTGCAATCCTAGAATGTTCTGCATTTCTTCAGCATTGTTGCCCAAATTCTAAATCTAATCCTGGTGCATACAAGATTGTGCACCATTATAAACAGTACATTTCCCTGCATATTCGTGAGCTATGGATTTGATTACTGTAATTCATATCTGTCATCTGAAGCTAACACTAATAATTCAAAATTGTAATCAAGAAACAGTTTTGTTGCATTACTTGTTGCATTTCGATGCAGATTATGAAGTAAGCTCTGTATTACAGCAAAATAAGCTGAAAAGGGCACATTTATCTTTCCTTACTTGCGGATTTACCGCAGTTGGAGTTTGTGGCAGTGCTTCAACAGATGTCTTGGATTTTCTTTACATGGGATTGAAATAAATCCCGTGTAAAAACTTTATTTTGCGGTTTGGGCAGGACAGTGTTATTTGGTGCTCACAGCATGGCCATAATGGAGTTTAGAGATGCAGTGTCATATTTAACTTCTTCCCCTTAGCAAACAGAACATAGTTACTCACAGTGTTAACTATCAGTAGTTATGGTGAAAAGTTTGTCTTTCATAGCCAAATGTAAAGCTTTATTCTTCATTTAATGATTATCAAATTTGGTTGCCACATGCATTCTAGTGGTAGCACAAAGTAAGTTTTCCTTTTTTGCGGGTGCCTGACTTGGTGCTAGTAACAGAGTCCAGGTGCTGACCTGGACCTGCCCTTTGGTGGTGGCACCTCCTAGTGGTTACAAGGCTGTGTGCTGTGAAGAAATGTCATCATGTCATTAGTTTTGACAGTGAGCAATGTTTTCAGTGCCATATTTTTGGAATAGGCTGCCAGGAGACATGTGAAATGTAGCCAGAACCCCAAGACCTGGGGGTGTTGATCCAGCAGCTGGGCTGACCATGAGCCAGTGTGTGTGCCCAGGTGGCTAAAAAGGCCAGTGACATCCTGGCCTGTGTCAGCAATAGTGATACAGTGGCTAGCAGGACCAGGGCGGTGATTGTCCCCTGTTCTGGGCACTGGTGAGTGCAGGACACCTTGCCTGTGTCCTGCTTTGGGCCCCTCACTGCAAGAAAGACCCTGAGGGGTCCAGAGAAAGGGAACAGAGCTGGTGAGGGGTCTGGAACACAAGTCCTAGGAGGAGCAGCTGAGTGTTATTTAGCTTGCAGAAAAGGAGGCTCATTAGAGGCCTTACTGTTCTCTACAAGTCCCTAAAGGAGATTGTAGCGAAGTGGGGGCCTGTCTTTTCTCCCAGGTAACAAGTGATGGCATGGGAAGAAATGTCCTCAAATTGCACCAGGGAAGCTTTAAATTGGATCTTGGGAAAGGTTTCTTCACAGAAGGGGTTATCAAGCACGAAAAGAGGCTGCCCAGAGGAGTGATTGAGTCAGCATCCCTGGAGGTATTTAAAAGACATGTAGATGTATCACTTAGAGACGTGGTTTTGTGGTCAACTTGGCAGTACTGGGTTAACAGTTGAACCTGATGATCTCAGGGGTTTTTTCCCAACCTAAGCAATTCTGTGATTCTGTGCACAGTCCTGCACTAGAGAAGAAGGAGTCTCATGCAGTGCCACAGGCTGGGGCTGGGGACAGTGAGTGGGCAGGAGCCAGCCTGCACACTGGCAGCAGGCAGTGTCAGCAGGGCACATCCAGGAGACAAAGGAAGAGATCATCCCCCCTCTGCTCAGCATGGTCCCTGTCCAATTCTGGGATGTCCTCAGGTCCCTTCCAATCTGAATTATTCCTTGACATTAAGCTATTGGGGCATATAGAGATTCTATAATATTTAATAGGTAATGAAATTATGCAGTACATAGGAGAGTTGATTTAAAGCAATTAGTGATATGATTTCTCGTGGATTGGTATAGATTGCTTCTAGGTAAAGTGGATGAGTTCAATAAAAATTCCAGGCTTTCATGTTGCATGGGGGATTATGTATTAATAGAAAGAACTTGCATATCCTTGTAGGGTAGGAAAACAGGAAGTTTACTGCTACAGGAGACCTTGGACTACTTTCCTTACAGATGAGGAAATTACCACTTCATTTCAGAAAAGCAAGGATTTCATATACATATTTGAAAGTTTATGTAAACTGTGAAGTGGCTAACAGCCAAATTTACCATTTCTAATACAAACCTTTTGGCACTTGAAGCAAGATTAAGTAGTTCCTTGATGCTTCTGTTTGTATTCCAGTATTAATGCAGCACAACTCAATATGTAGTAGTGTTCCAGCAGTTTACCAACCATATTAGTTTGATTTAATGGGTTTTATGAGGTATTTAATTGCTGAAGCGGATGACTATTTGGCTCATTTTTTTTGGTTATCAGACTTCTACTGAGGACTGACATTGATAGTGTAATGTGATCAATTTTTAAGTAAATAGTTGTTGAAACTGGACATACAGGATGCATTCTGCCCAATATTACTTTTTTTTTGCTTCTTAAATACCATTTCTAACATTTCAGTGTGTCAGGAAGAGTGATATTTGCCATATGTTCAGATTTTGTCTTGGATGGATTTCTGGTTAGCTAAAGCACTTTTAGCAAGACTGGGAAAGCATTGGTGAGTGCAAAAGTGGAACAAGATGCTTCAGTGATCAGATTTCTATGTTTATCTCTTTTTCATACTGGTTCATATCAAATCAGTGTGCATCCCTTGGTTGAAGACATTAGGTATAATCTGTTTGAAAAAAATCGAATCCTAGACCAAACCTTCTCGTTACAGCATGAAGTGTAACCTTTCTGAATGTGTATTCCTCTTTCTCAGTAAAACAGAATGGCAAGAAATTAGCTTTAGTGTGGTGCATCTTCAGAACAAAGAGCAGATTTACAGATTAAGGATCAAAAAGATGAAAGGGATAAGGCTTATTTTCTGCTGTACAGCAGTCAGCTATTTTCTGTTGTAGTTTGTAGCCCTTTTTTTCTTAACTTTGTGGGATACAGGGCAAATGTATGTGAATGTGCTTTAAAATTCATGCGAAGGGAGTGATTGCAGGTGGAGTGAGGTCAGAAATTAAAAAGATAACTGTCCCTTCAACTCATCACCTGGTAACTTAAGAGTTGCTACACGTATCAGTTGCTTTCTGAGCCTTACTGGGCTGCTTTCATTTATGTTAAGTATTTTTGTGGCTTGTGCCCTCGCTGAGACAGTGAATGCACTTCTGTTGTACCAGTATTGCCAACCATCCGCGCTGCAGCATCAATGTTCTTTAGAGAGCACAGTCGGCTTTGGGGCTGATTCTCCCACTGCTGCTCCTGTGTGTTGTGCAGCAGATCTTCGTGCCTGAAATTCTAGGAGACAGATGATGGGATGGAGATGCAATTTAAACCCAGGGACTTGTACTTGCTGGCTTCTCAGGCTGTGGAACGTAACTGGAAGCCAGCTGACGTTGCAAGCCTTCATGGCTGTCTTTTGGCACCTGACGCTTGTTTGGATGGTTTCCGCCTGCAGCACAGAGCTAGACAGGGAAATGAATGAATTCACTGGCAAATTTTCAGATATATTAGTTTTTTATTAACCATAGTTTCCTTTCAGACAGTGTTTAACACGCCCAAGTGCCATATGCTGCTGAACAGACAAGTCCAGTACACACCCCAGCTTGGTGATTTAGTTGCTTTTATCTGTGTGTATTCTTGCCACAAAGGCTTTATCTGTTCTCAAAAAACTCAATCCAGTGAAGATAGCCACACACATGGCCTTATAATCTTGAATTCCAGATGGTTTGAAGCAGAAACGAATAATACATACTCACTTTCCCTTTATCTCCTCATTTATAATTGAGAAGTTATATCTACATACTTGGATATGCTTCTTCTTTGTCCTTTGTCCTGACGAATCTGTTTTCCTTTGAGAGTTACACTGAAATACCTGTGCATAACTGTTCAGCTGATAGTGGTTTTTAAAAGTCATGTAAGGATCTGTGTTAAAGCAAAAAGCTATAAATTATATCTAAATTTAAATAATTTCAGTTGGTCTTGATAGGCAATGGAGAGCCTCTGGGAGCTCAGCTTGGCAAAGCCAATCCATTTCCCAGGAGTGTTGTGTGGTAAAAAATACACTTCCTATTTGGGCAAGAACAGATCAGAAAATATAGGAGTGTGTGGAGAAAAATACCTGTCTTACTTGATTTCCAGATATGTAAAACATTGTAGTGGCAGCTGGTCTGCACCCAGCTGAAGGCAAGTGCAGTTGGGAAATGTGGGCAAAGTTAAGAAGTACAAAGCCCTTGGGGAGAGCGTGGTGTCCTCCCTCAGTAGTGTTCTCTGCATGGGCTTCAAACAGCACACAAGAAATTACACACACACACTCCTCTGCCATGCCAGCTCCAAGTACGTAATTGTAGCCAGGCAGATTATTGTCGTTTTTCTGATGCTTCAGGACATCCTGCTGGTGACAGGTGAGATTAAATCGCAGTAGTGGGCACAATTAGTAAACACTAAGCATTGTTCATCAGGCTCTTAGGAGCCTGATTTTCTGCTTTCTGTTAAATAGATTGCTACCTCTCAGAGGTTAGTGGTGCTGTCTTCTTGTAAGATAGGGACAAAGTATTTTAAAGAATGATTTTATTTACTGTTACTTTTAATGTCAAATATTTCAATATATTTTTGGAAAGGGTACATTTGTGAAAACCAAGACACCTATTTAGATGTAAAGGAATAAGAAATGTCCCTATGCTATTAATAAGAACACATTGCTGTTTCCATTCTGATTTCTAGATATTGTTTTCCACATATGGTCCTTGTTTCCATTATGTGGGAACATGAAATTGTTAGCTATAGAACACTGAATGATACTACTTAAACTAATGGTTTTCTCAGTTTTTCCTTTGTGCTTTTTAGAAGTCATTTTATGTAATAAACAGAATGTGAATGGCTGCATTCTTGATGCCTTTGTAATGTGCTCTTGCTTCCAGTCTCAGTGCTGATGTTCACTTAGCAAATATTTAACTTCCATTGCTGAGGATTAGAAAACGTGGTGTTCATGAGCTCAAATTACAAGTACCTTTATAATCATCATCAAGTTGAAGAGTTAAATGGGTGTAGACAGGAAACAGGAGATATGACTTGCTTAGACTTGAGCTGAGTGATGCAATATTTAAATGAAGATATTATAAATCAGGTTTAGCGTTACTTCTATCCTTGTATTCAATGAACTGAACTTGCTGGTTCTTCTGCATGAACTAGTGACAAAGGCATCTATGCAGCTTTTTCAAAATAATTGTACTTTGCTAACTTACACATTGGTGGAGCAGCGAAGCTAATGAGTTCTCTATCACCACTTGTTTTTCTGTCTAAATGCATTGCAGATTTGGAGAGTGCAGTACCCTTTTACACAATCATAGCAGTGAAAGAATATAAATGTAGCTTTGTTATGCTGACAAAATATGAAAATCTGATTCTACTATACAAATTCAGATTTTGAAAGAACAGCATCATGTCTGACTAAATGGTAACTCTGAAGCAGGTTTCTTGAAAAACTTGTGGGAGATGTAAAAAATTGTGGTATTTCCTTTTTTTTTTCTTTTTTTCCTTTTTTTTTTACAGAAACTTGACTTTATAAACTTGATTTACTTAACATTTTCTCTTTTCCTGTTTAATTTTCCTTTAACTTGTGTAAACACCCTGTTGCAGGTGCCCTGTGCAGATCGCTGTGGGTAAGTGCTGATGGCAGTCCCTCGTTTTTGACATCTCACTTGAGAGCCCTGCACTGCTACCCAGAGAGGGCGATCCCAAAGGTGTTCAGGTGTCCTGAAGGAGTGACTGGATCACTTTGCCCCACAGATGAAGTTATGTCAACTCCAGTAAACTCTGGAAATAGCCAATTTCCACTTTTGGAACTGGTCTAAGCCAAAGCACTGTATTTGAGTGCTTCAGAAAATGTTTGAGGACTGTACTACTGCTATTGCATAGGGAACTGTGAATATCTGTTTACTGGCTGAGATTGAGAAATGCAACTTGACCAAGCCAGGAATACAGATGCACTTGTAACATCCATGTAGGAGTACTTAAATTCCAGTCTGCATTGAGTCTGGTTCAATTTCGTTCGTATTTAGCAGATAGTGCATACGAGCTGACTGCAGTACAACATTATGTTCATTTTAAACAGATCACAGAATAGGAATTTAAATGTGAACATTTATGCAGTCTGGTTTTTTCATGTTGTTTGGTTGAATAATATATAGAAATAATTGCTAAAACTTGGAACCACAAATGGCTGTGGATTGTCATAGCTTGGTAAAATCACTAGTTTCAATGTTGTTTTCTTTTTTTTGGTTTCTTTTTTCCCCCCCCAGTATGGTGTAACTAATCTCTGTACAATGTGAGTAGTCCCTTCCCTCCTAGACATCTCTTCCCTCCCAGTTCTCCCCCACCAAATCCTTGATTTATGCAAAACTTTAATAGAGTAAAAGGGCCTCAAGAGAAGACTGTTCTGATGTTTGGAGAGGGCTTTAATGAAAAGTTACATTGTTATTTCATATTTACTTACCAAATCCCGCCAGAGTAAATTCTTGCCAAACTAGTTTTATATATTTCTTGTCTGGTCTTGCTCACGTATTGTTTTGTATCAGGACCTTGTCTGACAGGAAAAGCAACCAGAGCAGTTCAGGCTATGGCAGTACTAATAGGTGGTGCAGTAAAAATGAAGTCTATCTAAAACTTCTTATGCAATATTGAGAAACTTTTAAAGGAAGTAATTAGTAGAAGCAGCTTATATATCAAAGCTATTTTTAAGTAGATTGTGCATGCTGAAATAGCACAATAGTTATTTAGAAATGGGTGTTTCTGCTATTGATTCTGTAATTGTGAAATGTTTCTTTACATTTGCCTTGGAGGTAGGAAACAGTTGTGGTAGGAAGCAAAAAAACAAGGATACATGGATATTGAAGTTGTAGTTTCAGCTTGGATGCTGTTTGTTTTGATGGATGTAGTCAGGTCACTGAGCCAGTATTGCAGTTACCAGTTTTTAATGTTTCCATTCTTCAGTAAGAAGATTAATTGTTGCAAACAAAAATGGTGAGTTGGGTGACGTATAAGGGATCAGGCTCTCTTAAAGCCCAAACTAAGCTTTCTGTCTATGATTTTGCAGTGAAGGCTGGCTTATGGTTCAATTCTAGCTTAGCTTTGAGAGGATCTCAGACTCTCAGTAGAGGAAACCTGAGTCAAGTCCTTCAGGGACTGCAAGGTGCTTCACAGCTTGGCTGCTTGATTGTGTCTTCTAAGTCTTGATCTTTGCAAATGTGTTTCAGTCTTTGGTATAGATATGAGAGGCAGAGGAGATTTTTTTAATGGGCTGGAGGATGCGGAAGGATCTTTTTATCCTTTTAATCTGAGAGCAGAGTTTGCAAAGACTTCCCTTTGTATGTATTTGTTAAGAAATGTTGAGAGATTTCTGGTGTACACAGGTGACTTTGTCCAGCCCTGTGTGTGTTAGTGGAGTATTCAAACTTACAAGTTTATCCTAATGTTTGCATTATGTACCTCTTTTGCAGAGCAGGTTTGTGTATTAAGTAGCTAACCTCTGCATGCATGACAGTGTGAATAATATAATGCCATTTTTAATTATTCCCAAATCTTTACTTTAAAAAATGTATGCTAAGTTATCTCCTGTAATATGCTACAACAGTAAGTCTGTTGTAAGAAAACCCACATACTAGAAATCCAGCTAATTGTATAATAAGTGCTTACTTAGAAGAAATGGAAGGTAATGATATTTAATACTTAGAGAAATCAGAGAAAAAAGTCTGTAATTTAATTTTTGAAATGACTAACCTAATGACTGTGAAATGTAATTCTGAAATCTGATCATCTAATGATGATGACTTGCAGCAGTATTTAAGGAGAATGTACTTACACAAACAATGAAGTAAGTTTCATAGTACCAAATATCTCCAAATTATTTGACCTATGCATATATATCATATGCAAATACATAGAGTTCTAGGATATTAAAGCCAAGATGAATATCTGTTTATGTTCTTTTGTGCAGCATGTTCTGTCAGGATTTAAATACATAGAGGACTTAGAGGAATTCTGGTAGTCCCATTTCTTACCCTGTTCCATCTTTGAGAAATCAAAATATTTTCAAGCCTTTTAGGGTGGAGGTTATTTATTTATTTATGACTGATGTTTTTAGTGTGGGTGGTTTTCTGTTCAGTTCAGGTTTGGCTTTGGTGTGATGTTTTTATTCTTTTTGTTTGTTCATTTTGTCACTTCTAGACACCATACCTAAAAAGGCTCATGCTAATTGCCATTTTTAGGAAGTCAGGAACTTTACGAGTTGATGCAATATTTTGATGGTCCTCCTGGCAGAAAATTTGTGCAGCCATACCTTCTCAGGGAAAAGCAAGGGAGCTCTTTTACTGTGAGACACTGAACAGCAGCCCGGGGCGTTGGGGGGTGTATTTGAGAAGCAGGATTATGTAGCATGATCAGGCCAGGTGTTTACTGGGCAACTTTCCCCCATTAGGAAACAAATCCTTTAAGAATAGCATGTCGAGTACTAACCAGCACTTGGGTCATATGCTGAAGACACTTTTGTGGACACAACCTTAGTCCCTATGCTTCCTTTGCTATCAAAAGTAGTAATAAAGACTGTAAAGCCAGTCTTCCCAGTTACTGCTAGACACCGGTATAAACACAAAGCCACATGCACACATTTGTATGCATATATGTGTGTGTATGTGTATCTGTGTGTATATATAATTTTTTATTTCAAATGTGGAAAGTGTTCTTAGTATAAGTTTTAGATATTCCATTTACCACCTCTAGCAAAGGACCGGTAGAAAGCATTTAGATGGTGTTTAAATGTTGGTTTGTGCCTTTTATAGCTGTTCTGTAAAACCCTCACACCTTTTACAGCTGCATGTAACCTTTTGTGCCTGTTGACCACTGTCTGGCATACTTTATTTTGAGAACAGTGTATTTTCCTTTTATGGAAGGAATATTGAGAATGTAATGTGCAGTAATATTTGGAATATGTTAGTGTCCTGTGTGTCAGTGGTGGGATTGTGACTCATTCATATCTGATAGAAGAAGGAAGACTACATATCTAGTCTGAGGCAATTTAAAAAAAGAACTTGGGCTTTACATCTCACTTCACATTTATTTACAGATATATGACCTAAATACATGTTTGATGTCAAGAATTTGTAGGACTGCGATGCTGACTATATGGTGGAATAACATTTTCCTGTTGGCAATGTGATAATCTGATACTATTTTCTTCTTCTTTATGCAGGATCCAAACTACTGGATACAAGTCCATCGACTGGAGCACGGGGATGGTGGGATTTTGGATCTGGATGACATTCTTTGTGATGTAGCTGATGACAAAGACCGTGTAAGTACACATGGCTATGAAAGCAGCGTGGCACAGTGCATCAGTGGTGTGTGTTTCCTGCATGTGTCCCAAAGTGGGAGCCAGCACAGAGATTTTAGATATTTTTTATGTAGTTTGCCTGACAGATGTGAGGAATTGATTACTGTCAGAGTTTTTCTTTTAATTGAAATCATGGGGTTTCCATCCTTTCTGGTTCTTTAACAGTTCAAATAGGAAAAGGAGGCTACAAGGATGAAAATACCTCAAATGTTGGAAAATTAATGTGCAAAAAAAAAAAAAGCATCTGTAAGTTGATGTTGTAGCTTTGTGTTACCAGTTGAATATGTGCAAAAAATCATGCTGGTTTTAAACTGTTGAGTGTTGTTTTTTTTATTTTTTTTTTTATTTTTTTTTTTTTTTTTCAAAAATAGTTTTTGGAGGAATTGCTAGTTACACAGAACTTGAGACAATAATTATACACTGCTGAGCCTTGAATGCTTTTATTCTTTTTTAAGTAGAGATTTAGATCACAGTCAACTCAGAGACCTTTTGTTTATTGGCTATTTGTTTGAAGTTATAGATACAAGTATATGTGGGTAAGAAACACTGTGGCAAACTGTAAAGTCATGTAAATGTGCCACTTTCTCTGGAAAGCTGAAGCTCTTGAAAGCATCTGACAGACTTCAGTCTGGAAACATGTTTCAGGACCACACTCCTTCACAGACAGTATCCTTAATTGCCTCTGTTGGAACAGGCACTGTCAAGGCTCCTTGAAAACTGGCCAAATGATGACTCTTAGGCTAATTTTTCAGAAATAGCTACTTCGCCTGTAGTTATTTCTTGTGACAAAACTTAATTGACATGGTTATTTCAACCAGGACTTTACAAAGAAAAATTATGTGAGGAGTCTTGGGACATGAAGACTCCTCACTGTCTGAAATGTTGGGATTACTCAAGCTGTATAGAGTAACAGTGCTGAGTTTTCAGGAATTTCTTCCATAAAAATAGTGCCCAGATAAGATTTCATGAAAAGCTAATTAAAACCTCTAGTTGGTTATCTCATATTGAAGTGCTCAGCTGTGTGATTAGTTTAGCTTTTGCTTACAGGCTTCAGGGAGGCTGGTGCAAGTTGTCACTAAATATAAATATATATATACACACACACACACACAGACTTATTTGAAAAATGCACTTCTTAGCTCCTCATGTGCTCTTCCCCGAGAAGTTAGAATCCTGGTGACTTTAAGACCTCATTCTTTGGCTGTTACCTTGCCTTACTGCCTTCAAGTGGGGTAATTCCTCACAGTGAAACTCTGTGGGTGTTTTTATGTGCATGACTAATAGCTGAAAAACTCTTGACTGCAATTGAACCAAGCAAAGTCATTATTACAATATTGTTTTTGTATAGAGATGGACAAGATACTTAGCAATTAGTAGTATTTACCTCTGCATTCACCAAGCTCATCTCTACTGATGGCACCTATGAGTTAAATTTCCTTTTTTTAAAGAACCTTGCAGCATTGATTAGGAAGGAGCAATATAAACATGCACTGTGCTATACTGGTTTATATCCTTGAATTAGTCATTCTCAGTTGACCTTCACGTTTAAATCTTTTCAAGTATTCTGGTCATTAGTCATTGTTTTTTAGTTTCCTGTAGTGTGTTTAACAGCTGACCTTCCTGGCTCCCTTTAGTTTTGGGCTGTTACTTTGCCTCCATAGCAAGTGTATCAACTGGTTTTGTGTTGATAGAGCCTAATAACACAACTCATTAATGTGAGGTTTGGAATATATCTCCAGTTAGGGATATTTTGTATCTTATCTGTACACTTAAGCATACCTTGTAAAAAAGCATTTAAACAGATGGTGTCTAAACATGTTATTAAATGATTACTGAAGTCTGTAGGATTAGCTGTGCTTAAAATCAAACATTTACCTATATCTCTCTTTTTTAAAATTGGGACAAAAATGTCTAGGATATTGGAAAGCTGAACAATTAATGTTTTAGTGTTCATTTTTACAAGGAACTTCCTTACATTCTTGAAGAGAAGTTTGTTATGTTACTTACTACCTGATATCTGTATATTTGAAATCAGTTTGCTCTTACCATGGTTCTTTAGACTTAAGGATCAGTGATAAATGTAATTTTTGTCTTTGGTGGTGCTTTTATGTATTACTGCTATAATTGTGCAGTGCCACATCAGCACAATACAAAATGCAGAGCAGCTAAGGACCACTTGTCCTCTTGATGGATTTATTGCTCTGTATAGTCAACTGCCGTAGTAAAATAAAACACTTAAGTGATGTGAAGAATATATTTACTCCTATTCCACTGTCTCCATGGAGAAAATGTTCTGTCCTATAACAAATACAAAGACCCTTAGAGCAGCTGTTCTGAATGGAATGAGAGAAGTATCTTTGATGGCGTCCTTCACATTAAAATGCAGCATGCTAGGGTTACTTTATTTAGCTTCTTCTGTCCCTATATTTTGTTATTCGCTTGTCACTTACTAAAACAGAATGGATGAGTAAGGGTTCGCCAGTTGCTTTCTGGAATAATTTGTGATGCTCAGTGTTGTTCCTCCGTAAATAGAAAAAGGAGTAAAACATGAAACAAACTACATGGAAAAACTGATTTTGCTAAGCTGTTTGTTCCTTTGTTCCTTTCTGAAACAGCTTTACTTAAGCCCTTTAACACAGTTCATTGAGAAAGGGCATAAAACACTCTAACTTAGCCAGCATAAGATATGGACATTTATATTACACATATCACTGCATGTGAAGTTGCTTGGTTAATACATTAATGGTAATAACCTTATAATCAAAAAATCAAGAAATGCTCATTTGAGTAACTTTTTTTAAGAAAATTTTTAATAATTTATTGAAATGTAATTTTTTCCAGATTTTACTATGGAAATATGGATAGTTTTCAGTGGAAACATGTCAGTGTTTTTTACATTTATATATCTCTGTGTATACATGAATACAAATGGGCAGACTTGTTACTGTTTTTGAAAAATATTTGGCTAAAGAAACAAGATCCCATTTTCAGCTAGCATTTAGTCAGCTGTCTAACCTATTTCCATTTTTTTAAAAATACAGGTTTCTTGTGCATTTAGTGATTAGACCAATATTTTAAAGATAGGTTAATAACCTTTTTGTTCAGATTTCTGTAACTTGCAAAAGTAGCCCTCTCTATGAAGACTCTCAAGAAACATATGTCATCTTGATAAGTTTCCAACTTGATGACCTCAGTTCAGTTTTTAGTAGGCAGACGTTCTCAGAAGCAAAACAAAAACAAAAACCAAAACAAACAAACAAACAAAAACAACTGCAGAAAAAGCTCAGAACCCAACCATTCTTAACTGTGTTTTCTTCAGCTAGACTGAAGCACGTAGACACTTTGGTAATTCTCACACTTTGGGTGTAATACGGAAGTGCCTATTCTGAGATCTCATAGACCCTTGTTTATCCATAAAAAAATATTGAGAAAACCGTGGTGTAATCTCATTTTAAAAAAAAGCAACCAACGAACCCAAAGTATGTGTATGAATATAACTTGCTCCCATTTGAATTCTCAGTGAACTAGTAATTTATATTTTGAACAACTTGAAAAAAGTTTTGTTTGCAATTATATGTAATTTTTTTATGAACAGAAATGCTCAGACTGTTGCTCAGTGGAAAGCTTTAGAGATCAAGATGTCTATGTTTGGTGTAGCTATAGTGCTGAAAAATCAATTTTTTCTTCCCGAGAGAACAAAAAGGATCTGCCATTAGCAGCCACTGGATGTGGTGATCAGCTGAGCAAATAGGGCTACTTTGAATCAATGTAGGTATGAACCTAATGTCAATTATTCGTAAATTCATTTGCTCCAATATACTTATTTTTTGCCAAATTAGTTTGGGATTAACAGTGTGTAAATCCTAAAGGCCTTGGCATCTTATAAATTCCTTTATCACTGATAAATTCATCACTGCTTCTTCAAAATTACCACAGTAATTTGGTATATACTTAGATTTACAGCCTGGCTTTATTTCTCTAAACTAAGGCAGGCATGGGCTTTCTTTGCTTGACTTAACATTTTCAAATATTCAGTCAGCTCTGCACCGTGCATAATTCATGCTTATGCCCACTGAGTGCAGCGATAAAAACCAGAGGAATATGGTTTGGTCCTGTCTGGAGTGAAGTCTCATGCTTCCCACAGTGTTTGTGTGTGTGGTGCTCAATCTGGCACAGGTCACTGGAAGTTCAAGGTTGATGTTGGTGCTTAGTGCTGCTTAGACAAACTTTGAACCTCCCAGAAAGACACACAAGAAGTTGCTGGTTTGAGTGGAATACTTCTGGTGAGAATGGGATGGAGATTAATTTCATAGATCTGTCCTGAAACAGAATTTGTAAACATTCATGAGTTAGAGTTAACTGTGTTAAGTAAGCAAACTGCAGCTGAAATTCAGTGAAATCAATTGTGCTTCATTTTTATCTGCTTTTAAGAGACCTACAGAGATTCTATTAATATTATTATGAAGTTTGTGTCTGCTTGCTTGAAGTGTGAAGACTTCTAGTGGGAAAAAGTCATTGGGCAGCTGCTTCACATAATGTGAATGCATATTAGGACCTTTTCCCAGTGTAGTGGAAAGGAAATGAACTTTTGGGTTTTGTGTTAAAACAGATGGTCAATTCTAAATAATACTGTTGTTTTGTTTACTTCCTCTTGGAAAGCTCTGTTGAGTTAGAGAGGCATGTGATACACAAAATGTGGTTTGGAAAGGATGACTCTATTTTGTTTGTACCAAATATTAACTGGAAAGCTACACAGAAATAAGGCTATTTTGAGCAAATGCATTATAATGTTAAGGTTAAAGGCTAGCTAGGGACTGAAGGGCTGTGATTACAATATCCTGCTGCTATTGATTCTTGCTCTCTCACTCTTATTTTTCGGGCCAGTTATGCAAGACCCCATTTTTGTAGTAAATTCAGGGTAGGCCAGTGACAGCAGGATGCTGTTAGAAAGAATGAGATTCTGGTAACCCTGTGCCTGTTCATTTACTCAGAAGTCTTAAAAAGCTTTTGAAGTCAATGAAACCTGTGCAGATAAAGTTGTGTTATCTTTAGATTTCTATCATTACATAATCAGAATACTCAAAGTAGTGTTGTTTATTCTAAATTTTGGGTGTCTCTGCCTCATTTATGCAAACTTGCAGCGGAATTTACATGTGATTTCTCTTTGATTCTGCAAGTTAAGAATTTAACCCTAAAAGCATGAGTAGAGAACAACAACTTTTTGTGCTTCTTGTTTCTGCCATTAACAGATTAACACCCTGGAGTGAATGAAGAAGCATCTTTTCCAGGGCCCATGCAGCAAATCTGACAGCAAAACCTTAAAATGCCCAAAAAAAGTACTCAGAAATATGAATCACAGTATTTACCATATCATGATTGGTATACCCTTTTCCCCCCTCAAAACCTTTTTATCAAATTGATTTCCAACTATTGCCATAATTATCTTCTGCCACACTGTGCAGCTTCTCTCTTCTTGCTCTGTGTATTCATTCCCAGTATCCCAGGAAAACAGATGACCTTGAAACAATTTGTTGTTACTCACAAGTGACTTGGCAAAACACATTTTGAGCATAAGGCATTCCTTTCTTGTAACAGCTTAAAATAACAGCTTGAGCCACCAAGCTTGGGAAAGTATTGATACTGGGAAAGAAACCCATCATATAACAATCCCATGATTATTTTCTGTTAAAAAACTTCATTTTTTTGAACAAAGGGCTCTTGATGTCATCTACTGTTTGGCAGTGGTTTTTATTTTAATTATGCTTTTAGAGATTGACATTTTGTATTACTGAAATTCTGAAAAATCGCTAAAAACAGAATGTGTCCATTTAAACCAGGTGTTTTTGCTTTAACACTATTGACTCAATGCTGGGATGGCCACATGGTGATTTTTAGGTCTGTCTTGCTGATGAATCTGAAGTAGAAAACAAAGTATTTGCACAGCCTTTATTCCCAGCTGCTATTTAATGAAAACATATTTGAAAATAACATACTCAAAATATAAATACTATCTTCAGTCAAAGAATGGAATTTAAATGCTTGTAGTGTTTCTAATAGTGAACTAAATTTTAATGCACAGTGTTTGTGGATGAGACTAATATATAATCATGTATCCATGGAAGTGAGGAAATAAAGGTCATAATACATGAATATTGGAACATGCATTTTTCAATCCCTAGGAGATATTAGATGTAACTAAATGTTATCTCCTAAGTGTAGTTCTTAGGTTTTCACCTCTTTCAGCACTTTTCTTCAAATTGTTAATCTCATCATCACCACTTATTTTTTTCTAGCTATGTGGTGACAGCATTTTCATTCATGATTTGCTGTGTATTTTTGAGATAAATTGAAATATTGCAATTCCTTTCCTGTAATGCTGAAACAGCTGTATCGATGCACTAAGAACTCCCACACAGGAGAGGACTGACATTTGTAAATCCATAAATCAGTTTCCATGGAGATCTGAAGAGCTGCAGGTAAATCTGACTTCTGAAAATTGAATATTTTGGTTAAAACTGTTCTCTGAGGAATAGCAGGCCAATGCATGAATGTGATATACTGGGGAAGATTGTGACAGTATTGTCAAGAAAGTAATATCTCACAATATTATGTCTGTATTCTCACTAGAAAGACAGACCTGAGCAACAGTGACTGAATTAGTACAAGTCAAAAAGCCACAGAATTGGCATGGAATAAGAGGAAGGGTTTTATGGATGTGTAACTGGTTAGAAGATGGAAAATAGAGCATGTATTCAATATATTTGCAATTGTTCTGAGAGAAGAGAAGGGAGATTTGAATACTGGAGTGACACATTCCATTATTGTGTGTGAAACCACGCATGGATGGTGAATGCTGGTCATGAAGAGTTGCAGAAGCATTCAGAGAGTAGACAATAACATGGTGGATACAATATCATTTTAGCAAAGGTGATGTGCTTTTGGAGAGAGACTGCTTTAACTGAATACACAAACTAATGAGTTCTGAGCTAGCTCTTGTGTTTGGGAAAATGTTTCTGATTTTGCAATAGACCTCTGGACCCAGTGGTTTATGTGCAAGGTACATAACCAGGTCTCAGAAAGCTTCTAGCAGTTTGTCCTGTCTCTGCCTCTCCCCAGTATTTTCATCCCAGTCCTGCTGCTTGGCTCATGAGGGCTCTGTCACTCTTTGGACCCCATCTCATAGCAGATTTGTTCACTCAAGTGACAGAAGACTCTTCCTTGTAAAACTGAGTATTTCTATGCTATTTCATGAATATTGTAAGTTTACCAAAGGACCTGGCAAGCTGAGGAGGAAAGGGAGGGGACTTGGCAGCTGGGAGTGGTTGAGGTATGAAGGAAGAAAAGGAAGAATGGGAACATGACTGGGCTGAGACCTTGCTTTTCAGTGGTGGCCGTGGAGCTGCTGGAGTGGTCTCAGGGGTGAGAGGGATCTCTCTGCTGTGTGTGCTGGTGGTGAGCCCTCTGCTTCCTCCAGCACCAAACCGAGCAACCGAAAATGATTTTTTAGAAATAGCAAAGAGCCCAGAGTAAATGTTAACACTGACACTGGGTACAGATTAACGTCCTCCACCAGCAATGTCTAAATGGACCAGGATCTCAGCCTTGAAAAGACGTTGTAAGAAGCAAACCGTAGCTGGCTGTAGAATCAGAGGTGGTATTGAGAAGTGGTTCTTTGTTTTTTTCAAGGCAAGCTCTGGGGCATCAAGTGAAACTGTCATAAGAGTAGCTGTCTGCAAAAGGTTTTCTAGCTTTCCTTGATCGTAATTTTCATCAGAATACCTGTGATGTTTATCAAATGTCATAGATACTTCACGAAGTTTTGGAGGATATGATTTTTCTGGAGATGTCATTTGCAAGCACATAATAATGAATTCTCTGCTTATTTTAACTCTTCAAAAAGGTGATGCTTGTAAATAATGGAAACTGGTAATTTAAGTAGGATTTCAGTTTGTGAGAAAAAGTTTCTTTAGTCTCAACTTTGGTGCAAACCACAGACTGTGTTGAAATGATGGTGGTCTCAGTGTCAAATATTAGTAACGCTGAAGGGTCAGTATGTGGCTACGGATAATGACTACTACAGTATTATAAACACATCACAATTAAGAGAGACTTTGTACTAAAAATATTTAATAATGGATTTTTTTCTATATCTTGTAATAATTACAGATTCAGTGGTTAGATATAGCTGTAGATAATATAAAGCTATGCTTTCTAATCCTTCACAGTGTAAATCTCCACAAAAAATGTGCAGTGAATCTAGAATTAGGCCATTATGGCTAAGAAATACTTAACATTCTGATAGCTTTTGGCTAATTTTAGCAATATCACTGTGTCCTAGAGGTATATTATTCATCCTACAACAAAGGAAGAAGTTGCAGGAAAGGTTGGTTATGGGGATTCATTAACACTACTCTCTTACTCCTTGATATCAGCAGATCTTAAAAGAAATGCTGTTCCAACTTCACAGATATTTCCTAACAGAGGTAGTGATACTCTTACACCAGAGGACTGACCCATATTAGAGCTTAATTATAGTAATGGATAATCCTGCAACTATAAATTATTCATATTTGCTTTGTACGCAAAGTAGCATCATGAATAAAATAAGGAAAAGCTTCCAGAAAAGACCCTGATCAATGTCCAGTTTTGTCAAAAGGTAGTTTTCTTCCTTGTCTTTCAACATGGAATGAATGATTTGTAGAGCTTGGCCCTTTGGATGTGTTTTGTTTAATGGAAATCAGTAGCAATAACTCTCGGGGCTCTACACCCTTGTAGAGTTCCTTGACTAATACCTTATGCAAGAGAAACATTCCTACCTAAACACAGTCCTGGTACAAAAGTTGCAATCTCAGCTGTCTGATAAGATTCCCACACGGTCACTAGGGTGAGAATTCATTACCCTCTTACCCATTGATACCAACAGGTCTTAAGAGACTGTTGTAACTCCATAGTTGTTTCCAAGGAAGGACAGTAAGGTTCAGAGTCAGGTACTTTATTTTCTAGTTGACTTAGAAGTTGAAGTATCTCCTAGATTTGTGGTGTGAATAGCCTTATTGACAAGGAGAGAACAGGGAATATTTAAATTAGATTAAAATAGGGTCCCTAATGCATTTAATGGGGAGGTTACTTCATGCTGAAGCTTTCTTCAGAAAGGGCCTTGGATCCAAAGAGAGGAAAATAATGCTGTCTTTTTTTGGGGGAGCTTTCACCAGTCTGACTTTTCACTTGACTTCCCAGCAGTAGCCCAGAGAGGAAGGAGTTAAGAAGATGCTTTGAACCCAAAGTCTTCTGCTTCATCCCCACACCCTGTTGGTGTACTTCCACACCCTGTTGGTGTGCAGGGAACTACCTCCCGTTCACCTTTAGCGTGCTCAGCAGGATAGTCACTACGTTTTCAGATTAGCATCACCGCTGAAGCCTGTCTGAGTTTAAACAGCAAGAAGGAGTTCTGCCTGCTCCTCAGTGACATTCAGCATTGCAGGACCATCGGCTTCTTTTATTTTTACAACCTGTTGGAAGAACTGAAACTGTTCTTCTGTGGGCTCCATTCCTTGCAGGGTGCTAGATTTACTGTAGGATTGAGGACTGTTTAATACAAGCTTGGTGGGAGCTTGATGATACTGAGTTTTTACTTTCTTGGGATGCTGTTTACTTGAAGGTAACCATACTTTGGATGAAATGGCAGACACACCTAAGAGGAAAATTACAAAGAAGTCGTCGTCTTTTTCATATGATCGCCGGAGAGATTCAGTGAAAGTTAGGAGACAGTCCAAGTCTCTTAGCTTTAAGTCTGCTACATTGGGTGCTCAGAAAAGGCAGGCACAGAAAAAGCAGGTTTGTATTTGGATATTTCTCAAAAAAAATTCTTGCCTTCTAAATTTTTGTGGAGTTTGTAAATCTTGTTGTGTTAGTATGAAGCGGAAAGCAATCTCTGCTGACTTGCAATCTGTGTTTCTGTAGGTATGTGTTTACATACAAGCATGTGTGCAAGTAAAGCTGGATTTTTTTTTTTCTGTAATATTTCTTAAGAGCTAGATAGGTTTATGGTGTTAATTTTATGCTGAGAAAAGTCTGCATCTTTTCTGCTTTTAAGATGTGATTTATAAGTTCTGTTTGGTCTCAAGGAATTGCTCCTATAGTGCAATATGTGACCTGTGAGCTTTGGTAGTGTTTGTTGTGCTGAAAAACATGATGGGTGCTGAAACTTTTGAAATTATTATTCAGATTACAGCTCTTCCACTGCTCTTCATTGTTATTATTTTTTTTTAATGTTGAAATGTACCAGACTGAGAGCTTTAGGGAGTGAAATATCTTACTTATTCCAGAACAGGTAATGCAAGTCAACAGAAGCACCTGTTCTGGTGGGACCAGTTCTTGGGTTAGAGGGCAGTTTAATGCCTTGACAATGCTGCTCTGCCGTAGTAAAAGGCTTTCATACACATAGACTTTCATATTTCTTTATATTTTGTTGCTGGGATCTAATTAAATGAAATTTCTCCAAAGAAAAGATGCAGTGTGAACTGTCGTAAATGGAATAAAAAGTGAGTCAGTTCATGAAATACCTTTGTATACTGATCCCTAAAATTTAATCTGATATGGAAGGAGTACGGGATCACTGACTGATCCATCTCTTGCTCTGCACTTGTGTGCACCTTCTTGAAAGGTTTAAATGAACTTTACAGGGAATTTTTAATTAGCTGTGTACAACATAAAATGCTTAACACTTTGCAAATAGTGTTTCTTA
Source organism: Vidua macroura (assembly GCF_024509145.1). Taxonomy (NCBI): domain Eukaryota; kingdom Metazoa; phylum Chordata; class Aves; order Passeriformes; family Viduidae; genus Vidua; species Vidua macroura. The sequence goes on from NC_071571.1 coordinate 13,529,681, forward strand.
AAATGTTTTGAAATAGACTAGATATTCAATAGAACTAAAGTGAATTTCTTGCAAGGAAGTAGTTTTGAGACCCTGACTATTCCAACTGCATCTAAATTTTGAGGGCATATATCCATTCAGATTTAAAAGAATGTAAATTATTGTGTCTCAAACTTTGGTATGAGATTAAAGTGTAAACTTTGGTGTGTGTGTGTGGAATCATATTTGGTTTTATTACTATTTCTCTTGTTCTTGGAATGTTAAAATGTCTATTTACATAGCAAGAAATTCACTAGTAAGATATTAGAATATTCCAGCTTATTGGGATTCTTTAGTGTTAATTATAGGCAAAGCTAAAGATGTTTTTCTTAAATTGAAGTTCCAAAAGTTCAAATGAGGAAATATTTGAAGAAATCAGGAAAACCTTCAAAAGTGCTTCAAGCTCTGACAATCCTGCTGCACCCCCCACCCATTATTTGATGTGCTTTGTAGAAGTCAAAATAATATATCTCAGTTTTATGAAAATGTAAAATACTAAATGACATCTGTGAACATACAAGTTCATTGAATCTTTTGGGGAACTAGGCTACTCACATTAATTTCAGAATTTCATTTGTGGGTGCAAATCATTGAGTACCCCTGTATTTTGATTTTAACAGACCATAAGGTTCTTGAGTCCACTCATCTTTTGGATGTCTGCCATGGTTACTGTGTGACCTCTAGTGGTTAATGAAAAATATGCTCAATTACTGAATTCAGGCTGTTGCTTGAACAAGTCCTGAATGTGTACTTTTGTTGGTTTAATTATTTGATCTTCTAAGTTCTACTTTTATTGAAAAGAAAAAAACATTATCTGCTTTAGCTAAATCTTTTATGGTGTTAGTTCCAGAAAAAGTGCTCTGCTAAAAATTCGTATTGATAGAGTTGTGTGTCTGAACTCCAGTACTCATAGATGTAGAATTATGGGAGTAGTTTTAAGAGACTTTTACTACTTTGGGGTTACATTATGTTAGTGGGTGATACATCTGAAATGAAGCACACTTGACCAAGGTCCATTTTGATAACTTTTGTGTATTGGAAAGATCTAAATAAGGGCTATTCTGACTCAAGAACATCATTTTCCACTTCTAAATGCTCCAGTTAACTGTAAGAAAAGTTAATTTTTCCTATGAGCTTGGTCTTGTTTCAATCTTCAGATCATTATAATTGTGTGAGACAGAACCATTCGTACCTCCTCCCTGCCCTCCCCCTCTTCCCACAAGGGCAGCCACTTCTTTGTGTATGAGGAATGATGTTGAACACAAAGCACAACTGCATTTGTTACTGTTGAACTTTAAAAATGATGGGTTTGAAGTTACCAGAATCTGATCAGTTTTCAAGCAGCCAGTCCTAACTGTGCTCAGCACAGTGTCACTGGTGGTCACACAGACTCCTTCCAGGCCTGGGTTACTGAGTGAGCAGAAGTTCAGTTACAGCACCAGGAAAAATGATACTTAAAAATGCTTTTCTTTGTTGATTGACTTTCTTTCTAATTTTTTAAAAAACATTTTTCTAATAGATGTTTGACATCTGAGAATATTTAAAACTATGCTTTGGTCTTTGCTGTTTTAGGAGACAATAGTAGACTTTACTGCTCACAATATATGTGGTTTTACTTGGGTGGTTTCCTGGAGGAACAATACTCTGCTTCTGCTTATACAGGCAGGCAAGCCAGAATTATTTTTTAAATGTTTTGGTAGATTGATATCAATCAAAGTCTCTCAAAATCACAGTATGTTGCAAAATCTTTTTCTGCTTTTTTGGCCTGAGTATCACTGACCTCCTTTTTTTTGCAGTTTAATTTCTTATTTTTCTTTTTTGTGGTAAAATTTCATTTTGACCTCCTCCCTAATGAAAACTATTAAATTACTGGTAAAATAGTAATAAGAATCTGAGAACATTTTTAACAAAACATTTTTTACATTTTCTGAATTACACTGATGTAAGAAAATGTTAAGGCAAATTGCTGCGCATCTCTTGCTGTTCAGTGGGCTTTTTTGTTAGCTTAGCTAACTTAATAGAAATGCAAAATCATAAAGTGTTCAAACCCAACAATATCAAATGTACTATCTCATGTAGCAATGAACTTCTTTCAAGATAATCTTCCCATCAAATTGTTTATTAGTACAGATCACTTCTTTATTCTGTTGTTTTCCCTAGGCTTATCTGTTCTGAGGTAAAAAATCTGATGGTAGTTACATTCACTGGCTGCTGATATTGTCATATTGGTTGATATGGATAGAAATCACATTCCAGAAATATGTAGGCTGGTCTTCTTTGGTGTACGAGTATTATGCAACATAATGTATAAAATACTTGATAGTTTTAAGAGAAGTGGTTGTCTCTTGTTGTGTTTTGAATGAAGAACAAAGTCAGTTGCATGAAGTATAAACTACAAATAAGAAAAATTTTGAGAGCAAAATCCTTATGTGCAGGGGACCATAAAAAATAGATTCAGTTTTATTTTTAGCTGTTTTGTGAGAGCCTCTCAAGTCTTACTTCTCTTTGTCATCGCCAGCTGACTGATTACTGGGACATGGGCTGCAGCCTCAGTGGATTAATTAAGATCTGAAACTGTTTTCCTGATAACTACTTATGTGTTGCATACAGCATTTTGGAGCCTGGCAAAGTTCCATGCTCATACAAGGCTTGCACAGACTGCTGATTTGTGGTTTATTGACTAATATTCCTATTTTTCTTCCATGGAATGCTACAGAATTGAGATGACAAACTTTTTTCCCCTTTTCTTTTAAGCTCTGTAATTCCTGAACCATGTGGGGTTCACTGCCCGCTATCCCAGATGCAAGGCAATACATACAAAGAGGGTGTTGTTAGAAAATTTTCCAGTCCCTGTGTTTAAATATGACTCAATTAATACAAGTTTTCCAGATCCCTTGTTATAAGCATCTGAGAGCAGGCAAAGGCCTACGAGTTACACTTTCTGCTGTCTTATTAGGAGGAAACACTGAGGAGAAAAAGGGAAAAAACACTGGGAAGGTTGGTGATGTGAGGGAAGGGGGTTGCCCAAAAGGGTTTTCCACATCAATATGTAGTAGATGTGCCAGGACCAGGACTATTGGTGTGTGACAGGTCTGGTGAACAAAAAGCAATAGCACCAGCTACCAGCAAATGGTTTGTAATCACTAAAGATAACTAAGCAGTAAAGAAAAATTAATTCATCTCATTTAATCTTCAGATGTTATTTTTGAAAGCCATGATCTATGATTACTTTTCATCTAGTGATTTTCTTCCTATCTTTTGCAAGAGTTTGTTTTGAATTCTCTGGGGAATCTTGAATGCCTTCTTTGGGGAGAGGGAAATCAGCTTTAAGTGTGAGCCTGAGGATTTGTTGTGAAAAATTTGATCCTATTTTTTTTTAAATGAAACCAGACAAGCGTGTAAAGAGGAAAAGCATGTGATATGTGTATCAGAGCGCTGGGAGATAAGAGTGTGTAGGTTCCTCTGGCAGCTGGCTTGTTAGTAGAAAGTTGAGCAAAACTCATTCTCTGTGGAGCCTGGCACACTGTCAACCATAGTGGTTGGCTGTTATTATTAAAGCTGTGGTCACAGCAGGGTGAGGTGGGTTGTAGCTGGTGAAGTAGGCTCACCTTCGGCTAAACAGAGTAAAATCGAAGCAGAGTGGAATGATAGTGAGAGGTTTGGCCATGGTGAGTCTCGAATTCATGTTTTCCTTTTCTTACTGAGGCTTGTTCATGGAAATTGTGGTAGATGTGTGTGTTGGAGTGCTCCCTACAGCAGTGTAAATCATCGTGCCTTGATGGCATTTCCTGTGGTGGTGTTGGTTAGTGCTCTCCTTGCTACTGATTTTCAGTGCACTGAGAGAGGAGTTGTCTTATTCCAGAGTCGTGGGCTCCTTCTCTTGGTGTCTTGTCCTGGAAGTTATTACGGTATTACACACCATCTCAAGAAATACTTTGTTGTAGTGTTAAAATAACACCATGTTCCCAGGAGGTTTTCAAATTTAGTTGGTGATTTCTTTAATGCAAGCAAAACACTAGGCTTTATTTTGACAATTTAGAGGTTCATCTGATCTAAATTGAGCTATTATTTTTAATTCTGTTTGAGTAATTGTTGTTATAGCTCATGTAAAAGCTGACATGATTTTTGGTTTCTGATAGTGTGGCTTTGTGGCAGATTTTAGCTGATCTAAGACTGTTGGTGGTGCTGCAGATGTGTGACCTCCCACCTTCCCTGGCCATGGCAATGCTTCCCATCTCTCCCTGGCTTCAGCACTGGCAATTGTTGGTTGTGGCAAGTGGGGTCAGTGTGCTGATTACTTTGCCAGAAAAAAAGGACAGGTCAGAGGAGAAGGGGTAATACAATGGCCTCTGCTGCAAGGAGCAGTCTGGTGCTGGGAGCAGCTTTGCTGTCAGCAAAGCTCTGGATATTACAGGAGAGAATGAGTCTCCCTTAGCAAAGCTGGGTGAAAAAGGCATTCAGGGGTCTGACCCTGCTAGCCAAGGGAGCACAATGGCCAGTTGGCCATTCTATTTGACTGGGCATGATGTTACCCGTGCCTAGAGAGGAGGTGCAAGAGAAGGCAGGTCCTTGTTCTTGCTTGTGCCCACAAAGGGCTGGTGGTGTCCCACAGAATACTGGGTTAAGTTTGGCCAGATGCAGTGTGCTGAGCTGGTGGGTTCTGAGTGTATTCACCAAACTTCTCCCAGCAGCAAATACTCACCCTGCCTCGACTAAATGCTTTTGATCTGCTGTTGCAATGTAGGCACTGAGGAGAGTAAGAAACAAAACAGAGTTACAGAGCTATAGTGGTTGAGGCTGGAAGGGACCTCTGGAGGCGTCAAGTCCAACTCCTTGCTGCAAACAGGTCCTGCGCAGTCTGAATGTGAGCATCTCCAAGGCTGCAGATTGCACAGCTGTGCACCTGTTTCAGTGTTTGCTGACAAGGTGAAAAATTGTTTCCAAAGCCTCATCTGACTTCCTGGTGTTGCAATTAGTGTGACTGTTGCATCTCCTCCCACTTCTGGGTCACCTCTCAGAAGATCCCAGCTCTGTTTTCTTTCTTCCCACCTATTAGGTCACAGATGACAGCAACAATCTTCTCTTTTAGCCTCCTCCTCTTTAAACTGATTAAGCCCAGCTTTCTTGGCATCTCCTTGCAGATCCTGCGGTCCAGCCTCCACTGTGCTGGTGACTGTGACAGGACATTCCAGCTACCCTCCTGCTGTCACAGCCTGGTCTGCAGGAGCTGCCTTCACTACGATGATACACTCCTGCCTTCCAAGTGCTGCCCAGTAGGGATCTGCCCACCCTTCTGTACAAACTCAGCATCCTGCTGGCACCTAGCCAGTACTGCTGCACACTGATTATTAATTTAAAATTCTTGGTCGCATTCCCTGATTAGTAAGGAAGTGGCATGCATGCTTGCTTTTTTTTTTTTTTTTTTTTTTTTTTTTCCTCTTCTGCTTATGGTGCAGGATGATTATATCCTCAAAATGAGGATGATACACTTCAAAAGACATTGTTGTCAGCTGCAATAATACCTTTCTAGGTTTAGCCATTTTGTTCCAGTTAAGGGGGGAAAAGCTTGCCAAATACAAACTAGATGGGACAAAAAAAAAAAGAAAAAAGAAGAATGATTTCTGGATAAACGTATCATAACACTCCATTTCAAAATGCTCATATTCTCAGCACTTTAGCAGAAACAGTTAGTTAACTAACAGAAAACTAGTGTTTTAGTACCCTTCAGTACTTAAAAGTACATTTTAAATGCTATGCCACTGTTTTTCTGGAATGATGATCCTTGCATGGTATAAAACTTGTGGGAGTTTTTTGTGCTGTATAAGCAATATTTTGACATGTATTTTGAACAGCCACTGAAGTTCTGAGTGAATGGTCTTTGTATTCATTTTAATACTATAAGAAGAAGTTGCATTTTAATGTTACAGAATTTCCTAATGGAAAAGGATTTTATCTCATTTCCAACTAAGATGTTGTCACTTTTATAATAGCAACAAAGTTTTGCCCCCTGTTGTCCTGTACAAGAGTGAGTGAGCATTTTGCTTTACAGCAGCTTGATTTTAATATTTCTTGATGAAAAGGACAGAAAATTATTTTTAATTATCTAAAAATATATCTCCCTGCTCAAAGTATACTTCTCAGCTAGAAAGCTTGTTTTGCTTTCTCAGCAATTTCTGTCAGTTGAAGTGTGAATTGATCATGGAGGTAATAGCACATGGGGAAAATCCAGTGGGAACTGTCTGATTTCATATGTGTTTCAGTTCAAACACTTAACGTTCTTTTGATTTGTAGACTGTAATTTTCACTGACAGTATTAGTGGCTTTTAGAAGAACAGCCCCTGACAGATGACATCCATCTAACCAGCTGCTGCCTAATCTGATTTCAGGCTGAATATTGTGTTATCTGACTAATTTGAAATACAGTAAATATGAATGACTGTTCATCTGTTATTTAAAATAAACAGAAAGTAGCGAGAGAGTGATGCTCACATTTCACGCTTCTGCTGTAACTGGCTTCTTATCATCTGTGACTGACAGGTTTCCTGCTAGGGTACTTTCTTTGTGAAAAATCAATGTTGTTTTAATTTTCTCTTTTCTCCCACAGGCTTTATTACTCTAGTTTTCAGTAGGGTCAGAAATAGTGAGATGTCTCATGTGGTCTAAGTTTAAAACTGAAAAATCAAGATCTTAGTTTCCTTGTCAATCTCAGGAAAATTACCTTTCAGATGAATTAGATGTAGTCAAGAAATGAAAAAAAAAATAGCAACAATAGTGTACTATAGATTTAGAATCATAGAATCAAAGAATAGGTTGAAAAAAGCCTCTAAGATCATCAGTCCAACTGTTAACCCAGCACTGCCAAAGCCACTATAAAACTGTGTCCCTAAGTGCCACATACACACTTCTTTTAAATACCTCCAGGGATGGTGACTCAATCACTCCTCTGGGCAGCCTGTTCTCATGCTTGATAACCCTTTCTGTAAAGAAATCTTTCCTAAGATCCAATCTAAAGCTCCTCTGGCCTAACTTGAGTCCATTTCCTTCTGTTCTAGCACTTGTTAGTGGGGTAAGAGACGGACCCCCACTTTGCTACGACCTCCTTTCAGGTGGTTGCAGTGAGTGATGAGGTCTCCCCTGAGCCTCCTTCTCTCCAGGCTAAGCACCAAGTCCAGTTCCCTCAGCTTCCTTCTCCTAAGACTTGTGCTTCAGACCCTTCACCAGCTGTGTTCCTTTTCTCTGGGCACCCTCCAGCACATCAGTGTCCTTCTTGTGGTGAGGGGCCCAGAGCTGGAGACAAGACTCAAGATTCACCAATGCTGAGTACAGGGAACAATCACTGCTCTGGTCCTGCTGGCCATGCTATTGCTGATCCAAACCAGAATGTCACTGGCCTTCTTGGCCACTTAGGCACAGGCTGGGTCATATTCAGCACTCCCAGGTCCCTTGCCTCGAGGCATTTTTCCAGCCACTCTTCCCCCAGCCTGGAGTGTTGCAGGGGTTGTTGTGACCCAAGTGCAGCATCCTGCACTTTACCTTGTTGAACCTCAGACCACTGGCCTCAGTTCACTGATCCAGCCTGTCCAGATCCCTCTGCAGAGCCCTCCTGCCCTCCAGCAGATCAACACTTGCCCAGCTTCTTGTTCCCTGCAAACTGGCTGAAGGTGCCCTCAATCTCCTTATCCAGATCAGTGATAACAATATTAAACAGATAATAGAGATAATACTGAGCCCTGGGGGGCACCACTGGTGATGGACTGCCAGCTGGATGTAACTCCATTTACCACCACTGGGACCTTGCTGCTCAGCTGGTCTTTTACCCAACAAAGAGCACACCTATCCAAGCCATGAACAGCCACTTTCTCCAGGAGAATGCTGTGGGAAATGGTGTCAAAGGCTTTAGTAAAGTCTAGGCAGACACATCCACAGCCTTTCCCTCACCCAGTAAGTGTTCACCTTGTCATAGAATGAGATCAGGTTGGTCAAGCAGGACCTGCTTTTTATAAACTAATGCTGGTTGGGCCTGATTCCCTGGTTGTCCTGGATGTGCTGGGTAGTGGCATTCAGGATCACCTGCTCCATGGCCTTTCCCAGCTCTGAGGTCATGCTGACAGGCCTGGAGTTTCCTGGATCTTCCAGGACCTCCCTGGTTAGCCATGGCTGCTAATGAATGATGGAAAATGGCTCAAGGAGCATTTCTCCCAGTTCCTTCGGTACCCTTGGGTGGATCCCACCTGGCTCCATAGACTTGAGTGTGTCCAAGTGGTATAGCAGGTTGCTTCCTTTGGATTATGGTGGTTTCATTCTCCTCTCATCCTCGTCTTCCAGCTCAGGGACTAGGTACCTGTAGAACTGCTATTTAATATAAGATTGTGGCAAAGAAGGCATTAAGTTCATTGGCCTTTCCCTCATCCTTTGTCACTGTGCATCCCTCTGCATACAGTAAGGAATGGAGATACTCCTTAGCCATCACTTTGTTGCTAATGTATTTATAGAAACATTTTTATTGTCTTTCATGGCAATAGCCAGATTTAAGTTCCAGAGCCAGTTTGGCTTTTGTCCTTCAAATTTTCTGACTGCATAATCTCACGACATCCTTGTAGTCCTCCTGTGTGACCTGTCTCTTCTTCCAAAAGTCATAAGCTCTCCTTTCCCCCTGAGTTCAGCCAAAGCTCTCTGTTCAGACAGGCCCATATTTCTCCCCAGTGACTTGTCTTTCAGCATGTGGGGCTATTGTGCTCCTGTGCCTTTACAGTTTCTTTCTTAAAGAATGTTCAGCCTTCCCGGACTCCATTTGTCCTTCAGTACTGCTTGCCAAGGGACTCTTGTCACCCAGCTTCCTAAACATGCCAAAGTCTGCCCTCTGGAAGTCCAAGGTCACAGTTATGCTGCCTGTAGCAGTTCTGCCTCTTTCATACTTCAAGAATCAAAAACTTGTGAACTCAGTGCCCAAGACTGCCTCCAACCATCACATCACCCATCAGTCCTTGTCTGTTTACAGATAACAGGACCAACAGGCACGTTCCCTAGGTGACTTCCTCACAAGCTGTGTCAGGAAAGTCACCTTCCATAATCTGCAGGTGGCTCCTGGACTGTTTCTCTGCTGTATTTCCAGAAGACATCTAGTAAGTTGAAGTCTTCCATGAGAACAAGGGCCAGCAACTGTGAGTTTTCTGTCAGCTGCTTATAAAATATTTCCTCTGCAACTTGATTCTGGTTAGGTGGTCTGTGACAGATTCCCACCAGGATATCTGCCCTGTTGGCCTTCTCCCTGATTCTTCCCCATAAACACTCAGCTCTAGCATCACCATCATTTAGCTCTAAGCAATCAAAACTGTTCCTAACATATACAGGGCTACCCAACTTCTCCTTCCTTGCTTGTCCCTTCTGAAGAGTTTACGGTCAGCCCTTGCAGTTGTGTGAGTTGTTTCCATGATGGCAAATATGACAGCTTTCCTCCTGCACCAATGCTTTTATCTCCTCTTGTTTTTATATTCAAGTAGAGCCATAACTTTTGTAGGAATGAAAGTGGTTTCAAAAATCTTTCCTCGAGTGGTTTCTGAAGTATAGGATAGAACTCATGACCAAAAGTTGGAAAGAGGTATTGCAGAATAGGATGATGGTTATGGTTATTCCTACTGGTCAGAAAAAAAATGTACACAGCCTCTTGAACTTAGATCTGCTCTATGCTATACATATTAAAGAGATGGTTAGAAAGGTTACTATAAACTTAAAAATGCTTTAGTTGTTCCTGTGCTGATCATGTTTAAAATGAGTTATGGAAAAATTTCATAATGTAGTTTTCTACTTCATTTGCTAATTCTTTGGGGAAAAAAAAATAAACCAAAACAAAACAAAACAAAACAAAACAAACCAAAAAAACAAAAAAAAACAAACAAAAAAAAACCACTAAAGAGAAACCTCACAAAACCAAAGAAATTCCACAGAATTGTTTCCTGAAAAGAATACCGAAGAAAATTGAGGTGGCAATAACTCTACCATTTGTCTTTCATTGCTTTCATTCTGGTTTTATTGAGAGCAAGATCAAACATGAAGTGTTCGTGCTTGAGAGAACCACAGTGTTCCACAATCTGTCACAGTTGAGGTCAATTTGTTCATTAAGGGCTGTTCCAATTTTTAAAATAATGTGAACTTTAAACATTGCTGTTAAACTGCCTTAGGTTCTCCTCTACAGACCTCGCTTTACTGAGTTACTTTCTCTTCCTCTATTAGTACTTTGGCATGTTCAGGCAGACTACATTGATTTCTTTGTTTTGAATATTGTTAATCTTGTTGCTCATTTTTCATCAAAAATAGCTTTCATAAATCTGTCAGCTGTCAGAAATAGAAGTCAGCTTTGAAAACTTTTTAAATACTGCAATGCATTTTCATTAAAACAAGTTGACAGCAGAGAACATATTTCTTTTCTTGACACCATCCCAATGCTTTGATGAATGACACCGGGCAGTGTTTTTTTCACTTTTTGACATTGTTGAGGCACAATCCCAGTGTTGCAGATGCAAACTGAGACTCCCAACTCTTCCCTATCAGCTCCTGCACCTGTTTGCTCCACAGACAAGTGATGGAGCATTGGCACTGGTGCTTGCTCACAGACATGGGAAGATTTGCATTGAGGGAAACAGATGCAGACAGTGGTGTAATAGTTTGTCTTCTTAGAATGACAATGATTTCCTGAATTATTATGAATGTTGATGCTTGCTGCTACAAAACAATTCACTGAACTTCAGTTCTGTACATGTAAAAATATGTTCAATTACTGAAATATAATGAATTCATTTTTCTTCCTCCTTCCATGCTCCATCAGAAGTTAGATGGACTGAATACAGACACTTAACTCAGATGCAAATGAACTAAATAACTTGAGCATTGCCTTTGGCCTAATGTCTTGGAGTTGGGATTTAAGCATCTGAACAACTACATGTGGAATACAGAACAGGGAAATAAACTTTTCCCCCCCCTGTTATACATCTTACAAGAATAATAGCTGACATCTACTAATTAGTAAAAATGTAAGACTTTAGTCCTTCCAAGTCATAAAGTGGTGGTTTAATAAGCAAATAAACTCTGTAATAAACTATTTAAATCTTTGGATATGGAGCCTTCCTTGCTTAACTAGCTTGCAAGTTAAAGGTTTGTGACTGTAGGCAGCAGGGTCCAACCTGAGCAGGGTAGGTCTTCAAGGCATTTCTGTCTAGCCCTCTGCATCTTGGCACTGTTCTCTTAATTCCCATTATCAGTCTTATGAGTGGCCATCAAATGCAAAAGAGTAAGGGTAATTGCTAATAAGGTGAAAGTTTGTTCTGTAAAGGTGTTACAGAGATGGTGTATGATGCTTGCTGGTGCAAAGATCCAGGATTACCGTCTTGATATACCTGTTCATTCCCTTCCCCACCCCTTTCCTTTTTATATCTTACAAAAAGCAACTGTATTTTCATCTGCCAAAATAAAAAAAAAAAAATGGGCTGTTATGTGTACATTCACTTTACTTTTATTGGAAAGTAAAGTTCTTGTTTAGCCCCTCTGAATGTATTGCATCCATCTTATGGAAAGGGTGGTGTTTCCTTCAGATTTCCATAGGACCTCCTAGTTACTGTATGGATATTGAATCCAGGTTAAACAAATACTTGAAACTGTGCTTACCTGTTCTTAATAATTTCCAAATGTCACAGTTTGGTGACATGGAGCTCAGATAGGCTCCTTTTAAATCACTTCAAAAGTTGATAGGTACTTATTGATGCATTCAGTGAATTTATGTTTTGGTAACTTGCAGAGATTAACACATTAATCTTCTGCTGCATTTTAGTAAACACTTCATGATTCTCATACCCTGAAATTGAAAATGTGTTGCAAATTTGAACCTAGCTTGTCTTTGCTCATACTGTTTAGATCAGCATTTGGGTTGGACTCATAAAATGGAGCAGCTGTATCTCATGCTTTGATCAAACAAAAAAATACCTTTAGGCTTACTGATTTTGATTCAAGTTTCTCTGTTATAATCCTACAATTGTACCATAGAAATCATAATTGGAGGAAAACTGTCCCTTAAAAAAAATTTCTAGTCATATTAATTTCTAAAATGCAGCCTGAATTTTTAAGTAACTTCTCCTTTTTGTTTGTTTTCAAGTTTATTTTCATCACTACTTATTTTCTTAATTCTGCTGCTAGAAGGCTGGTTTTACAGACAGACTGAAGTGGAAAAGCACATGGTTTTTTCTTGCTGTTGAGGGAATTATTCTTGGAGCCATGACAAAACTAATAAGAGAAAAAAAGCAAAAATTTTTTGCTGGTTTTACTATCTGCTTCATTATGGTTTTACTTTCTGCTTCATTATGTGATTAGTTCAGTAGATAAATCAATAGCAACATCTGTAACACAGTGAATTAATTTAATAGAAAAAGTTTGGAAGGAGTAAATTAGTGATATGGCAACGAGCTTCAGTGTAGATGGAATTAAGACAGGACCTATATATTTTTTTAAAAATGAAAACTTTTTAGATGGTAGATGGCAAAAAAAAAGCAGGAAGTCTCCAGATTTTAAAGAAGAGCATTCCAGTACAGCATATAAGCAGAATATACAGAAATCCCAGTGATCTGACTGTGGAAGGAGAGAGGATGGACATATTTGTCTTCTGGACGTCAGCAGAACAACTGGAGGACCTCTGGGGAAGAACTGATTTTTCCACTCCTCGTGTAGCTGGCTGTGTTTTGACTCTGTCACAAACATCCTGTATGACTTTGGGCAAGTCTGCTTTGGAGAAATTGTTGTTATGGTACACCTTGCTAATGAGGAGAAGGAATGTGGCACAGCCAGCTCAGATTTTGTTATACAATACAGCTGCTTGCAAGCAGGAGCGGAGTCTGAGTTGACAAAGAAACAAACACAAAGGAAGACTTTGCAATTGGTTGCTCTTCTTACATCCTGATGTTTTTATGAATCTGATCTTGTGGGGAGGGTCGATGTGTTTTCTATCTCATATGTTTGTTAGTATAAGTCATATTTCATAAATCTGTTTGGGTTACTCTGGTGCAATTTGGATTATCCATATGGTATTTCACTTGGATTTCTGAAAGATATTTGACAAGTTCTGTCCCCAAAAGCTCTAAAGACTTACAGCCATGGAATAAGGGAAAAGTTTGTCTATAGCTAACAACAACAAAAAAAAAAGTAGGAAATAAAGTGGAAGGGTGAATATCAAGGTTTTATTGTCAACAATAGAAGGTCACCAGCATTTTTTTTGGAGGTGACTGAGATTTGTACTCCTAGACAGAACTATAAATGAGCTGTAGAGGGAAGCAAGCGATGGGAACACTGAGGGATGATCTTAACTGTTTGGAATGGTAGGGAAGGTGTCTGTCACAGTCTTTCATGGCTGGTGATCAGAAGACTGTGTGATGGGCATTACAATGATAGATGAAATTAGTTCAGTTAAATGTTGTGATGTTTTAGGGAGGAGTTATTTCTCCCCTTTTCAAGTTTATATCCAAAGTAATGAGCTTTGAGATAGCTGTTGGAACTAAGGACAGATATCTTGTGCTTACAGTTTATAACTTAACAAAAATATCTCTGTGATCCATAGCAGAGAGTGGAATATTTTTTTTTCTTTTTACATCACAAAATTTAATGATAATGGTAACTTCTTTGTATAGGTTGTCTGTAGAAAAAAAATTATTTGGTAATCATACTTTAGATATATTTAGCTTTCTGTATTGGCATCAGCAGATGAATCTGTAAATTATAAGCTTATTTTTTAAAACCATAAATCTTATTTTTCTAAGATTGTAGTGCTGATCTGGCTATAGATATGTATTTTGCATCCTCAAGTAAAGATGTTATTTGTCTGTGTATTTACAGTATAGAATTATATTCGTCACACTTTCATTAAGTGACTAGCTTATATAATACTTCTAAATTTATTGATGTTTACAGTGGTGTGGATATTTTAATAACTATTTTAATGGTTTTTTTCCCTACTTTTACTATATTCTAATTGTTATTGGTAAGATGGAGAGATGTTTCTACCATCTAGTAATGTAGCAGCGTGGAAATGGATTCACTGAGTGTAAGTATGAGCATTTATTTGTATTGTGTCCATAATGTTATAGAATACTTCTTAATCTAGAATATTTATAGTGTGGTCTAAGTGAATAACAAAAGAGGGCTCCAGTAATTCAGTTTCCTTTTTTTAAAAACTGAGAAAGATCTGAAATAGTCTAGGCAATTATATTGGAGTAAGTGGATTTGTGACCCAATAGGAAGTACTTCCCTGTCCTCATTGTCCATTTAAAACCCAGTATATTTGCCCTAACCCTGGCAGTTTTTAAAGCCAGGTTGGGTCATACCTTGAGCAATCTGACCTAGTGAGAAGTGTCTGCACATGGCAGAGTGAGTTGGGTCTAGATGATCTTAAAGATCCATTCAGACCCCTTAACGTTCTGTGATTTTATGATTTGTAATATGCCTAATTTGTAGTATTCAAAACAATTCTTAATATTAGTAATTAAACAAATTCTATTAAAACCTTTTCATATATGTTTGCCTTGATCATATAATGACAAATGTGATGGTAACACATCAGTGTGTGAAGTCCTTCCCTGAAACTGGACTGTGATTAGTGTGAGGCTCCTCTCCTTGTTTTTGTGTGACAGGTTCTGTCTCTGGATCCTGCTGGAGAAGCAGCTGTCCTTTGACACCCCCGAGCCATGCTTTGGTGGAGCCACTCTGGGTATCGGCCACCAAGGAAGCATAAAGCAGATTAACGAGAGGAGCTCAAGTCAGCTTCTGCAAAAGCTTTTGTGTCCTGATGCTGTCAGAGCTCCAATTTAAGGAATTGTCTTGGGTGCCCAAATCCCTTGACTTTGACAGACTCCAGACATTTTACGCAGTGCTGAGAAGTTGTTTCTCAGAAATTATTAAATTGTAGGAGCATGCTTGTTATCTGTGTCTGATTCTCTCTCAAACCCCTCTCTGGTAGCGAGCCTGGCCTCGGACATCTCAGTGGCTCCTCTTGCTCCTCTTTGGCCCTGTTGGCAAAGGAGTCCAAGGAGTCTGTTTAAAACTGGGCGATGCAATAAAGCAGTTTTCATTAACAGCATGCAATTAAGTGGGGGATGATGCAGATCCTGGCTAAGGGCTCCTGTTGCTCTGGACCTTCTCTGTTGGCTTTCCAGTCAGGTTACCTGTGTTCTGTTTTACTTGAGCTCAGGCCAAAATGAAATGGCATCCAGCTGACCTAGATGATATTTAATCTGCTTTGGTGCTTCAGCCTCTCTGTGTTCCAGGATTGGATTCCTCTGGTTTGTCTTGTCAAATAAACATCAGCATTTAAAGATGTTAGGTGGGTAAGAGCATTAGGTGAATTACCTGCTTCTCCCTGTTAGCAGTCTGGCAGTTCACACAGGTAGTGCCAACACTGTCACAGGTACTTTACACTCAATTAAACTGGGAAAATTGTATTTTCCATTGAGCGGCTACAGCTATGTTGGAACTTAAATGTGTTGATCTGCTTAGGTTAAATATTTCACTAAGTCTACTTAAGTTATTTAAATAAAAGTTTTCTGGAATGAATCATTGCTTTAGATGTTTTCAACAGCACCTGAAATGGGTATATGAAAAAAGAAATGTAGACTATAATAGATTTACAAATTATGAAATGGATATTAGTTTATAATATACTTTCCCCTTCAAAATTTTAATAATGGCATATTTTTATGTGATGCTAATGAGCCCTGAAAGTAAATCAGGATTGAAGCTAAGGTCATAGTATCCTTATTTTTGTTTTCAGTAAAGATTGGGAACTAGTACAGTTTTTAGCTGCATTTATATGTTTCTCAAGAACATGGTACAAAGTTAAAGCGGAAAGGAGATTTTATTTCAAATATACACTTAGAGTGTATAGTATATTTTTTTCCTTCAGTGTTTTAGTATTTGCCCATTTAAGGGAATATACAGCTGTATATTCTGCATCTATATATCTGTGGTTTCTTACGCTTTGGTAAATTTTATACTGTAGAGATCATATGTGCAGTTCACTGCATACCATGCATTAAATGTTTTTGTATAGATGGCTTTTCAGCATGAAACATTTGAGAGCTTTGAGATCTGTTACTTAAAGGTTCTGAGTGGGAACTGGGTACTGAGATGACAGTAAGATGTGATTTGTTATGGCACTGAATATTACACATTACTCTAGCAATTGGCAACATTTCCCTCACTCCATTTATTCCATAGGAAATCTCTTGTTGATAAGAACAGCTTTTATTCAAAGTAAAGAGTTCTGCAAGGTTCTTTGCATTGTTTTTATGATAAAGGTTAACTGGTAGGTCCTAATTTGATCTTTCATATTGAGTGCATTCATATATTTGAAGAATGTTGGCCAAAACTGAGATCCTGCCATTGCAGGGACATATCTGTCCTAAGGGCGCTACTCTGAAGAACAGATCCTAATGTGAAATTTATTTATGTTTGCTTGTCTGTGTACACACACAGGAGGATGTTGCATCTAATGAGTAGAGACAGCTTCAATCCTACTAGTGTTTGTGTGAGGTTACTTGTTTAAAATTCACCTGCAACTGTATCTTGGTTGAGTAAGGAACTGTACCTGTAGCATTTACATACAGGTTTTTTTTGTTCTTTTGCAAAAGACAAAATGTGACTTTAGAAAGATCCTGGGCATTATTTTCTGATCCTTTGGGGTTTAAATAATAGGTAAAGTGTACAAATTGTAAGAAAATTAAGGTGATCTATATTTTTAGGCAAGCCTAAAAGATCTTTATAAAAGCCTCTTTTTCACAGCATATTTAATATGGGCAGGTGAGCATAGGCTTGGTGCTCTCACAACTGCTCTGCAGCGCCTGGTTTGACACCTGAGTGTGCTGCTGCCAGGGCGGTGCAGCAGTTGGGGTGGGGAGCTGCTCCGCCCGCTTCAGACTTCTGCATCCTGGAGTTGTCCATAATAAATATTCTCTTTTGGTTCTCTGCATGTGTTTAATTAATGGGAGAAACTATTTGAGAGTGAGCCACAGACAGGTACAGGGCATTGTGGCCAGCTGCCTAATTATTGTCATTAGGAAACATTTGGAAGTTGCTGGTGTGCACTTTTAGCAACCTAACAGGGAATCTCTGTAGATTTTTATGGATTTGTCCATTGTATTAAAAGATGATTAAAGTGATTAGATGTGCAGTGTTGAAGCATTAATTTTCTAAACATATTTATCAAGAAGAGGAAATAATTGTAGTCTACTTGATAGTATTATACACATCACATTCCTTTTAGCCAATTTTTTCCCTGCAACTGTGCCATATTTTAATTAATATATTTGAAAATAGGTATGAAAACTTCATTTATAATTGCATCTTCAGTATCAATAATATGTGTTTTCAAAAAGGTGTCTTTGCCATATAAAAAGAGTATTAGGGTAAGTTATAATGATCCTCAAGAAAATATTTGGGTTATATGTGAAGCAGATGGCATTCTTTTTCAGTGGGGAAAGAAAGAAGCAGCCTGGATGAAAATGAACTCCTCTCTGTGGACTTAGGGCTTTGCTATGAAATGACTCAGAGCGAACAGGCTGCTTTCCTCAGAGGTACACCCAGAATAACCCACTCATCTCTCTCCATGAGTTCTCTGAGCCCAGAAAAATCCCTTTGTCCATCTTGCTTTTAAAAACACATCTTTCATTGTGACAGCTGTATTTGCTATTCCCTTTGCTTTTCTGTTTCTTAGTCGAATGAATAACATGGAGACACGAGCTACCTCTTGTGTTCAATCTGCTTAATTACACTCAGGGGCTTTTTATTTTTTTCCTTTTTTTTTTTTTTTTTTCTTTTTTTTTTTTCTTTTTTTCCTCTCTTTCCCTTCCTCACAAAAGGCTGGGCAATTATTAGTTTTTATTAAGATTTCAAATAATTTTCTGAAAAATTAAAAATAGTCATATAGTTTTTTTGCTCTTATGCAGGGAGGTAGCTGAGGCAGTATTTCTACATGTATGTCTTTGAGTGAGATATATATTTTTTTGAAAACCTTGTTATGGAAGAGCTGGTCTTCATTTTGAATTGATGAAAATTAGTATATGTTAAAGGTATCAAAGATACGAATTTACAAAGCTGGTTTTTTGAATTTTCTATTGAAATGTTGCAAAATCTGTAACTTGTTCAGAGACATGTAGGTCACTATAAATGAAGATGGATAAAATAACCATAGGTGCAGTTTTGTGGCATACATTTTTTAGCATTTGTTCAATAGACAACAAAAGGTGTATTGCAAATGCCAACAGATGACTGTGACTATTGGATATTTTTTTTTCCACGGTGTTTGGGAAATATTTCTTAAATTTAAAAACTGTTCATGGAGAATGTGGCCAGCTAATTTGTAATACTAGTATATCTGTTTTGTCTTAAAGGATTCAAATGTGATTATCTTATGTAAAAGGAACAGATAATGCTACAGCTTTTATAACATATTATATAAATAATATGCTATCATATCTAAGCTATCAAAATCATGTCATTGCTTGCAAGTTCAGAGTACTCTTTTGTCTTCAGGAAGATGTTGTTACAGCCTACAGCTCTTCTTCTTGATTTGTGGACTCCTAGACATTTTCCGTTATTAATTTCTGAATTGCTTTTTTCTATTTCTTATTCCAACTATTCAAACTTATTCCAGCTATTGGAGACATATCAGATATATGAAACTATTTTGAATCTGAAATTAAGAAAAAAATAATTAGAATTTTTATAATTTTTGGAGGACAAAGACTACTAATTCTGATTTGGGGTGATAACAGTATAATTGCAAACATAATTTTATAACATGTTTATCGCCTTAATCAGACAGTTTAAAAGCTAAAAATACTGCTTTATTTCTAAATTAGTTGACAGCAGAACAGCAAGGTACCAGGAGCATGACTGGTGTCAAGTGGAAGTTTATTACTTGAATTCCAACACTGTACTTGATCCAAACCAGTAGAGGTGCAGATTTGTAAAACTGTCTAAATAAATATCTGAGAGCATGGTGATGTGACAAAGAACTTCCTGCAACTGCAGAATAGCACATAAGAGAAAGAGTGAACTATTCTGCTGTTTGTGTAAATGTTGGATTTGGAGTCTTCTGTCCAACTTTTGTACATTCATATGTGTGAAAACGTGAAGATAGGCTCTCTGGAACTCTGGAATTGCATTTTTTTCGGTGGATATCTAGTACCAGCTGTAAATAAGAATGGAAAATAATAACAATGTATGGAAAATATCACAAGTAGAGGGACTTCTGAGTGCTTGACTGCAGTCTCCTCTGTGATGATTTAATATGGTTTAAACCCAACAGTTCCTGTTTTTGTTTGAGGATAACTTCTCCGATGTTTAAAGCTGTCCCATCAATAATTTGATCCCCCTTTTATCCTTAAATTTTTGCTCTTGGGTGCTTTTTCTTTCTTGTTACTGACAGGTAGCTGAAGAAGATTTTCATTCTCCTTCCAGTTTATTTGAGCCCTGAAATATTTTTGTTATCTACGATGTAACAGGAATGTAGTACAAAATATTTCTGCTGGATCTTTCTGTGCATTTTATAACACCAGAGTTGCTTGTAGAGAGGCATAAGCATTAGTTTGTTTCCCATTTCAGTAAACTGTTCCATTAAGCACAATACTTCTTGATTATGGGGTCTGCTTTCTAGTTCTTTATTTCTTATAGTGTTTCATATGTGACACAGATATATATATATCACCATGCAGGCTTGCATATATTTCACATGGCCTTGGAATATGCTTTATTATTATTTTTTCTAACTATAAACACACTTTTTAAACTTACGTTGTCACAACAGATAGTGAACCCAGGTGCCATTTTTGAGGAGTTTTGATTTTCTGGTATGGTGTATCCCTGGCCCATCTGCACGGTTCGGCTGAGGGTGCTGAGTGGATGAGCTGGCTCACTCGTTGGCTTTGTCTGGATAGAGTTTGCTTATGGGTTTCCCACAATTTGCCTGGTGTGCACAAGTTTTGCAGTTTATTTGTGCACAAAATCCAGTGGAGATCCCTTCCGAGATTTGTGTGTGAAGGTTTATTTAGATGAGGACATAATGGCTCAAGGCTTGCTTTCAGCTGAGATGTGGAAGCTGCGAGCTTTCCTTCCATGCTCTTGTCCAAGCTCCAGCAGGGCAGGATGGAGATGCCTCATGGACAGAGCAGATCACACAGCTGCTGCTCTTAATACTGATCAATGACACCAGTTTTGCAGCATAGCCATTTTCAAGCATACACATTTTCAAAATTTATTCCCAGTAAACTGTTTACACTTGGATGTGGTTAGTTGTTTGTTTAAATATACTGCATTGCAGCCTTGGGCTTTTCTTAATTTAAGCCCTTCACTCAGGTTTTTTTTGCTATATTATGTATCTCAGTCTGAATTGAAGGCAATGGAATGTGTGGCTGCTGTGTGCACGTGGCTCTGGTATCTCCTTGCCAAGCCTTGGAGATAGCATTTATATTCCTATGAACCTGACTATATCCAGTAAATGCTGCTCATCTCAAAGCAGCATTTTTCCCTGGAAAACAGTACATTTAGTGCTGGACAAGTCAATAAAGTCACTTCAAGGAGGAAGAAGTATTTTACTCTTGTTTTATTTACTCTTAGGAAGCTGCTGCTGCTTTTTTCATTTCCCTCACTTTAAACTGTTTTATCCAATTCAGGATGTTTCAAGTTATTATTCTAGACAGTCACTTAAATAAAAATAAACAATTTAAAATACATCATTAAAAAGTATGTTGTTCCCCAAATGGAGTCAATGATGTGTCCCACAGGACCAGAAAATGAACCTCAGAATATTATGGACAATTTAAATGGGCAGATTTAATTATAGCAGGAGTGTGCAATTACTGAATGAGGTATGAGAGACATGGGAAATGTTCCCATCTAAATAATGACCAGAATGTGCTCGTTCTAATAATATTCCATAACACATTTAGGGCCCTAGGATTACAACACTTTCAGGTTATTAGAAGACGATGATAATAGTGTGTTTTATTGCCAAATTACTACCATACTCTCTGAGGTATGAAGTGATATTAATGACCATTTTCAATAAGGAATAACATTTTGCAACATCAGTAGCATTTAACCATATTAAAATATGTTGTGTTGTGCAGTAAAGCCCTGGGGTATAGACATGAAAACTAAAGGGTTTAATTTTGAGATGCAATTGGGAAATTATTTGGACATTCAAAAAAGCTTTAGGGTAAAAATACATTAATGAAGTAAGTTTTTTAACTATTTGCAATAAATAAAAGATGCATGTGTATTACCTGATTGTAATTTTGGTTTATAAAAATGTTAAAATCAGTGCATGGCTTATATTCTGTTTAGTGTGCTGTATAAAATTTCAATTATCTACATGTCTGTTAAATCTAGAAGTGAACCAATAAAAGAGAGAATTAGTACATATAAGTAAATGAATGCTGCTTGGAATGCATATTAAAAATATTTTTCACAGCAGAGGAAGCTTCACAGAATAGGTGACAAGATAACATTCAGTTTCTCTGGTAGCATATTCTCTTAATGAGGAGAGCTCTGTGTTCATACAATTTACCAACAGCCATTCTTTACAGATTTGTCTGCCTCTTTAACTGTAAATATTGCAATATTTGTTTTGCCAAGGTCAGATGCTCACACTTGGTGACATTATTGTCATTGATCTAATCAACTGTAACTCTCATACCATCTGGTTAAGTTATTATGTTAATTCAGAGTAAATAAGTTAATTCTAGTCACTCAGAACTGCCAAAGATGGGAATTTTTATGATGTCAAAATATGTCTCTGAAGCTAAATAAACCCTCTGTACATCTTGTGTTTTATGGAATGTTGTAAAAACTAAAGATGTATTTTCCTATGGGAGCATCACTTTCATTTGCTTAAAACAAATCTGAGTTTTATTTAGAGTCGTAAAAATAAGGAAATCATATTGTAGTTTTATAGTTACTGTAAAATACTATAAAATATTTTTAAGTTACCCTCTTCTGTTGAGTCAGCAGCTGAAGAGTTGCATATAATACACATTCTAATTGTATATGATATCATTTTATACTATCCAAATACTGTTAAATGGGCTCCATAGGATACATTAAGGATTGGTTTACAGCCATGATCTTGCATTTAATGTCAGATCTGGAAGTGTCAGAATCACAAAGCTTGACATGGATCTGTACAGAAATAATGTGGACAACTTGCTGTCTGTTAACTTAGAGCTGTAGTTCTGCTTAGAGATATGAAAGCTAAATCTGTCCTTAATTCTGTGCTAGATCATGGAAGCCTCAGTTCTGTTCTCTCTTAATGTACAAAGATCATGTTTTGAGTGAAAATTCAAGAGGTTACATTTTAGAAATCATTGGAATTTGTTGGAAGTTCATCATGAGAATATCATTGTCGTGATGACAATGTGTCTTCATAAAATGAAGAAGCATTCAGGGTTTAAGCTAACATCTATGTTTTGAAACTCTGGATTAGAATCACAAGAGTCTGATGAAGTATTAAGGACTGAAAATCCTGAAATTTTAGTTAGGACTTGAATGAATCCTGGTTCAGCTTGGATTTGATGTGTATCTTTTCTTTCCATACTGTTCTGAAATGGTCAGTCTGTGGCTCTTAGCTTTGGGATACTCCCAACTATTGCTGCATTTCTTATCTCACAATTACTTTGGTATTTAAGATTAAAATAAAAAGTCATGTCCTCATCATAAACAGAAACTTGGTTAGGCTGTGTCAGGATAGTAAAATCTGGAATCCCACAAGTCTTCATGGTTTAGAGCTGTAGGGCGCTGCAGAGGTGCTGTCTGGTGGCTTTGATACAGGAGCATGGCCTTGGGAGCTGTTGTGTATAAATGAACAGAGTAATTTGAAAGGCTCGCAGGGAAGTATTAGTGTTTGGTGGCATAAATATGCAAATTATGTGCTTGGCAACATAGTGTGTAATGCAATTTGAGATGCAGTTTTAACTAGTCCAGTTTTCTGCATAATAACTTAAAAACAATATAGAGACTTAAACTATTTATGTCGGTCTCAGAGTTTAATATGGTTTGTTGGACTGGATATTGTTTAAATAAAAGCAAGTTCGCATATGGAGGTGCACAAGTGGATTAAATGGCTCTTGTAAGTACTGATAGTAACTTGATTTTGGTAAACCCTGGTAAATCTGAAATGTACATGGCTTTCTGATGGTGGAAACAAGTAAATGAGCTCTTTTCTCCCATTCTGTATTCAGAAGTGCAGTCACCTGCTATGAAGTAAAAAAGTGGGAAGTAGGGAGGTGTGGGACTTCTAGCAAAATTTATTTATGCTAGAAGAATATTTTTAATGCATTTAGATTGGCTAGCTGTGAATAAAATGTACCATGTCTCTGTGTACAAGCTTTTTTTCTTTGTATTTCATAAAAAAAGAGATGTAGTAGCAAAGCAACTGTTTATTCATCCAAAAGTTTTTTGATAATCCCTCTCAGTAGGAAGATGCCCCAGTATATTCACAGGAGATACATATATGTATATATGTGTGTCTGTGTATATATATGTATATATATTTTAATGCACACCAAGAGGAACCACTTTTTCTGTACCCCTGTGTGGCATGAGTGCCCTGAGACCCCTCTCCTATTATTTCTGGGTCCTGGAGTAAATGCTTTGGGATATTGTTGGTTTAGCCTGAGAGACTCAACTATTTATTTTCTAACAGGAAAAAAAAAGGAAAAAAATAAAGATTACTTAAATCTGAATAGAAAAAAGGAGTCCACCAGCAGAACATGGTTGCTGTGCCTCAAGACACGAAGTAAATGGGAGCTGTGGAGGGAAACAGAGCTGAAGTGATATTACTCCTGCCAACCTTGGTCACAGAGTCCAGAAGAAGTTCTTAATTTTTGTTGAACTTGGTTTTCTTTTTCTGTTATCCCTTGCTCCTGGATAGACGCAGCTGTGGCTTGGAGTAGCACTTGGGCTTCACCCACATACCAGGCAGTGTGAGAGACTGCACAGGGAGAAAGTGGCAGAGGAAATCCCATCCCATTGTCCCTGCTGTGCACTGTGGAGCCCAGGCTGATGTCAGATGCCCAGGGCAGCTCTGTGCTTATGCTGCTCTGTTGGGGGTCACAGCTGGAGAGAAACAGCTGTCCAGTGTTGGCAAGGCTGGTTTGGACAACTGCACCTGGCCTTAGAAGAGGGTTTTGAGAAATAGAAATATTTGCAATAGTCTTAAAACCATGTCAGACAAAGATTTCTGAATTTTCTCATTTATAAGATGAAAGTATTCATAGTGTATGGCAGCCAGTGCTGCTCTCACCACAGGCATTATTTAGGCCCTGGAAGCACAAAGCAGCTTGCTGTTGTTTAATTTACTGAAATAAGTGTAATCCCTTAGTGAATAATTGAAATTACTGGATGTAGCCAATAGCACTAGTTAGCTCACAAAGTGACATATAGGGCTTTGGTGAAACGTAATCTTTTTGTTTTGGCTTATCAGAAGATTCCTCTTGATATTCTGCATAAAATTTTATCTGTTCCATATCAAACAGAGCTGTGGGTTTTGTAGCTTAAGCAGTGACAATCCTTTCAAAATGCTGCTTGTGTGACAAATTTGCATGTGCTGGGATTGGCAGTGTATCAGCTCCATTTTCTGCATGGAAGATGCACTAACTGTTCAGCAGAGGTCACTGTGACTTTGTGCTTGAGACATTTTAATGCAGTTTATCAAAATGTAGTACTGAAAATATTAATATTATGACTAGGAAATTCTTGTGCCTGCATTAGCTTTGAAATGAAAGTGTATGAATTTTAAGGAAGATCTTTTTTGTGGAAGTAGAAAGTGGAGGTGATTGTAAGATTTCAGAGAAACCTGAATAGCCTTAAGAAATGTGGCATGAGTCCAGAATTTAATCATCTTTAGTATTACTTATCAAGATTTATCCAAATGATCACTTCTGTAGAAGTCACTCTTCCTCCTCCTTCTTCTAAAATGTGTTGCTCCTCCAATTGCCCAAGAGCCAGGTGTATCTGTCCCTTGCACAAATGTTTTACACCTTCCTTAATCTCAATTTCCCTGCGCTTAAAAGCCCCAAAATGAAGTCAGAAAAAAACGTGGTTTTCCTGTTGCTTTGTTGACTTACCAAAGGCAGCATTGAAATCAGCTGTGAGTTCTGTCTGTTTTCCCAACTGTGTACGTTTGGTCTTGTTCCCTTCATCATCACAGTAAGCTTTTCAAGTTTATGGCAGCAAAATAACCTTTTGCTGCTGTTTTCCCCCTCTACTCTGCCATTGTCACGGGGGGAATAGTAGTAGTTCTCATCTGCTGTTGGAGAATGTTTTCAAGTTATAAACAAACTAAACCACTCTTAGAGCTTCTGAAAAAATGCTGGTTTAAAGCTTTTTGTTTTTCTGCTACCAGTTGCTAATTACAGCTGTGAAAACAGTCCTCGGAGAAATCTCAAGAGTCCCCCTTCTTCTAAAGACAACTTCCGATTCTGATTAACCAGAAGGTAATGAGGCTTTCAAGTCTTCTGGATTTTTCACTTGATCTTAGTTCTTCAAGGGCTTGTATAATCTTATTATGGAAATAGTGCCAACAGATGTTTGCAATTTTGCATCCACTGCAGCTCTATCACTGTAAAGGCATGGGAGACTCCAGAAGGTGATTAGCAGAGAAAGCAGGTAGAGTTAGATTGTTGCTACATGTTTGGATGGAACAAGGAGCTCCGATTCCATTCAAGAAAATACAGGAAGGAGCTTATTTGAGCATGGAAAATTGCAGGGTGGAAATGATGTTTGTGAAATTTACACTGGGAGTCTTTTGTTAGATCAGCAAACAGAGCTTTGTCCAAACATATATATTATAATTTTACATTGATGCTTTATCAGTTTTATTTTTTGTCATTGCACTGAGGTGAAGTAAACTGGAAACCCAGCATGGTGAGTCTTTCAGGAAATCATGCCTGTAATTATGACTTTGGAAACAATCAGTTTTGGTTGCTAGAAATGGGAACTGTATCATTAGTTACAAGCCTCTGTAACTCTGTGGTTTTTCTGTTCTACTCCAGTTTACTCATAGTACCATATTTTGAATACCAAAAGACCTCAAAGAGTGTCCTGAGGGTGGAAGGACATGTAGTGGTCAGTGGCATTTGTGTGTTCCTCCTGCACTCCTTAGTGAAGTTTTCTGAGTATGCCTCATTCTCAAAGAAGCATATGGGGCAAAGATGGGTGGCAAAGGGGTTGATCTGTTCCCTACAGGACAAAGAATTGTGGCTCCAGCTTTGGTAAGGACTCAGAAACTCAGACACAGCCTGCAGTTACAAGTAACCTCCTTGGGGAGAGCCCATGTGGTGGGAAGGAGTTTGTAGCCAGCAAGTTGGAGGTGGAGTATGAAGCTCCCATTCCTTTTGAGGGAAACAGGTACCACAAGGCAAGTGTGTATGGCTATGATCAGAGCAAACGTCCTGATACTTCAAAATGGGTGGACTGAAAACAGCATTGTTGGTGTGATGTTCACTTTGTTCCTTTCTCTGCAGGGTACTGAGACAAAGTCAACTAACACCAAGTGCAATAGGAGTACTGGCTTAAATATGTGTGTAAATACATATATGTATTTACATATGTATATGTATTACATACAGATATGTACTTTGTCAGTAATCAGAACATTTTGAAATATTAAAATAGAAATTGCCAATTCATCCTCTACTTCATGATAAAATGTGTGTCAGTTTTCTGGGCTGATTCCCAAATTTGGTAAACAAAATAGAACCCCTTCACTTACGCTGTATTTATGGAAAATGGCCATGATGTTGGGCTTTTCTGAATAAGATGGATAAAAAATCATAGTAGTTTATCTTATTCATGCTAAGGTATGCAGAAGAACATTGTGACAGGAATATAATTTTAACACTGCTGTTAAAAATACATAGAAAATATTTAATACATGGCACTAGTGGTAAAGAGCGTTCTGCTTGTTAGAACTAGTGCCTTTAGTGTGTGTATTAGACACATCTAAGATATGAATAAGTTTTATAGAAAAACAGCTTGTAACTATCTTATTGAAATGTATTTTTATAGCTATTAGTGTTGTGGTGTGATTCTGCAGTCTTTTCAGTGAATATCCATAGCTCTAAGACAAATATGTAAGTAACAATGAAGAAAAAACTTCAAAATTCAGCAGTAGTTATGTGCTTCAAAGCACTGTCATAATATGGTTGATTATCCAAATAAGTGAATCCTCTTCCCAACCTCAGCCATGTTGTTACAGTCTTTTAACAAAGGTAAGGCAGAGAGCATCTTCAGAGTCTCGCATCATTGACAGCCTTTAGTGAGACATGGCCTTGCAGTGACTTCCAGCTGCTACTGTTTGCACTGCAACATGAAATAATTGTTCGTAATCCCATTCTCCTCCTCTCCATATGCATGTAGAGAGTAATTCATTATTATTGTTACTTATTTATTCTTACTTGCTTACAAATAAATGATGAAAGATAAAAATAAGAACCTCACCATCCCATTATTTGGTGACCAGCTGCTGCCCAGGATTCAGCTGAAGGGCAGTTGAGAAAAGTGATGGAGCTACTTCCAAAAAAAGGAGACTTAATCTGCATACTTGCTTCCTTCCATTTCCCCCTCTACAAAACTGTGTTTCTTTCAAAACCGGGTATTTAGCGGCCTTTGATATGCAAAATATTGAAATGGTGATGAACAGTGAAAAAAATCTTTCATTTTATCTCTACTTTGATTAGTTATTGACATTTTGTGTCTTTGTGATCTTCCACATATTAATATTTAATATGTAAAAAACTAGGGGAATTCAAAATCTATGCAAACCTTTCATATTCTTCCCAGCAATAACCTTGCATAAGAAGAAATGCGGACCAGTTATAAGAAGAAATAAAATGGCAGCTCCTCTGGGCTTGGGTTGGTTTTAGTTCTTTGTAGGTGAAGTTCCACTTGATAGTGCTGAGTGCTTTCTACACCTGTTCAAATGTAGATGCTGAACTGGAAGTGAAGTTAACCTTCCAAGCAATTACATATTCTCCTTTCACAACCAAGCATCATTTTCATTGCTGCTGTTTTGGATGTGTCTTTGTTTATTTATCTGTGTATGTATAAAGATTTTGTAGCAGTTCTCAAATGATGTCTCAGCTTGGGTTTTGTAGCTAATTATGATCTTTCTGAAAGTGGATGTTGCAAGTAGTTAGCTAAATTGAATAGAATTAGGAAATGTTTTTTGGTCCAAATTTGGTTGGTAGGCATGTGAAAACTGCTTCCCAGCTCAGAGTATCACTAATCCAATTTGTTGATTTAAAAGATAAGATTGCTTGACTGTAAATTTAATCTAGGCAAGGTCATTGGGAAAATTTGGAATCAGCGAAACTAGGAAAAGGAGGGATGTCTTTGTGTGGAGTACAGGTTTGATCTGCTAAAATTAATTTTCTCAGTGGTGAATGTAAAGGAGTTCTTTCTTTTCTCTCATTTTCTCTTTTGAGGTTTGTTGCCTTACTCCATGAATTCTTAAGCTTTCAAAACAATCAGAAAACTGGAGCTTCTTCTGAAAACCTACAAAGCAAAACCAAAAAGCTCTAAGGAAAACTGGCTGATATTTGTGATTAATGTGAAAATTAAGACAGTAAACAGCTCAGCATTAAGTCTGGCCTGGGCTGTGGTAGTATACTATGGCAGCAATCTCTAAAAAACCCCAAAAATTTCTCTTCAAAAAAGAGCCACTTTCTCTTAGAAGGCTAAACAGTTCTGAAAGTGTCTGCCACTGTGCACTATGTACATACTCTTGGTCTGCTTGTCTGTACTAAATGGATTTGCATTGAGGTATGAGGTAGCATATTTGCAGCCAAATTTATTTGTCCTGCTGCTGCCTCCTGCTATCAAGCATTGTAAGTATGACTGTTTAGCATCATAAACTTTCTGACAGGAATGAGTTGACTGCTGTATTTCCTTTGGCTTACAGGGTCTTGAAGCCATCAGTTACCTTAATGCAATAGAGTCTGCCCCAGCCTTGGTGGACACGTCTGTGAACCTTCACCAGGAGGTGGAGATTCATGTTCCCCCGCTGATTCCTCTGAGCCACCGCAGTAAACACATGCCCAGTGGCATTTCTTCCAGACTGGGAAGCACATACACCAGGACTGCTACAATATTTTGGATAAAATTTTGGTTCCTTGTTTACAAAAATAACTAAGGAGTATAATTTGACATAAGGACTGAATTATTGGAGATGAGAGCTGAGCAGATGGTTTAATACCAAGATTTATGAGTCACCTGAGATGCTGAACATTAAATACTTGCATACTTCTTCCTATTCTTAGGGATCTGTACACATCTAATTCCTCTAGTACCCTTATTTAGCTGTTATCTGGCCTTTTGTGACGTGTACTTTTATAAAAGCCCAATTGGGTAATGAAGTATTTTTGTTATAGGCCTGCAGCTGGAGTGCTAATGAAAGGTCAGCTGATCACTGTAGGAAGTATTTTCATTTGTGTTATTGCTGCTCTTTAGGAAATGACAGTCTCTGTTAATTCCCTGGCCAGCAGAAGAAATCATGTAGGGACGTACCTGCTTCAGTGCGAAGCCAGCTGGCCTCAGTGCTGAGCAAGGGTGTTTGAACTAACCTGGGTGCAAGGATCAGGGCTGCAAATCACACCCCAAAACTCCTGACCTTAATGCTCTCTTAAATGTCAATTTAGTTTCCTAAGTGTTGGGTCACCTTATTTTTCAATGATAAGATTTATTAATTACTTTTTTCTTTATATTTGTTGCTTCCATTGTTAGAAAACAGAGAATTGAGTTTAACAGAATTTTAATTTAGTAGAAAAAAAATAGTAATTTTCTGGATGTCTTTTTTTCCCTTCTTCTTTTTATCCATGTCATGGCTTTATATTTTGAGGAGGGTGTGGATATATTTTCATTTCTCTTGGCTGTGTGCCTTTCCCACCCAGCCACACGAACAAGAGGGAACATCTTTCAATTCAGAAGTTGGCAAAAATAACGGAGCAGCAAAACTCTACCCTTGGGGAGAACGTTAGGTGTTCTTTTAAGAATGTGAGAAAAGCAGCAGGTTTTTCCTTAAGGTACCAGGGGTGAAAATTGTTATCTTTGCATGGGATCTTTCATTAACACAGAACAAAGGCAACACATGGGAAGATACACAGAAAGTGCTACTACTTGTAGAGAATATCAGCTTTTCTCTACCAGGGATTTGGGGCATTTTGGATATTCCTTATGTATATTAACCTGGAGTTTTGTAGCTGGTACTGAATGATGTTTCTGCTTTTCTAAAATTCACTTTTTATCTTTACTACAGTTTTTCAGGAGCCCTGACATCACTATGAAAAATTACTTCAAACCAGTAGCTTAAATTGAAAAATCATTCATCACCGAGGAGGTGTAATAACAACATGCATGGGAATAGCTTCCTATTTTCATATTCTGTGAATAAACCAAATACAATAGATAATTAAATTATGAAGGATCAGAGAGTTTCAGTCTTTATCAGAGGGTGCTCTGATTTATGTCATTATGCAATTCAAATACTTGCATTTGTCACAGATCTGCTGTGGCAGATGGAGGATCCCAAGGGATAATTTGCTGAAACTCAGTAAGAGCTAAAATGTAGCTTGCAATGAAATGGGCAGCAGCAGGAGAGTGACAGGGAGAGCAGCATAAGAGGAAGATGAGCAGCAGTCTTGCATGCTGTGTTCTGGAGCGGCGTGGCTTTTTGGGTCAAATTAATATTAGAGTTAGTGCTTCTGTTGCAAAGTTTCTGTTTGGCTGCACTCTTTTACAAAGCAAGTAAGACAAGTCTTGTCTGTGAGTGTTTGCAGATTTTGAATTCAAGGTTGACATGAAGAAAACTTGTTTCAAAACATCTGTTGTGCTGAGGGCTGTGGTGAGAGTAGTAGTAAGTGCCTGAGTGTGTGTTTCTGTGTATCTGCTTAGACATAGTAGAGAGAACTCCTGTCAGTACTGTGTCTGACAATAACACATACTTAACTGTAATTTTTCCATTGGTTTCCAGTTTATTGATTGGAGATGGTGTAGGCTGTTGCTAGTGGGAAATGCTGGTAAGTGCAGCAGAGGTTGAGAAATGGTGCCTTGACTGCTAGGATAAAGAAACCTTCTGTATTATTGCAGAGGTCACTGAGGTTTGTAGAAATTGGCTGCTTTCTGGAGGGTGTATTTATTGCAATATTTAAGATGTTATATACTATGATATCTGTATTCCCAGAAGAGCACAATATTCTGACGTTCTGATGTCACTGTTTGTAGACAAGCTTTGTCATTATCATTTATAGGGCACAGTCAATGAGATCAGCACTTTACAGAAATGAAGTTCCTGGTCAGAGGAGTTTTCATTCTAATTATGTAATTAACATGAATTAGTTTAGTAACTTGCAGATGAATGAGGATTAGCAAAATGATAAAAAGTGAAAAAAACCCTACTAAACTCCTATATACTGTGCTTTATTTTTTTTTGTGTGCACAGACCTGGACTATACCATCTCATTGAACAGTTGTTCAATGTACAAAAATTTACACACTAAATTTCCCATATGGATAAAACTGTTGTCCTGGTAGGATGGAAGTAAAAAAAAAGTTCTAAAAATAAAGCAAAGCTAAATGACATACTGTGATTGGATAGATTTAAAAAATGAAATTTCAGGGGATGTACATAATGAATAATGCATATATTGGTAAAATATTTAACATCTGTTTTATATTATTTGCAGTGACACCACTACAGCGTTTTCTCAAATAACTTAAAACTGCTAACACAGTTACATAGCTTTAAGTTAGCAGGCTTCTTGGGACTTGAACATCTGTGGAGTAATTGCTTCTCTGTGATTTTTAATTCTTTCCCCTATTTCCTTAGATGGCTGTTATTTGGTTTGTTTGGGTTTTTTTTGCTTTTGTGTTTTTGGTTTTTTGTTTCATAGTGACAGTTGTAGTTAGCTGCCTAATTGCAGAGTCATTGCAATTCTTCCTTCTTCAGAGGCTTGCTAATGGCAGTAATTGATTAACGAGAAGCACGTTAAGGTGTCATTATATAACCACTGAAACGTTGCTTTCCATTTCATGGTCAGTGGCTCTTGTTGACCCTGCTGATTAGATCATAAATGCAGAAACGTCCTACTGGAAGTTCGGCAGTTCAGCTAAGGGCAGGAAAGAAGAAGCTTTTAATGCTGTTTTTATGTCAGGCCACGTTCAAAAATAATACAGAATTTTATTGATGCATTTCACATCGATGATATAAATTGTTCCTGGGAAAAATATTGCTCAAAAAGGTAATTTGGAATATAGGCACAAAAGAATATAGACATTCAATATTTATTCTCTAATTTAAAGAACAGGTATTTGTGTTTGTCTTCCATAATACATGACACATATATATAGATGTCTGTATCTACCTAAAAACATCAGACGTATGTAGCAAAATAAGTCTTTCACTATCGACTTTTTTGTTTGTTTGCCTCCTACACACAAACTTAAAAGTCTCTACCTTTATGTGTAAACAATCCATAGCTACTAATAGGTAGAATGATAATAATTACAAAATATGACTAAAAATAATTATGTAACCAAATGAAGCACTTTCATGATGCAATGCTAGAATTAAAGCATTTAATGTAAATTTTAAGCTTCCACACAGTAGTTTTTAAGATTTTTCCTTTTTGAGTGTAATTTCTTGTGGCTGTGAAATGCAAACTGGAAACCACATTTGGCTTTAGCTGATTGTGGAGAGCATAGTTCTGCTGCCCAAAGCTCTGCTAATGCTGCAACATGTAGAAGTTGAGAATTTCCTTCAATCTCCCTTTGCATGCAGGCAAGCAGGAAATAATCCTCATGTTTAACCAGTGCTGTAGACAAGAGGAATATTTTCAGGTGTTGACTGTGGAAGAGCTCAGGTGTTGGCTGGTGAAGATTTTTCTGCCCCTTTCTACTGAATTACATATATTCCACTCGCTCCCTTCCAGCCTCTTCCATCTTGCCTTGCTCTTGTCTTGGCTCCTTTATCTATGTAGTTCAAGTTCTTTATTCTTACTCTTACATTTATTATCTGGTCCTAGTCTCTTCCTCACTTTCTCGTCTTAGAAAAGATATCTTTCTTTTATCTGCTTTCCTGTTGTATCAATTTGATACCATCATTAGTAAAAGTGTCTGCTGTACTTGGCATAAGAGGGAAATAAAATCAACATGCCCCAACAACTGATGATACTTAAGGGAAATTATAATCTAAGTTAAACAGTGTACTAAAACTTGCTGTTATTTCTAAAGAATCAATTTCTATAGGTTCTGTCAGATTTCAAAAACATAAACATTAGAAGCTCTGCATATTCAATCTGTTTGGTTTTATGGCTTTTCTGCAGACCAAGTGAAATGTATTCAGGTTAGCTGGTTCCTGTGTTGCCATCCTGTCTAACCTTTCTTCCGGGCTAGAAAATTGATAAGTATCTGATAACCACTGCGGAGACAAAACAGAAACATAAAGATCATATGTTGTGTAATCATCCTGATTACTCTGAGCAGTACAATGCTGCAGGTTTCACTAATCAAGATTAATTGTGATCTAGGCTACCTGAACTGTCATGTAGAGTGGATTGTAATTAAATAAAAATATAATCATTTTAACGTTGTGCCACTAATATATATTTACAATAGGTAGTACTTTTGAAAAGACTCTTTCTCCATACAGTGATTAGGAAGCTGAGTTATATTTTCTAACTGCACAGATGTTGTTAAAAGCTCATATTTCAGGCCATAAAGACTTATTATATATGAGCTTGTACAACAAAAGAAAAATGGTTTGTACATCTGTCTGCTATGTGAGACATTAAAACTGAAAAATCTGGAACAGTAGAGATGTATAGAAAGCCTCACTTGCGTGTGTATATATTTATTTGTTGTAAATATCTAGTAGGTAATTTATAGTGGGGTATTGGTAAGAAAAAAATGCTTTGACAGGTCTTGACAACTCAGAGGAAGAAAATATTTAATACAGTATATAGTAAGAGAATTGCCTCTGTTTCAGCTTTCTCAGCATTAGCTGACAGGTCTTAACTTGATTTCTTTCACATGGTATCATTCCATTTTTATCCAAATGGATTGTACAAATGCTTTTCTTTGAGGCCTAATTAACCAAAATGGGTATGTATGCTCAGGTTGTTTTGTGTAGGGGCCTAAATCTGTGTTTCTGAACATTCTGTTGTGTATTCTGACAACTAGAAATGCAATAAGCTTAAATATTTCTCCTTTCCATAAGGAAAAAGGAGTGCATCCTAGGCAACCATACAAAAGCATAAAAAAACCCTTGTAGCATACAAGTGGATTTCTGCC
This sequence comes from Vidua macroura, assembly GCF_024509145.1. Taxonomy (NCBI): domain Eukaryota; kingdom Metazoa; phylum Chordata; class Aves; order Passeriformes; family Viduidae; genus Vidua; species Vidua macroura. Next base: position 13,564,070 of record NC_071571.1, read on the forward strand.
CATGTACACACAGAATGTTCTTTTGGGTGACTTTTCCCTCTGCTACTGTTTCTGACTCTTGACCATTGCTTTTATTATGTGCTGCTTTGTTGGGTGTCTGTGCTTCCATCCTGGTGCCACTCGGTGATAATGGAGTTCATACACCTCCAAAGACCTCTAAACATGGTGGCTGGGTGTGTGTTCTCTGCCATCCAAGGCTCTGCCTCTCCCTGGCTTCCTGCTCAGGCAGGATATTACTTGGAGAAGGTTATTTAGTGACCTTGTGTGGGTGGGTTGAGAGCCGTGCTGGGGTTGGGAGGGTATCAAACACTTGCAGGGAGATTGTACTGATGCTTGCTGGGGGGAAGCCACGGTGTCACGGGTAGAGCCGTCTTGTGCGCTTAGCTGAGATTTTATCTGTGAGCACCCGCTACAGTGGGCTTTTTCTAAGTGTGATTTTCTTTTAGAAGATGTTAGTGTTTAAACCAAAGGAAATTAAATTCAAATGTGCTCTCAGACATTATTGAGTCAAGCAAATAAGCTGATAAAAGCATGCAAGCTCTTGCAGTGTCAGGGATCTTTCTCTCTAGGTGTGCTGCCTTATGTGTGCTCTCCAGGATCAGGCCCTGCTCTGTGGTGTCCAGGCCTACATTACTCACTGGGCAGGCTTTAATGGAGTGACCTGTACACAAACACTTGAGTGGGGCACTATTCTGCTTGGAGGAAGCATTTTTGAGCCCCATTCCCAACAGTCCCTTGTGGTGTGGCCACCTTAGCAAGCAGCGCTCAGCTTTGGTGGCTCCCAGGGCCTTCAGAGGACACCCTCTGTTTGCAGCCTCAGACACACTACAGGACATCCCTGTTACTCTGTCATTTGAGTCTAAGCAATGAAAATATATTTCCTAAAGAAGCTATCTCAAAAAAAATTACTGTTTTTTAGAAAAGCATAATCATAATTAAAAACCACAAAGCATATGGATTTTTTTTAAAGACTAGTATCAGGAAAGACAGTTTATTTTTCCTTTCTCAGAGCTGGAAACATAACAGAGACACTTCTAAAATGGGTTGCCTTTATTTATTTGGTGTCTGTATGAAAATGTAAATATCATGCTGTGTGTCAGATACTACTGAACCTGCCACATGTCCCAGCTCTTCTCCTTGGGAGTGAGTAGCTTTATGCAACCTCAGAAAATGATCAAAACGGTCTTATTTCATGGCTCACTTTGAAGATGAGTCGCTCTAAATTGCTTGTGCCTCAAACGCTGCAGTGTCAGTAGCAGGGCTCTAAAGAGGGGCAATTTCTCCCCCCCCTTTCCTGAGCTGCTGAGTGGGTCAGAGGTGTGGGTCACCCAGCTGAGAGAGGTTGCACTACAAGATGGAAACAAGAAAGCATTGCTGTGATTAAAACCATCATTTAGTCAACCTGTATAGCCACACACTATCAGAAATTTGTCTTTTCTAAGCAAATGTGCAGTGAGTATTATTTATCTAATCATAGTAAATGAGGCACTGTTAGTTTCCCAACTGAATAGAATTAAAGCGTGTTATTAAGCCTCAGCAGCCATAGTTCTGCCGAAATTCATGAGACTGGACTTCATAACCATGGTTGAGTTTTGACACACTATTGACATAGAGGTCCTTTTATGCCTTCTGTTTCATGTAATGGTGAGTGCTTTTGGAGGGTACCCTGAAATGATGGGCAGTTTCTGTACTTGTGCATGCTCCTGCTGTCATCTGTTTTTTAAAAGAAGACTTCCAGGTATTTCTGTATATATAAAATATGTGATTTCCTCCCTGTAGACACAGTTCAGTAAAGAACTTGAAGAAGGAACAGTTATATTCATTTAATTGCAACTATTTAAACTGAAATTTAACCTTGAGTATTAAATGCTTTGTGGAGTCTGGGTTTGAACGGGATGAAATGATTGCAACAGGAAACTGATCCTTCTTGGCACTTTCCCAGGCTTCCAGGCTTGTAGAGGTGTTGCTAATGTAGTGTGTGGTTAGTTGTTGAGGATTTTGAAAAAGGAGGGAGTAAAATCACTTTACAAGATAAAATGCTTCCTTTTTTCCCATTTTTTCCTCACTGAGGATGACCAGATAGTTAAGTCTCCAACTCTTCTTAGCTCTACCTTATTGAGACTTTGGTTTGCCAGGAAGTGATGGTATTACCAGTCAAAATTATAATTTGACCAAGCACTCATTATATATTGTTGCTAAATTTTAATTGTGGTGGGTAAAGAAAAGAAAGACCTCATTATTTTCTATCATCCTGTTTCCATCTTTGTGTTACTGATGTTTTTCATACATCTGCTTGACTCTTTTGCATTGCAAATGTCTCAATTCTACTTCCTTTTAATGAAACTCGATGGAAAACAAATTATAATTTCCTTATTCCTAATCATTAAATATGTTTTATGATTTTTTAAAATTTTTGCCTTATATTTGAATGGTTTACTTTCTTGGTTTTTCTAATAACAAGGATTTCCTTACAGTTTCAAAAACAGCTTTAACTGAGCTAAACAAATGTGTAACAGTGAAACCTGTTTTGTGTAATTGTGTTCCTACATATATTCCACTGTTTCCCCTTGATCTTTAAGTAAGTGATAATAGTGTCTATATGACATGTACATATATAATTTGTACAGATACATACTCACACCTGTGTATGTTTTAACTTAGGCTCTCGTCTCTTAAATTCTTACATGAACTGTTGGCTGTCTTGTTCCCTGGAAGCTGATTTTCTTTTAAAGTTGAAGCCTTTCTAGGAGATACAGTAAAATGAGATTATGGTTAGATTTCCACTAAGTAATCTATATGGATTGACTATTGCTGAAGGCACTTATATTTCCTGAACAAAAGAAATGTGACTTTGTCTGCTTGGGTTTATTACTTTTAAATTAATGTGACTAGTGTAAGTCAGATAGGCTTAGTATGCCAAGTATAGTACAGCTATTTAATACTTTGATGAAATGTACTGGAACAAGTGGCAACAAGGCATTTTACAAAAGTAATCATACTGCTGAAACCACCAAAAGTCTGTGTTTTCTTTTGGATAGGCTTTGATTTTTATGAACAGAAGAGATGTTCTGGTCTTCAGAGATGGTTACCACTTATTTAGAAAAATTCATATATGATGTGACGGGGGGTCTCTATTTCAGTTGGGATTTGATTTTTTTTTTTTTTTTCCTGTCGCCCTCAGATATTCTCTGCAACTTGCTATCAGTCCTGGTAACTTTGCAAGTTCGAGGGGTTTAACTGCAATAAGCTCTTTAATCTTACAGGACTTAAAAAATAGGCAACATCCACATAATTACATACTAGGATAAAAAATTATGGTTTTCACAATAAAAATGCTTTTGGGAGTTGTTCTCATTAAATTAGGCATAAACATTTGGAGTTGGAGTTTCTGTGTAACAGCCTACCAAAGGGGATTGGAGGAGGTCAGGTCTGGTGTGCAGATGTTTATTTCAGCTGCAGGCAGCTGGCCAGTTTTAGCAGTGCAGGACTTGAGCTGGGGACAGTGGGCACTGGAAGGGCTGGTGGGGGCTGAATTACACTGACTTGCACCACTTTTTTCTACTGAGCTGCTGTACAACAGCAGATGCGCTGGAACGAGGGTGGGAAGGAAGGTGCTGCCTCTGTGGGTGTGTGTTTGACTAGTGGAGGAAACCAGGTAATGAAAGAAGAATTAAGACTTGAGGGAAGGGAGCAGTGGAAATAAACAGTAATAAAAAGTTAAAAGAAGTTAATCTTGTCTTTCTCACAGAACTGTGAGAAAAAGCAGCAATGATTTCACAAAAACCTTTGTTAGTCAGAAGTGTTTTTTTCTCCTCTTTGTTCTCATTCAGGGTAATAATCTTATTCAAAGTAGCAGATCTTGATGAAAATGATAATTTAATAATCTTTGTCATACCTATTAATTTTCCTATAATGGAAAACAAACTATCAGATTCCTACTACTGCAGGACTTTTAAGCCCTCTACAACCAAAAAAAAAAAAGGGTAAACTTTTTTCTTGTCTAAACTATTTTATGGGATGGCTGTTAGCCAAGGAGTAGATGAACGAAGCAGTAACGTACAAAGAATTGTTTTTACTAGTAATTCTTATATAGGTACATTTTTGACTGTGGTCTGATTGAACAGAATTATGTAGTTGAATCAAAAGTATTTCAGACACAGAGCCTTGGTCTGGGAGGGCTTAGTATTCAGGAGGAATCCACACCTCCTCACTTTTGAACTGCGATTTGATTGTGTTGTGATCTTTTTTTTTTGAGTTGTGACCTGTAATGCTGGCACTTGACAAGGGCAAAAGACATGCTTCTTTCCATGGTTCATACAGGTTTAACTTTTTTGAAAGTTGTCTTGTAGCAAAACAGTAGCACTTATTTGATTAGAATGTAAGTCCCAACTGATTAAAGCATTTCACCCATATCTGTCTTCAGATTAGAAAGGGCAAGGAAATGAAAATCTGACTTTTCTCACCGGCTTGTGGTAGCAATTAATCAAACTTTCTGTAATGAACACAGTCAAACTTTATTGCTACCATTTCTGATAAGCTTTCTTAAATACTTCTTTGAAGAAGGAATTTTAGAAGTCATAAGATCAACTGGGCTGTAGTGTTGTTTTAAAGGGGAAGATGTTTTCCATGATTATTCTCTCTTCTCATCGTTTTAGTTTTTTCCTAACAGGGTCTTTTGCATCATGTGTCAAGACGTTGCTTGAGAACAGTTTGCTTTTTGCTTTAGAGAAGTGCCAAGATTTAATCTCCAGTTCAGTTGAGGAGAGAAAGAATTAATAGAAATTTTACTGAAAACACAAAACAACTAAAAATATGCCAGTTTTAGGCAAACACAAAACAAAACAAAGCCCATTCTGTACTTTCATGTAGAGAAGTTCTGTTATGAGAGAAAATGAATGTTAAAATTTACCACTGATTTTAAAGAGCTATTTATACATTGGTAATATAGACACAAGTTGCTTGTATGTGAGAAATTGATAAAGATCTTCTAGATGTTACTTTGTTTCTTTTTCTTCAGGAAAAATAGTGACAGATTAATTTGGGGTAATACACAATCATTACAGAAAATTTTGGTTTTGATGCAGAAAAGGAAGAAAGCATTGTAAATTTAAACAAAATACACTTTTTTTTTTTTTTTTTTCTTAACAGTGATCTTATCCACTAATGGCTTTATCAGAACACCATGTTTCTCTATTTACATACACTATGTATATACATTTGTCTGTATTGGCCTTAAATGATCTAAGCAGACCACCAATTAGTTGTAAAGAGTCCTTCACAGCATATTCTAAAGGTTGCAAAAGAACCATGGCTTGAATCATTATTGGATGCTTTATTGTAGCTTGAAATAAATGTTGCTTAGCTCTTTGGAGATGTCTTACTCCTCTTCAGGTGGTTTACTTCAGAGTTTATAGACATTAATTTATTTTTAATGCTGTGATACAGGATCACATTTCTTATTTTCACCTGTTTAAATTTTGCCTTTTCCTTCCAAGTACACTCCACTGTTTGTGACACCTGACTATTTTTCATTCTCTCTTTTCATGTTGCTGTCCACTGTACAACTTGGCTGCTCTATTTGAATACAACTTTTAGGAAAGGTCCATTGTAGATACTCGAGATCACAAGATGTAGATACTGTTCTGATCTTTATTTTATTGCATTTTAAAGTAATTTACAATAAATGTAGTTGTTCACAAGCCTGGGCTACTGATACCTCACTTTTTCTGTATTAAAATACTTCTTCTTTACCTTCTTGTAGCAGATGCTTGGGCAGAAAGCAATTGTCCTCTTGGGTGAGGAACTCTAACAGGAATAGTTGCACAATGTGATTTAACAGTTTTTATTCTTACTTTGGGTGTGTGAGGACACGAGCAGACAGTGAACGGAGAACACTGCCGAGGTGGGCTCCGAGCTTCTGTTCCCAAAAGTTCATCTGACAGCAGAGGGAGCCTTGATTCACACACCTGAATTACATGCATACATTTCAATTATGCTGATACCAATTACAAGAGAATTTTTCTCTGGCACAAGTGTATTGGGACTGTTACGAAGTTGTGGCTGGCAGTACCTCACGTCAGCCACCAAATATTGAGCCTTCTAGCTTGCAGACTTAATTACAAATCCATGGTTTACTTCTGCAATCTGTTGTGCTCAGCGGTGCTGGGACTGGTGATAAGTCTATCAGTTTTTACTAGGTCACTAACACATCACCAGCATTAAATTCTAAATGGCAGCTTCTGTGTACACTGCCTGGGCTATCTCTGATAAAACATTAATCATTTCAAGGTTCCATTCAAACCCATTGATAGAAATTGCAAAATGTAATTTAGCTTTGAGAATAGAATTAATGTTTTCTAATAGCTCTAACCTATTCTATGATTTACTGGTTCCACTGCTTGAGGGTTTTCATAATCTAAATTGGTGATTACAGATGATACACAACATTGTGTATCATAAATAGGAATTACGTGTCTGGTGAAAATGATAATGGGTTTTTGTACCTTGTATGTATATTAATACATTCAGTAGTGTATTAAAGCTTATTTTAGAATTGGAAGATGATTTTGCCCACGTATAGATCTTCCCGTCTCATTCAGTCAGTGAATCTGCTGCTGTGTACTTGTCCTCTAATTTCATAAATACGTGTTGCATCAGAACATCATAAAATTAAAGGTGTACCTGTGGAATCTTGTTTTCTATGATATGCTCTTCTTTAAAACATCCTTCTTATTTTTTGCTTGTTAAGACTATAATACTGTTTATGATTCCTGAGGAAATTTTAGCCCAGTGCTTGATTGGTGATGAATGAATTTACTGGTTATGTCTGGGAGGATTATTTTTGCGAAGCCAAGTCCACCATCGGATGATCTTAGTAAACATGGAGAAGATGACATGAGCATCTTTATGGATAGTGGAAGTTTTATATACTTTCATTAAAGATTTAATATGTACTGTTACTTTTCTTTGCTGACCCAAATTTTCACCCTGCAGTGCTGATGGCCAGTATTGGGCTGCTCCTTCTCTCATCGTGGGATTGGTGGGCTCTACAGTCTTTGTCAACAACCAGTGGTTTTGAAAGGCTCTTGCTGTTGTAGAAATTGAAAATATCTTGTCATTAAAAAATATCATAGAATCATAGAATGATTTGGGCTGGAAAGAACTTTCAAAGGTCATCTAATCCAGCTTGCAGCCATGGACAGGGACATCTTTCACTAGACCAGGTTGCTCAAAGCCCCATTAAACCTGACACAGAACACTTCCAGGAATGGAGCATCCACAACTTCTCTGTTGCCCCAAAAGTGAGGTATTCATAACTTCTCTGAAAGTAAGTGTGATACCTATAGGAAGTTACCTGGACAAACTGGCTTATAATAGTGATCTGTAAATTCTTCCCTTAAACATTTAATTTAAATCTTATAAAGAGTAGATGTTTGGATACCCCAAATATTGCTTGCTTTTCCTTTTGTTCTTTATGTGAAGATATGCAGTAAAAGTTAAAGTCAAATTTAAGTAAAATTAAAATAAATGTTGAGTGATTTTTTGATGGAAATAAACTATACTTTTAAACAAGGTATTTCTTATCAAACAGTGCAAATTCATATGTATTTCTTATTTATTATCTATACATCTAATTATAGAGAAACTTGCTTGAGACAAGACTTTCAATGAAACAAGGATGTCATTTATTACATACCTCTTAGAATTTGTAAAGCACTCAGCTTTCATGGTGATGACCATTTATTATTATTTTTATTATATAAATACTTACATAAAGAGAAATGGGTGCCAGCAGTGAAATAAATAAAACCCTGAATTGATCAATAACTCAATTTAGTTGAGAATTTCTTTAGAAAATACAGTGGTATTAATCAGGAGAGAACACTTCAAGTATAAAATTTGATTTTCTTAGTGGAAAATCAGTTTGCTATATCAAAATCCTAGGGTCTCTTTCCCCCTTTCTCTCCCCCTCAAACAATTCTTCTTCTTCAGTAAAGCTAAATCAGATTTGTCTGAATCAGTAATTGGTGATTATCTCCTAACTGCAAGACATAGTTGAGCCTCTTTGGTTAATCCTATCTTGCTTGCCATCTACAGTGAGGCACAGCAGAGCAGGGAGAGACAGGACTGCCATGTGGTTTCATTTTTCCAATCAGGGGTAATTATGCCCAAGAGCTCTGCAAATTGTGGAGAGAAGGACAGTTGCACCTCACCAAAGAGATGTGAAATGGTTGGGGTGGAGGATGACTTCCTGCCTCAGTGTAAGGTTCTGTGGAAGCAGGGAGGGATCCCAGGTTGTGTTCCCAGTCACAGAAGATGCTCAGTTGGAAGGGACCCTCAAGAATCATAGTCGAACTCCTGGCCCTGCAGAGCCCCATCCCCACGTGCCTGAGAGTATTGTCCAAACGCTTCTTGAACTCAGTGTGGAAAAGTAAAAAACCCTTGTGGAAAAGTTTCTGTAGTTTTTAAAGCTTTCGTGTGTACTCTTGCGTGATCTGTTCATTATTTGGACTAATGAAGTATTACGAAATGAAATTTACCTAATGGAAAAAAAATCCCTACTTTATTCTACACAGAAATTAAAAATGAGAAGTGAGGATTATTTATACTTATGCAATTTTCTATATTCTATTAAAAGCTGGGTTTTGCTTCACACTTGAGGAAGGATTTATCTGCACTAAAGCATCATTATTATTATTGTTGTTATTATTAACAACGGGGTAGTCTAATAAAAGTTATCTATCACTTCAAATCCTGACTAGCTTGTTTTGGTGATGCATCTTAACAGCACTTTGTCAAAGATAACAGTTTCTGTGGAAGTAAGTCTCTTCTGAGAGATGTGGAGAACCTTTCGAGTGACCCCTGTTGGAACCAAAAGGGTGATTTATAATTTTATTAGCAAAGTTTTCTCTTCTAGACAGCTTCATGAGATGTTTTATGGGAAAAGAAGTGTTTCAGAAGTCAGCCACTAGTTTGTTCTTTCACATTTATATCCCAGAAAACCTGACTGCAACCTTAGTGCCAGGTTTATGGCTCCTTGGCTAGAGTCCCTATTGCTATCAGAACAATCCTGTGTAGTATGGGGAAAGCAAAATGGTAGTGAGATTGCAATTTCATAGTTTATGAATTCATTGTGCATCCTCTCTCTCTAGTCTGTGTTGCTTTCAATTTTGGAGAGCAGATCAATATGATAACTTATATATCAATCTCTAGGTAATGTTGCATAAAACTAATAACTGTAAAGGAACTTTTTCATAAATTGCTGATATTTATGCCTTGTGCTCTTTTAAAGCATTTTGACAGTATTTTGATATGCGCTTTAGTGATACTGTGATGGAAGGAAGATTTTTTTAATGTAAGTCTTTGATATGTAATTTTGTTAGTGCAATTGTATATATATAAATATAGATCTACATATATATGTTTCTTCCAGAGCTTCCCATTTCAGTTTACCATACATTTGAAATTATGTTGCATCAGCAGAATGCTTTGTTGTCTTACATATTGCTGTAGAAAATATACTGACAAAAATCTATTAGTTGTTCCAAAAAAGCATCTTGACAGTATTAGGACTGTATCTTGTGTGTTTGTATAATACAGTAGACTGAATTTTCAGGCCATGGGCAAATCTTGTGTATGCAAAATCCATTTTTGGGTACTTTGTGACTGTCCTTAAATCCTGTCTCTTAAAATGTCAGTTGAGCAGAAGCAAAGCCTCTAAAAAAGCTGTAGCACAACATCTGTGATTTCATCAAATTTCCTGCTTCTTGTGTTTGGTGCATTGCCTGAGAGTGCCTGAGATGCAGCCAGGCTCAAAGGCTCAGTCTGCAAGGTTAACATGGAGACATTAACATCATCAAGTTAAGCAGAAAATACTTAAGAAAGGTTGTGGGGGAAAAAAAAAAACTTAATTTCTTAATAAATGTTATTAGCATTTATAACTAAGTAACTTCATATAGATCTCCCCTTCTCCCCTCTTCTTGAGATCAGCCAGTACAAATAGTTAAATGTATGATATGCTTGACATTCCTTGTGAGTCCCAACTCAGAGTATTCTGTCAAAAACTTGAGAACTGCAAGCAGCTGTCCAGTCCTTGTAGGGGAAGGTGTAGCACTGATTCGCTGAGTAGTTCTTGCACCTTGTCAGCTCTGGTCAACCCTGTGGACACCTGTCAGAGAATTAAAGATCACAATTGCCTCCAACACTGTAAAGGCCACAAGAAGGAGCTTGCTGTGAGATAAGCACAGAAGAGAGGAATTTGCAACAGAAAGGAGCTAATTCCAAGCCGGACAAGAGGTGAGGTTTGGTTTGCACATCCTGGTTAATGCATCTGGACAAAAATTCCCCACTGTGGCAAACTGGGAAAGGAAGCAACTGCTTATACACCCGTCACTCCAAGGAATGGCAGTGGCATCTACACTCCGTGGATACCTGGAACTTGGACTGTATAAGGGTGGTACCCATGGAAGAACAGCTCTGGGACTGCCACCACTGAGAAGCACAGGGTGGAAGAAGGACCAGCTGGATGCTGCTGGATCCATGATGGGTGGTTGTATCTTTCTGCTTAATCTGTCTCTCTTGCTCTCCTTTCTTTTTCTCCCCTTCTGGTACCCCCTTTGCCCCCTTCCCCTCACTTTGCTATTCCTTTCTGTCCCTCTGCCTCACATTTACTGTTAAATAGAAGCTGTACTGTGGCTTTTGGTCTTGTTTGCGCCATAACTCGGGCAGAGGCATCGCTCAATAATTGAACTGCAACAGCACCGTGGTGTTCTGGCATAAGAATGAAAATTATGTGTCCTTAACTCTTGCTCTTCTTGCTTTCTGTATTTGGCAGTAAGATTTCAAATTCCTTTTCAGAAAGTGCTGAAACTACTAGTGGTGTGTAGTTTGTTTTCATTTTGTTCTGGACAAATTACAGTAGTAGAGTGGAGCCTGTGACTTAGGTAAAGTCAAACACAGAGATTTAGTCCTTTAAAGGTAAAATATTAGTAACTGATACATCTGTTTTAGGCTGAGAAGGTATGACAGTAGTCAGATTTTTCTTCTGATTTCTAGTAAGCAGGAAACTGTCAAAGCTTGCTTTATTTTCTGGAAAAATGTTCATTTTCTTGTGAGACATTTTTTAGTGCCTTAAGCAGTATAATTACTGCTCTTCTAAAGAATAGGGTTTTGTTTTGTTGAATTGCTAATTGCGTAGTTTTACTGAGAATTGGTATGTGCATTTTCCTCCCATCCCCCCAGTGACTGCAAAAAGACACATGGAGTTTTCCTCCCCCCTTACATATTTCTTATGTATTAGACAAAATTCAGAGTGGATGAGCAAGGAATAGTAGGCAAATTTCTGACCTGTTTCTCTTGTAGTTCCTGCAAGTCTGTCAGAATGCAGTTTCTGAAAATGAGTAACAATTATGAAACTTCAAGCTACTTTTTGGGGCACAATAGCAGTGTGCTACTTTCAGCATTTGCATTTTCAATACTATTGTGTGATGGTGCATGATGAACCTGGCTGGTGAGGTCAGAGCAGCTAATTTCCTGCTGATATGAGTTGGCTTTTCAGAAGTGGTAACAGGATTAAAATAAATTCTGTGTCCAGAAAATGTTGCCATCTCTAGTTGTGTGATTGCAGATTTTGAGAATGTATATGTTCATGGATATTATGTGCTACATATGAAAGAAATAATTACCTGATTTGGTTGTTTGAAATCTTAATTCTCGTTTCTTAGATAATTACTGAAGACACAATTTTATTTAATTGTTTGAATTTTCAGTTTAATAAGTATTTTTGTAATTGTGGCTTCTTTTTGTTCTGTTTAGAATTCAATGAGAGATGAGATTTTTATTTTTTTGGTTAGTCATTAGTATTCACATCTCTATCAGACTGCAGTTCAAACTCTTCACTTGTTTTTGTCACAGAAGATGATGGAGCAAGGTTGCTTAGAAACACTGAGCCACACTCGCAATGGGAGATATCAATCTGTTCTGTGTATTCACCTGCACATGCAGGGCAGAAAATTGAGTTTTTCTGCAGATTATGTTAATTCATTGCAAGTTTGTTTCATCTGTAGTATGCTTAAATATAGATAAACAGACATTTTGTTTTATTAGATACTGTGAGAAAATGTACACTATCGACTTTTTTTAAAACAGTCATTTCAAAGTATGACAGTTCTAATTTGCTTGCATGACTTCCAGAAAGAAAGTGTTACTATTCTTGGCTGAGTTAATCAACTTGTCTTTTATTGACAAGTTGCATAAATTGGAGATTATTTCATGATCTATTTATAACAATTTTTTGTAAGTTCTCAGCTTTAGTCTTCAGTTCAAGAAAATATGTCTGCTTGACTACCAACAGCAATTACATTTTTCCCTAATCTCGTGGAACTCTTGATCTTTTTAAGACTGGACTAAAAATAAACCAAGTCGCTCAAGTTATACAATTTTTGATCTTTTCAGCTCTGAGTAACTTTGCCTATTTTTAGACCAGCTGTAATTGTACACTAATGTGCTGGAAAAGATAAATGTAGCTTTTAATCACTCTAACTTCTAAGCATTTCAATTACTACACTTATTAAATATGCTGAAAATGCATATATTTCCTCCTGTGACTCTGGAATAGACTTTAGTGTATTTTCAGGGGACTTAAAATTTTTGTATCACTGAGCTCCTACCTCTCTCTTTAACACACAAGTTGTATCGGGAGGTTGTTGACACGGGACTCTGCTTTATTTTCCTTACTTTGTGCTGAACTGATCCTCTTTACATCTCAAGAGCAAGAAATCAGGATAAAAGTTGCACAGCAGTGCTTCTGTAAAGCTATAAAATTCTTGTGGATAGTTCATACAGTAACACAACAGAAAATTAATAGTATAACTATAGTGGTGCCGATGTAGTAACAAACCAATAAAATGGCAAGTGTGAATAAGCAGGAAATAATTTAATTCTCAGTTCAGTTTTCACTTAAGATTTTAATAAAAATCAGAATGAAGTTACGTAATTTATTAAAGCATGTTATGTGTTGCTAATAATTGAATTATTCTGATGCCCATAGACTTAGATGTTTTTAAGCTGCATCCTTTTCTGAAATTTTTGCATGCTTAAAGGTAATTGAGTCTGACTTTTCATATAAATCATAGACTCTAGTAATATACCCAATACAACCCCCAAAACAAACCAGCAATTTATTATGACTACATCCTTTGGAGTTACAGGAAAATATTTGGCAAACTTTCTTTTCTTTAATTTATTATGAACATAGTATAATGTTAAGGAGGAAGTATCTCTAGTACTTTATGGTGCCACCATTGTCTCCTATAGCTTCTCTTTAGATCAGGTGTGGGTCACAAGAAAACAAGAACCCAGAACTACGGTCTTTGTCTTTTTACACTTCTGTCTTTTCCCCACATTGTCCTGTCACAATCCCTTTTATATTTTTTTTGTTGAACTCTACTTTGTATTGTATAACTTTGTTATATTATTTTTAATTTGACTCTGCATTGATTTCCTAGTCAGTGCAGTTGGTTTCCTGCCTTTCTGTTGATGCAGCAGGTGGCTGTATGTTTGAACACAGCTACGGATGAGGTATCTGGGCAATTATATCTGGGCAATTTTCAGTCCTGTAGTTTTTTATTAGGAAATATTATTTTGAAAATACATGCATATAATGCTGCAAAGTCAAAACACTACCTAAAGTCAGACAGGTAACTTGGCAATGGTAAGGAGCCAAATCTTTCCTGAAAGTAACACCATGGAGATGAGTTTTCAGGAGAGCAGGTAAGGTGTACTGATGTGTTAGAATGGATGAATCTATTTCTGTGGCAAAGTAAAATGTGCATTCTTCATTACACTCTTCAGGTTGTTCAGACTGTGCATGGAAACAATCCAGAATTAAAGCCATCCATGTCAGTAGTTGGTAATGCAACTTCACTGCAAAGTTGTGCTCTGAATGAGATCCCAGCAGAAAATACAAAACCTCCTACATGTATTAGTAAGAGGAATTCTCAGGGGAGAGTCTGTAGATCAGGTAAGGCAAAGGCGTGAGGAAGCAAAGCCAAAAATATTCTCGAGTAAAATTGAGAGGGAAGCAAGTTGAATATGCTCTCATTTTCTTCTGAGTTTGTCTCTGTTTCTTTCTCCTGGCTTTGTGATGAGTCCTGCCATTTCCTTACTGTAGGAGTCACCAGCATTTTGTAAGAGCAAGTGTGCCCAAGCCTCTGCCTGCTGCCTTCAGGCTGCAGTGCAGTGTGTGTCTTTTTGCATTGTTTGCTATGAGCTGTTTGCATCATTTTAGAGCATTTGACACCAGATTATGAGGTCCTGTATTGCAGCTTGATTGTTTGGGTGATAGGGGCAGGATGGGATTGACATGCTGTATTGATGAAAATGGAGTTGGCTGTTACTACAGACTCTTCTTGTTTATTTGTTAGTGAAGATCCAGGTAAAGCTGTTCTCACCTCCCTTTACTCACCCTAATGATTATTTGAATTAATATTTCATAGCTCTAGGGTAGGTATCTTTTTCACCTCTTTTGATCTCCCAAAAAACCTGACTCTCAAAAACCCCAGAAACACCCCAGCAAAAAAGCAACAACAAAAACCCCAAGTAAAACCAAATAAACAACCAATCCCTCTAAGATGCTGAATACCAGGTGCAGAATTCAGTTTTTGGTATGACAGTGGTTGATAATGAAGTTGCAGGAGAATTTTTAATATACCTGAACAAGATTTTGTTATCCATTTGGTTCTTCTTGGTCTGAGTTTCAGAAAGTTAAGACGTAGTTGTAGATGTATGTTTGTAGCTTCTCATGACTAGAATGCTCACATATAGCAAAGGCAACATTTAATTCTAATTCTGCCTTCTCAATGTGTTTAGTGAAGATAATTAGGGGGCTTTTCCTTGTACTAAAATCAGAGGGTAGGAATTTTTAGAGTAATCATTTCTGTGAATTCCTGTGGAAGGTGGGTAGGAGATGGTACATGGGGGAGAGTTATGTGTGTTTCAGGAACGAGAAGGATCAATTGGTGAGAGCTCAAACACACTGCAGTAGGAAATAGGTGTACAGAAACTCTCTCTCTTGCTAAAGGGTATAAGTCAAGAGAAGCCATATGTAAGGTGGAAAGATTTTAAGGTCTTAAATAAATTTTAAAACTGGAAGGCAGCATTATAATGTTTAAATCGAAGTGGCTGTACTTTGTTAGGCAGAGATAGTAATTGTCTTGAGCCCCCAATTCTTGTATTTGTGCTAGAGAACCTCCCATTATCAAATGTACAGCAAGACTATCTTTATTTTTCATTTTCTGTAATGCCAAGTTAGTTCACAATTTGAGCTTGTTTAACTGGGCTAATTTGGTATCATTATCAGTCGATATATCAATTGAAAGTGGCTTGTGTTTTGCTGGTATTTGGGAGCTTTTATTAAAATAAAGGCCTCTGCCTCTATGCAAAACACATACATCCTTCATTGCCAAAGAGTTATTTAATTCACTTTGTGTTTTGTGACATTTTACTCTTTTTTTTTTTTTTTGAGGTAAATGAATTGTTTTTCATTTCAACAGCAATGCATTGTTGCTGTTTTTCTCAAAGTTAGTGATTTTTTTTTTTTTTTTTTTATCCTACTTGTTTAGGACAGGGCTAAAATTTACTGAAAATTTCTTTGACATACAGAAAGGAATAGTAACTTGCACATTTTTCCCCTGTATGCATTTTTCGTTATAAGAAAGATTTATGGTTATAATATGACCCTGTGAATTGAGCCACTTTCTGCAGAGCATTGTTTCAGCACCTAAAGCACCAGGAATTATTGGTTTGCATGTTCTGCATTTTGATTTCCGTCCTATAAGGCTGACCTTTAGTTTCTCTTCATTTTTGTCATTGCCTTTCTTTGTGCTTAATGGGTATCAGTGTTGCTTTTTCTTCATATTGATAATAGCTTTCAGTAACTTCTGTCTTTGTTCACTGGGAGAGATAAATAGTTTAAATCTTGATTAAATGCCATGTTAGATGTTGAATTATTATCAATAAACCCCTTGCTCTAAAATCATGTGTAAATCTGAGTCTATTCTTTATGTTCCTCTGGAACTGCTGACTGTGTTCAGTATGCATTTCTGGTGCAGCTTTGATTTCAGAATGAAATGGAAAGCATTGTGAGAAAAGGGAATATTGATTTTTCTTCTAGTTAAGCAATGGTTTTCCAGGTGACAGAGCTCAATTATATTATACTGGTTATTGGACTATTCAACATATGCCTTTTTAGTGAAGTGATTCTGAACAGTAATGTCCTATATCTTAATTAAACCAATATGTTGAGGGAGGTTGGATAGAACATACATTTGAAAATGTAAATGTCAAGTATATTGTGCCAAGGCTTATCTGTTAAATACTGTGAGGTTACTGCCCAAATGAAGCTGCTGGGAATAATAATTGTTCAGCCTTTTCTTTTTCTGTTGCTGTGTAATTGGATCAAGGTGTTTGTCCATTTGATAACTACCGTAAAGTGTAAATTAGAGTAAGTTGGAAATGGATGTAAAAACATGTTATTTAAATTTTTAATTACTGAGTTGGAGTAGGTGCTCCATGGGAGGTCAGTCTGCAGTCCTCTCCCAGAAGCCTTGTCAGAAAATTCCATGTAATGGTAGAGAAAAATGCTGAAAGAGAAGAAGTGTCTCAAATGGCAAAGACAGCTTAGTCACTTTAAGGAATTAAATGCACGCTTTAGAGCAGGTGGGAAGCTGGCAGTGTGTAATGCAGGCATGGTTTGTGTTCTATATATACTCTCCATATTGAGGTATCCTGACTCTGTGCTGTGTGGGCATGTGAGTGTGTGTGTGTAGGGAATCAGTTTCAGTGAGCAGGGATATATTCATGGCCTGTTTGGGAAGCACTGTATAGATTTAGTTAGGTGGGTTGCAGATTCTATCTTGATCTAAAGCCATTGCAAATAAAATGAAATGAATGGTAATAGGATCCCATTAACCTCGTTGATTTATACATGTTAAAAGCTCTGAGATGCTGTCTGCAAGATCTTCAGCTTCCAGCTTTTTCTCCCTTCCCTCATCCCCAAGTAGGCACCAGTGCTACCATTGCCATGTACAGAGAAGTTAACTGTATCAGTGCAATGCAGACATATTTCTCTAGAGCTGAAAATATTTTAATAATTCAGGAAGAATAATACATCTTTAGGTTGCATGTTTTTGCTTCTGTTAAATAACAAGGAGAGTTCTGAGTTTTAAAAACTGATCAGGGCAGTGATTCATACTAAAAGTACTGTAGAGACAATTTACAACTAGTTTCAGAAATGTTTTCAGATTGGATAAGAATATGATGATACATATATATATGTGTGTATATATATATATATATATATGTCTATGTATATTCTGGTGCTATCCCAGTGTACTGTGCCAGTATGACAGAAATAAATAGCCTACATCTTACACGCTAGCAGTTTTGTATTTTACTTGCTTTTTCCTACCTTAGTGTAGGTTCTCTGAACTATGCTTAAATGAAAAATATGGAAAATTTATATCTCTTTGAAGTTAGTAGAAGAAAGCAACTTCTCCTCTGTAGATGAGCAATCAAGATAAAAATATGCGACTCTTTGTTTGAGGGATAAGTAAGTGGCTGTCCCGGCATCTCAGAGCGTCTGTGTTGTTTTGCAGGATGTGACCTTCCAGTTCACTGAGCACACATTAAGGGTATCTGTAGCCCTGTTTCTTTATTAAAATAATGCAGAAAGATCAGGGAGAAGAACAAAAACCAAAGGCTTTTTGTAAAGTTTGGTGGTATTTACCTTCATTCTAGCAGTGCTTGATTGATACCATACGTGTGCATGCCATGGGTGCCAAATACTGATGCATTTCTCTTTGGGCTTTGGTGTAGATCTGACACAGTTTGGACTTGGAAGGGTTTTGTTCATCTGGATTAGTGAAAACTGTTGGCTGAGGGAAGGTTGTTGAGTGATCAGGCAGTCTGACTGTAAACCTTTTGTTTTGGAAAAAGATTAAAGAACTAAATAAAAGCCACTATGCCTTACTTCATGAAGTTTTTTGAGATCTTTTGAGAAGTTATGTTCTATTCTATGTAGAATACAAATTAGCATTTTCAAGTAGGTTAAAAAGAGGAACCAGCAGGACTGTCATCTCAGAAAGATAACTAAGGCCTTGAAATCTTTTAACATTTTGTGATATTTCTTCAGTTTTCTTTTTTTTTTTGCCTAACTTAAGGGTCCCAAAAATGAATGCATAAAACATTTTAGTTCCGCATGGTTGCTGTTCTATGATCATTCTTCTAAAAAATGCACCTAAATTTTTGCCCCTTGCTTAACCTGTGCTTTGAAAATATGCCGTCTTAAAAATGAGATTAAGATCTATTTTAAGTATTTTGCATAATAAATGTAACCTACTATCCTTTAAGCACATACAGTTCCCATATTCATTAGAAAAAAAGGAGAAATAAGCCAATTTAATTTATAACTAAGAGATTATGAGAGCCTGTGCATTCCATATAGCTACATGAGCCATTGTGAATGGAATAGGTTTGCTTATACTCTGACAGCTCTGTGATTTGTAATCTGCTTTTCTGTCTTCTGGTTAACAGAATATCCCCTCCCAAGCAAAATTCTCATTGATGTCTTGCTCCTCCACATGCACTTTGCACTGATAATGTAGCTCTTGGAGGAAATACTTCCACACAGATGTTACATGAAAGACATGTAGGAAAAGTAACCTTTTAATCTGATTGATATGTTGCTATGCCATATGAAGCACAGGGCCCAGCTCTGCTGACCTTTTTTGCATGCCAGGAGCTACCTCTGCCAGGTGTCCTATTGAACTTAGGTGAATTTTCTGGGCACGTAAAATTCTTTGTGCCAACATAGATTGGAAGTTTGTGCTTACTCTCTTGTGTGAGTCACAATTTGTATGGGTGAGTCTTCTCAAGAGGGAATTATTACAGATTTTGAGCTGAACCTTGGGTTCTGAAAAGCTAATATTCTCACCAGAATGGAAATATGAGACATGTCTTGTGTAGCTTGTTGCTGCTTGCAGCAGTAGTGGGCTTTGTTATCTAGAAGCTCTTTTAACACATAGCCTTGATAACTGAAGGCAAGAAATAATATTGCTGCATCTCCCCAACAAAAACTTTCTGGTGTTTTGTAGTTACCTTTGCAGACCCTTCTTGCCCATATCTCTGACACGTTAATGCCGTGAGGAGTCCAGCTATTGCCATCTGTGGGGTGGAAGGGTGGTGCCTGGCCTGCAAGGTTACAGGGAGCAAAGCAAGGGCAGCCTGTGGAGGCTGTGGGTTCACATTTGTCTCTGTCAGTGTGACAGAGGAGAACTTTTGAGCTGCCATGGAGAGCTCAAAGGAGTTAGAAGAAACAGCAGGGAATTTTGCTTGGTATGTTTTTCTTGGATTTATTTTTTCTCACCTGCAGTTGTTTTTATTTCTCCTAAACATTACTGAGAATACTGGACTTGTATTTCTTGAAATATTAAAAAGTTTGTTTTCTCTTTAAATTACAGTAGTTTACTTTTAGTCTTAATGCATTTGCTCTCTAGGGAGATTCTGAAAGTAAAGAACTAGTAATGCTGAAACTCACACATCTGTTCGTATATGGGTGTTAATGTCTTGTCTCAGAATATATAAGACCATAATCTGTTATAAGGAGTTTGAGGGACATGATTCAGACTTAGCTATTGAAGAAAATTCAGACTTAAGGTGGAAAGTGTTCAGCCAGCCCTTCTGTGTTCTCTATGGACCGTGGCAATGTAAGGGCTGAGTCCTGCACTTGGTAACAGCAGCCCTCCCCCAAGCAGCACCACAGGCTTGGCGAAGAGTGGCTGGAAAGCTGCCTGGTGGAAAAGGGCCTGGGGATGCTCGCCAGCAGCTGGCGAACACGAGCCAGCAGTGTGCCCAGGTGGCCAAAAAGGCCAGTGGCATTCTGGCTTGTATAATAAATGGCGTGATCAGCAGAAGCAGACCAGTGATTGTCCCTCTGTACTCAGCTCTGGTGAGGCCACACCTCGAGTCCTGTGTCCAGCTTTGGACCCTGCACTACAAGAAGGACATTGAAATACTGGAGCATGTCTGGAGAAGGGCAACACAGCTGGTGAAGGGTCTGGAGAGTAAGACATATAGGAACAGCTGAGGGAGCTGGAGGTGTTTAGCCTGGAGAAAAGGAAGCTCAGTGGTGACCTTTCCACTCTACAATTCCTTGAAAGGAGGTTGTAGCCAGGTGGGGGTTGGACTCTTCTCCCAGGCAACCAGCAACAGAACAAGAGGAAATGGCTTCAAGCTGCAATAGGAAATGTTCAGGTTGGACCTGAAAATTCACATTAGGGTGAATATTTTCACTGAAAGAATTGGAATGGGCTGCCCAGGGGAGTGGTGGAGTCACTTCTCTGGAAAAGTTCAAGAAATGACTGGATGTGACATTTAGAGCTAGTTTAGTTGACAAGATGGTGTTCAGTCAAAGTTTGGACTCATTGATCTTGGAAGTCTTTTCCAATCTTTATGATTCTATGAAGTAAAATAAAAAATTGGCCCAATCCATGAGCTGTTGGGCTATATGCCCTGATGTTGGCATTAGCTCCTATCTATAAATATTCTTGTCTCGGCTTTACGTGGGATTTAACTGGGAGATGTTTGGTCATTGTTTTCTTGGCATTCAAATGTGGAAACCCAGCCAGCTCAAGTAAAACATGTGATGCTCATTAGGGCAAGCTAGAAATGAGCCAAGTCTTGTGTCTGACGGCAACAGGAAGGCAGTTGTTTTAACTGCCATTCACCGGTGACTTTGCTGAAAAATGATGTATAGTGTTTCCAAATCAGTTACGGTCTTTGGGAGATGCCAGTCTTGGCAAACTTGTCCCTTTGCTTTTTGTCTGGTATTCATTTTGTAGTTATGTGAGGGCATATTACTAGAAAAAAGTGGATTTTATTTTTCAGGCAAAGTGCTACAATTTGGGATAATTCTGTCCTTCAGTCAGTCTTCATCTCTGTGGTACAGTTCTTGTTGAGACAAATGCCTCACTTACTTGTGTCTTACTGCTCTGAAGAGAAACCAGAGCAATACATTCCAACTCACAAAAACTACCACCATTCTGAATCAGTCTGTTTCCAAAGTACTGTTCAGACTCATACTGAGAGTGTCCCAGGAGTGCCATGTGTGCAGACTGGGGCTGGTGCTGATGCCTCTTTGTTATCTAGAGCACATATTAACTGTATTTTATGTATAAAAACCATCTTTGCATACATATGGCCAACAGAACGGTTTATTTCTAAAAGCAGCTTAGCTGTTACTGCTGCTTGCTGATTCTGACCTAGGAAGTCTTCTTGAGGCCCAAATTAGAGTTTCTTTGGGCTTTTTGTGCCTATGACATCATTTATGCAGACTGTGGGCTTCACTATAATGCCAAGTATGAAACAGCATCTTGTGAAGAATTATTTTTGAACAGCTAATTATAACATTATAAGTAAAAAATATTCTGTAATCATTTTCAGCAGAAGTTTCTCATAAGTTAAATTTATTTTATACTCATATCAGCTCTGGTGGTAAATACTTTCTTCAACTATGTTACTGCAATTTCTGAAAAAAAATCTTGGGTTTTTGTTTCCCCTGTTCATATGATGTTCATATTGTGATGATGATATTAGGAAATTTTTCATCTCTCTACACAATCCCTCTTCTGGATGTGGACTCTGAAGAACTGTCTTGGAGATATGCTTTGCTTTCGTCTAGTTAATATGTCCTAAATTTTCCTCACAGATCTTAATAGAGGCCTTATGATTTTTTAATCAAATACCTTTTAGTTAAGCTTCTTAAAGGGTTCATTGCTTGAAATCAGCAGGGAATAAAAGATATTGATTTGGAGATAATGACTCAAATTCTTCTGTACTTTTTTCGGGATGCATTTTGTATGCATCTTATAAAATTTGAATTCTGCAAGCATTGTGAGCAGCTTGAAGGTAGAAATGGTTTCACAGGGTAAGAAATGCAGGGACCAAATTTCTGACATACTGGGGCATGTAGTGTTTTTCAAATTGTGGTTTTAGGAATGTGAAAGGTGATTTCCCTGCTGAATAAAATGTAGGACTGCAGTTGAAGAATGTAGGTTTCTGTTGTATGTTTTACAGATTTCTGAAGTCACTTGCATGGGCATTTAGTCTATTAATAACCAGTTACAGGCACTATGAAGCATTGGCTTGCCTTTGAATGCTAAGTAATATAATTTTGACATATATGTGGAGATGCAAACATACTATGAAATGATTTTATATTAGAACCTACCTGTCCAAGAGAAAGATGAAACAGGTATCTTGGTAGTTTCAGTCTCTCCCCTAGGGTTCTGTCCACAGCAATCCATGTCTGTGTCCCATTGGTACTGAGGTAAAGTTGTGGAATTACCCTAGTGTGACAGCAGTTCCAGTTATTGAGGAGCAGATAGAACTGTGTTTGTGGTATCTTCGTTTCTAAGCTGAGCTGCAATGGGTTCTGCCAGGATTTGCCAGGTTAGGTTATTCATTGGTCAGTAGAAAACTAGACAGTATTTTTTTTTTAACATGGTGATACAAACACAAAGTTGCAAGGCCTTTCTATACAAGCATTTTGTCATAGCCATTTAGAACATTTTTTCACTTCCTTCGATTTGCAGAGACCTTTGGAGTGTGCTAGTGAAAATACAGACTTCCTGGCATTGAACATTTTCTGGCACATTAACACTTTTTGATTTTCATAATTTGTTTTTGTGGGCTAAGGAGTGGTTCACAGAGCACCAGGTGTCCCAGACCTGGAGGTGAAATTCCGTTGTTTTAACATTTTTTCTTGAGTACTTTAGTGTTTCTATGGTTTTGCTAAAGCCAAAAATGTCTGTAATTTTGCTGTCAGGAGACTGGAGTATATGAAAGGAGAAAAATAAGGTTCCATCTTAGTATGTTTTCATGAGGTGATCAGCATACACATGTATGTCAAGTCCAAGGGTTTTAAAAAGTGTTTGATAACTGTAGTATTGAAAAGGTCATAATACAGCAGTGTGCAAACATGTAGCTAATCATGTTCTCATGCCAAAATGTATTGCTGCAGATTTCCAAGTACTAGATTTATTATTAGAGAAGGTGGACTTAAAATGAACTCCAAAAGATGCCTTATGGGAGAAAGCCAAATACATGAGGACTTTCAGAAGTACAGGAGGAAGGTAGTCTTATGCCACACACACAAAGTCCTATTCTCAAAGATGTTGTATTCTTTTGACTTTTATTTTGTACATTATTGACAGAGAACATAGAATGGAATTTATTGACGGAAAAACTAAAACCAAAAATTCACCAAAAATTCACTATAACATTTTTCATTAATGTATGCCAATGTTTGATGTTTGTTTTCCTTCAATTTTTATCTAAAAGAAAGTAAGTCTGGCATGAGGACTGAATTTACCTAGTAAAATGTTGGAAGTATGTAATCCAAGTCCTAATTTTTTCTTCTTGGCGCCTTAAAAAGGTGCATGTTTTACATGAAAGTGGTATCAGAAATGGAGTAACTAAAGGTTTTTTATTTCAACATTTATTCCAGGAAAATGATCAGGGTCTAATAAACAGCCAGTAGGGAGAATGGAAGAGCAAGTCAAGGTATATATATAATGCTTTACATGTAGCATATTCTGAACTGTTTATTTTCTTGAATGTCCCTCAAGTCAATGTTTGCCAGATTTAACTGGATAGTAGGCAAACCCTCTGAGTGGTTAGCAAGCTCTGTGGACCTCATCATGTTTGCTTCTCCTTGTTGGTTTCAGTTTTAACCTAAGCTCTGAAGATCTTTGGAAGGTGTCTTGAAGGGGTTGATACAGACTGTGTCTGGGGAAGCATTATGTGAATTACATTCTGTCGTCTTGCTTAGGCTAAGGATAATTGCTTGCTGCTTTTCTATGGATGTGAAGGTTCTGAATGCTTTCCATCACCCTTGTACCTGATGGTATATTTGTTGTTTAGTAACTGTGTATTTCTGCTTTGTTTTACAGCCCTTAGCATATTTTTTTTCTTTATAGAGAAACCAGAAAAAACCATTGGTTTAATAAAAACATTTTCAATAATTATACACACTAATGCATGTCCTTTTATTGTGACATTAATGATACATAGCCCCCTCTGAATTTGTCAGCCTCAGTGAACCATAAAGATAAACTGCGGTGCTGTGATTTTTAGCAGAACATTTTGAAATATGAGCAAACTGAAAAAAATTACTGCTATTACAAACCATACTGCAGAATTGGTATAAAGCTGTACTTTAATATAGAAAATCACATTGTGGATCATATGGAACATTTCTAAATGGTATCTGCATCTGTTGTGTTTTTCTGCTAGCAACACTTACTTCAGAAGTGCTTTTTTGTTGTTCATGTGTGTACTTTTAGTTACAGTAAGTGAGGAAGGTCAAATCTTACTGCTGTTCTGGGAGCAATTTAAAAAAAAATTGTTTATCTGCATGTTCTGGTGGATAGGTAAGAAAGTGTCTAAAAGTATAGAATAATAATTTAAATTATAGTACAGTTCTTCTGTTATGTGCCGTAGGAAGCACATCCTTATGGTAAAAGGTACTCTAAGTATTTTGGGAGACTGTATCATTCCTTCGTTGAGCTCTTTTCTATCCTAGCAATGCTGTGTTGGTACCATATAATGAGCAGCAATCCTGTGCTTGTCCCTCATGCTAACCCGAAATAAAACATGAACCTGTGGGATTTTTATTGCTGCATTATTCCTGTTACTGCTCACTCCATTAGAAGTGTCAAGCAATAACCAGGCAATGGTACATATAAAGACAGTTGGCTTCTGCCAAGGATTTGAACACTAAAAATCTTGCTTTGAAATTGCCATAGTTACATATTTTCCATAAACGTAGACCAACAGACTTATAAACTTGAGAGAAACACTTTTTTCTGTGGGTGGCTGAAGCTACTGCTCACGTAAGGCCTCCAGGCATGACTGAATTCTGCAGGCCATGATTCTTCACCACCATTGGAAGGTGTCTGGACCATTTCCCCACCTGCCCGTGTATTGCAGCCTGTCCCTGCTGCTAAGTGGTGAGTTTGAAGACACCTGCACTTCTCCGACTTGTCTCTCCAGGACTAGTTTGTGATCATGGCAGTATTATGGAGGTGCAGCCTGTTGGCTGCTTCAGGTGCCATCCCTGTAGGACCCTGAGATGAGAGAGCGCTGGCTAATCCAGTAGCTGCAGGAGACATTGTAGTTGTTTTGTTGAGCAGAGTGAACAGATAGATAAGACCCTGTGCTAATGCATCACTTCCAGAGGTCTAATATTATCAACTCATTAAAATACACATTTATGTTAGTGGAAGACTGATGAAGGAAGGACTGATGTGTCCAGAAGTTTGTCTTTTCTAAGACGATTTGTATTAGTTTATAAAGTAGTTTACTTTTCTCTATAAATGTTGTTTCTATAAATTTACATGAATTGAATACTCTCATGCTATGGAGT
The DNA here is from genome assembly GCF_024509145.1 of Vidua macroura. Lineage (NCBI taxonomy): Eukaryota > Metazoa > Chordata > Aves > Passeriformes > Viduidae > Vidua > Vidua macroura. Next base: position 13,589,553 of record NC_071571.1, read on the forward strand.
GGCTTTTCCTGGTTTCTTTGGTTTGGTTTGTTAGCAAGCCTTTGTATCAACTCTTATGTTTGTCAGTGCAAAATTGATTTACTTTTAGGGGAAATCGGCTGGGCCAGAGGTAAGCAAGTGGGAGAAAAGCTTAATCTGGTGAGCTTTGATGAATATTGTATTGCTGTTTATGGCCCGAAGCAAACATCATTCAACTTAATAAGACTCATTCAAGTGTATTGAGTGGGATGTGGTTGTTTCCTGTTTTGTTCTTTTAGAGACACACAGAGTTCAAATGTGTCAAATTGCATCTAAATTAAGGGCAACAGTCCTTGAAAAAAAAGTATTTTTTTATTTGGACTTTCCAACATTTCATGGTTATCTTGCATTCATCGACTTTTCATTTGCCTTTTGTATAAAATACTGCTTTCACCCTGGATTTCTTGGCAATTTTCTGTTTTTAAATCACTACACTGAGATTAAAATCTATTCTTTAACTGGAAAATATATTTAGATGACACTTGTTATGTATTTTAACACAGCCCATGTTTTAAGAGAAAAGTAGTTTCTGTTCACTGCATTAAAAATGCCTGGTAATACCAGAGTCCATGATGGGTAGGGGTGTTAGTAATTGGCAAATAACATTTCAGCAGATATAGGAGTATCTGTGAATTGTGAAATGAAATACTTTCTTTTTAGAAAAATGACTGGGCTTATTATTTCTGGGAAGAGGGAGTAATAAAAAGGAGAGGGAAAATGTACTGACAATTTACAAAAGTTGTCTCCCATAAAAACATTGCTATCTTTGATTGTGTATCACGATCAATATATCAGATTTCTGATTTCAGACTTTTTATTCATGCCATTTTATCTGACAGTTGAAATAATTTAACTAGGAAGGATGGGTATATACAGATGGACTATTAGACTACTCTGCAACAATGTGATTTCCATTTGGCTTGCTTGAAATATTTTTCAACTTTTTTTTGAGATTCCTGACTCTGCTTATCTGTGACTATAGGATAGTATATCTAGAACAATAGGAGATTTGAAAAAGTTCCTTGTTTTTTAGTACTCTTACCCTTTTTAAAGACCAAAAAAAAAAAAAAAACCCAAGCAAAAAACCTGTGGAAAGGAGTTGTTGCTTTAAAATGGCCAATTCAGTGAAAGATGGTGTAACTGCTGAAGAAAACCCATATTCTTTTAGAAATTTAGAAATAGTTGATTTTTTTTTTTTTTGACATTTCCCTTGTAAAAATACAGGGGGCTTCTCTACACATGCAGATATTCCTGGTTATTTCTTTCCTTTAATCATGTTTGTTCTGGAACAGGATGGCTGCTTAGCTTCTTGCTAACTTCATCCATGAAGTGGAAACAGTGGAATAAAACCAAAAGCAAATGATTTTTCTAGAGCTAGCGTGTCACACAAAGAGCCATTCACAAACTCCTGTTGAGCTTTAAGTAGACTCCTGTGTCAAATCGGAGCACTAAAGAGCTTGACTATAGATGAAGGCTCATCAGTTTTCTACAAGTAAATGAAGCTGTTTGTATGTATTATTACTTTAGGACTGAAATATCAAATTGTACTGTTGGGGAGAGGGAGGGCAGAAATTGCATGCTCCAAATCAAGAGATTCTAGGGTTTGAAATACACAGTGGGTTTGTTCTCAGGATAATTTTTTGCTTATCTGAAGAATTACTTGCTACAAATTGAGCAGACTTTGTTGTAATTTACAACCATATTTTTACATCTTATTATTTCTATCTTGCCCTTTTCTGTCCTTTCTCTCTCATTTGAATGTGTTTCGTGTAATAAAAAAGCAACCTCACACACTGACTTATGCATGCGATGGAAACTAATGATATAATGATATATGCAGGAAGTATTTTTTCAGTGTCACAGAAATGTGGAAAAAAAATAGAATGACTGTTTTTTTGCTTTGATTGTCACCCCTGCTCAGTGTCACAGCTTCTAATAGCATTGGCAAAATCTGCAGCATGGTACATGTTGCTACTTGCGGGGTTGGAAATAAGTAGATTGTAGGGACTAAGACTACTTGTATCTCAACTTAGAGGAAAAAATAGCAAGGAAGTTTTGGGGGATGATGAAGTTGAACACCTATGCTCATTCCCCATACCTGGAAGATAAGCAGTGATAAGGAAAGTATTGAAATCCTTGAAGGTCACTGTTTACCACATCTGTGTCTCTTGTGCCAGTAGAGAGAGACAGGAACCAAAGAAAGAGAGCACAATGTTTTTTTCCAGACTACTACCTTAATGAAATTATTTTGGGGAATTGCAGGGTAGAAATAGATTATTGTTAAGATTTACCCTCACGATAGTCACCTGTGTTGAAAATCCCATCCTGTAAATATGAGAAATTTATTAGGCCTTTCTGTTTAGACCTGTAGAAACGTTTGCCCTAAACAGACATAGATTTCCACTTGCTACATGGCTTTCAGTGTGACTGTTGTTTTTATGGATACTATTTTATAGCAAAGCGAGCAGGATTATTTTACTACTGAATCTTCATTTTTTAAGATTTCAAGGGTTCTTTTCAATTCAGGTTTTCAAAACTGCTTAATATGTGGACTTTCATAGTCTGGTTTTCCATCTGTTTAACCCTCTACACAAGTTAGGCATTTCCTGAAAGGATAAGTACATAGTATTTAGCTCTCTGGCTTTTATTTCACTGTCTGTCTGAGGAATATTTTCCTTAGCGTTTCAGAAAGAAAAGACTACGTAAAAGGCACGTTACTCAAAAAATCAAACTTTCAGCTCAGGCAGCTTTTGCTGCCTCACAGGGGAATTGTACATGTTTGTGTCCTGCAGGTGGCTGGTGAAGAAGAGCCTTGCCCCAGGGTCTCCTATGGCAGGTGCCTCTTGAATGCCCTCCTCGTGGGAGCTGCAGAAGGGAGCTGTTGCTGCGAGGAGTGTACAGTGCTGTCAGCTCCTCCCCTGCAAATCTTGTTTGTGTTGTCAGTGCGATGCTGACAGTAGCTCCTAGGCTCTCGTGGGGTTCTCTGCTGGGTGACCACAGCTCTCAGGGCTCCTGCAGCCTCCATGCACCCATGGGAGCTGTGTAGGCTGGCTCGGTGTGTGCTCCACGTTGATGCAGGCTGGCATTCCACACCCTCTCTAGGCAGGTTCTTGCAAACAGAGCGGGAAGGACGCGCAGGGCGCTCTTCCCTGGCCTGCCAAAGGGCCCAGGGCTGGTGAGACATGCTGTTGGCATCCTTCCTTGCAGAGCTTTCTGAAGCCTGGACACCTCTTTGAAACCAAACTTTCTGGTGTTTCAGATGAGGAGCTTAGTGGTGCTGATTCATTTACTTTGCCATTAGGTAGAGTCCATTAATCACCTACCTTTCCTGAGGGCATGAGTGGGAAGCTGCCAGGCATGGGGACCTCTTCTCAGCTGTAGGTGCAGTCTGGTGTTGTGTGGGGATCACCATCTGCAGAGGCAAGTCTTTGATACAAACCTCATCCCCTGCTATTTTTAATTAGATCTAGTTTAAAGTATAATGTTCTTCTAGTAGGAGAGACAAAAGGGGATATTTTATTAGGTTACAGCATAAAAGTGCCATCTATCATGCTGCTCTGCTAAAATAGAATTATCAATTTTTTAATGTTCTTGTGTCTGGCCTGTCTTCTGAAACATGGTATAGCTTTATAGACCCTGTTCTTGGTTGTGTGGAGACTCTGTTTGGGTGGAATGAGCATTCTTTATGAGATAGATTTAAAACAATTCCATTTATTAATTGTACATTTGTGTATGTGAGGTCACCCTGATTATATAGACTGGAGCAGTGATGCCTTACTCATCTTGCTTTTTAATTTATCATGTGTAAGGTTTGGGGAAAAAAACAGCAATTGTAGCTGGTTGTAAAAACTGATTGTGGTGCCTTTGCACTCAGTTCTACCTTTCACTCTGCTTTCCTTCAGCATGCTGTGATGCAGAGGCACTGTTTGTAATGGCAACTGTTTTTTTGGGCTGGGTGTTACTTTGCTAGGTTCCTAAGCTGTCCCTCTTGTCCTGTTCCAAGAAGCCTGCAGTGGAGGAGGCTGGTATAGCCATGAGCATGCTGGCCCCATGCGAGAAGTGTTTGACTTCATCTGGGGAGTCGAGCTCTGGAAACAAGTGTCCTCATTTCCCCCTCTAGAACTTTGGACTCAACACTGTTGTGTGCTGATTCCTGAACAGTAGGACAGGTAGCTGCATAATGTAGAAGCAAAACCATCATATGTAATTGTCCTAGAATCCTGACTTGAACTAAATATTTAAAAAATATTTCCTGGGCTTCTTGAGTAACATCTCTGTTTCTTAAAGAACTAACTGCATTTTAAACATTATTATTAATATGCTATTTCTAGGTAGTGTTGGGGAAATACTTTTAACATCATTACTTATGAGCTTCGGAGGTCTAGTGTACATTTCTTTAATTTAATTTGGATAATTTAATTTGAATTTTCCTGACTTGGCTCATTAAAGCCCCTGAGAGAGATTTACATCAAAATTAATTATATCACTGGTTGAATTGCTGAAGTAACTCAGAGAACTCAGTTTGAATAGGTTTGTAAGATGCTGGTTAAATAGTATGCTTGGGTTTTGTAAAACAAGAGTATATAAACCCTATGGATTCTCATCCAAGATGGCTTTAATAGAAGTAATGACCTCTGACAAGGACCACAAAAATAACTACTGCATGTATATTTTATAGTTTGGGTTTTTTTTTCTCTTAAAATTTAGTTGCAGAGTATTGGAAATTATAAAAAACATAATAAATGCAGGTATTTTAATAAAAAATGTATACACAAGTATACCTTCTGTGGAAGGTAATGGAACAAATACTGGTATTTTTCCTCACTATGAAAAAACTTCATAAAAGCTAATTCAAGTTCTGTACCTGTTTTTCTTTTCTTTTGTTGCTCCTGCGGTCCCTTCAGTTACTTTTTGAGCAGGGTCCTTGTACATTTTTCACTTAAAATAACCATAAGTTTGGAGCTTGCAATTCTTATTTGATTCCTATCCCTCCCCCCTCCTTTTTGTGGCAATGAAGACCTATAAAAATATGAATTCTAATATGTAAGATGAAGTACCTGGTTTGAAAGGCATGATACAATTACAGTTCCAGAACTTCTGGCTTTTATAGGAAGATTCCTAATTGTGTCATAGAAAGTGAACGTATAAACCTTATTTGCAAAGTACTTTGATATATTTAAATTGTTTTGAAATCTTATTTAGTTATCTTTTTTTTTTCTAGAAAGGAGCATAAAGTACAATATAATATGATTTAAAATAATGAAAAACAGAATTACTTAGAAAACAGAACATAATAGTGTTGTGGTCCTGTTGTTTTATTTTACTCTGAACAGTTAAAGGCTAAAAAACTATGTATCACTTTGCAGATGAGGAGAAAATACTTGATCATCCTGCCATTTTACGAGTGCAAAACTTATTTTCACAGAAGGCAACTGTGTCCCTTCTGCTGAATGTGCCTTGAAGTGCAGAGAAACCCATCAAAGTTCAGAGCAGCTCTTTATTACTTTTGTCAGTGTTTGCATTACACACACTGGGACTTTGCAGAAAGGCCAAGAGAGTTTAACAGGAGGAGCGAGATGAGCACATTGCAGAGGTCTGTGGGCTGGGGGTAACCACAGCTCTGAAGGAAACCTCTGTGCCTGGTCTGCAGTGTGAGAAAATGAGGGTGAATATTGAGTCTGGCACTCCTACAGAACCAGAACCAACATTAAAATGTGAATATTGGGAACTTTGAAGCTGATCCTTTGGGTGGCAATTGCACCTGGCTGATGGATGACACACACTGTGAGATGCTGATATCCAGGGCTCTTTCAGAATTTCTGTAACTCAGAAAAGGAAGCAGTGCAAAAAATTACTTTGTTGGTATAAGTAAATAGTCTTTAAATTTGAAAATACCGTAAGTCTTTAGAGCTAAATAGGGCTCTTAGAGTTATTCCCAAGGATATCACACATGCTGGATATTCAGGCTCATTGGAAACATATTTTGATGTTTGTGTGGGCCAACTTGATAAAAATTGTAGCAGGAAAAAATAGTGAGAAACCCTCTTGGTTTTATAATTTGGAAGTTTTGAGTTGAAATGCACTGCTTGAAAAGAGCAGATCTGATCAGGTCTGAACAAGTGGCATAAATAGCACTAAATCCCAGGGCCTGGATTTAGATAATTTTCAAAATATTTGTACAAAATATTTGTATTATAAATGTATATTTAATTTTGGCTTAAAGAGCCTAAGCAGAAGGACTGTATGGTGTGATTTAGGATGTCCTTGAGTTGCAGGCCATGAGAGCAGAGACAGGAAATATTTTTGCCCTGTTCTTATGGCATCTGCTGTTGAAGGTTGTTAGAGCAGAATACTGGGATGGGTGGATCCAGGACATCTGTGTGTTTGGTGGGTGTTTGGTTTTTTTTGTGTGTGTGTTGTGGAGTTTTAAAAACTTACTTAGTTAATGCCTGATTTTCTAGAAACGTTTGAGAATTGCTTTTCCACATGGACCTGTCTTTAATATACATAGAAGGTATCAGTGGACTTGACTGCTTGAGTGTCAAAACGCCCTACTGATGAATGCTAGTGCACAGTTAATTTGCTTTAATGTCATTTTTATGTGCAAGCTATCAAAGGATGTGATTCCATGATCAAACAGTATGGATCCCTCTGCGTGGCTCTAGGATGTAAGGATGCTCAGAGGAACCCATTGGAGACAAGTGTCCCTTTGGCAGCTGCTGGCTGCAGCACGAGTGCTGGGGGCTCCCTGGGAGCCAGCTGTGCTGAGATTGGCCTCAAACCAGACTGGATGTGTCTTTAAAATTGTAATAAGTACAATTTTCAGCTCAATTCTTCTCTCACTAGTGTACTGGGAGAGATGACATCTCAACTGATTTTTACTTTGCGGTTTCTACCACCACTTGAGTGTGCAGGAAGAATAATCTCCCTTTTCTTCACTGCTATTCCATTGTTATATATTTCTCAATTATTATGCAGAGTAGATTGTGCTTGTCTAATTATAGGTGAGCCTAGTTAAAGTAGGCAATCTCTGTATAGGGAGCATTTCAGCCGTGGTGTGTGTTGTCGGCTTGTTTTTCAAGTGCAGCAGGAAAGAGGTTTGAAAGGTGAATGCTCTTATTTAGTGCTTCTGGGTTTATCTATCATACCACAAATCTTACTTGCTGTGAATTTACTGTGCACTGAAATGACATTACCTGGCTGATTTAGTGTGTATAATTTAAGATATTAAAGTAATATTAATGTTTTTCAATAATTGCTCTCTTATTTATCAGTATTTTGATTAATAAAAATTAATATCCTGCATCTTCCTAATGGAATAATTAGGATATTTCGACACAGCAAAAACGAAATCCAACTCAAACCTATTTCAACAAGAAGATAACCTAATTTTCCCGCAAAACCTATAAAAATAGGGGAAATATTTTTCCTTCCCATTTCCATTTCTAGCTTGTCTTCTGAACATCAGGCTAATAACTTCTTGCCATGTTCAGAATATTTCATTTGAGTTTTGACAGTAATAACCATGTTTTATTTGGCTGTCAGGGGCCCTGTAAGATGGAAAGATAATGTGTTCATTCTCTGTCCAGTGGGAGGAAAATACATTGACTGTCTAAAATAATACAGGAAGAATGAGAGCTAGTTAAGTTGATTTTAGGGAAAATAAAAGCAATATATATATTTTCAGTGGTACATTGCAAGCTGTTGGTTAGATGGACATGGGTAATTTCTTGGGGTTTCTATAAAACAAACCAAAACAAACACAGCCACCTTTCTTTGCAAACCCAGACACCCACTTTGTTCTGGAGGTGCCATCACTTTGAGATGCTGCCCTGTTTCCTGTGCTTTGAGGTTTGAACCTTTTCTTACCCATGTCACAGGAGATTCAAACTATTGAAAAGTCTGCAGTGAAATACAGCCTTTAATAGGGAAATAACACTTCCTGAGACATCTGGTGTAACAAAACTGACTCAAGGAGTTCTGTTTCAAGGGATGAAGCTACATCTCCATCGTGGTCACAGCACTCTAGCAGTAAGGCAGATATGTCCTTCTCAGCACTTGCTGGGCTGTGGGACATGGAGAATACAGTCTGTGTTTGCTTACTCGAATTTTAATTTTGTTTGCTTGTTGTCCAGTTGCTGAAAGTCAGAATGTATTCCTGATTTCTTGCCTGGTGGCAGTGGTGTGGTGAAAGGAACTGCTGCCCATGTATATATTGCTTTTCTTCTTTGTCACTCCCAGCTGCCTGAATCTGTTCTCCACCTCAGTCATGCAATTAGTCTAATACTGTAGACTGTAAGTCTTTAATGTAAAATAACCCATGCTTGTGATTTTAAAGTGCTTGAAAAGATTCATATTTCACAAGAACACAGTAGGTGGATCATTAATAATGGACAGACAAATCTGGAATCCTAAATCTAAAGAGACACCTGCTTTTGCAGTCCCTTATGTCTCCCAAAGCTGCTGTGGTGGCGGCTCTGCCCTAGTTAAGATAAGAAATTCTTTCCTGGTTGATTGTCAGAGTGTGAGTGAGTGAGGTATTCTACTGAAGAAGGCAGAGTTATACTTGGTTGCATTACTGGGTCATATCTACAATGACCTGCAAACAAAAACTGGGCTGTGTTCTTTCTCAGTGCCTGTGAGGGGCAGTTTCAGCTAAGAGTTGCATGGGGCTCAGTGGCTAAAAATCAAATCATCACTTTATTTTCTGCTTGCTGACAATTTCAGGGAAACTGGGGCAGGCAACCCCTTATTATTTTCAGCTCTTGTCTAGACTGTGTCATTCCTGAGGGTTAGCACTGCTGTGGGCCACACTAGGACCTGCAGGCACTCAGTGATTCTAGTTACATATGTCATGTAGATGGTTTTGGTGATCAGGAATACCTTTAACAGGAATTTTTCGAACTTGCTTTCAGTATTTTAATTAAAATGATGCTGTAGCTTTCCATGGTCCTCTGTGTGACACCAGTAAACACTTGACTGATTGCCTGTCTGACTAATTCAGCTGGACACTTGTCAGAATAATCTAAGATCTTTCCATATATACAAGAGTAAAGATGTCTGACCATCCAAATTTTTGTCTCTGATACATTTTTTTACTTCAGCACAGTCAACTCTTATTAGTTTGCTGAGTCAAAGATGTGAAAATGACCTATCATGACATTTCCATGCAGATTGAATTACTCCTTCAAAATAAAAATCAGATCATAGAATGGATGGTGTTATGAGCACTTTGTAACCTTTTGTTTCTTGCTTTCAAATTAGGCTTAAAACATCAGCCTTGGTCTGGAAAGCAACTGCTGAGCACTGTATTAACAGTCATGTCAGTCTCATAAACTACATTTTCGTAGCCTTTTAGTCAATTGTTCCTTGATTTAAGCCATGTGATTAAGATGATGCACAGCATGCAATACTACTATAGTTGTTCCTCTTTGAACATAGATTCTGTAGATTTATCCATAAATGTTATAAATTATATTTGGTGGCAGTTCTTGTATTTGTTAATATTTCATAGTTTGATAATTGGAAGTACAACTCTTAAGTGGAATTATACAATGTTCTTTTTTTTTTTAATTATTATATTCTTCTCTCCACTTTCATATAACTTTGCAATTGAGTAACACAGATGGCTACTTACGTTTCTTAATTTTAGGCATCAGAATTGTGCTGAAGTTAAACTGGTATCCTAATGTCTATACTGCTAGTGGAAGATAGCTGCACCCTCCAGAGAGCCATTCAACATCAGGCACACAGAATTCCTGCTGGTATGAGGAAACTGGTTTCTCAAAACAAGAATCTAAGGTTCATGTCTGAAATCATGCAATGCTTCTCCAGGAAAAAATGTTACTGAAGTAATTTTTTTTATGGTTTAATGTTAAGGTCAATTTTCAGAATTAAATCTGCTGCATGATAGGATCTAAATAAAATGAGCTGAGTGTGTAGGAGACTGTTTGGTGCCCAGGTTGTAGGAAATGTGTCTGGCTGCTGACTAGGTGCCAAACAGTGTAATACTCGGTGCTCCTTGCTGGTAGCTGTTCTGCTAACAGCTGTGCAAAATCCCAGACTTTGGGGTATCAGAAAAACATCTTCCAGAATCTATGTGCAAAGTCAGTACTAGGGGTTAGCTGGCTTTGGTGACTGAGGTGCCTCGGTGAAGCAGTACAGCCTGAATATAGTTACAACTTTAAAGCATCTTTTAGTTTGTAACCACCAGTATTGGTGCCTGCTTCAGGTAAATTACGTAACACAGAATGTAACATTTATGCATAGTCTCTCTTTTCTTATTTGATGAATTAGACCTTGACAAAGAGGTGTGAGGAGAAGCATACAGAGGATCTCTATAAGCAGCAGTAGCCTGTGGTTGTAACAGGTAGCCCTCCTCTTTCTCCAGCTGTGGTGCCTCTGCAGGTGCTGATGTTGGCCAGCTATCCTTACACTGGTTTGGAAGGGTGCACTTGCTTCTGGAATCAGTGCACAAATCACTGCACAGTGGAATTGTGTGAGCGTCCTGCCCTTCCCTGGGCAGTCAGGAGGCTCCTGTCTGGCTAAGATTACCCAAGCCAATAGCTGTGGCATATTTGCATGCATATTTTCTCAGACCAGAAGTTATCTGGTAGGCTCTGTACTGTCCACTGGCTCCATGCTGCATGGCCTTTCTCCAGGAGCGTTGCCCTGTCCGCAGCTTCAGGGGTTATGGTGGAAGTAGTTGCGGTTCTGGATTTTTAACCAACCAGTTCCCACGTTTCAGGAGCACAGCAGAGAGATGATATGTTGATCTGAAATTTTTCATTCCAAATTTGGTCACTGGTCTTAAATTATTTTTTCTACCAAAGGTGTCAGAAAATGACAGATGTCCTAAGCTTTCCAAAGAGTTATTTAGGGATTAGAGAAAGGAGGAAGTAGACGCATCCCTTTAGGTTTCACCACCAAATGCCTTTTGCCAACACTAAAACCTGTATTGTTTCCTTGTCTGACTGCTCTGCAGAGAAACCTTGCAGGAGGAATCTAGGAAGCTGGTCTTTGTCAGTTCAGTTTGAACTATTTCTACCTGACAGACTTGCATGCAAGATATACTTTGAGTGAACCTCTTAGAAAAACAAACCCCATTCATAGTTTGATGTTATAAAGTGAAAAAAATTGGGTCAAATGTGTGTTTCTGATGAGAATTAATCACAGCTTGAGTGCCTTATTTGAGTGATTTTTTAAAGGTATGTAGGTATGGGATTTTTTTAGTTTTGGATTTTTTTTTTCATTCTTCTGTATTACTAGATTTCTAGGATCAAAGTGGACATGGTGAAAAGGCAAGCATGCTGTTAAATCAGTATAGTTTTATTTTACAGGATTTAGAAACTGTTCTAACAGTTCAAATTCAGAGCTTTCTCATATGAAATGTTTGCTGGAAGTTGAATCGAAAAGTACATTGGATCGGCAAAGTGTTGAACTGTTCATTGCTTTTGCTCACAACTCTGAAAAGTTTTTTGGATTTTTTTGGAGGGGCTTGGTGAGTGATCCAAGCTGTTCTGTGCTTTTGAAAGCTGAGTGAGCTTTGCATTTCTTCACCCATCTTTCCCTGTGGTTTTCCACTTCTGTGCAGTCAGCTGAGGAGGAGCAACGTCCTCTTTATACAAACCTTGTATGTGCCCTTCTGGGCTGGGCATGTACCATTGGTCCCTGTTTTGGGAAGCATGGAGTGTCAAGGTGCATTGTGTGAATCCAGAATGCAGGACGTGCATCCAGAAGACAACGACATGCACAGTATTCTTGCTTGAAAGAGCAATGCAAAACACTAAAATGAGTTCTTAGAAACACTTGTCCTCTTGAACATCTGGTGCTTCAGCTCTGCAGTGATTCACACCACTGCCACAGTTTCTTCTCCAAGTTATGAGTAGGTTCACCTGCTGGTCCATGACTGTACGTATTCAGATACTTAAGAAAGCTCCTTTACTCATGAGTTTTAGGGATGGGAGTGGAGTGAAATGAGCATGTAAATAGCTCCAAGTGGAGCTAAAGTTTACTTGTGGGAAGGATTGTTGGAAAACCCAAAAATGATGATGCTCAGTTGTTTTTTTCAAAGGATACTTCACATACCAAAGCCCTGATTGGATCCTTCTGGCATTTTCAGGATACAATTTGCCAAATTAGAACTGAAGGAATATAGCTGGTAACAGGCCCAAAATAAACTCATGAACTAAACTTTATTCATGCAAGGCAACAGATAAAGAATGAACAGGAATATATATAAAGATTGCAGCTTTCTGGCAGTGATGGGAGATTTAGGGGAGATTAGGCACAGTTGTGCTGCTGAGGGTAGCATTAAGTGGCCTCAGAAGAAGCAACTGTCGTGTTTGCTCCTCAGCACAATTTACTTCCTGAATTACTGCTGTAAATTGATGACTGCTGAATCCCACCATGAAGGGGTGGGGAGGCTGCTTTGTATGTGCTGGCTCTGATACATCACTGTTACCTATTCTCTGCTGGTAGCATATGTGAATCATGTGCTTTAATTCCAGCACTGCATCCACTGTGATCCTGAAATCTCCACTCCTGCAGTGGAGTCTTCTCTTTGCCTTGGCATCACTGCTGCCACCCTGGAGGCCCTTGTTACCTGTTAATGCTGCCAAGATACATACTTCCAGAGAAAAAAGTGCATACCTGTCCACTGGCTGGTGCAGGGAGCCATGATACAGCTGTGTTTTTTACAAAAGCGTACATGATTCTTCCCTTACGTGAATGCACATATGTTTGTTCTCCACTCACCTTTGAGAAGTGTCAAGGCATCTGAGATCATAAAATATCTTTATTGGACAATGCTAAACTGCCAGTGTGAAAATAAAAAAGACATGTTCCGGTACAGTGTATCTTCTCTTTCCTTTCTAGTTTGTTGTTTGCTACTTTTCCTTCTCTTTTCCTCCTGTCTCTCCATGATGTCTGAATGTGAAAGGATGGTGGAGACAGTCCAGGTGGTGTTTGCCTTTCCCATCTCAGAAATATCTGTACCAGAACATCCAAAGTAGATGCTTAGTGGGATAAGAAGTGAGTCAGTCTTTGGAGCTCAGTGAAATAACGGCATCCTAAGATTTTTGTTGTTGTTGTTGTCATTGATATTAGTTTTCAAATACAATTGTGGTTGGCAGTGCATGTGGGTGGACTGGGCTGGGGGATGCGCAGCCCCTCTGCTCTTTGCCTTTTGATTTTACTTTGCTGAGACTGAGGGAGCATTTCTGGGAATTGGCATGTAGTGGGAACTGCATTTTCTTTCTGTGTGATTTCTAAGGGAATTTAAAATTTCAGTTTGGACTGAGCTAATGCCTCTTCATGTCCTGGTACCAGCACAGTGGTCTGAAAGATTTAAATTTGTTTGCTTTTTTAGGCAGCTGCACTAGTCCACCTCTGAGGACTAATCTTCTTTTCTTCTGCATTAGTTATTTTGGAATTAAGTGTAACATGGAAATATTGCATGTTTGAAACTTGAGGATTTATCATTTGGAGTTTTAAGGGACTTAGCACAGCTCAAGTACTCTTGGTAAACTAACATAATTTAAAATTTAAATTTAGATCAGCTTAAGGACAAAATGCTTTATCAGTGATCTGTAAATTGCATTGGCTACAACTCAAAATGCTAAAAAAATTCTTTTCCAGCATTTGCCACTTCTCATAAGGAATTTGATAATGATAATGATTATGGATATAAGGAGATGCATTGCCTCTGTTCATTGTACAGTCTCAAGCCAGTGCTTTCAAATATGTGTGCTTAAAATTAGATCTAACCAAAGTGTATTTCAGTACCCTGTGGTGGTTTCTGAGGAAGATATTTTAGCCATTCTTTGTGTCTGAAAGTTGGATCACTTTTAAGGGCCTTGCCTGATCTTTACACCTGTCAGGTCAAGAGTGGTTGGCATTATAGAAAATAACATATAAGGAAATGACAGTTCCTTTCATCAAATTATTTTAATATGTTGAACTTACATGTACACAAATGGGCAGGATACCTATAGTAGTTAGCTCCTTTTCCAGAGGCTGCTCCATGAACTGTACATTGGTAGTGCTGGAGCTTCACAGCAAGGAGGCTTCCCTCCTCTTCCCCCCATTTCTGGCAGCTGACCATTCTGCTATTTTTCTTGCTCATCTGCTCCATCAGATGTGCATGGCCTGCACGCTGCCTGTCTCAGACTCTGCATTTTTGCATTATATCCCATTTTGCTCTGCATTCTCCCCAAGACGTTTGAGGTTCCCATCCCAAGTTCTGATCTCAGCATCTGTTCCTGACATTATCCAGATGCTCTAATTTTGGGGCCTTTAAAAACATGAGTTTTCTGATTCTGTTTTTCTCTGAAACCCAGATAAGATCATGAAAGTGTTAATCTAGTGGCTAAACAATGCAGTTGTTTTGGAAAAGACACTTTTGACCACAAGTTTGTGCAATTGCTGGTATGTGCTGAATGTAAATTAATTCATTGTGCCTGGGATAAGGTTACTTTTGTGTAGCTGTGGCTAGATGGAGCTGTCAGAATGCGTAATGCAGTTTGATTTATGTGCAAAGGCTACACGTACTAGACTTTCCTGGTATGTGCTATTCATTTCACCTACTATGGGGTTCATTGGTGATACCCTTTTACTGTTTTAGCGTAGGTGATATAATGCTTGGTAATTATTTTGGAAAGTAGAGGAATCATCTGGGATACAACAATTAGGCACAGAGACTTAAATACAATTTGCTTTCACTGAGAGGCAACATTATCCTAAAGCAAGGACATTTCAAACAGTAATGAATGCATAAATGTTTCAGATTAAATGTGTATTTTTTTGTTTCAGTGTGGGCAAAGTTCTCTTAATAAGTGAATGGTCTCCAGTGAGGCAGGTAATGTAAAAGTGGTCTTGCACATGAGAAAAGGTGACCCCTAATGAAAAGTATAAAAACTATTCTCTTTAGAAGCTATGCTGTTTCTCATTTTCAGTCTTTGCCTTTTAATAATAATTGCTAAGATGTTTTAATTAAAAGCAGATCTGGGAGGTATTATCTGCTTCCTCTGTTTAGTCCTTTTAAATGTTAATCACTTTTGACAGCATAATTTACCCAGCTACCTGTGTTACCCTTATGCAATGTATCTGCTTTGTGTGGCACTGAAATACAAACTGCACCCCAAAAAGGCTTTCTAAAAATTCATACAATTGCAAAGATTAAATGTGGCAGGAGAAATACAAAGAAAAAAGAATCAAATGAAGATTTAATGAGACATTCAGAAAAGCTATTTCAAGATGGCTGGAGCTTCCCAAGAAATTATTCTTTTGCAAGAGGTAACCAGATTGAATTCACTTCTGTTTCTGCTGAAGGACATTTAGAGAGCAGTTGAAGATAGGAGGCAGGATGGGAGGTAGCCTTGGAGCTTATGGACAGTTTCTATCAAGCAGGATTGTTAGGTGCACGCAGAAGAACAAGGGGAATAAAAGAGAGAAAAGGAGAAAAGAAAAAAAAGATCTTACCTCCTCCTCCTCCAAAAAAAGGCAACCTTTAACTTATAATTGTAAAAATGAAAGGACACTATAAATTAATCAGAAAAAAATATTTGTCTGTAGGTAATAAATAAATAATCTTTTGCTACGATCAATCAGCTTGCTTTGTGTGATGTTTTTGAATGGAGACTTTGGCAATCAGATTCCACATACTCTTTAACCTTGTACAAAATTTAATGAAAAACAGAGTTACTACTGAATATACTGTTTTGCCAGCTCGACAAAAGATGTTAAATTCTGCATATTTTTGCATAATAAAGATGAGTGTTGACAGTGTAATGATCCATTTGGCACAGATAAAATCGTGAATGATTTTAATAACCTTACAACAATATTTGAAGTCACTATGAAATATAGATACTTCAACCAGGGATGGGCCTGCTGGCCTGGTATGAGGTGTCAGCTACTTTTATAGCCTTAATTTTTCCAGGAGAGAAAAGAGGAGAAATATAGGCTAGATGAGCCCTGAGGAGTGGGGAAACATTAGGGGACCTACAGAATGGAAGTGATCTGTTTTGAGATTTTCAGAGCAGTCCTTGTCCACAGGTTGAGGCTGATGGGTTTGGCAGTGCTTGTGTCTCCTTCCCTAGGCTGCACTACACTTTTATTATGTGTTGAAAAATGCATTTTATGGATATGGGGTGAGTTAAGGTAAAAGGTAAGAATGATAGTCTGGTCCCAAGTTTGGTAGCTTGAAATGATTGTGCATATAACTGTAATTTCTCTTTTGGGTATTTCTTTTGTTTTTTGCAAGTTTTTTGTATTCATCCAGGCAATGTAGTTGCATTATTCCCAGTTGCAGAGTGATTTAGGGAATTAATTTTCAAAATTAGTCCTGAAAATAAGTCTGGAATCTTTCAAGCTTTCACACAAAATGATTTAGGAGTATAATTCTATCAGAAGTCTCTATTTATGTTCCTGTTTCTTTGGTTATAATGCACTACATCCCTATGTAAAGAAGAAGCAGTGCAAGGCAGAGGCTTCTGCAACAAGTAGTCAAGAATCACAGACTGATGCAAAATTATTGTTAGAGTAATATCGGAGGTGTCCTTTACTGGTTATTCCTGCATTTCAAAGAGAGAAAAGCACTTGACTACCAGCAAATATGTTTTCAAAATGGATGCGATGACATTAATCTGCTAGTTTCCTTCTGAGGTTCTCCCTTCTTACTCTTATTTCTTCCTGCGTTTTTTTTTTTCCTGATTGTGTTCAGAAAGACTTAAGGGGACAGATTTGAAAAGTTACCGGGTGGCTTTTAAAAGCAGAGTTTCAGAAATACCTGAGCATCTGATTTCTAGCATTTTTATGGGGGAAAAAAATACATGGAATGCCCTTCCACAACCTTATCTGCCAAAATATTGTTGAAAAAGTGGCTCAAGATAATTTTGGAAATTGGGAGCCCAGGTTTTAGTGAATGTGCCTGGGGCTGTGCTACTAAGTCATTAAACCTGGTATTTTGTGGGAAATAAGCAAGTGTGTGGTAAATGAAAATCCACCTGGATATGGATGAACCAAGCTTTTTGAAATCCATACAGAGATCACTGTAGTCTTCTTAGCAGTAGAAAACCTAAAGGTGTTTAGGAAGATTCTCTTCTTTATTGGACTACCAAATGTTATCTAAGGAGTGTGTTTTGGTTAAGAGCAGAGCTCTGTATTTGGCATAGGTTCACATAATAACTGTGGTGAGTCAAGATCCAATGTCTGGGGATTGCCACAGGATGGGACAACCTCTGTGGATTTCCTGGCATGTGTCATTTACAATCAGCCCAGTGCTGATAGACAGCTACCTTTTATACTTAATTTTGTAAGGATAGCCCTACTGTAAGTTAAGTTGCAGTGTTTTCACTATTGTTACATGTTAAAACAATAAAAACTGTTAGTCACGAGGGAACAAGCAGTCATTTGCATTTAGGCTATTTTAGAACCTTATTTAAAGAAGGGAGGCAAGAATTATTGTCTAATGTGCTGGTTATTTTTGTCATTATACACAAAATGAAGAAAACTGTTATTGTTACCTTAAATGTCAGAGTTAAATGATTCTCTCTGATTTTTTTTTTTCTAATCTAGATAATGAAGTTAGATAAAAAAAGCACCATATCACATTGTTTTTCAGACCTCTGAAAAGTTTGGGGGTTGGGGAGGGGATGTGTTATACAAAAGGCAAAAGGCACACGGTTTTACCTTTTGAACAGACCTTGACGTTTATTTAAAATAAGCCTAATTTAATCGGTATTGTATTGCACACTGAAGATAATTTAGGCTAGTGTCAAGGACAAGTGTTATCTACTCCTTTGTTGTAGTGAGGTATTGAAATAATGAGTGGAACAGAAGGGAATCAGAAAATGTTTGAAGTTTTTCATCTGTGTCTCTAGATGGGTATTTTTAATCACATTCTCCTGGCTTTTGCATGCAAATTACACTGAACAGCACACACTATATAAAATGAAGAGCTGTATTTTGCAAAATCTATTTTCTTGAAGTTTAATAAGCTTGCAAAGATTGTCCTATGCTTTAACTAACTAGTTACCTCTTTGTACCTCAGCTGAAATTAAAATCTTAGAATTTAACACTGCTGTTTTGATCCTGTAGCGGAGGAATGGAAAGCTTAGTCTTCTTTTTGGAGGTTTTTGAAACCATTTCTTTCTTAGTACTCAATGACTGCAGCTCTCAATGACAGATGAGACAACTGTTAAGATTTAATACATTTTTATTTCAGCAATATATCTTGCTATGTGACACCAGCCCCTCTAATAACCCAGTGTCTGGATTACTTACTGCATAGCGTCACTGCTTAACTGCTGACCTCTGTGGCAGAAATAAAATACTGAACTCCTGTATGGTCTGAGCTTTTGACTTGGAAATCTGCAGCCCTGCAGAGTCATCCCATACCACAAGCTCAGATGCATGAAATACAGAGTATCCTTTAGAGCCTTGTCCTGTAAAAAGGCAGACTTTCATAGCATGCTCTAAAAGTGTAAAATTGTTTTGAAAGTAATACTAATGTCATTGTCCTCAGTGTGGTTCGCATGTACACATTTGTGCTGAGGAGTCAAAAATGGAGGAGATGAAATTGGCTTATTCACATGCTCAGATCTGCCCCAACTACTTCCCAAGCACAGCACTCTCTCTTCTGAAACCATGTTTTCTTCATGCACCACTTTAAAGCCAGGATGGATATAATCTTTTTCGGTTTCTTTTCAAAATGAGCTAAGGAGATACCGTGGTAAATCACATATTGTGATAATTTTGCAGAGTATGTCCTTAGCCGTGAACAAGAAGACTGTTGGTACAAAAGGATTTTGGAAGAAATCTTTTCTGTATAAACTGAGGATTTAAGAAAATAACAGGGCAGCATATACAGAAAAGTATTACATATGTTTTCAAAGGAAGAGTTTGTGAAGAAACAACCTATTTTAAAAATACCGTGATAAAAAACTTGTGATTGAAAAACTGTCCTATTTAGGACAGAGATATTTTCTCCAGCTGTTCTCATAGCCCAAACAAGCATGGATTTAAGCATTTTTGTACCTGTCAGATGGAGGGCTTGTAACAATTGTGGGAGGCAAACTTCTCTCTAAGCATAGTATCTTAATTTTTGCTAGAAGCATAAAAGAAAAACAAAATTATTTAGAAGAAATTGGGATGATGTTTGTTCTTCTTGCACTTTTAACCATAATTCTGTTTTTAGTTGGAAGCTGGGAAGTGTCTTTACCCCATAATCTTAACCAGACCAGTGAGATGTGTCTGCAGCATTTCTCATACTTGGGCTCCCAGGGCTGACTCCATCCTCGGCTAGATCAGGGTGCAGTGATGGCACTGCCCACCTTTTCAGTGATGGCACTGCCCACCCTTTCAGTGATGGCACTGCCCACCTTTTCAGTGATGGCACTGCCCACCCTTTCAGCAGGGTTTGGCTGAGCAGCTGTGGGCACCAGGGCTGATGAATGCATGCACTGGGAAGGCTGGGATCAGTAGCTGATTGCAAAAGCTTGTGTAGTGTTCCTTAGCATGGTTACAGTTAGCAGCAGAAATGCAGCATTCAGAGGCATGATTTAAAGTATCAAACTATGGCTTCTAGAGCTGTTCCTGGCCAGGTGAGCATGCCCTGCTGAAGAGAAACTCACCTCCTGGCTCCATTGGCCTTCTGCTTGTTCTGTCAGCTTCATGAAATGTGGGGCGTTTCTGCATTTCTGGGTGGTCTGTCTCTAAGAGCTGACCAGTGTGGATGTCTTTGGATGTTAGCTGCACATGAAGGCCAAGATCCAGCCCTGGTGTTGGTTTTGCTGTGTCCATGCAGTAGGTTTAGCTAGGTAAGCACATCAGAAGGGCTTTGCAGGATAATCTGTGTGCTCTGCCTGTCTTTGTGTCTGTCTGTCAGTGTGTACGTGTGGGCTGGCAGTTCAGCTCTCGGACAGTGCATTGTATGTAGAAGTGGTGTCTGGTACAGTCAGGGGCTGAGGTTGTGGAGAACCAAATCCAGCCAACCAAGCAGGCAGCTCAGTGTCAGCTACTGCTAATAGTCCTTGTAGTAATTCCAACTCTGTTCAGTTATTGTCTTATTTCTTTGGCTAAGCCTCAGCCTGATTTACACCATGGAGTTCAGGTCAAGAGCAATTCAGACAGAATATACACAAATGACTTTTCCAGGGTACCAAAATCATACTTGCTTTTCGACTGTTGCTCAGCAGGAAGGGGGAGAAGATAAAAAAATCTTTTAAATATGCATAAAATGAAATTAGTATTTTAAATATTTTAACATTTTAAATATATTTGAAATATTTTTAATAGCATGGGAACTTACAGGATAGTACCTAAAACTGCATTTAATTCCTACTGGGAGAGGATTAGATTGCAATTTAATATTGATTCTAGAATTTCTCAGATCAAAGTGCCATGGGAAATAAATAATCTAAAGCAATGTTTTAATAAAAAGCTTGTATATTTATTTCAGAATCATTTCTTAGATTTAAAGAATCATGAAAGCAGAAGATTTTAAAACTACCTGTAAAATTAAAGTGTCCTTCAAATCAATAGATGAGTTTTGATCTTGCAGATATGATTTAACTTGGTGTGTTATGTTGAGCTTTGAAAACAAGGGGTGCTAACTTAGTCAGCAGATTTGGAAACGACTTTCCCTGAGACCTATGATGTATTTCCCAGCACTGGTTATTTTATCTCATGGGTTTTCGAGGAGGTGGATTATGTTCAGCATAGGTAAATGCAGAGTCCTGTATGTGGGCTGGAATAACCCCTCTCAGCAGTATGGGCTGGGAGGCTGCTTCCTGTAGGGACAGACCTGGTGGAGAACCCGAAGAATGTGGGTCAGCAGTGCCCTTGTGGTAAAGATGACCAGCTTCACCCTGGGCTATATGAGCCCAGTCTGTAGCCAGCAGGTTTAGGGAAGTGATTAGGCTGGGCCTGAGCTGGGAATGTGCACTCACAGCCCAGAAAGCCAGCTGTATCCTGGGCTGCATCCAAAGCCCTGTGGGCAACACAGCATGGGAGGGGTTCTGCCCCTTTGCTCTGATGAGATCCCTCTGCAGTGCTGCATCCCACTCTGGGGTCCCAGCACAGGAAGGGCATTGACCTGTTGGAGTGACGCCACCAGGATGATGGAGCACGTCTCCTGTGAGCAAAGGCTGAGAGAACTGGGATTTGTTCAGCCTGGAGAAGAGAAGGCTTCAGGGTGACTTAATTGCAACCTTCCAGTACCTGAAAGGAACCCACAGGAAAGAGGGAGAATGATTTTTTACAAGAACATACAGTTACAGGGCAAGGGGGAATTGATTCAAACTGAGAGTAGATTTAGATTACATATTAGGAAAAAATTCTTTGAGGGTGGGCAGGCACTAGAGCAGATTGCCCAGAAAGTTGTGGATGCCCCAGGGTGCCCCTGCCCATGGCAGGGGGGTTGGAACTGGATGATCTCTAAGGTCCCTTTTAACCCAGATCATTCTGTGATTCTGTGATTATTTCTCTCTGCTTCTGGAATATTTTGGGCTTCTGAATACAAGGAAGACATTGCAGTGATGGCCCAGCCAGAGCCCATCAGGGTGGATTAGCAGGCTGGAAGCTGTCCCAGGGCAAAGGGACCTTTTAGGGGTGCTCTGTGACCGTGTGGCTCCCTAAGGCACAACAGTCTTGATGTAACTGCTCTCGGTCAGGGATGGTGGAGAGGGAACTGGACTTTTCTCTAAGGTGCCCCGGAGTAGTGTGAGGGACAAGAGACACATTGTAACAAGGGAAGTTTCAGCTCCCTATGGGGAAAAGGACCAAGAGGGCCGAATGCTGGGAGAGAGCCTAGAGAGGTTGTGGACTGTCCATACTTCAGGTTATTAAAAAATGCAACTGGGTGTGGCTCTGAGCACCCTCCTCTCACTGACCCTGGTTTGAACATGGGCTTGGACTACTTGATCTCTAGAAGTCTCTTCCAGTTCAGGTTATTCTGTGATTCTGTACAAGCTTACACCTCTGTATAATTCACTGAAAATTGAATAAAAAGTATTAATATGATGGTGGAATGTGAACCTTTAAATGTCCGTATTTTTCCAAAAGCTACAATGCAGTAAAGTTATGAAAAGTTCTTTGTTTGGCTCCCTTCCAACTACTTTACTTTGAAAAGTTTTATGAAAAGCTAGTTCTGGTTTCATGGCTGAAGTGATTAATTAGGACAGGTAATGATTTTCTTGAAATTATAGAGGTTTGTTGTTTGTGCTACAGCTTATCCTAAATTGAAATGGTGCTTTCCCTTTTTCTCCTTTTGAATTCCTGGGTGATGTCTAAGTCTGTAGAGGGGACACTCAGGTTGCACATCACATCCAGCACAGAATGATTCTTAGATGCTACTATTTTACTAATTTTTTTTTTTTTTTTTTTTTTTTTTTTTTTTTTTTTTTTTAATATCTGTGGGCAGTAGGGTATTATTATGGAAGTATCTATTCTGTATTTTCTCTTTCTAGCTCATTGAAACAGTAGTTATATTTAAATGGGTTTTCAATGAGCCATGTAGAAAAGTGAAGCTCAAGGAATAATAAGAATTTGAGTCTGCCATGGGGCTATTAAAGTCAGTTCAGTCATCAGAAAACCTACGAATTGATTTTGTATTTAGTTTCTTTCATTTCTAAATAATAATTGGCTACTCCCTTGCTAGAGATTTTCCTGAATTTATGTTTTTTTTTTTTCCTTACACTCATCTGTTCATTCACAAGCAACTTGTGTTTTGGGATGTTATGGAGTCTGAGGTGCCATTAGCTGACATTTGATTTACTGCTGGGCCTTATTAAACTACTCCTTAGTTCTGCATTGTAACATGGACTGAGTAATACATAGACTGCTTTGGGTATAAGTGGTTTTTGCCAACCCTCAGGAGTTGCTAGAGAACTGTGCTTGGATTCTCTTGCAATCTCCCTCAGTTGTGCTGGTTGCACAGGATGTGTATAGTCACTTCTCTTGGTGCCTTGCTAGTTCACTGTACAGTCTTGCTTGAGACTGGAAATGCTTTTTGCTGAGGAAAGGATGCCAGTGATGTGCATATTTAAATTTTCTGCCAGCCTTCTCCATGTCCTCTTCCCAGGCACTTGCTGCACACGTCTGAAAGCGCGTGGCCATGTTGTGAGAGGGGTTGAATCTCCCTTATCAGCAGCCCATGGCTGTCACAGTGAGTTCAGACAGAGACACACACAGTGAGACTGCAGGACGGGGCTGGGCTTAACCCTCTGGCTTCAGAGGTTAAAGGAAATGCTTGAAGTAGCTACTGTAGGGGAAGATATTTTCACAAGGCTAGTTTAGATTTTAGAGTCTTATTTGAACCATCAAAATCTATTTTCAAGGACCATAAGTCCCCTGAGAAAAGGTTCAGTTATTAAGCGTAAACTGAGAACTGGAATCCTTGACAGCATTGGTGCCTCACCAGAGGTGTGTGGTTGAGCTGCTCCATCACTTGGAGCTGTCTCACAAGGTCTATGCTCTTTGTTCTCCTGGAGCCAGAAAAATGACATCTTGTGTGAAAGGCAGTTTTGTCCATGGATGACCATCCTGCAGGAGAAGCTGTGCAGCATAAATGCCAGAAGACCATAGCAGCTGTGAAAGGGAAGACCACATCTGGAAGCTGTATAGACCAGGAGGGGGAGTGCAGGGTTCAGCCAGGGGAATCCAGACATTTGGAGTTGCTCAGCAGAATAACTACTGAACAACTGGCCACTGAACAGCCAGAAAAGTTAGGAATGTTCTTGTAGGAATGTATCTCCAAAGTGTCCTGGTGAGAAGAAACCAGATATTTAAAATGGCTGCTAATACTCTAAAAAGGTGAGTGATTTCAGTTTCACTCAGTGTTAAAAA
This sequence comes from Vidua macroura, assembly GCF_024509145.1. Lineage (NCBI taxonomy): Eukaryota > Metazoa > Chordata > Aves > Passeriformes > Viduidae > Vidua > Vidua macroura. The sequence continues at coordinate 13,613,418 of NC_071571.1, forward strand.
GAGTGGATAAGAAGTGTGGAACCTCTGTGAAACCCAGAGGGTATGAAAACCAGAGAATCAGTTGCTATCTTTGTAGCAGGAGAATGGAGCTGTAATCCTCACTGATACTAAAATAAATCTGAAATCACTGCTGGTGCCTACACATGAGCCAGTATCAGATTCATCAATAAATATCACTAAAGAAATAGCCAATTTTGGACAGGCACCTAGGAATGTGCAAAATTCAAGGGATTTTTTTGACAGTCTTGTCATAGTGGTGGAAAAATACAGCAGAAGTTTCTAGCTTTACCAATTTCTTTGGAGTGGAGGATTTCTGGTTTTGTGGTTTGGTGCTGAAGAGAGACGACATGATTGGACCATTTGATAGTGATGAATTGGTTTATATGATAGTAATACTTAATGAAAATGTAAACAGCCATTGCTGGTGGAAATAGTTTTTTAATCCAGTTAATTAACATTCAAGTGCTTAATCTAGTCTATTAATTAAGACTGCATATGTGTTTACTAATTTTTAATTACTTTAGAATAGATGGAAATTGTAATAATTAATGTTGGAATGCAGACTGCTGCTGTGTCAATATTAAAATAAATCAATCTTCTTGCCTTTTATTTATTTAAGTAAATATAACCTGGTTACCATCATGTGTTGAGTCCCAGACAGAACAGTAGAGAAGCTCATCCTCTCTTTTAGAAAGAACAAGATGTTGGATTGTAATTAATTCAGTACAACCTGGTGTTACAGAGGGCTGAATACAGTAACAGGCTGGAATGCCTTCCTCCTACCCCAGATCCAAAAGTGCCTCAGTAAAACTTTGTTTTGATATCTCAGGCTGTGAAATAATTTCTTTATAAGGCATTTGCTTGATGAAGCTAACATATTTAGCAAAAATAAATTATGTTACTCTCCCTTCATTGTCTGTCTGTTATGGAAAGACTTATCAGTCAAAAGAGAAGAGCATCAAGTTGCTGGTTTTTAAACTACTACTACTACTACAGTACTCCTATATTTCTTTTGTCTTCAGAGGATAAGGATGGCAATAAAAAAATCCCTTACATCTCTTGAAATATACTAACGATCACAAGTGTGCTTTTTACAGCTCAGGTAATTGTTGAGTTTTACTGCAGTTTTGTATTTCTAGAAAGAGAAAACCTGTTGGTCAAACACTGAATGCTATTGGTTTTTAAAATATTTGTATTTTTTGTTGATAATTTACACAAAATTGCTTGTATTTCTTACTGTGGAGTTTAAAAAGTATTTTAGTTTATGCAGTTGACCATTTGAAGACTTACTCTAATTCCATTGCTGCAATGGAATTAACAACCTATAAGTTGTGATCTGAACAAAGCTGCTGTTTTTATATCTGAATGTGTTAATGAATATTTGAAACTTATTTTTTCTTGAAAAAGTTGTATACACATACACTGGGGACCAAAATCTTACATTGTTTAAACTGATGACACTTCCTATGCCATCTTACCATGATAAATGGTGATAATAAAGCCTCTCACTTTTCTGTTGCTTTTGCCATATTATAAGAAATGTAAGCATGCCAATCTAAATTAAGCCTATCATTTATTAAATTTGATTTGGGATGACAAGGTGGTTTGTTTTTACTTGATTTTATTTCCTATTTGCAGATTTTTAGTTCAGTGATTGAGAAATGCAGAGAGTCCTCTTGCCTCAGGTGATTAAAACTACTGTAACCTATTAAACTATATTCTCTTGTCTTTGATGCATTCAAGTTGAGGTCCCATGGGACGTGGGGTGGATAAAATATATTATAATTATTTATTAGCTGTTGTTGATATGATATTCGGTCTTTGGTGTGGGTTTGTCTTCACAAAGAAAAACAAAATTAAGCTAAATGGCAGCAGTACTCACTGAATTCTGGTGGAAGTTCTTTTAAAGAGCTGATAGTGGTCTAATATTGAACAGCTAAGCTATTTTCTTTATTAATGTGTTACTATGGCTTTTTCAGTCCTTCTGCTGTTCATTCCTGCATAGGAGTGGATATTATGATGAGTTTCTCAGGTTACTGCAGGTGATGAGATCTAAAATGGAAGGACAGATAACAGGAGGCACAGCTCATCTCAGGTGTTGGAAATAACAGAGTGATTCTCAAAAGATTAGGGTAACTTCAGTCATTTATTTCTTATTAAAGAAGAAAAAGATCCACATGGAAGCAATCTCCTGACAGTAAACATGATGTTTCCAGAAAAGATAGTCATGTTCATTTTCTACTCTTGTAAATCTGACATCTAAAACCCAGCAAAATACCATAGACTTAACCATTGACTTTAAGGCTGATAAAAGCTGGTCTAGTAACGTGTGCTCCATTCTTTGCCAAATTAAAAACATCTCTGTGGCCTTTAAACATGACTCATCAAGAGGCCTTTTCCCTGGCACAGAGCAGTGTTTATGGCTGTGGATTCGTGCAGCAAAGGATTCTTCATAGCTCCAGTGACCTACTCCTGTGGTTCCTTCCACGTTGCGTAAAGTGTCTCTGAAAGTTTTTTGTTTTGTTTCTTTTTCTTGCAAGGATGGGAGTCAATGTGATCTCTGGGCCTCTAGCAGTACAATTCCTCTCCTTGAATAATCTCTTTTGATTAAAAGAAAGGGTGTTTAAAGGGTCATGTAAAATAAAGAGTCTCTGAAGAAATCAGAGATAAATGCTTGATATTATAATAAAGCCCAAGATGTTTTGGCTATCCTTGTTTCCCACAAGCTCATAATCTTGCAGAATGGCATACCAGGGTCTGGAAATCAAGATTCAAGAGTGTTTATTTGCAATAAATCTTCCAGTCCCAAAGACTTGCTAGCTTATTAGGAGGACTGAGCTATTGTAGTCCAGATGGCTACTGTACCTTTGTAGTGCTGTTTCACAATGAACTTCCTAACCTGTGTTCCTAATGCTAATTAGATTTGGATAAGACTAACATGGCTTGTGTTTCTTCATGCTGAAAAAAATGTTACAACTTGGTATGCCTTTTAATGGAACTGAAGCCTTTTGAAGGTTTGATGCTGTCAAAACTGTGAATACCTGAAAAAAACCCGCTAAGATCAAAAGCTAAGCTTGGAATAAGAAACTTTCATTTTTAGATGTTCTGAAGTTATAGGTTGTAGACTGTCTGGAATAGGCAAAAAGCTGGAGGCAACTTAGAGTAGGAGATAACATGTATAGAGATTTATATGCACATACCTTTTTGCATATATATAATATCTATAAAATACTTGTAGCTGCATGCATCGAATAATATTTTTCAATCAGCCTCAGAGGAACAGAATGTAATTGGGGAATTTATCTTGATACCTGACATACGAAGGACAAAAAGATTTGCTGTTTCATGCTAGGATTCTCAAATGCTTTATTTGTCTTTTGCTGGAATATCTTACAGACCTTCACTTGTGGATTAATTTATTTTCAGTTGCTGGAGATTGGTAATTAGCTTGCTATAAAACAGTAAGAGAGTTATGAGTAAAGTTTTAGAAGCATATTTTTGTAAGCATTGATATTTCACATTGTGTTAGAAAATTAAATTTCCAATACTCTTGAGCTACTGACATTTTGGTGTTGTCACGTTTCTTTTGTGTGTAGATTACTCAAGCATAAAATAATGACTTTTATGGTAAAAACATGTTCCAGCTGTCTGCAGCTGCAGTCTAGTTTTCCTGCTGCTACCTACCTTTCAACCAGCACTGGAGAGAGCATGGATCCTTTATCCATTATTAGTTTCTTCTTTCTGTTTTTTGCATGCCTGAACCTAAATATGCATTAGATATGGAATTATTGGCAGAAATTTGCTACTCCTTGTAATTTCAAAATGACTGGTGAAAAAGAGTAAATGCCTGAGAGTACTTTCACAAGCTGAATTCCCAAATGGTTTCCACTTGGGCTTAGAGTTGAGTTTTAAAAATTTTTTATTGATGCTTATGTAAGTTAAATTTGAGTAAAGGGATTATTATTAAAATCTTTTGGCTAAGATGATGTTGAAATCAGTTAAAAAAAAAAAAAAGAGATGCCTTTTGCTTACATAAAGTTTTAGCTGTGTTGCTAACAGAATAAACAATTTGCAGGGACCAGCATAGGTTTAAGTTGATTTGCTCCATTTACTCTACCAATTTGGACAGAAGAATGTAATGCTTTCTTGGAAATGTCTTTCAAATATTATATTATAGATTAATTTGCAGGCTGCAGAGTGCTGCTATCCATAACACTTTTTTCTCTGTCTTGAAAATTAAGTTCTAAAATGAAATGTGTATAAGAGCTGGCGTTATTTCTTTCAGTATGTTATGAAAGATAAATTGGGATAAATTACTTCTTTCAAATAAGTGCATAAAATCATCTAGAGTGGAAAAAATATCTCAGGTGTATCAAAAATCACTGTGATGTTTTCCTATTTTTCTTGCAGTGGTGAACACAGATTTAGTAAATATTTATTTAATTAATGACTTGGCAAAGTTCTAAAAGGGAGTTGAGATTTCAAACTTGTCTTGGAGAAGTTGATGGCTAACAGATACAGAGTATTTCCATAAATCTGACTAAAGAAATTTTAGAAGAGAAGCCCACAACTTAAGTAATAATAATAGATGGCAGCTTAATAGATGATGACTGGTTGTGATTATAACACTCCCTTGGCTTTGCATTTTGTCTGTAGCTTTCAGTGTGTATAAACATGACTTCTTTTTGAATATTTTTATTCTGTAAAACTGTGGTTTTGCTCATGATTTGACTCTGTAGTAATGATGTGTATAGAGGTATCTAAACACACGTATTGAATTCCAGTGCACAGGCATCAATCCACACTCAGATAGTTTTCTGCATTTCTGGGTAGGATGAAGTGGTTTCCTTAGGAAGGTGAAACCCTTGCTTTCCTGACTTGGTGCCATTCTTTCTCTGGCTCACCATGATGAGTTTCGTGTCCCATCAGAGCTGTTGACTCTTTGCAGGATCCAGTTAATGGCTGCCTTTCCTTTGGCTGATGATGTTGTGATCTAGGCATTGATTGGAGTCTCTGTTGATAGACACTTCTTGCTCTTTGGTGGGAAGAAATGTTGAAATGCTGATCTGCAATGACACTTTGATGGTGCTGAGGTCTTTTTTTAACAGTAGATTAAATTGTCATTTGCAGCTCGTGGCTGTGTTTGATGAGCAAGATCCCCACCATGGGGGTGATGGCACCAGCGCCAGCTCGACAGGCACGCAGAGCCCGGAGATTTTTGGCAGTGAGCTTGGCTCCAACGCGGCATCGGCCTTTCAGCCTTACCAAGCAACAAGTGAAATTGAGGTCACGCCGTCAGTCCTTCGTGCAAGTGAGTAAATGTTCTCAGTATCTTAATGTGTTCTGTCTAAATTTACAAAGATGCCAAGAGCATCGATGCTGCTGGGAAAAGTGATTCATTATCTGTCCTTATCGAAAGCTGATCAGAACTGAGAAACTGCATAAATGCTTCTTGCATGCAAGTAAACAAACCTGTCCTAATAAATTATTTATAAATTGCTTTTAGGAGTCATAAGCTGCTTCTATGCTGCCAGTTTAAAATTGTCCTCACACTGAAAATCACAGCAATATCTCCAAATGTAGCTGCTGCATGGTGTAATTTTCGGTTTTGTTCATTTAATGAACAAAATGGTAAAAAGAAACTAAAGATAGGAGCTCTTTCCACTTAACCTGTCAATGTTGCTAGGTTATGCTGTCACCTTTCCATAAAAACACCTGCTAAAATATGCATTTACTGTGTTGCAAAAATACACTTTAAAAAGCAGAAACTACATCCAGAAACATCCCTTTATTTTGTTTATTTCACTGTGATGAACATTTGTTGGAAAACCACATAGCAGGAATTACTTTTTGCATTTCTTGTTCAGGCAGGTTTTTGACTATTTGAACTTATTAAGAAGAAAAATATGGAATGAAATTTACTGTATAATTTTCATTGTTGTTAAAAGTACCATGCAAACAAAACAAAGTGGATAAGGTATTGTGTCCTTTTATGTGTAGTGTCTATAATTTTGAACTTTTGAAATAGGGACTCCACTCCAGAAAATTCTTAGCAGAAGATAGTATTATCAGTCCTTTGATATTTTACAGATACATTGTTTGAAACAACCATGTGTAATTTCCAAGAGATTGATTTTGTGTAGGTGTTTTATTAATGGATAAAATCAGTGTTTAAGCAGTCAGGTAGAATGCAGATGGAGAAGTTACCACTCTGTTAAATTTGCTGGGTTTTGTACCAGAATGTTTTCTCTACAATTAAGGGAATAGCATTTAACAATTAGCTTACATAGAGCTGAATGTGTGTCTTTTTAAGCTGTAACTATGCTTCATTGCAATACAGAATTAAATTAGGGAAGGATTAATGGCAGAATAAAGAAGTATCCTGGAATTTCAGGACCCTTCCATTTTGCTGTCACTAGAGTGTGTCACTGCTAAATGCACATCTCATTTCCATGCATAAGCCAAAAAACTGTCCTCCTTGGTTCTCAGCTTAACAGGGGTTAGAGCAGGCAAGTGCATACACATTTTCTCCTTAGTGTGATTATCTGGTATATTATACAATATGTGAATTTTAGTGCACCAAAATCATATAGTACAGATAAAACTCAGTGGTATATTGGACAGCTCACTTATCTTTGGTGTCATTCTGGAAAATACATGAAGCATTTGGCTAGTTCACTGATTGCTAAGATGACCAAAAAAGAGTTTGAGACCCTTCAATACAAAGCTCTTTAGAAATACAGAATACTTCTAAAAACTGTTAGTAAGGATTATAGCTCTTTGACACTTTTTGTAGAAGCATGCACAAATAAAGTGTGTGAAACAATTTGTAATAAATATGTTATCAGAAATCAGAAATGTTCTCCTATCTAATTCCTTTCTTTAAATGTTGACAGATATGTTTTGGTTTTAAATGTTCCAAACCACAGACTTGGAATCCCAATGCAGTAATATTACTCCATATTAAACATACCTATTTCAGGAATTTCATTTAAATATACATTGAAAATGGAAATACTATCCTTATTGTTGTTCCTTTATAACTTGTGAAGTGAAGCATAGCATACAAATGGTATTCTCAGTATTTCAAATAATTATCTTCTTACTGTGTAAGTTCTATTCAGCAAATAAAACCCATCCAGTTTTGCGGTAGATGCAGATCCTGATTATTACATGTTGACAAGGTCATATATCTATTAATTGGATTGGAGATGGGATACAAAATTGCTGTAATTATTGTAATTTTCCAGCTAATTGCAGGGTTGGCGGTGAATATTTTACTTCTAACAAATGAAAAACAGTATTCCGTCTGAAATTGGTTTATAGCATTTGAGCCGTTTTGTTTTACATCTCTGGTGTTTTTTGCTGGCGCAGTGGGCTCTGCTCCGCGGCCGTTCCCGCACGGTTTTGTGCCCTCGTGCTGCAACTCACCTGCATCCTCTGCTCCCAGGCAGCAGCTCCGTGCATTAGGCTGGGGCTCAAAGCCTGCTGAGATCCTCCTCTCTTTGTTCTGGTTGCCATGCTACCCCTTTTGTTTGTTTATAGATCACACCATCGCTCCTCTCCCAGCAAGGGAAAGGTTAGCTAGATCAGGTCCAGCTGGAAAACTAGTATTCATCTGGAGTCCCTCTTTTCCCATGCACAAACACAGCCTGTACTTTGTGTGTTGGAGAGGGTGTGTGTGTGTCAAATTCCATCTTCCCATATAAACATAGAAGCAAAAATGAGGCTGGCCCATACCCCCTGTGTTGTTTTGCAGTGTGAAAACATAATTCGTTGATACAAGCAGTTGATTTATTTATGTTTCTTATCTAGCTCTTTCTTTTTTACTGCTTTTCTGTTTCCCAAGTTAAACTTCTTATTGTATTTCATCACTTCAGCTGCATCTTTTTTCTAAGCATACAGTACACAAGGCATTTTTTGTGTTTTGCCTGTGTGTTTTCTGGGAAGAGGTTGGAAGCTCACTGCAGAAGATTGTTAAAGCAGACTGATGTTTATTCCCTGCTGAAATATAAACTGGCGGCGCAGGTGAAAATTGCCAAACCTAATGAGCAATTTGGCAGATAAGACAGGATGTCAGGCAGTGACAGTTCAGCAGCGGGTGCACTGCCTGTGAACCAAGTTGTTTGTTTCACAGTACTGCATTTAAATATTGTAAATAAAATCCCTTTTCAGCTTCATGAGATATTGTGAAAAGGGTCATCTCTTTGTCTTGTTTTCCTTTAAAATTATTTAGTTTGTTCAAGAACTAAGACCACCCTTGGTTATTTGTCTTGGTGTGATTATGTGTAACAAGTCTCTGAATATTTCAGCAGTTACAGTGAAAAAACAGTTTTCATACATAACATTATTTGGAAAACATTATAAGAGAGGTAGAGAGGTTTGGAGAGCTGATGTTTTTTCCCTTAAGGGGAATAAGGGGGCTTGGATCTTCTTTTTTCTTCAGCTGTTAATGAAAGGGTATTGAGAAAATGAAGCCAGATTTTTCTCACATAGACACATTATTGCTGGAGATGACAAGCACAGCTATGGACAAGGAAATTGCCAGTTAGAAATAAGGAAAACCATTCTCATCTGGAGAGCCAAACAAGTTTCTCAGAGAAATTGTGACATCTCCATGTGCTTGGAGATGGACAGAACTTGACTGAACATGGCTCTGAACAGCCTGCTCCACCTGGTCCTTTTTTGTGTGGACTGATTAAACCAAATAGCCCCCAGAGATCTCACCCAACCTTTGTAATTCGTGATTGCAAATATAATTAATAAAAGTAAACAATTTGCTTCTCAAAGCTATTGCTTGTAAAAGTGAATGATGTCCACAGTGACATATTTAGCAGACAGGTGTACAAGCATATTGTGCATGTACAGCTTCCCACCTGCGTTTGTATGGTACTGCTTCGTGCCAGTGTGACACAAAGCAGCTGCCAGGGGGGACTGCTGCTTTTGTTTTCAGGATGTCTTGTAGGTTCTTCAGTTCCTTAAAAAAGAGATGTGGGATAATTGTAAGATTCTCCTAAAGGCTGGAGGGTCAAGATCTCCTGGAACACTGGCCAGAGAGCCTAAGAAATTGCTGAGAGCTGGCTGGAATTGGTGCACTGCAGTGAATTATATGCTCAGGTGATCTGTATCATATATTTTAGCAAGACTCTCAGCATCAATTTTGTACTCTGGTCACAGAACCAGACCCTGAAAAAAAAAAAGTCTAGATAAGAATATTTTGAAGTGAGTGCACAGCTGGCTCTGAAGATGTGCTAGAAGGGCAGAGAAGCAAAGAAATTGCTGCAGCTTCACATCATTGTTTACCCAGCAGCATGGCTGTTGCTTTAAGGTTCCCTGTGTGCAAGTGTGCTCTTACCCTGCAATCAGCACAAGTTTAGTCCTCACGGGTAAGAGCATGCATGCAGACTTTGACTGGGAATTCATTGCTAAAATAAAGTTCCTGACCTTGCTTGCCTTTGAATTTGTCTCTTTCTCTGCTTTCTGAGCAGTTTTTAGTTGTTCACTGACAAATTAGTAGGATATAACAAGTATAGTCCCTGAGGGCTCTCTTAGTTTAGTATTTTAATATTATTAATTAATTAATAATAATTAATTCATATTTAGTATTTAGACTGTTAAGTATTTTAATAAATCTGAACTGGAATAGAAAGTACTGCATAAAAAGCTAAGACGGAGTTTCAGGTACAATGTTTCAGTTCAGCATTGACTTTTGATACATTTATTAAGTGTTTTGAAATCAGTGAGATGGGCACAGCCAGTGCATGTGCGAAGAAAAAGGTAATTTGTAAGGCAGTACTAATGAACAGCAAAGTCCACAATACTGTTAGAAGGATCCTGGCAATATGGTGCACTATTACACTGCAACCAGGCATTATGCTCTTCCATCAAAAGGTCAAAAGCAAATGCTGTTCTGGGCTCGCTCTTGTGAGCAGGAAGACTTAATCTGGAGTGACCAGTTGTGGTGCCAGCTGTGGAGAAATTCTAAATGAGTTGAAGAAAGTCAAAAAAGAGCAACAAGAATAAGTTGCTTTGGAGACTATGATGAATTGGTAGGACTGGTTTATTTAATTAAGGAAAGGAAGAAACTGGTAGGATCCAAGTCTTGAAATGTGTTGATATTTTTCTCATTCTTCATGTCTGGTAAAAGAAGGAGAGTTGGCATTTCCTGAGCAAAAGCCATTTTTTGTAACCCATAGGGCTAAAAAACATGTTTACACCTCATTTAGCAAGCTAGTATTTGTGGGAATGGCTCAGAGTCAGGGTCTGGCTGCTGCTGAGCACTGTCTGCACTGTGCTCTGAGGCAGTGGGGCTTCTGGGGGCAATCTGTCCTGTTCCTGGCTAAGCCATTGGGTTGTTTGGTGACCCCAGGTGAGCCATTTCTTGCGTCTGTTGTAACAATGTGTATGTTTTTGCATCTCAATTTTGAGTCTTCAAAAAATTCAGTGCTATGTAAACCATTTAAAGATGGGAGTACACAAATGTGTGAATTTCAAGTACTTTAAAATTGCTTTAAATATGTCACTTCACTGTTTTGATACAAGTATTTATCTAGAGTCCCAAATGTATATTCTGAGAAGTATTATGTAAATATTTATAAGGTAAAGGCTTTGGTTTCATGATTTGGAGCGCTCCATGTTAGTGTGTTGCCAAAGAACTGCAGAGGTGAGTTCATATTTGTTCTGGTCTCAGAAATGATGATTGTTTCAGCACTCTTTCCCACATATGGCCACTAGAAACATTTTCATTCTTGTTTATGTCTCCTTGACTCCTAATTCAACTCTGAGTCATCTTTATGTATGGAAATAAAGATATTTTCAAATGTTGAAGAACTAAGAAATTGAGAGATCAGAAATGGAGGAAGAGAAAGATGAGTTCATTAAAACCCAGATGTTAGGAGCTTTATCAGATTGAGTTATCTCTAGGATTAAATAGCCAAATACAAAATATAGAGAAAATCACCCACATTTGTTATGAAAGATTAGGACTTTACAGACAGTGCTTGCTGAAGTCGGGGGGATGTTTCCCACTCTCTGTGTTGAGTTTTCGATCAGCTCAGCTTCCCACGGTCCATCTCTTTGGTCTCCTTCACTGATGTTCAGATGCCTGTGATTCCAGTGAAGTTCCAGGAATGAAATACAAAGGATTTCCAAACCATCATTCCCACTGTTACTCCCTTGTCAGGTTCTCCTAGGTTTCTTTTACTGTTTGGATAATACAAAAAGAACCTTGAACTGAGGCTTGCACCTCTGTTGTTAGCATCTGAATAAGGAAGGTTTCTCATGCATTGGAGTTTGAGAAGATTTAGCAGAGTCTGTTTCCTCACCTTCTGGTGCTCTCGCCGTTCAGGAATTCTTATCACATTTTATCCCTAAAGCTCTGTGAGGGATATGATTGTTTAAAAGCCAGAGTTATTGAATCAAAAAATCAGTACCAGGTGCTGCTTTCTTCCATGAGGCTAAATTTGATCTTTGTACAGCACAGTTCTGACTTGAGTGATCTCCAGTTGGTGTTTTCTCCAAGCGTAGTGCTCTGCTGTTAATTTGGGATTGTTGAGCAGTTTAAAAACCATGTGTTTTTGATGAGATTGTGACACGTTTGTAAAAACAAATGAATTTTAAACTGTTTAAGTTTCTAAATTAACCTTTAATATCTTCAATCTTCTTGGTGTACCAGCAAGCAAAATACTGTTGCTCCTAGTAGGATTAAAAAAATCCCTGAAAACAATAAAGTAAAAAAAAAATTTAGAATTTACTGATTCTCTGGAGGAAACCTGAGTAATTGTGGTGTATTTCAAGATGTTATTCCATATGGTGAAGACTTCTATCTACAAGTACTAATAACAAGAAGTAGTAAAAATACAGTGTTGTATCTGATACCTGGTTAGAGGTATCAGGTAGCTAGAGAATATAGTACAAGAAAGATAATAAGGAAGGGTTATGAAGATGTAAGTATTGAATTTGAGCAGGTTAAGAAGTCAAGTTTGGATATTAGTCTAAATTTGACATCTTAAATAGATTTAATGATCACTTGAACAACAAGCTATTATGGAAATTAGAGCTGTATTCTCAGAATATTTCAACACTCATGTGGTGGTTGTTGAGTTTTATTTTCCCTTTCTTTAAATGAAAGGCAACTTTTTCCGTAATGGAACTCTGGTTTTATGTATGCAAAAGCATGATACCATTTTATCCAATCAAATGTTGCAATGTAGCTGCTCAAGTCTGTCATATTGTGGTATCATGGGTTTAATACCATTGAGATAAAAATATATGCTTATATAAAGAGTTTATCATCCCACATATCAATAAGTATTATATGTGTAAGTGTAATAACTCTTAAAATAGATACTTTCTTGATTGCTTCTCTGTTTCTTGTAATTTCATTATAAGCAAATGAGGAGTACAGTGAAGGCAAAAGAACATGAATCTGAAATGAGTAGGGAATGCTTTCTCACAATACAGCCAACCATCCTGTGAAGCTTTTTACTCTGTGAAGGCATATGTACATATTGCATTTTTTTACCCAACAGTTTCTAAAACCCTTATGCAGTATTTATAGATACTTGTTCTGAAATGTGATAAAACAGTATGCTTCAAGGCATCCTTAAGATCCAGAGGCACTACTCTGCAACAGTAACTGGCATCCCAGTCATGCTTTGCTTTGCTTTGAGGCAACAGGAATGAGTCTTTGAAGGAGTATGGGGGGGTGGGCAACTGACATTAATTACTGACAAAAAAAAATCTTTCAACAGGAGAAGGATGCAAATTTTATCAAATGTATTTCATTACTCACTTGGTCCTAAGCAGGCTGATCTTGTGGGATTGTTGTTTTAGGGCTTATGAAGAGGGGTGTGTGCTGGGGGCTCTGTGCTGCACTGTGTGTGGTGCTACCCTGTGTTCAATGCATCAGCTAGTGCATGTCTCCCTCCCCAAAAAACATGTGGGTATTTTTGATCACAAGCCCAGTGTAGTAAGATATTGCATTTAAAGTATATCCTTTATTATGCTAAACTTTTACTTCAGTGTTGCTTGCTTTTGTTCGTAATTCACAAGGGATCATCTTGCTCCCTTCCTTATTACATTTGCAGCATATTAACACACTCTTTTAGATGGGGATGTGTTTTGGAGATAGTCCATCTCTTTGGGTGATTACTGGGAAAAAGTTGCTTCAAATTCTGTGTCTTTTGACGTGTTCCTTTGAGGAGGATGAGAGAGAGACAGATGGCTACTGGTTGAATAGGGTTGTTTTTTATTTACCCTCATGCCCTGAAAAGGACTGAAACATGATATTGAAATAAAGGAGTGGGTGAGAAACAACTTCCCATTAATTTATTGCTTTATTTCATACTTGAAACAAAGATAAAATTTGTTGTTTTTCTTACCCATCTCTTGCTGTAAATCTTAATTATGTAATTAAGATGAGTGCCAGCTTCAGAACGTTGTGGGTTCATGGGGGCAGATGAAGCATTCAGGGTGAGAATAAAGTGTATGTATTTAGAAGAACTTATCTCTTTTTGACCCCTGGCACTGGATGCTGTGGAAGTGACTAGCTTGGCTTCAGCCCATGGAGCTGTTCTGAGCAGCACCTGCTCTCCTGCTGTCACAGCTTGGCCTGGCTCAGGGTCCCCAGTACTCTGCAGCCAGGGAACCTCAGCTCAGCTCCTGTTCTGTGACACTGCAAGGACAGATGGGATCCCCCTGTGTGACACAGTTGTCACCTTGCTTTTACTGCCTGGGCTGATGCCAGAGCTGGGCTGTTTGGGGTTGGAGTGAATGTGAGCTCAGGCTGTGTTCCAGGCCTCTGTTTCTAGCCTCTGTTATGGATTTAGGCAACTAACTCTATCAATAGTTTAGGATTGACAGAAAGTAGAAATGATGATATATGTAGACAGGGAGTTGGGGACCATGTGGGTTTAGAGACAAAAGCAAACAGTGGCACTTAAGGTTAAGTTAAAATGTTACTACTGCTTGCATGCGTACAGTAAAGGGGTGTACAAAGACAGCAAGAGCAAGCTTGCATTAGCTTCCAAATATTGTGAGTCAGAAATGAGGCTTCTCAAAACAAACTGTGATCAGCCATTAAAACCTTATCCTGAGGCATTGGATTTGATTCAGTTCTCTGTACAGCACTGTTCATATTCACAGCTCAAAGGAAAACTGGACTCTTTTGGCAATTGCTGGATAACAGCTGATTCAAAGGAGACGTGTGATGGATGAGGTTGATACCAACAGACTTCAAGTTCTGCATCTGAGCTAAATGCTCAAGGCAACCCAGTTTCTCATTCTTGGACACCTTTAGGGTGTGTTCATCTGACCTGTTTTGCCACTTACTTCAGAGAGAAATGGACCATTGGCTGTTGCATTGCTCTGGGGAATGGTTCTTCCCCTCGCCAGAGACCCCTGTAGCTGTAACCATGTTAGTTTAACCCTTCCTTCCTTTCTGGACCCAATTGGCTGGGAGCCAATTGTCCCTTCCTGAACAGGAGGGTAGATAATGCCCTGCTCCTCCATTGTTCGCTCTCTTGCCCACACTTTTGCCTGCTCTCTTTCTCTCTTTCCTCCTCTTTCCCTCTTCCTCCTATGGAATAAACGTCTTGGACAACATCAAGGGTAAGAGCCTCTTTTGGAGTCTTTTGCTTTAACCCTGTAATATTTTCCCCCAAAGCTCTCTCAGATTTGGGCTAGCCTTGTAACTCCAGAGGGCTGCAGGGGAAAGTATTAACAATTGGCTGAACTAGGTGCACTGGTTAATCTCTGTTGTTGGGAGTGAAATGGAGTTGGCCAGTTCCAAAATACATGTATGAGAATCCTGTTCTGCCTGTGATTTAACTCACACCATGAAAATAATTTCTTACATGAAAGATTTAAAAAAAAATTAAGTAAGATGTTGCCTTTTTTGCCTTAAAAAAGGTAATTTTCAAATTTGGAAGAGAAAGGATAAGTGCATTTTACAAAGCAAGCAGCTTCTCAGTTTTACGTACTGAGCAATTTTGCATGGCCCCCACAAGTTCCTATACAGCCCCACTTATGCTTGGGAGGTATATTTGGGTTGTGGACAGTATGTCATGATTGCAGAAAGTCCCGTGTTCTATTTTTTTTCAGAGTAAGATTGGGTTTGAGACACTTTCATGTAATTTCATGGTTAAACCAACAGTGCCATCTGCCTTGGGTCTGACACTGGTATCTGGTCACTTTGTGGTGCTGGTCCCAAACAGGTAAACCTCTGCAGAGGGGGCAACTGTGCTTTTTCTTGCCATGTGTTGTCAGATGTTGAAGCATCAGAGGTGCCACCATGTGGCAGTGAAAGCCAGCCCAAATCTGGAAGAATAAACATGATGGGAACATAATGAAGTCTGAAGCATATGAATTGTTTTTACTGCTCTATGCAATTGGGTGGTTCTGTACCCCATTATCTCACACACTGTGCAGGGTGTTACAGCCATCCTGCCTTTCCTGCTGTTCAGGGTATCCTGGCTCCCCATGCACTTGGGAGAGTTCTCTGTATACACACTCAGCCTCTGGAATGGGTGGCTGTGTAAAGGAGCATCCCTCCTTTAATAGCCTTAATATAGGCTAATAAAGTAAATGCATTTGCAGGTTTAGAGACACAATAATGATGGGCAACAACTGCTGAAACTGTTTCAAATGAAATAACATTTGAAGCAATGCTTGCAGTTCTTTTTAGTAGATTATAAAAGAACAAAATTATGTTCACCAGTTTCTAAAAAGTTGGAAAATGGACACATGTGCCTTGTTAACCAGCCTTATATAATACACAAGTAAGTCTTTCAGTGTTTTTGGTAAGTCCTGACTTGATCTCTCTGCTTTTGGGCTTTTTGGAGGTTTTCTGCCTATGAAAGCTTTCTCCACCAAATATAAAAATGATGTTAGCTTCTATTCCAATCCATTTTGAACTCTGATGTTTAAGACTTTCTTTAGATGACAGAGAGATTGTAGGTCAAACACTGCCTGACTTTCACAATGATTTCCATCTGAAGGGTCTTACATAGTATAATCTCTTAATGTTTTATTTAAAATTTTAGTTGGGTTCTTGACTCATGGAAAAATAAATAAAAATTAAGGTCTTGTTGCAGTGAAAAAACCATGAAACTGCTTTGTCAAATGAACTGCATGACATTTATCTATGGGAAATATCCATTAAGTGAGTGAATAAAGTTACTGCTCTAGTTTGACATAGTAGGCAATATTTCTGTGAGTCTTGTACATGTAGATGATTTACCTCTACCTCTGTTTTAAGTTCACCTTTAAAGTAATAAAACACAAGTGGCCAAAGTCTTCCTGTAATCCTGCTTTCCCATAGCTCTTTGTTATGTTGCTTAAAACGTAACATTACAGTGTAATAAGTATTTTCAGTTCTTCCACCCATAAAGGGTAGGGGGAAAATCTGTTTGCAATTAGTGCTGGTATCAAGATATTATTTCTGGTTTGTGCTTCGGCAGTGACTGGGGGAGCAGGGCAGCTGAAGGCTTGAGGAGAGGTCACTGCCAGGGTGCTGCTCCAGGAGCTAGAGGAGGAGAAGCCATGTGTAAGCAGTCAGTGGAGAGGAGGAGGACAAAATAGAACTGTTTAAAAGCCTATCACCCAAAAAGTGAAGGGTGAAAAAGCTTCCATGAAACTGCAGCTAGGAATACTCACAGACGTTTGTTTACTGAGCTTGGTCTGCGTATTTCTTCTGTTAGCTGAAGAGTTTATCCCAGACTGTGTGTCTTGGCAGCTGCAGTGCAGTAGTGTGTCATGGTGGCAGCAAATCCAGAGAATACGTAGAAAATGGGGTACCCAAGCACTGCATGCTTCAGCCATGTCCTCAGTGGTGCTGGGAGCGAGCAGCTGCCCTCCGAGGGTGCAGCCTCTGGGTTTGCTGTGGGTCATCTGTGCCCAGAGTGTGCCCCAGGCCTCAGGCAGGGAAGCAGCACTCGGGGCAGTGCCTGCTTTGCTGGGCTCAGAGCCTTTGCTGGGCTTGGACCCTTTGCTGGGCTTGGACCCTTTGCTGGGCTCAGAGCCTTTGCTGGGCTCAGAGCCCGCAGTGTCCCTGCTGCAGCTCCCGGTGCCGGTACATGCCCAGCAGAACAAACTCTGGGAGAGAGCTGTGCCTGTGTGTGTGTGATTTCACTGCTGTATGGAATTCCATATAATTCCCAGTGCCTGTCACTTGAGGGTAGATTGTAATGCAGCTATTTATGTGCTGTTCGCCTGGGTGGCTGCTGGTGTACTAGCCAGCTTCTAGGAATCTTCATTCTGTGTTTTACCAGAATGATTTCGTACATGTGAATTTTTTGCATGGGATTCCTGTTATGGGGTGAATTGAATATTAAATTAGTCCTCAAACCCTGAAGGCAGTACATCAGCTTCACTCATCCTGAGCAATTTGTGCTTTGCTGTATGAACCATATCCCATGTTCAGTTTCTCAGTTTTCCCAGGGCTGGGATTTTGCTCCATTTGTTTCCATTTTTCTTTTTTAAAGTCGGAATGTTTTACTAAGGGTGAAAAATATTTTTAATGAAGTATTTTAATTTGCTTTTGTGTTATGAGCTTGTGTTTCACCCTCCCCTCATCCAGGTTTTGCCAGATGTTTTAAATATCTTCTCAGTACATATGCTTTCAAGGTTTCTCTGCAAATCCAATTGTGTTTAACAGGCACTGAGTCCTTGTGAATCAATGTTGTATTTTTCTCTACTTTATGCCTCCCAGATCTGGCAGATGTCTTGAGTTTTAGGACAGCAGGTTTTCAGTGTTTTCTGTATGAAAGCAGATAAGATTGGTACATAGTTAGAATTTCCTCAGAAAGGATCAGAGTTTCAGACATCTGTGGGAGGAAGGCATTTCACTGACCACATGTTTTTGCAGCATTTAGTGAGTTTAGTAAGTAGTTAAATCCAATAATTCATATTATGCTGTATCAAAAGGGATGGCTTTTGTAAGGAAAGCTGTATTTGTGGGGCTTTTTTTGCATTTCTTTTTTTTTTTTTTTTTTTTTAAGTCCTTGTATATGTAACATTTAAACCAAATACAGTGTTTCATTTATCGTTCCTTGGAAAAATTTCTTAAAGTCATAGTTTTAGCTAGAGGGATGATAATTTTCACCCATAGATAGTGGTTAATTATGTTTTATTTTCCTTTTGACCAGCCAAATTAAATACATTTGTTTGATTTTAGTCATAACTATTTTATTACTCTCACTGCAATGTAAACTGTTTGCTCTGTGTTTCCTTCCTTGATTTTTTCCCTCACTATTTTTCCTGTCATTTGTTTGTAAGATACCTGAAGGGTCATTTTTAACAATGAAAAGTGAGGAAATGTCAAAGGTAGGGCTGCTGCTGGAGGCTCTTTGTGTGCTCAGTGCTTTCTGTCTGTAGTTATCAAGCTGCAGAATGTGAGATGCTCAGCACGTGTGATGGGATGAGGCTTTAACCCAAGAGAAGGTTAGTTGGTGACTTGATGCTCCTTCCTTCTGTTTCCATTTGCTGACTTCCAGATTGAGAACCCAGTGCATCTGGGTTAACTTGATGCCTCATGGAAATTTTAGAAAGGAGACAAACACTTTGTATCAGAAGGAGAATGGAAAAGAGAAGGCATGAAGAATTAAAGAACCAAGATGAATGGATCAGAAAAGGGGAGGGGGGAGCACAGGAAGAGGAGCTAGTGGCAGGGAATGTTTACTTCCCTGGGGACAAATAAAAATACATAACTGTTTCCTTGATGTTACTTTGCTGTATAAACAGTTAGCCTAGGACCCATGTAAATGATGTATGACTGTGAGAGAGAAAGTGAGTAGGTTGCTGCTACCCTCCCACTCACCTTTTCTCTTTGCAAAGCTCTCTGTAGAACCTGAGACCTGGTCCATGCCAGAAACTGAAGGAAAAAAACCCCAAAAAGTTAAAGACACGAAAAGGAGGGATAATCCCACATGAATACACTTTTGTTATTTCTCAAGTGTTAATCACAAAATGAAAAATGGTAGTGTGTAATGTTAGATTTGTGTAAGTGCATGATGACATTTTGAATTACCTTTCCTGAAACACAAACTGTGGATTGTCTGACATAGAAGACATTCGGTGAATTGCGGAGCTTTAAAAATGACAGTCCTGGGGCTTTGATGGATTCTCTGTCTCCTGAAGTCTTGAAATTAAAGTCAATATTTTTCTGTATTTCCAACAGAAGTTAAAAGACTAAATGCAGACATTATTGCATGGTGTACCTGGGCTTATATAGGTGTTTGACAGGATGATCACAGGGTGTCTTCAGGATTTGAGTTACGAGTCTTGTTTGGAGTCTCACAGTAGCGCTGCAATGCATGTAGTGGATGATTCTTTGCATATTTGGACCTATGCTTTTCTCTTTTTAAGATTCTTCTCTATTTGTTTTCTTACCATTTTATTTTTTGTGGTGCAGTTTTTCCCCCTTTCTTGTTGTTTACATTGTCCATTCCAGCCAATTCTGTAGTCTTCCCATCCTGTCTGCCACAGAAATCTCTATATACTGCTCCAATATCCTTTGCTCCTTTGCTCCTGCAAAACCTCCAGCTGGCAGGTTTCCCTTTCATCCATACCCTATATTTGTTTGTAGGTGGAATGTGTTGCTTAGGTTTGTTTTGTTTTGCATTGCTTTAAAATTAATTTTAAAGGTTGTTTTGCATTTGTTTTTTGATTCAGCTCCTCCTTGGTGCAGATGAAGTGCAGACTAAGGAGGATGGACAGCATCTGGTTGAGTCACCATGGCTTGGGCTGGTCATGTTCTCCTGTGGGACTGGCTAGCAAATCAGCTGCTACCCAGGAAACTGAGGCTGACAAGAATTCTGGATTGACTTTTAATGCTTTCTTGGCACTTCAGCAGAAACTGATCTGTTTTGGCTCAGCTAAAAAAAAATGGATGTTTTAAGCCCTTTTCTTCCCAGAGTATTTATTCTCTTCACTCTACTCCATGGCCAGCTGCTGGCATAGCTGTATTACAAAAAAATTCCGAAGATTGTATTTTGCAACAATGGCTTCAAGTGTGCTCTGACTTAATTAGTGGGAAAAACTAGCTTATATCTGGCTGTATTAGGGGCTTCATGCTGTTGTGTGTGACTGCTTATTGTTGAACATTTAATGCAGAAGACAGTTTACTTGACAGATGTGGAGGGGGGGTTTGAGAGAAAAATAGGTTAAATATGTAAGTCACCACATAAATGCTAAGTATGATTATAAAATGCAAAAATGATGATACAGAAATCTGTGAGGAGAGCCATGTAAGACTGCCTGTGGGCCTAGGATTTTAGTCCTTTGCTTTTACAGCAAGAGACTAGAAATGCTTATGCAATATTAATTCAGGAAATACAGCAAATTGGCATTTGGAAGCATTCAATTTTCCTCATAATTGTTCTCCATTCACTTGGCCGATTATCAGTAATTTCAGGGAATTAAAGATGCTCTTTTTAGAAGTTTCTAGTGAACTCTTTAGAATTGTCAAACAATAACAAACCTGCCACTTAGGCAGCAATTTTCCCTCTTGCTGTCCTCACACTGATGTTAGATTGCTGTTTGGAAAGGCTAGACAAGCAAACTGCCATGCAGTAAATCAGCAGGAAATTTTTTTCAGCCTCATGCTGCTGAGTGAATTTTGATCCAAGAATTTCTGTGTTTGTTTTGTTCATGCAAAGACTTTCATCCTTCAGTTTGGGAACAGAAAGGTTGGTTTTCTTTGATAGTAAATCTGCTAAAGTGTATTTTGTTAAAGAATTTAGTATTATATTTTTGTGGATTAAGCTTGTTATCCTTCAGTCATCTCTAGGTGAATCCCACCGGAATGCGATTTCAAAGCATGTGATGTCCACTTCTTTCCTTTTCCTCTCCTGCAGTGTGAAAAGGCAAACTAAATAGTTAAAAACCCCTCAGGAAGGGGGCTGGGAAGTGCCATTTACTGAAAAGGTGACACTCTGTCCTCTCAGTCTGTGTCACAGGACTTCCTAAAGCATGAAGTGAGCACAGGGACAAGAACTGCAAAATGTCTGTGGTCAGAAAGGGGACTGCTTTATGGTGATCTGTGACAGGATCCAGTGACCCCGTGGGGATATTATGTACCTGCCTGCAGGTTTTGGATGTGCTGAACATAATCATCTCTCAGTCTCATGATCTCTGCCTCTTCCTTTCTCCTGGAGTTAGCAAGCCAAGGGGCCAGCATCCCAGTCCTGTCCCTGTGCCAGCCAGGAGTGAGGAATGTGGACATCTGAATGCCTGTGGGCTTGGGTAGTTTTGGCTCCCATTTCCAGCCCTGCTGAGGTGTTGCTGCTGAAGAGGAGCAACAGAGCTCTCCAAGATGTTTAACTGCTTTTCTGCTCAGCTGTGTAGAAACAGCAAAAAACTCTTTACATTTGATCGGTGGTTTTAGTCCAGCACTTGTATTTGAGATAACCCAGCTGCTTCTGAGGAGCATGGGAGCAGCCTTCCTTTGACAAATGGTTTTGGTCATCTCAGAAAAAGCACATCTGGCTGTTTGGTTTATTTTAATCTTCCCTAGATTAGAATTACCATGGTAATCACACAAAAAGGTGTGATGATGGTTGTATTCCAAGAGGTGATAAAAACTGAGGGAGGTTAGTGAGGTCTGCTTGTTGCTGGACATGGAACAAGATGCAGCCCAGTTTGTCCTCCTCTTGAGGTTTTGTAATACCTGCAGCCAGGAGTTGTTCCTCCATGTGTGGTCTTTTGTCTTGTTGGCTTTTCCATGATAAAAACCCCCACTTTCATTGGAAATGTTCTGTTGTGGAGGGGATGGAACACCCTCCATTATTAAGATTTAGGCTTCATTTTCCACATATGCAAAGTCTTGCCTTTTTAAAATTGTTGAGAAGGTTTCCATTTTGTATGTGTTGCATGACCAATGGGTAAGTTTTCTCTCCAAACTTTGAGCTTGAGAATGAAAATGTTAAACATCCTTTGGAAGTATTTTCAAAAACTTGAAAAACACATAAATCAAAATCTCATCTGGCAAAAAAAAAAAAAAAAAAAGTGAATTCTCTCATGAATTAATAACTTTTAAAATAGTTCTAAGAATTCCAGAGAAGAACACAAAGTAATGAACTTGTCCTCAGAAAACTTTTATTTTCAGAAACATTTAAGAAGTATTTTTCGTGTTTATGTGAATGGTATAAAAAATAATGTTTCAGTATCTGTATGAATACAAGTTTACTTTTCTATAATGACTTCAAAAAACACCTGCAAGAGGTAACTCTGTTTTAGGTAGCCTTTGTATTTGTAGTGTTGAGTAAGTATCTTAGATGTTATTTTATGCAGTAGATTTTTGACGTCTCATATGAAATATTAAATACACTAACTCTCATATAGTTATAAAAATACTCTGCCTTCAGAGATTGTATAAACATTGGTAGCTGAACAATATTAACCTATTTTTCTTCTTATTCTATTTTATAAAAAACACAAGATTGCTACTTTTATTAACCAGTAAAGTAGTTTTAGTCAGAAGCACCATATTTAATGTAAAAATGGTGTAGAATGAGAACATTTTGAGTGTTCAGATTTTTAAGTAAGCACTTCAAAAATCAGAGGTGGTTCCTACTGGGAGCACATTGGCTGCGGAGAAATTGATGATCTGTGAGAGCCTGTGGGTGTTCTCCCACTCACATGTGGGTGTTCTCCCACTCACAGTTGTTTGTGCATCTTCCTTGTGTTTATTCTGTGAATGGCAAGGTGTTTTGCACAAGCCATGTAAGGGTGCATGGATTGAAAATCAATATGATAGGAAGGTCTTACTACTTGAAAGTGTTCTAAATTCTAATACAATATAAAAATTATGATAATAAGACTTGTTCCCCAAAGCCATTTGCTCTCAGGTAGGTTAAAGAAATAGCTCCATCAGTACAGGAGATGGCTCTCTTTTCTCTGTGGCTCTCTTTTTGTGGTTATGCAAGGTAACTTCCTTTTGAGGAGTTGAAAATTTTGGGGAATTGCATTCCACAGAGTCTTTGTGAAGAATTAACTTAAGCTAAAAGTATTGTTAGACTGAATTTTATTTTTGGTTATAACAGGAGCATGTTATGGTTATGCAGGTACACGGTGGGTAGGGGAAGCCCGTGGTTGCTGAGGAGTGGATGCCATAGTGCTCTTACAGCTCTCCTTTACAGCCTGGCTGGTATCCCCGTGCAGCTGGGGTGCTTAGCCAGAAAAGTAGCTCTTCCTTTGCATCTTCATCTTGGCAGTTGGATGGAGGGTGACCCTTCCATATTCCTGCTTTGCTCCTGGATCCATTTTGCTGTGGACTGAGGTCTTAGCCTTGACGCTGCAGGGCTGTGTCTGAGTGTGTGGCATTCAGGGAAGTGAGCACTCTGTCCATCAGCCCATGTGAAAAGCAACCCTGGCCATGGGCTCATGGGAATTAGAACAACTGTAGTTCCTTTGTTTTCCTGGTTTTCCTTCTGTCCATCCTCAGCAGAGATTTTGTTACCTTGCAATCTTTCTGCAGGGAGGTCTTGGGACAGAGCGAGGTGCACAAGTGCATGAGTTGCTTGTCTGGGTTCAGGTGCAGAAGAAGCCATTCGGTTGCCAGACCAGTTGGAACAACATGTTTTCTTCTACTTAGTGTAGAGTGCAGAGTGTGAGGGGTTTTGCAGAGTTTGCAGACTTGTCCAGCTGACTACTTGCAGGGCATTTCCAGGATAAACTGTCCCGGGCTATTGATTTTCTTGGGAATCTTTTGACATTCCTCCTGTTTAAGCAACAACCTCCAAATACTCACGCTAATGGAAGAAGACCAAGTAAAATATACTGGTAGACTGCTCTTTTTCTCATTTCAGGGTATCAATATATTTTGGGCTGCAGAAAAATAACTGCCTTATTCATCTCCTTTGAAGAATGAAACAAAATGAGAATTCCTTGATAGCATAAAATGAATAATAATAATAAATAATACAAATAAATATTTACAGATTTTGTAAAATAAAATTTGTCCACCTCATGTGCCCTCTCTGCATGCAGATACTTGAAATTATTGTAGCATATTCTAGGATGAGACAAGGAAGGAGCTTTGTGGTGTGGAAACAGCTTGGAAAAGTTAGCTGCTGGGAATCTGACAAATTCTGGCATGAAGTATATACCATAGTATTTCAGTAAATATCTTCTGTTAGTTCTGGCTAAAGCTGTTTCTCCACTAAGAAAGATGATCTTCATCTCTGGGCTAGAACCAATCACAAATTCTAATGAAATTTGGCAACTGCAAGCATGAAAAGTCATTGATCCAGAAATTCACGAACTGTCTTTCATGTAGCAAGATTTCCTTTTGAACCTCAGTTGAAGCTCTTTCTACTGGCTTATTCTTGATTTTGAACTTATAGGAATAATTTTTTTACTCTCTTCAGATTTGGCAATGTGAAATTAAAAAATGGAGTGAGAGGCACATAATTAAGCATGCAGTGTAACTGTATGTTTTCAGCACTGTAGAAGGAGAGGAATGGGGGAAAAAAAACTAGAGGGGAAATAAAAATTAAAAAAAAAAAAAGGAAGAGAAAAAGAAAAGACATTGCCAAAGTTTTTCTAAGGTGTAGAAAATGTTCTTCATTTCCAAAAGAGAACAATTTATGCTCCCTGTTGTTGTAGGGGACTTGGAAAACTACATGTAAAGATGCTTAACTTTGCACATTCTTCAAGCAGCACTAATTTCCTACTGTTCACTAGGCATAGTTTTAAACAGTAAGGGTGTATCTAGAAAAGAATTGAGGATGTCTGCTGGTCTGTCACTCCGTGGAGACCAGCAGGTGTTATGTGTTATGGTCCCATTGTGGGCATTATCTGAATGATCTTCCAGTGTAGGCTGGATTGCTGTACTATCTGGCTACTGGGAACACTGGAGTTTTCTGCAGAAGGTGATCTTTAATGTTAAGAGTTAAAGAAGATTTTAGCATATTTAGTTGAAGCTGAGCTTCTTATTCCCCACTCCATGGCTGGAAAGACCTTGTTTGGTCACCATTAGTTTTGTGTAGTTAACCAAACTTTGCAGCTTCCAGACTGTTCTCTGACCTACCTCCAATGAAAGGTCAGGCACAACATCACATATACTGGCAGAGAGCAGCACTATCTGCCCTCCCATGTCATGGTCATGGCAGCTCTGCTGCCGTGTGTCCCCTGTGGATGAGGAGGGTTGGTGGCATTTCATCTCATTACTTAAACACGCAAATGTTTCATTTGTCTGTGGGGATTCAGCTTGATACTTGCAACTGAATGACAGAAAGTAATATTCTTGAGATCTTTATGCTCTGTGCTTTGCCTCTGAGCTGTATTAGTCCCTGCGTGCAGAAGAGCCTTCTGCTAAATATTGTTTATCTGAGCACATGGGGGTGGCATGACGTGGCCTTTTCCTACTTCTGCTTGAGATCTTTTGCTCTTTTTGGTCATCAGCAGCAGATAGGAGTTCAGTGGAACGTTAACTCACAGATAGTTGATAATGAGAGCATTTGATAATGAGAGCATGTTTCATGAATGTACCAACATGCTTCTAATAATCCTAGTAAATGTTTCTGTCATGGAAACAGGAGCAAGTGCCATTAAAATGGCAGAAGCTGTTGGTAATTTTTAATAGAAGTTCAGGACTATGTTCACTCTGTCTTATTATAGACATTAGTTGTAAATGTTGTTTGCTGCGTTGGAAACTCAGTAGAGTGCATAGAGGCAATTCCTTCCCGTGTGTTCTGGGGTTTTTTTGTATTTTGTGCATGTAGCTATGCACATATAATTTCTGTCCAGAAACCCTAACCTTTTAAATTATTGTGGTCAAGTTTTCTTCAGTTAAAAATCTGTCTAAATAATTTCTGTAATGAAGCTATCTGGATTTTGTGTAACTCAGGTTCAGATCCACCTCCAGGCACTGATATCCCCAAATTGTTGATTTCTGCAGCTTGACAATGACCTGTGATATACAGGATTGCTTTTATATCTCAAAAAGCCCCCCAGCTCAATTCTTGATGACTCCTGAACTTCTCTGCAGTGGAGCAAGGCTGGAGCCAGCCATGCTTATCCCAGCCCGAAAAGGAGGGCTGCCAAGTGCCTGCTCAGTGGCAAGGAGCTGCTCCACATAAACATGGAGAAGTAGCAGATTAACAGCCAGACATCTCCAAAGATTGAGCATTCATCTGATGACTGGCAAAGAAATACCTCTTCCCTTACTGCTTCAAAAATAACTGATGTAAACAACTATCACACGTAACTTGTTCATAGTTCCCATAATTAAGATACCAGTAGGATCCCATCTTCCACCCTTAATTTACCATACCCTGTGTACCACCAGAATGTTTAGTGATGGTGCCATTGTGGTGTCTTACTAATCCAGAAGTTTGGGAGTTTTTTCCCATTCTGAACCTTGGTGGAAATGCTGCAGGTTTTCATTTCCTTCCCAGGGAGTGGCTGGTGTGTGGGATTTCCTTCACTGGGCAGTTTCCACAGAGGGGCTGCTGATGGACAGCCTGCAGGTTCTGAAGCCCTCTGGGCAGTGCAGGCTTTTACTTCTGTTCAGGTCAATTTGTGATGTAATTCATGAGCCAGTGGATGAGGAATTAGGTTTTTTTGATGGAGAGTAGAGAAGGAGAGAGATTCCAGTACCAGCTTTGTAAGGACTTGTGTTGGCGACAAATCTCTTGCTAATTACACACATACCTGATGAATTGCAATTAAGCATGTTTAACTCTTTGGCATCTGTAAATGATCCACATGGGAGTTCTCACTTCACACATGAGGTCAGGCAGTGATGTACCAGGCTGTGTTGGCAACAGATGTTGAAAGGAACTTTTTTCTCTGGTAAGTCAGAAATGGACATAAACTAACAGTAGTACTGAGCCCCTAATACCTGGTGCTGCAGGGTGCTGCTCTTCTCCCCACCCCTTTTCCTCCTCACATAAAAGCACAGTGGTGGCCTGGGGATGAGAAAGGGGTCATGACATTGGAACAACAGCTAGTTTTTTTCTGACTGAAACTCACTGATGAAATAAATTATACACATTTTAACATTCCTTGTTCTTCCCAACTGAGCTCTTCAAGTTACAGTGTAAATCCTATTCTTGCATCTATGTTTTTTCTCTCCTATCCAGGAAAATGTTGCAAGCATCTTTCTTCTTTTCTGAGCCTACCCAAAGCATTTAGACCATAAAAAATCAACAGTTTTCGTAGCACTGCATTATGTTTAGTAACAGGAGGAATTTTTCATTAAGTTTCAGGGGATGTTTCAAAGTTGTGGTAAGAAAAATATCTGCCAACTTCCTTCCTGTGTCTCAGAGTGCTGAAGTTTTATCAACTCAAAGCAGCCAGGAATTTATTCCTGTCACTGTAAACTCTTGCTTGCACTGCAGAATGAATGAAGATGTGTAATATAGTGTCTTCATTACAATAGAACTAAATATCAATCACAGTATTATTAGCAAGGTATGATCTCTAATGAAAGCAAAATAACGTCAACAGCAGCAAAGTTGATGATGTTTCCTACTGTCACACAACTGTTTGAAAAAGACATAAATTTTTTGCAAAAATTTTGACATCTGGGGTACTAGAAGTGTATTTTTCTTATATGCGTAGCAGTAGAATGAAAATAGGTAAAGAGGTAATCCTGTATGTTTTAAGGAAATCATGAAGAATGTACCCAAAACCCTGAGTCTGTAGCTCATTAAAATATACTGAAACACAATTTTTTGACAGAGATGAGTAGAACATTTGTAAAATCTGACATTTTTGTCTTTTCTTTTGGCATATAAAGATATTTGCATTTTAGAAAAGAACCCAGAGAAAAGAGACATAGAAGGTGAAGGTAATTAAATTTTAATTTCAGTTTTAAAGATCTTTCTCTAATTAGCTTTAAAAGTCAGTGTCTAAGTAAATTGAGTTTCAGGGTGCAATCATAATTTTCTTCCTGGATCCTAGTATTCAAAAGTAAGAAGAAAGAATATTAGATAAAGAGAAGGAAGATTGTTATTTTAAAGGCCTTTCAAGATAAGGATTTAACATTACCTCATTATTAAAATATAACTGTGGCAGGTTGTTTTTTTATTTCTGAATTTCAAAGTCATTCAGCAGTCATGGTTGGGGAAATGGGAAACTTATGTTCTATTAAAAGAAAAAACTGAAAATTATACCAGAAAAGTAAAGACTTTTCTTCTTTCTTCTGCTTTGTAACAAGATTTCTTTTTGGTGGCTTGCTTTCATTCTTTTCTCTGTTATCCATTCTTTCAGTTTTGATCATAGGCATGCCAACATAATGTTCTATGTTTCTTAAAGGTGTGCTGGCATGCAGTGGGCTTTTGTTGGTGTGTTTTACACAGCAAGATGTCTTTTCTCTGCATTTATGTGATGGCTGGGGACACAACCTACTGCATTCTTCTGCTTTCTGCCAGACCACGCTGTGTGTTTTTAGTGCTGTGTCCCAGCCTCTGGTGTGGCTGCCTGCCAGAGCTCCAACTGCGTGGGGCAGTGGTGGGAGGAAGACAGGCTAATGATGACTTGTCATGGTTTAATGTGCAAATGATTATAAATGTGCCATTTTAAAACTAAAGATACAAGAAAACAGAGAATATTTGATAACATTGAAAATATGTCTGTGAGAAGTACATAAGCTGTTGTTTGACAATGAATTGCTAGAAAAACAACTAAAAACAGTTGGTTTGTACATGAAGTAGTTATAAATATCTGGAATCGTGTGAAAAAAATATTTTTTTTCTCTGTAAGAGCATTGGAAGTCTTGTCATTTAACCAAGAGTTCTGAATGTAGAAAATTTTATTTTAAAGTTGATCTTTTTACGCATAAACATACTTTCAAGTAGAGAAATGCTAATTATCTAGACTATGTCACCTGTCTTGTAATTCAGAAAGGGAAAGCCATGAATACTTGGCATTTGCAGGTGACTGCTGTGTAATTCATGTAGTATTGCAAATGTTGAAGCATTTGATAGAAATTTAAGTGTTTTGAAATGTGACCAGAAACACTTCAGTATGGATTAAAAATCAGCATAGAAATCTCAGAAGTTGGAGACAGTCTAGAGATTGTTGTCCAATAGGGTTCATGAGACTTCCTGTCACTTTTGGTTTTATTTAACATCTTTAAATCTAAGAGAATCAGTACTGTAAAGAGTATGTTAATTAAATTCCTAGTTGTTAATAGACAGGGAAAATAGAACAACGTGAGTGAAGGAAAGATATATATAACCCAACAGATATGTACTACACAACTGAATACAGTTTGATTCAGCCTGAATAAATAGAAGATAATGTATAAGAACATTGATCTAAACTGAACTTATACTTTAATTATCAAGACAGATGCTGAAGCAAGACTACAGAAGAAGTTTCAGAATTTCTTTGGATATTCTGGGTTGATACCATGACAATAAAATACCCAAATATGATTACTGTTGACTATGTATTAGCATCAAAGTTCCAAAAAATGACAGGGAGGATTTAAACAGCACTGAGGGTATTTCATAAAAGAAATACACTATTCATGGTGCCTTCTGAACAAGTTAAGACTAGAATAATATTTACAAAAATGAACAGCAATAGTGACTTCAAAGAGGCAAAGGTTATGTGCTGTGTAGCACTGTTTAGGGGAGATTTGAGAGGTCTGTGACATACGAAAAGAGAGTTTTTTAAGGGAAGGGAGGTGTAAATAGTGGCAGGAGGATAAATGGGGAGAATAATACAAATAAACAAATCCTGGGGATCTCGACATTTGGAAATGCTGAATATTTTTTTAATGATTCTGGGAGAGAGAAAAATACTGCTCTGGGCCATGAGGAGAAAGTTGGTGGTGTGTGTATAAATAAATAAGTATATGTATATCCTCCTCCTTTCCTGTGATGTTCAAAAGTATGTTTCTGAAAAGACCTACAATTTGTGGTAGCTTTGCAGTGCTCCTGTTTTGTATCCCTCCCAGCTGCCATCTCCCTAGAGTGTGCCTGTCTTCTTCTGCAGGACAGATGGTGCTGTTTTCCCAGCAGTGGTTCTTCACCTCTTGGAATGGCTTAATGTGTGTTTTTTTTGTTTTTTTTTTTTTTTTTTTTTTTTTTCTCTTTCATTTCTAATTCAAGATATCTACATTTGATTTGCACTGTTTTGTTAATCTTGTAGAGAAGTCCTGGCTTATGTTAGCTCCTGCTAAGGTTTAATGTAGTTTGTAGATAAGTTCACAATCAGCTGGTTTTTGCCTCCAACTATTTTTCTTCTATCCATAGTCAAGTCTACAACAGCCTCTGTGGTCTTTGGAAATTACCATCACCTTGTCTTTAGAGGTTTGCAAATATGAAAGTTGAACTGATATGGGGATTTGAGCTTTTGAATGTCATAGAGGGGGTGTTTGGCTCTTGCTGTGTCCAACTGAGTGGAACAAGGAGATGAACTGAACCTACTGAAATTGGAACCAGAACTCCAGGAGCTGTGCTAGAGTGTGAAACTCAAGGCTAATCTAAATATTTTAAAAGAGATATTTCAATTAAATATAGACAAAGCCTTAGCTTGTAGTTCCAAGTACTTCAAGCTGAAAGAAGCAGTCCTGCTTTCCTCAGCCCCGGGATGGCCCTGATTCATCCTTTCTCTTGGGCTCCAGATGAGGATTTGAGCAGAATGATGAGCTGGATGGGTGGTGGAGGCAGCAAGGCTGTTCAATTTCTGTCTCCCATCCCCAGACTGTTTTTTTAATGCTGATGTAGGATCTGTGTGCGTCATGTGTATACAGGGCACCCTGTTGATGTACATACATTTCTATGGGATCACTTTCAGGATCTCTGTCTAACCTGAGCAGCTTTTTGGTTAAAAGCTACTCTTTCCCACAGAGTTTTTTGGTTTCACTGATTTATCATTTTCCCAGAGATGTCTCCTAGAGTGTGGAGAGAAAAAAAAAAATCCTCTTCCACTCTACTCATCTGTCATGAGCCTGATGGTCTGTGTGGGATGGCCAGAAATGACTCCGAGATCATTTTTTCATTTCTGTGCCTTAAATCCACTGCAAACCAAATTGCACAAACTGCAGTCACACTGGGGAGCCGAAACTTTCACAGAGTAAAATTATCTTGGCCATGCTATATAAATATAACTATGTATTTTTCTAGTCATGCCCTCCAAGCTGACATGCAAGAGGAAATTGGGATGGGAAGGTATATATTAGCTCTGCTCTGGGGGACAGCCATCCATTGTGCTGAGTGCCTGCGCGCGGGGCAACATACTCAGCTTTATGGATGAAATTTGCCAGATCCTCAAATACTTTTGCTCGTGAGCATATTTAAAAATCAGAGAAGGTGATGACCCTTTTAAAATAAAAATGGATTTGCTGGCAGGAAGGGAAGGTACAACTCTGTGTTCTTTACATTTAAAGATGGTTATAAAATGTGTATTGGCTGTTTTTATAATTTATAGTGAAACTGCTGTTGCTTTTAATAAAATGAGACTTCCAGTCAGAATTTCATGATTATGAATGTGAGCATTTTGTTATACAGCTTGGATATATCCTACAAATAACCATCTTCTAGCAGAATTCTGGCTATATACATAACTTAATGGGATTCTCTGTCAACATAATTCTTTCTGAAGTTGACTCTTGGTTGAATACTTCAAGTCCTTGAATGTGACTCAAGAGCTGCGTTAGTAGGGTAACTTTCAGGATTTTTAATTTAATTTTTCTTTATTCCTTAGACTTTTAAAACTTCCTGTAATTCATTATTAGATTTACCATTTCAAGTGCTTATTTAAAAGGCACCTTAGCTGCAGAAGCAAATCAATATTTACAGTGCATTAGTGCCACAGAGAATTTGAAGCCTTGTGATTAGAGTTCATTGCTGTTTTATCCACTCTTCAAAGAAACCACAGACTTCAAACAGTATCAGCCATCATCCTGGAATCGGTGACATTGCATCAGTCCCATGCGTACTTTATCTTGTGGTTTAATTATTAAGTTCTTTTCCTTTGATTTTCCTTTTAATATTTCAAAGTATATCCTCTTCAAATCTATAAATTCTAGTCAAATTCTGTAAACTAGAGGATTGTAATCAACAATATATTGGTTTAAAAAAATCTGTTCAATATATTCTTTTATGTTGTTGTTTTAATGGAGAGTAAACAGAACTGAAGAGAATGCAGGAGATAGATGATGTTTCCAGCTTGTGGTTAACATAGTGCGAACAAGATTTAGTTCTTAGATTAAGACCTATTGACCATTGCCAAGCAGCATGTGTTAGAGCCAGCTCTGTGTGCCTGTCCCCTTCCAGTAATAAAAAAAAATAATGCCATATGTTTAAATTTCTTGTTAACTTGGGAAATACATAGATGCAACACACATACATTTTTTGTCTTCTATAATTCATTTTATTGCGAAGTTTGCTTTGTGAAGCAAATTACTTCTTACGTATGGAACCATTTCCATAAGAAGAGACTAGAAGAGATCATTTGTATCTTCATATTGACAGAATACTCTTTTTAAAAAAGATGTGATGAAATGTTCCGTAAACGTGAAAATATCTTAATAGCTAAACTTACTGAAATTAAACTAGTCATACTAAAGGTGGCTCATCTGTGATTTTGTAGAGAAGCTTCTCATGTTAATGTTCTCTCTAGAGCATATTAATATTTGGGAATTCCATTGTATGATTGACTACCTGTATTTTGAAGAGTCTGTAATCGCCATTGTGCAAATTGTCAGGTTTTCACTACAAAGCAAAAGCCAAGGCAGCAACAATGGCTTGCTCCTCTCCAGAAATGCTGGTTTGATTTCCTTTCTTTCTTTGTTGGCAGTTTGGCTTCTCTTCTTACAGAAGTTCACCCAAGTGAACTTTTGTTTTGTCAAGCAATTTGAAGAAGAAGTGTAAAAATACAAGAACATTTTGCTATCACCATGCTTATATATAGACGTACAAGCATAAGGAGCAAGTGAACTCATGTTTGAAAATTGTAATTCTGTGTTGTGGGGTGGGTAGTGAAGGCAAACATGGTAATGTGCACGGGCTGCTGCTTGGAACAAATATAGATTGGTATTTTTCTTAAGTGGCACTGCATACTACAGAGCCCCCTTTTGGCTCAGGCTGATCTAATAAAGGAGAAAGCGTGTTGGGGGCTGTGCCAGCAGCACGGGCACTGCTGGGAAGGGGTCACTTCATCCTGTGTGCTGGGGCACTGGCTGGGGCTGCAGCTGAGCCACCTCTGCTCAGAGATCTCCTGTGGTTTGATAGGGCACTGTTTGTGTGTTTGTCATCCAGGGGGAAAGGAGATGCTTTGCCTTCAGCTGCTTCATGAAAGCTGAAGTAGTTGAAAACAAGGCAATCAAAGAAACACCCTCTATTAGAGTCTATGAGTATATACTGAGAAATCAGATTCTTAGTAGACTTAACTCTGCCCATTAATACTTCCCTTCATAATTAGTGATCTTTCATGAAATATTC
This sequence comes from Vidua macroura, assembly GCF_024509145.1. Classification (NCBI taxonomy): domain Eukaryota; kingdom Metazoa; phylum Chordata; class Aves; order Passeriformes; family Viduidae; genus Vidua; species Vidua macroura. The sequence continues at coordinate 13,646,822 of NC_071571.1, forward strand.
CTTTAATTAATTCTAGTTCCATTATGCACTTACGTGTATATCTATAAATAAGTGTATACATATTTAGAAAATAAAGTGTTTTATTTGCTGGAAATTACCTTTTGTTATGAAAATTAAAAATAAAAAAATGAAAGCAAAGAGCAACAGCTGTGGGGAAAAAAAACATTAATTCTTTGTTGTTCTTGTTTACCAGAATGAACATAACATAGATTGACTGTTTTGGTGTTCGGTCATGTAACACTTGTTTATATCTCAGCAGCAGGAGTCCTTGTGAATTAAAAAAACCTCACATGTTTTCATTGTGTGGCAAGACTTAGTGTATTTTTCAGTGTATTCATAATGCCCTGCAAAATAAGATTTTTTAATATTATTAAATGTAGCATTAACATGAAGCTATTGTCGAGATTGAAACAAATAATTTAACAAACAACTCCTGTCATTGTGTTTTCCTGTTAGTATTGCCAGACATGCATCCTCAGTTTCCTTGGGAACTGTTTCATCGAAGCATTAAAACCTAGTCCTGGTTTTTATTCTCAACTGTTGTCCATTGTGCCTTTCCCACTGACTCAACTGCTTAGGTGCCATTGCTTTCACCTCTTTGCTTTGCACTTTGCATTCAGAGTTCTCAGTGCTGCAATAAAGACAAATAAAACTGATAAATCACAGCCTCTCTGTTCTGATGCTGAGTGGAAGAGTACTAAGAGGTCACAAATTCAGGCAATGAAACTTCTGTTTGGTCAAGGAGACGATAGATGTGTTGGTATTTGCTGTAGGATAAGAAATGAAATTGGAAAAAATTAAGTTGTATTTCAAAAGAAACTAACTTTAATGTGCCATTAAAGTTTCCAGAATGGATGTGACCTCTACATATATTAAGGAAACCAAATCTCTTTCCAATCAGTCTACCTTCCTTCTGCATCATTTTTTACTAATGAAATATTTTTCTCCTGTCAGTCATGCCAGCTGGAAGGCTGAGGGAATCAGGGTTAATCAGCGCAGATCTTGCTTGAGCTGTCAGGAAGAGGCAAAGGAAGAATGCAGAGTAGAAAACAGTCTCTTCCATAAGTTTTGAGAGGGAAATGCAGAGTATATTTTAGATGGTCAGAAGGCTGCCTTGGTTGCCTGCAGCTTCCAGGCAGCACGTTGTGCTAGCAGTGCCCAGGCTGCAGTCCTTGCAGTGGGGTGGCGGACACGTTGTCCAAGTCCACCCCTTGCCTTGCCACCAGTCTTTGCCTGCTTGCTCTTTAAAATACCTGTATGTCACCTTAACCTCCTGGTTGTTCAAGTTCATGTTGCATCTCTTTATTTTGCACGACACCCAACAGATAGCTTTGTACTTGGAAAGCCACTGAGCTGTGCTTGGTTCAAAGGGGTTGCTTTTCCCTTCATTTTCTCCTTGTGCAGCCAGGCAGCAAGGCTGTGGTTTTGAGGGAACAGACCTTGTCCCTGAGGTCAATAACTCCTTACTCTGTGAAACCACATTTGGTCGCAGCCACCCTTCCAGAGCTTGAAAAAATACTTTTCCTTTGTCAGAAACATTTTAAATCTAGTCAGTGTTTATTTACTGTCTGTTTTATTCTTCAGATATGCCTCTCCATGTCCGACGTAGTAGTGACCCTGCACTGATTGGCCTCTCAACCTCTGTGAGTGACACAAATTTTCCTTCAGAAGAGCCTTCTCGGAAAAACCCTACCAGGTGGTCCACAACAGCGGGCTTCCTCAAGCAGAACACCCCTGGCGTGCCCAGTGCTCATGAAAGAAAGGTATATTTCTCTCTCTTCTTTAGTAAATAAATTACAAATGTGCATGAATCTTGAATTGTTTTCTGCTTCTCTCATCTGCTCGTGGTTTAAACTTGTGTTTTCTGATGTTGTCCACCAAACCTCATCAGCAGCAGTGAAGTGTTTGAGTTACTCGTGTCCTGCCCTTCCCAGACTCCTGGTGATAACCACAGCAAGGACTCTAAAAACTTGATTTTTGCCCTTAGCTGTAGTTGAATCTATGATTACTCACTATTCTGCAAAGTTTTTACTTTTCACCTTTTTCTTAATGCTGGTAGGCCATGTCTGTAACAATTTTTACTGATTAGAAGGCCTAATGTCAGTGAATAATCTGCATGCCCACAGCTGGTCTGGTTTGTCTGGCTAACACAGCATTGCTAATTTGTACTTTCTGAGGCTCTAGTGAAGTAATACAAAACACAAATTGCAAATTATTTCTCTCCTTGATAACAGTTTTAAAAATAAAACAGTGAAATGTGGTGTATTTTTCCTTCATTTTTTTCAATATGATTTCAATATCTCTACATGAATTGCATTATTTGCTAAAGAAGTCAGCAAGAACCACTCTTCTCAGTGCAATATTAAGAAAAATTGGAAGAATCATGCCCCTTTGTACAGATCCCACGTTGCCCATAATTGTGATGATAACTTGCAGACAAACTCAAAAGGAAAAAAATGTATATTTTCTAATAGAAATGAGTAATTTTAAAAGAATGTTGCACTTTTGGTTGCCATTCTGACTACACAGGACAAAGTCCTCTTGGAAAATATGCAGCTTATTATAGCTTTTATTTTTTTCCCCTCATTCCCGCTAACTGTGTGTAGTATAAACGCAAACTAAGTCTCAGCAGTAAGGATTCACACACCCCAAATAAAGAAGCCTTTATACAATGCTAATGAACCAAACTATTTTCAGTGGGCCTTTGGTCATTTCAAAAGAATCTATGAAAGCTCAGTGCTCATAGGCATTGAGGTCCCTGTTCATGCAGAGGTGTCAGTTTAGCTTGGTATTGTTAGGATTCTCATCAGGATTGATCAGGATTTCAGGCAGGAAATGTTTTCTGTCACTTGTACTGGTGTGGCACAGAAGTGTGTGCCCTTTTGTAAATACGTGTTTTATACTACTCTGATTCAGAGAAGAAAAACGATAATCTAATCCATTTGAAGTATTAACATTTTGAGTTAATTTTTGTGAAATGATAATGAGATGACACTTCCTTACTCCACAAGCATAGATATGAAGGGCTGTACACAGCATAATCAGATTTCTTTGAGTGTCTGAAGTTAGCAGAAATTGGAGAGAATTGAACAGTAGCTAATCTTTCACACTAGTCTCATCATTAGTTGTTCAGCATGTACTTACTCTTGATTTTTATGAAAATATTTCATGTCTGTTGGAGCACAGTGACCAAACTGGAAAGGAATGCATATGATCTCATGTAGGGATGGGAAGCAAGGCACCAGGGAACATTAAACCAAGAAGATTGGAAAGAAATGAAGTTACATTAGTTAGTACAATAGATACTGATACATTCTTTTATCATTTTTGAGCATTCTATGTATTGATCATTTGAATAGAGCAGATCACTATTTTTAATAGGTGAGTTGCAGTAAACACATGGAATTAAATAATTGCTTATGTTATGTGTATTATGAGTTAATCCTGATTTCATTTATGCTAGACTGATTTTTTTCTGTTTTCAGTGTTTTGATTTCTTCATGTGAGTCAAGATTTTGTAGCCAATCCTTTTTCTCTTAGGAATGGGCATTAAGAATTCTCATTTTCTTTCACAGTATTAGCAACAATTTCATTTGAATTATTATTCTAAATGGTGGCATTTTTGAAGTTCCTGTCACCAATCTCTTACCAAAGTACTAACAATGAATTTTTACAAATGTATTTGTGTTATTTGAGCTATAAAGAGTCCTCAGTACTTTTCTTATGTTAGGTTGTTTTCTTCAGCTACTCGGCTAACAAAGAGATGGCTGTGCTTTGTTCCAGACTGTTTCATTGATTATAGATGACACAGACATTTTGAGAAAAGCAATGAGAACAGTCTTAATTTTCTGCTCAGCACATTGGGCTTGAGCACCCATATATCTTTTGTGAGTGGTTGGCACTATGTAATGTTTTCACTGCAGTTCTCTTTCTTGACAGCACAAGAACATATGTTCTTGGGCTGAGATTTGCAGCACAGTTGTAGATTAGCAACTTTGCCCCAGCAGTATCTTGCAGAAACATGAAAAGGGTTTCTGGGAGAGTTGCCAAAAGCTTCATCCACCTACTGACTCCAAGAAGTGACATTACTTTCAGCCCGTCACCTCTAAAGAGAAATAATTGACAGGTAGAAACCCTGTCCAATTTTTGGAGGAATTAGCACAGAGGAAGCTGCATGTGTCTGGCAGAAGGGATTTATTTCTCAGGGACAAATGAGAGAGGACGTCTTGTTGGTGTTTGTTTCATTTTGGGTATGAAGAATTTGGAATGGCAGGAAAACGGGCAGATGCCCAAGCTGAGATGAAATGAAGGGGTGAGAGTGCTGCCATGCACAGAAGGCTGTGAGGAGCCAGGACATATGCCAGTAGTTCTGGGCAAACAGAAAGGGAAAAGGGTGGTGGGGAAGAGTGAAAATATGGGCTGGTTGAAGGATCCTACTACTCTAACTGTAGTGCTGCCTGTAGTTACTGGGATAAATGGAATGAGTCACCAGGATCTCCTGTGTCCCTAAGAAGAGAATGACCAGAGAGAGACAAGAATATGCTTTGGAGGGGCCTGAATTGGTCTTGCAAAGATTTGGATATGTGTTGAACTTGAGATGCATTTCTGTTAGAGTAAGTAGGATGTTGTGATATGAAATCCTTGCCCTAAAACTGAGCGTGCATTCTCATCCATTTTTCAAATCATCTCTTGTAAAGAAACATATTTTTATTATCAGGATATCATAATACATTCTGTATCCTTAGAATTGAAATCTCACATAATTTCTACTTTCTATGTTTTTCACCTGTAAGAGCAACTGGCAATCAAGTGTTTTTTGTTCCAAGGAACTAATTTATTTGCAGAATTTCTTTTTAGTATTTACAAGTTATTGTAGTGCTGTTAACTGTACTTAGCTAGGTAATTCCTGACCTAATCCTTCCCCTGAATGGTTCCAACCAAATTAATAGGTCTTCCCATCTGTGAAATATTCACAAAATTGGCTCCTGATCACCTCTAGTTGGTAAATGTGCTTCTTGGGATTTATTTTTTTTAAATTGAATGTTAAAACCATTTTCAGATGCTTTTGTGTGTGTGAGAGAGACATGTCTGTACTACCTAGTGACTCCTAGCTTGACTTAATCCTGGCTCTTGCTTCCTTGAGCCATTCTAATGAAAAAAGAAGAAATCTCTAAATAGAAATCTCTTCTCAGAGGCCTGGAGTAATACCTGATTTGCAAGGTGTACTTTTGTTTGAATTGTATTGAACTGTACAGGTGAACAGATTGTACACAGCTGAAGCATATCATTTGTGCTTTTTGCCACTTTGGTAAAATCCTTTTTGATATTGTTGTTTTCTGGGTAATTGTTGATTTGAATCACATTCTTAATAATTCAATACTAAAGCTTATTGGCTCAACTAGCTGTCCTTAATAGATGTGAGCTGCATTAATGAAAATCATGTTTCTTTCCCCTTAGATGTTGTGTTACAGTATTGGAAGAGTGTAAATGCAACAACCAATTATGTTGCATCTTATAATGACTGTAAATTAATTATCCCATATATTTTCAGTGTGGTTTTTTAAATTTACAATTCCATTTGTGGTGAGGAACAGCTTATCATTATAAATTAGTTACCTGCCTTGATCCTGCTACTATGAAAGACTGAAGGCTTATCTGGTTAACCTGCCTTGCTTAATGCAGGGATACACTGTGGATAACAGGCTCATGACAAACTTCCCACTGTGACTTTTCTGATTTTGATTCATATGTTACCCTGTCAGAGATAACAACATTGGTACAGCAGAAAGAATTGAAAATGTAGGTTAAAAAGGAGAGCTCAAGAGAGAGAAAAATGTTTGTGCATGGGCTTCTGTGCCTCTGGCTGTTGGGTTCACCCACCTGCAGCAAAGCAAATGGCACACAGTGTACTCTGTGGGGTGGTTCAGCAACAGCAAGCACATAACTCAGTGTACTTGGCACATCATTTTGTAATTGCTTTTTTCCTTTGTTTTTTGTCTTCGCTGTTTATTCGACAGCCACATTTTTTGCTTATTTGTTGTTAAATATGTTTGTCCATATATGTATTTTGAAGTGGAATATCACTGTGCCTTATAGGAATAATAATTTTTTCTAGGAAAAAATGCTTTCTTCCTACTTGGAAACCTAATTTTTTGGGCTCTATAAACCACAGAGAAATAATTTGAAACTTCACGTGAGTGCTCTAAGTCTCATCTAGCATCAACGACCTTAGCTGCAAAACAGTTTGTGTCTCCCATGTTTCCTAATGCAGGTAGTTTTGCTGTTCCTGTGGGTTGAGACTGATGAGTACAAATTTTCAGATTGCTGGGTTGTAGGGTTTTATATTTATGGGAAAGATTCTAATCCTCTTTGTAAATAGAATGAAAAAATATTTCTCTAATGGAACGTGTTTAGATAGGAGAAAAGCATGTATACATATTTTGAAAAACTTCAACAAAAATGGTATTTCAGTTTCAAAATCAAATTTAAGGCAAAAATTAGTTTCATTTACCTTGAAGTCCTTTTAAACACAGCTTAGTGACAATTGTTTTGTCATTGTCACCAAAGACATGGTATTTCAATAAAATTTAAGTATAATTCAGAGAATTGAAGAGCCCTGTATTAAAACTGTGTGTTGGTGTCATTTTGTAGCCAGGAAGTCTAAATGGCAGAGGTAAATCTATTAAATTAACTGGGAAGGTTGTGGGCTAAAAGACTGGGCATCATTCTGGGAGCCTGAGACCAAAGTGTTGCTGATGTTTATTGGGAGCCTTAGCCTCTGGTTTTGGCTCCTTCAGAAGGGAGATACTGTGTACCTGGTGAGCAGTATTGGCAACGTGTTGTAATACAGATGAATCTGCTAAGAGAAGTTCAGGATATCTGCAAAGAGCCTGGCATCTCTGTCATGAGAGGCTTTAAACCCCCACATGATGGATACAGCTTCCTGCTTTTAACCTAAAACTGCAATGTTTTAAACAGAAGTTCTGAGGGATTCAGTAGCTGTGAATATTTCTTCATCCTGGTATTTTTGAGCAAGTTCTTTTCATTTTCAATGAGATGGTCATGAGTTTTGTAATTTCAGATGTGGTTTTGCATAGACTGAGAGGAAGGGAAAATGAGCATGGGTTGTCCACAGGTGATGAACTAAAGTGTTTTAATATGTAAAATGTTACAGGAGAGACGTTCCTGAAAGTCAAGAAAACAGAAGTTACATGCATCAGTTTTCGTTCTTTGTGATAGTAACTTGTTGCTGGCAGCTTGTTGCATGGTGATTAAACAATTTAGAGGAATTGTATCCAAAGAGAGCACAATATGATATCAACATAGTATGTGTTGTTTTTGTTCTGGGTAGTGTGTAAAATTCATGACTTTCACAGAATCACAGTTCAGCTGAGGTTGGACAGGCTCTCTCTGGAGATTGTCTAGTTCAGCCTGCCTGGTCAAAGCAGGGGCAGCTAGGGCAGGTTACTCAGGTCTGGGTCCAGACAGGTCTTGAGAATATACATCTCCGTGGATGGAGCCTGCGCCACCTTTCTGGGCAACCTCTTCCAGTGTTTGATCATTCTCAGGATAAGAAAGTTGTTTTCTTATGTTTTGATGGAATAATTTGTGTTTCTTCATGTGCCCTCTGCCTCGGGTGCTTTCATGAATACCATGAAGAATTGTCTGTCTTTAGTATGATAGCTGGTGATATTCTAATGCAATGAAAATTCTATGAAAGAGTTCAAAATTCCTGACTTTCAAAATGTGAAAACAAATATAATATTTCTTATCATCACCAACAGGTTGGGAATAATAGACACAAAGTGAAAAATCCTTGTCTAGTGCCCAGAGGTAACAGGCAGTGTGCATCATTTGATGCTATGCTGTTCCATTAGCTGAGGGCTGTGTACATGGACAGGATTCAGCTGTTGGCATTCAAAAGTCAGTCATGACCACATGTTAAGCAGGGAAAAAGCCAACAACAAAATGAATAAATCTGAAGTGAAGGTGTAATTTTCTCCATCTCCTTTGTTGCTTTGCCTCCTTTTGCTCCAAGTCATCCAATTGTGGATGCCCATCTGTCAAATCTCCTCTCTGCCCCTCTAAAGATATCAGTGCAAGATCTGAGAGCTGGTGAGTTTTTTCTGCTTCTGCTCTCAGGCTGAGCAAGTCTGTTAAACACATTGCCTTTGTTTTGCATCAGCAATGTAGGAAGAGTGTGTATTTGTGTCCCAGTGCTGTGCTATCCCATGCCTCCCTCCAAGTGATGGGTGAGCAATGTCTGGGTGAGCAATGTCTGCTCCATTGCTGAGGGGACTCAGTGCTGCATCATGAGCTGGGAGTGCCAAGGAGGGTCAGGGTGAGTGAGTCTTTTACTCGTGATAAAGGAGTGGTGGAGTGTGCACAGGTTGTTTGTCTTTCCACTTCGGTAAATGCAGTGTACAGCACCTCTCTGAGAGCCACTGAAAGCTATGCTGAAAACAGAAAGCTCTCAGGTATATGGTATAGGATAATTGCTGACTTTTCCTCTGCCATTTTTCTAAGTGAGGGTGTACTTTGTAAATTCCCATATTTAAGTGTTTGTCTCTACTGATTTTAATTTTTTATGTTTTTGCAGCTCTCCCTTGGTTTGAGGGTGAAAGATTAGTTCTGAAAGAGTAGGTTGATAAAAGATTGAGTAAGTTTAAAAAAAACCCCAAGGGTTAGATGTTCAGGTTTAGTGGATTTTTTTATTTCCAAAGATTAGAAGCACATATATTTTTCTTGGTAATAGCTGGATCTGTGTTTTGACCTGCTTTCATCTATTTAGCTGTAACCTACAACCATGCAACCATATACACTTGCCAATCAAGAGGTTTTGCAGATTAAAATATTTGTCTGTCTTGCTTTCTGATTATTAAGTTTATATATAGGTGCAAAGCACGTTTGGTTTTTGGCTGAATGTATAGCTAGCAAGAAAAAGAAGGTTGCAGGTTGTGCTCCCCAACAGTGTTCAGAGCTGAACCTGCAAGTTTTAAACAGGGAATATTTTACCATACTTTGCTAAATTTGTTGCATTTTTAAATTCACTTATCTCATCTAGCAATGAATTAAGACAAGACAACCAAGCCTTATTAGAATAAAATTCACTCATATGTGGAACTAATCAGTGCAAAGGAGTAGTAAGGCTGGGGAGGAGATGTTAAGCTTTAGTTAGTGGGGAAAATCAGCTCCAGTAAATACAGGAATTCCTGGTCATCTTTTGCAATTACTTCTGTTATGACTGATTCCGAGGCTGTCACTTGGTGTGGTTTTGTTTCACAGCCTGATGAGATGATCATTGTGTGCTGCCATCCAGTTTTATTGTCTCTTTATAAACAAGCTCTTCACCTCTTGTGTACAGATGTCCAGCTAAAGACCATTGCCTGCTGAGCATGTGAAGTCAATTAAATGTGGACAAAAGCTAAAACAATAAGAAGAAAGAAGGGAAGCTGTTCAGTGTGAGGAAGAGCTGTGGGACTACAAGGAGCCAAGGCTGTGTGTGCTGCTGTAAACTCAGATAGAAGAGAAACACTGCTACAAGCCCCTGGCCTGGTTCCTCTCTGGGCGTTTCTCCACAGACCCCGGGAGGAATTCTGGCCGAGGTCTGAAGTGAATGGGCAAGTTGGATGAGGTGATGGGTGCTCTGCAGGGAGCCCAGTGGAGTTGCTGGTCCATATCATTCCATATGGAGGAGACAGTGGTGTGTGAGTGCCACCAGGGAAGAGTGACTGGCTGGGCATGTGTGAAGGTACCACGGGTTTGGGATGTTGCCTTTGTGCTTCTGACCCTAAAAACCTGCTCTTCTCCATGCTGCCCAGTGTAATGAAGAAAGGGGAAAATCAGTTCCATTAGTTGGAGAAGACAGACTGGTTACCTCATAGCCAGCCTCCTTTCTTCATTTCAGAGCATCAGATGCAAGTTTCTAAACATACAGACAGCCAGTTGCAGCATTTCAGTGGTATGGCCAACTAAAAGCATCTACTCGACATTTAAAGGCTGCTGGTGGTGGTTTATAAGATGTTCTTCATTTCAAGATCTAAACATAAGGTCATGACGAAGTTTCCTGTATCCCCTTGTTTCCTTTTTCTCTTAGCTTCTCAACTATATTTAATATTGCCATTCTATTTGTTAAATCCTATTTTCAGAGGCTGCTTTGAAATTAATTAATTAGCAGCTTTTTTTTCCTTCTTTAATTTCTTGGCTCTCCCAAGGAATCAAATGCATCATATCAACACTTAAAATAAACAAACAACTTTACAAATTATATTTTCTCTAAATCCAAATTGGCATAAAACATATAAATTTGGGTACAAAAGCAAATATCTGGTGAAAATGGCAGGACTGTGCATAATTATATTATTGCATTTAGGTGAATACCCATATAGATTTATATCTAAGTGGATATACATAAAAAACTCTTTAGATGCCTTTAAAGTGGCACAAGAAAAGATAATATTACTTGAATGAAAAATAGAAGGGGAAATGGTTTTCTAAGTATAATGTGTAGAGGAATCAAAACTGTAGCTTCATGACACTTTAACTTAACTGGTTCATTTATTTTGCTCTAAAATGGAACCATGGAAAGCCATGTCTTTTTAGTTATACTTACAGTTTCTGAATTATAATTACTGAATATAAACTGCTGCATGTTATTTGAGTTGCTTTGCATTATCCCTTGTGGGGTTTTATTAGGAGATTAATAAGTAAAGAGTGAAAGGAGGAAGCAGCTTTTTTCCTGTCTCTCCATCTGAGAAATAACAGTGCACACTGTTTGGAAACTTCTGGCTTTGCATGTGAACGCGCAGAGGTCATGACATTGTTCATTTTTGTGTCGTAAATAAGAGAGATCAACAGAATGTCTTGGATAGGCAGTATCATGATTTTAATTTACTCTTAATTTAGCCCATATTCTTTGACACTGAATGTTTACATATAATACCACTTGCACAGAGAACTGTGTGATTATCACGGCCCATAGTTACTGATTTTTTTTCAAGGTCAGGCCTTGCTTATCAGCCAAAGGGTAACATGGAATATATAAATTGGAGTAGCACAACTCTGGAAATTTCTGAAAGTAAGGTGATAGAACTTAAGCAGAACACTGGCTTTTCAATTGCTTTTTTCCTTGTTGGCATCTAATGAGCTCTTCTAGAAGCATAATACATTAATTCCTTTCATGGAGCTATACAGAGAATAATTTCTGAGACTAGTCATTCTGAAAATATCCAAATAAATATGGAGTGGTCATTCTTCTCATCTCTTTTCACCATAGATAGGGCATGCAAGTTCTTTATTAGACTATTATATTTGTATCTTCTGCAAATCAGTTTTTACCAGTTGGAAATGACCCATGTTCCAGGTCAGAGCTGATAGAAGGGATGAAACTGTGGTAATTCTTTAATGTGGGAGTCTTCGTCTACTTTACTCCTTGGACAGTGGCCTCAGATCAAAGGTTTCTGATACTGGGTGACTGTAACTCATTCCTTCTTCTCTACACTAAATGGCTGGGCTGTATCTGCATTACTGCAGCTTCTGGGGTCATGTTCTTCAGTATACATCAGGAAAAGAGCAACCTTGGAAAACTGAACCTACCGGGAATAAAAGCAAGCTCACCCAAGCAGTAGGGTCGGTTTACTAAGATATATGGATTGTTATAGGAAGTGGTACAATTAGTTTGAAGGTAAATTACTGATATTTTTGGGGGAAATTGTTACAAGATGCTGTGTTAATAGAGAGAACAGTTCCAAATCTGACATCTGTGTAAGTAGTTTTTTTTTTTTTTAAATGGAATTTCTATTCATGCAATGCATCTTTTTTGGGTTAATTAATTTTATAGGTGTAATGTATTTTCCACATAAAATAGACATTATTTGTGCTGCCTTCTTTGTTCTTTGGTTTTGTTTTTTTTTTTTAGAAATGGGGATCTATTTGGTCTTATCCTGTATTTGTCTAAAATCCAGTTAAAAAGCAACTGTGAAACCTCATCCAAATAAAAATCTCCAGGAATCTATTTGCTAGACCATCAGACAGCATGGAAAATGCATCTGTGTGTATATTATTTCATTTATAAGCAGATGTTTTCATCAGACAGAGTTACTTACATAAACTGTGTGAATGTTTTGGTAATTAATTACAGCTTTTAGCGTCCTGTCTGAGAGAGACACCAAATTGTTCAGGGTCTAACATGGTCATAGTGGAGCATTAAAAGGAAGAAGAACAACCTTTATAACCTGTATAGTGATTCAACAATAATTGCCCTTATAGACATGAATTTGCTCAAAGTCTTTCAGGTGGAATTACAACCTCAAAAGTATTTTTCTTCATCTCTCATCACAAATCCTGTCTCAGTTTGAGGCCATCACAAGGAACTAGAGCCACATGAACAAGCAGCCTTTTCCAAAGTGCATGGGCTACAAGGAAAAAGACTGGATATCAAAAACGATCAGTGAAAAAAATGACCTCTCTTAGTGACTGTCCTAAAGGACACATGGGCTATTTGCTGTAGAAATAATTTAAGTGCAAACTTGGTTTGCATTTTTTAATTGTCTTTCAGAGAATTACTTTGAAGAGGTCTTCAGTGTATTTTACCCCTGTTGTAATGCTGTCTAGTGTAGTTTTGCTTTAAATAAGCAACCAAAATTTGCCACACTTGAGCCATTCAGGAGGTGAAACAAAGCAAAAACCCAGTTTCTTCACTATTTGGAAAGTAGCAAATGATTTAGCAGATGTGGAACTGTCACCACACTGGGTGGAGAACGTTCTGGTTTGGTTGTGATGCTGGGAGTTTGCAGGGGTACAGCTGCAAGTTAAAACCACAAGTGAGTTTGTGCAACGACAACTAGTAACTGAAGTACACAGACCATTCTAATGCATAATTGTGTCTACAAGCTACAGAGTCTTTGATGAGACTCTTATTACATATTGCAAATCATCTGAAATTCAAAGTATAGCAAAATTGCTTCATTCTTCCTGTCCCCTTTCACCCAATCCTCTAGCAAAATACCACAGGGACCCCATGCTGAACTAAATCTTAAAGTGTTAGATTATGTATCCTCGTTAAAATTACTCCAAAATGTTGCAGTTAAGTGTAGTGATGGTGTTATGACTTTTAGTATTATATTGATCAATTTCCATTTCAAACGTGATAAAGCTGACATGGCCCATAGTCCCCAACGATGTTTGGGAAAGAAACTTATTTTTAAAAAATTAGGGCATTTAATTGTAAGTGATGATGCATGTCAGCCCTGGTCCCAGGAGGGCTTACAGCTGCATTTCCTGAAGAAACTGGAGTTCCCTGGGTGACCCTGATGGCTTCTGTACCATGAAATCTTCTCCTTTATGGTATTGTAGCTAAAAGTGACATACACTTTTTTCAGCTGGATGTTGGGAGCACGTGTGCTAAAGCTAGATCATGCTGAAGACAAGTACAGCTTTCTGGATTAGCAATTGGATATTTTACAAAAAAATCCCCAATGTTTATTTTAAATAGCAGCATCACAGCTGGCTCAGTAAATCCCAATGTCTAAGCTGCAGCAATGTTTTTCACCTATACCTCTGTAGTTTGTTAGCACAGCTAACTTTGAATTAGCTCTGGCAGTAATGGAAACCCCTGCAAATACGGGGTTACAGGTAGCCAGGAGCACCTTAAGGCTGTGTGGTGTAGGTGTCTGTGTGTGGCAGTGCTGGGTGCTGATCCCTCTGCTCCTCCTCTAGCTTGGTGCTTGTTCAGTGCTGTCACTCGTGGGGTACAGGGAGAGCTGTTTGCCAGAAAGCAGTGACAAAGGAGTGGAGGGCTTGTCTGTGCCTGGTGGATCTTCTCGTATTTCACTATTTGGCTAACACCAACATGACTGTGTGTGTGATTGCAGCACTGGTATTTTATTCCAATCTGATAATAGCACTATTTTGAGCCTCTGAAGAAAGGTGAGAGGTGAAAGTGCTGAGAAACAGAGTTACAGAAACAACATCTCTCTACCATTCCAGCTTTGTTTTCTGCTGTCACAAAAAATTGCTGAGTGACTTGAATGTCTTCTGTGTAAAATGAGCTGATTTAAGTCTTAGCAGGAGAAAGGCAATCTTCTACAGAAGTGGGCTACAAGCAGAAATATTTGGTAGGTGGGATGAATGTACTCTTCTGTCAGCACAGATAATATTAGGCATAAACTCTTGGCAAAATTCTTGACATTAGTATAGATACACAAGACAGAGGCCTAATTGAACTCTCTTAGCTTAGGTAATTTCACTTACATTGAGTGCTGTGATACTTGAGATTTTTTACAGCACAAATTTCCAATATAAACTTTGTGCAATGTGGCTGTTTATTGTGATTCTGAGACCTGGTGATTAAATGATTGAAGAACAACACATTCCTAAATGAACATCTTTCCTTCTCTCTTGCACTTGCTAAACACTCCTGTGCAAGCATAATGGATACTGTGTGGAGAGAGGTCTTTGTGTTTTATAAATAAAAATGTCTTTTTAGAAAGTTTCTATGGAACATTGTAAGCAGGAATCAATAAAAACTGTAATTCTCTATAAAGTACAGAAATACAGAAAACATCTTGTTTCATAGAAAGAAATTTCTGCTCCTTCAGAGTAGGTGATGGTCTGTCAGGTAGTGGGTTATTGTTAGGTGACAATAATGCACGCACCAACTGTATGGGTGGTTTTGTGCATAAAATGATTTTTTGTTATTTCTTTGTCAGATTCTGATTTTATTGTTATACCTGCTCACCACTTTGAACAAGAGAAATTGTTGTTTTGGCTTACAGGAACTGTGCCAACCCTATCACCTGAAGAGAAGAATTAAATAAGAGAAGCAACACAAAAAAAAATCAATTTGTATACACCATTCCCTGACTTTTACGATGTTTGCTGTACAGAGCTGACTTCCCCTTTCTAAGCAAGACACTGAGCAGGTTTCTGGTTTGCTGTGTGGTTAAGCAGCACTGGAATACTGGATTGTTTTCAGTTGCTGAAAGATACAAAGCTTTTGCTCATTTGTGGTAGGGAAAGTAATTAATATTGGTATTTGTTAGGCTGGTTACCTGTGCAAACATATTTTTACAAGGTTATCTTGTGTTGGATTAATTGAAACTTCAATGTCTTGAAATGGAAGACTTTATACTACAACGTCTTTCAAGAAAAGTTCTCATCAATTAAGAAAGCTTAGGTTTGATATGCCTGGGAAAAGATTGGTCTTGCACAGGAAAACTGCTCTATTTCACAGTTATACCAAGACCTGAATTTCTTAGCAAAGCCTGTCATATATTTACAAGAAATAAAGTTGTGAAGGACAATGTAAGAGAATTGATGCCGCATCTAGAATATTGGACTAGTATTGTTCCAAGCCAAAGAAATATCAGTATGGCAAACATGGAAAGGAAATACTCATGCTGATGGAATGAAATATTGATTTAAGAGGGGGTCAAAAATCTGCTGTGTGGTATAAATAAAGAAAATAATAACTTTTAGCTGCAAAAGTGCACTGATGTTTGTTTATTATTTTAGAGGGCTTTGAGATTCCTAAAAGTGGTAATATTGGAAAATATGTAGGACTACAGTCCTGTTTTAAAAATAGATACTATCTCTAAATTATCTGATTTGGCATGAAGATGGACAAACATTGACTGGAAAAAATACTCTGCTTCTGAAGGAAGTATACTTTTATTTATATATATATATATATATAGGGTATGTTTAGAATTCTCTTTTGGAAAGCTAAGCAGAATTTTAGCTCCATGTATTATTTCAGTTGGAAGGAACTAAGCTATGTAAGCTATCAGTAACACTGACTTTAGGCTAAAGGTAACTCCCATCATTAAGAATCTGCCTCTGTGCTTTTGTTGGCTTTCAGTGATCAGACTGGGTAAGGACTAATAACCTTTAGAAGCTGAAGAATTTGTACAGCTTGTAGAAAAGATGTGCAGACAAATTCATCAATTAAAAAGAAAGAGAAAAATTATCAGTCTCAGTAGGATCATCGTATCTCTGTCAGCACAATCTCCATCTGCTGCTGTTCTACAAATGTGACTGTATTTGTACCTTCAGGCAAACCAGGCAAAGCATTATTATGTGAAATAATAAATTCAGGTTTTGAACTCTACAGCATGCTATTCTGGTTTTAAAGACAGTACCTGGAGCAGTGAGACTGCTTTGATTGTAAAATGGATTACATACAGAGACTTGGGAAAATTATATAGTGGCCATAGTGGTCACTGAATGGGCTCATTTGGTGCATTTGCTGTCAGTGAGAATGAACTGAGGCGAGTGATGCTCCGAAAGCCTTGCTGAGTATGTACTTGGGAATCTGTGCACTAAAGGTTTGAGGTTGGAAAAGAGGAAGGGAAGCATGAATGGGTGGAAGATCTACAACTCCACCAAGGCTTTATTTGGGTGTCCCTGGCATTAAGGAACGGGAGCTTTTGCCCTTGAGTGGCTGAGCAATCGCGCTGTCCTTGGGTCCAGTCTTCCTTCTGTATTCGTTTCATAACCAGCTGCATTGTTAATGTGCAAGGACTGGTTGTTTTTTATAAGACACTTTTTTGTTTCTTTTAAACTAGAAAGATGAAAACTACAGAAGCCTACCACGAGATACTAGTAGCTGGTCTAACCAGTTTCAGAGAGACAATGCTCGTTCATCGTTAAGTGCCAGTCATCCCATGGTGGACAAGTGGCTGGAGAGGCAAGAACAGGTAATATATATGTGTATATATATATATTACTTTATCAATCTAATCTTTATGCTACTCCAAGCTATTACAAAGAAGTGTATTCTTACCTGACATAGGCTCTTTAAGCATGATAGAAGCACCAGCAGTATGTTAACTACATTTGTATGGTATTTCTTCTGCTTAAAAAAAACCTGCATTTAGACTAAAATGGACACCTGAAAATCATTTCATTTTTGAGTTCATAAACACATTCCTATAGTATATGGAGTGCTGCTGTTCTTCACAACTGATACCAATAGGGTTATTTTAATTAGTATTATTTTGATAAACACTCTGCCATTGAAATCCAACAATAATACTACATAGTAGCCAAATGTGGATTGATTTTGGCACTGCACTTTTAAATGCTTGTTATTTTTAACACCATAAAACATATTAATTATAAACTTTAGAACAGTATTATATTTATTTAGTGTCTATTTATATTGCTTTTTTCCTTAGGCTTTTTTTAGACACTTAGTAGTTTCAATTTGTCATTGTTTTAAATTTATTTATTTAATTCTTAATTTATTAATAAGCTGGTAGTCACAAAGCTTTAAAGGTCTGAAATTCAAATTACCTAGCAGTCACTTCATGTCTTTATATATGCCTGAAATTTTCAAAGTATCTTCAGATGTATACAGAAAATGCATCTTTAATATGGAAATTGGAAATACAGCAGCAAGCTCATATGTAGGGTAGTGCATATGTAGCATTATTACCTCATTTTTTTTCTTTATGCAATGTGCCATGAAAATGCCGAATTTCTGCATTGAACAAAAACGTACAAATATTTTATTTTACAGCAATATGACATAAAACCAGAATTTGCTTTATACAAAAGAGCTTCAAAATGAAATTTGCTATTAGACACAGCCCAGGCTTTGTTGCACTGTACCATGTGAATGGAGGGGAAGGTTTATAATCCAATCCCTGGTGTCCTGGGACTGATCTTCACCCACAAATCCCTTACTGATATTTGAAGTTTGGCATTGCCAAATCTTAGCATACTCCAAATATTCTTTATTCAAGCCCATTCTTAGTTTAAAAGGAGCTTAAATAATATCAGAGAGTATTAAAAAAAACCCTCAACCTCCTCCCAAATGTGAGTTATTAACTATTTTTATGCCTCGTAATTGTCTGCAAATTAGTTATATGTTCTGTGAGAAAAATTCTGTCTTTGGTCTGTCTTTTCTTTCCTCTGCACATTTAATGCCAGCATTCTTTCCATTGCTGTTTTCCTCCCAGAAGATACAGTGTTAGGTTGGATGAAGTGAGCTGCTGTCTCTGTGTCAGCCTGTGTTGAAAGGGAAAATCAGTTCTCAGATTTGAAGGCACCTCCTGTGTCAGTTCTGCTTGTTTGATGTTGTCGAGGTATATTTCCATGCATCATTAGATTTGCACTATGGCAGTTAATGAAACTGTTGTCTCAGCAAAAGAAGTTGGATTAGAAATCTTAATAGTGATCATCTTGTAAAATGTTGGGTACATGAAATTTTAATATATGATGTTTCATATTAAGCTTTGTGTTGATTTTAGTCTCTGAACAGCTTAACTAGTTCAATTTGTTCACCAATTAGGTAAATAATTTGCCAGTAATGGTAGACTGGAAGCATATTTGTTACCAGAGTTAACTGTTCACAGTTTGAAATTGTAAATATGATGTTTCTTTAGAGGAAGTTCTCTGCTTTTTGTTTTTGTTTGTTTGTAATGGTGTTTTTTTAAGAGAGATGGTTTATTCTTTGAATATGTTAATGATTCTGCCTGTACCTGGAAGATGAAGATCCTCTTGCAGTTTCATATCAGCAGGATAATTAGTTAGACTGAAACCTGTTTAGCAGGATACATAGAGGAGAAGAAATCTGTTGGGAGAGTGGGATGCACTATAGGGAAGAAGGGAAGGGCCTGGTAGGGGTTGGAGTAGCTGCAGGCAGAGATATTCTTCCACACCTTTTGGCATTTTTGGTATCTTCTTCAGTATCTGCTGTGGGATGTTGTTTCCCACTGGTCAAACCTTCACTTCTGAGAAGGGGAAGATCAACCAACAAGGTTGCAATCTGGCATAACCAATTTATTTAGCAACTTCCAGTTGTGTTCCTGTGTGCTTGGCAGAGCTGTGGAGGGGCTGGAGTGCTCTCTGCACCCGCCAGGACGTGCATAAAGAGTACCAGACAGCAGGTCTGGCACCATGGGTAAGGCAGCAACAGTGCCAAGAAACCTGTAGGGCAGAACCCATTACAGATACCAGGGGTATTAATAGTCCTGATCTAATGTGCCTTTATGGACACATATGGACACATTTATAGAGAAGGTAGTGGAAAACATTGAGTTCATCTTGCAGACTCCTGAGACTTTTTGTTGGATGAAGGCTCTTCTGTCTGGGCTCAAATTATTTCTCTCAAAGCTGGCTTCATCTCTTTCTTTTGAATATAAGGCAAGAAAGAATTCTGGGGTTGTCTTTGTCACCTTCTAGCATAAATGAATATTCCTTGGAATTACATTTTGAAAGTGTGATGTGCCAAAGTACAATTATTTTTGTGTGGACAACACCTCATTTCCTATAAACAGCACTAGGGAGCAAACTGTAGTGCTATAGCATCACAGCTCATTCTGAAGATGAAACAAGAGACATTGTTTCTGGGAAACCATTATAAACCCCTGTGGCAGGGATTAATAAGGGCATAGAATTAAGTGTGTTCAAGTACGTGTTAGAGAAATAGTTCTGTAAACTTTGTCTGGGTTTTAGTGCCTAAAAATGGAGGAATGTATGAAGCCTGTTAAAATTTCGCTTTTGCTCACATCTGTTGAGTTTTACTTGGGCTCTAGTAAGTTAGAGTGATACATCAAATAAGTGGAAAAGACTGTCTGGTTTACAAGTCCTTTAAGGTCTTCTGGTTGTATGTGCTGGTTAGCTCTATCTGCCTAACCATTGTTCCCACTTAGTTCCAGAGCTCTCTGGTTGTTCAGGGTAAATGATCCATTTATTTCTCAGTAACTTCTGGTATTTCTCAAGCCCATGACATAATTAATGTGAAACTCTATACCAAAAAATGATTTCACCACTATGGAGCCAAAAATGCAAATTCAGTTTCAGAATACTTTTAGAAAGGTAAGGATTTTAAGGGACTTTTTACAAGGTCATGTAGTGATAGGACAAGGGGGTATGGCTTTAAACTGACAGAGAATAGGTTTAGATTAGATACAAGAAGGAAATTTTTCATTAGAAGGACAGTGAGGCACTGAAACTAGTTGCTCTAAGAAGTTGTGTCCCATCAAGGCCATGTTGGACGGGGCTCTGAGTAACCTGGTCTAGTGAAAGGTGTCCCTGTCCATGGCAGAGGGGTTGGAGCTATAGGTGATCTTTAAGGTCCTTTCCAACCCAAATCATTCTGTGATTCTATGATTGTAGTTTTTACTCTTTCATTCAATTAATTCTTCTTTACAGATTGTCAAATACTAGAAAAAAAAAGTGCAATCTTTAATTTCATTCTGAAATATCTTAAAAAAGAAAAAGTTGGTTTTTATTCTTTGCCTTGACCTCCACAACACTTTCCTTTTCCCCACAGCAACCAAACTTTAAAGAATAGTTGAAAAATCTTATTTTCTCTGAAATTTATTCATATATATGGTAATGTCACTTTTATTTGAGAACTCTTTCTTCCCTCAGTTCACCTCAAGACTTGCTTGGGCCCTGATCAAATCTGGCCTCATGCTGTTTCATACCAGGGAGACATGAAAAGGAATGTGTGAAAGAGTTAAAGTTTTCACCAATTCCTTAAGTTTAGGTACACAGAAACTTCCTCTCATATGGTCATTTTTGTTTTATTAGTCAAATATTGGAACTGACAGCAAACAAGACACCATGAATTGGAACAGTATATTCGTTGCTCAGCTGGTTGGGAATGGGTGTGAGGATACCAGGAGAGGAAATCAAAAAACAGTTGCACTTAAGTATGAAGCAGTTGATCAGATTTGCAAATACAACAAGGTTAGTGTAGTTAAAACTATATGTAATTGTAGTTTAGTGTAGTTAAAACTATATGTAATTCTATATACATACAGGTATCTATATTTTTATACATTCATGTATTTGGTGTATATCTGTATTTATTGGTACATGAAAACAAAGTAGGAGATGGAGTAAAATTTCATAGTTATTACTGAAGAACATGTCTGATTCCTAAGTGCCCTGTTTCTTTCTGGTATCCAGCAAAAGCCAGACTAGAGCAACTCAAATGCATTCTGAAATGGCAAGAGAAGCTGGCTACTACTGCTGTCTTCCTGAGCAGAAGTGTGCTGTGTGGAAATAACTTCCCTAAGTTATTTTTGTTCATGACATCTGTCCATAGTAATCTGGTTCAGTTTCTCTGGTTCCTGTTGCAGCAGGATCAGACGTGGCAGTAGCATATGGGTCTTGTATCTCCAGCTGTAGAGTACCTGCCTTCAGCTTGTATTTTCAGCAAAATAAGGCCTGCTTTTAATATGATTAAATATGCTCTCTTCAAACATTTGGGTACTATAAATTAATGCGTTTCAGTACTGTCAGTTGAAAAAAAAAAATCAAAGCTTCAGAGGTAGGTTAGCGAATTTAAACCACTAATTTAATGTGGATTTGTCAAATTTTTGTGTAACAATGAAAAACCTGTTTCTACTTCATGCTTTAAGAAAGAAGGCAACAATGCAGTTCACTTATTTTGTTTATTGCTAAATATTTCATAATGTTATGGCTAATGTATATATTTTTGTTTTCACTAGTGTACTTCTTTTGTGCTTCTCCTTGTTTGACAGGTGTACTTTCGTTTTTTTTCCCTAGGTTTTATCTTTGACTGTGACAGTAACTGCAGTGGAAGTAACCGCAGTCTGTGAATTCTGTTTCATGGCCTGAAAGGCTCAGGGGTGGAGGTTTTTATCTCATACTCCTCACATGTAGAGGTTGAAACTGCAGTAAAAATTGTTATCATTTTAAGGAGTTGGGCTTTAAGATTTGGTAAAAGGAATAGCTAGGCTTCAGTTAGAGAAATCATTTTTAATTGGTTATCCATTACTCTGTAAAATGCCTGGGTAGAGTCTGTTGCTTTCCTCTCTCTCCAAGGACCATGCACTTCATAATTATTCTCTTGTGATAACAACCTTAATGAACATGGAACATGGCAGCATATACGTTATAAAATACAAAGGTAGTTTTAAAGCTTATCATACTCCCTATAAAGGATATCTATCACAAAAATAGAGAAATGCATATATTCAAAGCTCTAGGCATAGTGCAGAGAGCTGTCTTTTTGGGGGGTTGTCAATGGAGGTCCTGTATGAAATGCAGGGTATTTGTGTGTGTGTAACCACGAGGCTGCCCAGCATTTCTGAAACAAGGCAAGAACACTGAGGCTCATCGTGGGAGGAGTAAATGTAACCAAATGTCATGTGTTTGCTTGTTTGTGGCTTGGCACATGATTTAATATTGAGTAATTGGGCATAGTTGTAACCAGGAGCAGGTAGAAGTGACCAGTGCACTGGTGGAGGATTTACTTAAGGTTTATGTTAATTAAAGAGTTGGTTGGAAGACCTCAAGATGCCCCTGCAGGAGTTCAAAGTATCCCCAGTCCCATATTGACTTGCAAATAAAGTTTTTTTACTACTTGAGATGGATTCTTGGTCTTGTGATCACACTGGCTTCATTCTGATAGGGCTGTCAACACCCCGGCTGCTACAGCAGTCGTTTCTTCTGGATTTTGTACTGTGAAGCTGATGGAAAGCTTGTTTTGGCCTAAGAATATTTTCTCTTAGCTGGTGTTGCTACAGGTAATTAGGTATTGACTGCTCTCTTTATTTCTTTATATTGGCAAGATGTGAACTATTTCAGCATAGGAGCTCAAATGCTTGGATGAAATGTAAGCTATCAAGTGCTGCCTTCTCAGCCTCCACTCAGCATGAACAAAGACAATTACAACTCAGTAAGGGCAGTGGTCTGAGGCAGCCAAATGCCCTGTCTGGCTGCCAGAAGAGCACCTTGATATCTTGGATCTGTTACTAAATAAATGCTTAATAATGTTTTCCTTATTTTTTTCTCATTTTTTCTTTGACTAATCACCTCTATGGAATATTTTATATATGTAATATGGTCAAAATTCGTACGCAATTTCTACTAGCATTTGACTTCCCATAAGGCTGTTGTGGTATTGGGGTATCACTGATCTGCATGGGGTCACAATTAAGTAATTATTCTCTAGATTTGTTTCAGTGTTCTCCCTCTGTTGCTTTTATTAGATAGGAAAAAATGCTATGCGTAGTGAGCTCCAAAATGAGAAACCTGTATTTCAGTGATTAGAATGTGAGTACTTACAAAACATGTGCAAACTGCTGTTGTTTACCACTGGAGGATGGATCTGCACCAAGCTGAGGTGTGCATGAGCTCAGCTGTCACTCCCAGGCTGGATGTGCTGAGCTGCTTCGAGCAGCTGAGGCTCTGCTGGTGAAGGGCCCAGTTCCCACAGACATGTCTCAATCTGGGAATTGCTAGAGCTGGTTCTGTTATATGTCAGAATGCTTAAAAAGGGCCAGGGAAGGGGAAACAAGCTCTTATGATGGGCATGTAAGTTCTCTGTTTCTGTATTTATGGTTTCTGCTTTTATGGTTAAAATTTTTACCATGTTTTTCTGTGGTGAGAACAGAATCACAGATCTGTTCTAGGTATAAATCTGACTTTGGATCTGACTTGATTCAGATCCAGATTTCTAAATCTAATAATAATTTCCATATTTCAAATCAATTTGATTTTTAAATCCTATCTTGGATATTTTTTCTGATTTTTTTTGTATTCCTCCACCCATAGAAGAGTTTTCATGCCTCCTGAACTCAAAAGAATATCTGTGTTTTCCTGTATAAACATTAGATGTGAATATGTTAATACAGATATTTGTTGAATATTCTCTGAATGTTTGTGTATAACCACAGAAACAAAGAAGCCCTAAAGAGAAAGACTTATTTTTATGCTGAATGCATCAGTATGTACAGAGATAGAATCAAATTTCAAGATACAACCAATGCAGTATGCATTAGTGTTAAGAAAATATTAATGTGGAATTTATAAATCCGTGCACTTTCATAGAAAATGGACATTTCTGGACATGACCATAAGTGTATATTTTGGAGAGAGAAGACTCTTCTTATTTGTCTTAGAGTCATGAACAGATTTGAAGTTGTTTTTCAGTGCTGAGGATTTCAGTTTATATGAGGTAGGAGGTTGGAATAAACAGCTTTATTGCTTGGGGACAGCTGTAGTGGTGATGCTTTTATAAACACTGCTTCATGCTGGCATCTATCTTGTTCTCCTTTCAAAAATAATATGTCATTTCATACTGTGTATTAAATAGGTGAGGCACTTGGGGGCTACAGTCTACTTTCAGTTATATGCTGCTGTGTAGATATGAATTCAGTGACAGAATGTAACTCCATATGTGTCCACATTAAAAAAAAAAAAAAAAAAAAAAGCAAGAAGCCAGAAATGGCAGTTTTACAAAAATACTCGTGGTTTTTAATTATCACAGCAAAAGACATGCATCATGTTCGGGTGTGTATATCCTCACACTCAAACACTCTCACCCTCAAAGATGTTTAAATATAAGCAGGCAGATGATGGACTGGTCTGAAATGTAAAGAATCAACAGCCCATGTTGGAAGATGCTTGAATGCTTGATCACCTGGTCCTACCTTTTGTGGGAAGGAGAACCTAGGTGAGACTACCTGGTACCCAGTCCAATCCTGTTTGACCACCTCCAGTGATGGGGAATGTATCATGTTCATAGGGAGGCTCTTCTGGTAATTGATTGTTCTGATTATGACAAAATCCCCCCAAAAAACTAAACTAAACCAAACAAAACCACCACCACCAAGTCTTTATGGTATTAAGATGAAATCTTGCTTGAAGTAACTTGTACCTGTAACCCCTTGTCTTCTCTTTGTGAAGAGAAAGCCTCTGTCCTCTCTGTAGCTACCATTTAAGTACACAAATAATGTGATGAGGTCCCCCTGAGCCTTTTCCAGGGAGAAAAGACTTAACTTCCTCAATCCTTCTTCACAGTGCATGCTTACCAATCCTTTAATCATCTTCATGGGCCTCCTCTGAGCCCTCTCCAGGGCATCCTTGCCTTTCATGGGCTATGGCAGCCAGAATTTGGCACAGTTCTGCAGGTGCAGGCTGACAAGCACTGAATGGAGTGAGATAGCACAACTCTGTCTCTGCTACTGTCTGCTATAAGACCCACTCTGTTTTGCAGAAACTTTTTGGAAAGTGTTGTCACACATGAAATGCATCTTCTGACTTGCTAGTAACCATAGACTGGTATTTTTCTGCCCTTTTGGACCACGCTCTTTAAATAATCCTGTTGTTATGGAAATTTATGGTAATGAATGTACCATAGCAGCAGTATAAGTAATACTCTCTAAAATTGCAGAGAGATCCTGTAGAAAGCTCTCGATTAATTATTGCTGTTAGGTTTTTTACTGTTTCCTAAATATTTTGTGGTACAATATTATCTCGTTCTTTTTAGACTTCTGCTGTCCATGGCAGCAGGTCAAATAATAGCATCTGAAAATCCATTAATGGCCCTGGAAAAGGATTTTGTCAAAGGATGTGTCTGGTGTTGTTTTCTTGTTTGTTTCCTTCATGCTGTGAAAAAGGTTTATCTTCTCATATGTTTACTTTCTACTCCAGGTGTATATAATATATCCCCACGACTTGTTTATAACAAAAATGCTCTCTATTTTCATAATGTGCTTGTTGGTGCTACTGTGCTGTGTCTTCAGCAGTCCTGATGGGAATGTGGCAGGAGTTAGTCCTGTTCAGGGCAGCTTGGGGTGGTGATGGTCACAGCTTGGCTCCTGCACAGCCCTCCCTGCCTGAGAAAGAGCGGGGAGAGGTGGCCCCGAGATGGCCGAGTGAGCAGCACTGAGCAGGAGCCTCAATTACAGAGTGCCACAGTAGTGTAGAACTGAAATACATTAGTAAAATTAAAATTTGTCCTCATTCCCTCGGTGAGTAATACAGTTAATGAAAATAGATCTAACCAAATTAAGATAATTTATTTCATTAGTTTACGGCACTGTAAAACTTTTCAGGGCAGTACAGCCCTTTGGTGCAAACCTGGAATAGATGCAGTTCCACTGATCACTTCAAAGACCGCAAAGGTTAAAACTTTTAAGTGTATTAAAGCAATTCTGTTAATTGTGTCTATAGAGGATTCTCCCTTGCCCTTCCTAGTAAAGTGTTCTTAATTTAAAATTCACATTATGCTTGTTCTGCATTCTAGCCTTTTAACCAAAGTGTAAATATCTGATTACTTGTGTCTTCGAGGCTTAAAAAGAAATTATGCATTTTTGTTTCAGAAGGTGGTACTGGTAGTATGTGGTATTGATATTTTACCTTTTTTCCCTTTCATTTTGTATTCTTATTTTCTCTGCTCTACCTCTCTCTTCTTCCTATGTATGTGCTTAATGGTTTGTAATACAAGTTGCTATGGGGCAGGAGCCAATTCCTTGGAAGGAAAAAGGTGCCATCTCTATACGCCATTCCCTAAATCCCTTTCCTGTTTTATTTTGTGCAGTCTTGATGCTATTTTTTCTATGTTCTATCAGAAAGACACCATTCAAAATTAGAAGGTTATCCCAGATGCTGTGGGTTTGGGTTTTTCACTGAATCATAGGATGATTGGGCTTGCAAGGGACCTCTGTAGACCATGTAGTCCAACCACCTGCTAAAGCAGGTTCACTTAGAGCAGGCTGCGCATGATCATATCCAGGCAGGTTTTGAATATCTCTGGAGAAGGAAACTCCACAAACCCTCTGGGCAGCCTTTTCCAGTGCTCTGTCACCTTCAAATAATTATTTTATTGTTCCTTTCAATTTATAAGAAAACACAAGATCAACAATTTGCTTGGTTTTGTTGTCAAACCAAGCTTTTATAAGTCTGCATTAGAAGCCAGGCTGGTCTTAGCTTAAGCTTCACATAAACTTAATTTTTAATTAACTTAATTCATGCTGTAGAATTTTCTTTACCTTAAATGGAAAAATAAGGTTTTTTTTTTTTTTTTTAATGCTCTGATTCTTGTCCTGATTTTTCTTCCAAATGTCTTATGTTACTTATTTTAAAGTAATATTTGTGTTATTAATTTGTAGTAGAAGTTTTAGTCCTTCCTACACTAAAATAAAAACACTTCCTACACTAAAATAAACTTTTCTGGACTGGAACATGAATGTGAGAGCTCTTGGCTTCTCCTTAGAGTTTTCTGGGGACGTTCAGGTAAATCACTGCTGAGACCTGCAAGTCAGTTAACTGCAAGCAGAACAGAAATAAGGACAAAGTGGTTATTTTGAGCAAGGGAAAAAGAAAGATTCTATATGAACGGGAAACATATCTAATTTATTGAATAATAGCAGGATTATTTTCACAGTTTTTCTTTCTATGAATTTTTTTTTCACTAATTGTGAGGAAGGCGTTTTCAGAAAAGGGCCAAATTTGTCCTTTCTGTTGTGCAGGTGATAGTTAATTTATCTTCCACAGATGGAAATAGGAAAGGTGCTTACTCTTTAAAATCCTCTGTGGACAGGTCATTTTAATGACATGGTTGCACTTTGCTGTAAATGGGAATGATACTGTGTAACTTAGAGTTAATAATTGAGTTATGTGGAAGTAATTTGTCTGGGTTTTTGTTTTATTTTGGGTTTCAAATTTAATCTTGATTTTATTGCTTAAGTATGAGCATTTCATTATTGAATGTAGTACTCTCTGGCTGTATTAAGTGGTTACTGTAATTTATAGGATACTTTGAGAAATGTCATGATTCTCATGAAGCGACACAGCATGATTTAGAGAGTGCAGCAACTAAGTGAATGGAATTACGTAATATGACCTGGTTGATGTGAGATACCGTAAGATTTTAATTTATTTCCTCAGTATAACTGGGTGAGAAAAGGAGATAATAGGCCAGCCCCACCAGTTCATTCAATGGCTGATTTGAAAATAAGTCCATTCTAAATTGATCTTAAAACTACTTGGAGTTGCAAATGAAATGGTCAACTTCCTATTCAGGGCCAGGGAAGGGGTGAGCAGGGACAACAGGAATTAAGTTGGTTAGAAAAGAGGGCTTTATGAAGAAGTTATTTACTTCTATATATGTCACATACAAAACAGAAAAAAACCAAAAATACCTCTCTTTTTTTGTAAAAACTTTTATTTTATCTGATTTAATAAATCATTAAAAATCTTTTCAAAAGACCCAAGAACTAACTGCCAGCTGCCTTGTGGCACCGGTGATGTTTTTTGCTGAATCCCTGTGCCATAAAAAGAACAGCAATGTGTAACTGATGCAGTTACTCTGGATGAGGGCGGTTCCATATTCAGAATATACAGAAGTAAAGCAAAACCAGCACAACTAGTGTTTCCATGAAGAAGCAATTGATTGGATGAACAAAAGAGTTTCTGTAATAAACTGCTGTAAAGATTTTACTGTTTAAAAACATGCTACTTGTAATTTTGATCTCTTGAATGTGATATTTTAAGAATAGGAATTGTTGCCCAGACTCCATATTAAGGTATTACTTTCATGCCATCTGCATGTGGTTACTTCAACTTCATTTGGACTGAGTTTTTATGCTTCTTTTTCCAGCCAAGAGTTGACTATTTATGAACTTGAGAAAAATCAGTTGGCTATTATTTTCATTTGCCATTGAAAATATTGCTTGTTTTCGCAGTTTAAAAATCGGGGCAGTACGCATACAAAATTATTTCTAAAATGGGAGGGGAAAAGAAATTACCCTTTGGTTTGTGTACTGCAGGCATTTTTACAGACTATGAAATAAACACATGAGGAGTGAGGTAGCCAGTATGATCAAAACCTTTGGTTCTCTTACTGTTTCTTCAAAATACTGGGCAGGAAGCCAGTATTCAGTCACTTTGTTTCAAAGCTTAATTTCCTCTTCCTTTTGCGGTACCCTCATTTGTCTTCAAAAATCTTTACTTTCCCAATGTATAGGAACTCAGGATTGCTTATAATTTCCACTCATTTATCCAAAGCACAGACTAAATTAAATGTCCCAAAAGAAAGCAGCCATATCTGTGAGCATCTCTGTTTAAAATTATTGAAAGTTGCATTGAGTATTCCATCATGACTTTTTTATTTATCTTCGTTTTCTAGGCAATAATTGTTACAACAAAGCACAGACTTCATAAAGCAGGCCTATCAGTAGTTCTTCCTTGTAGTTACACTTTACCACTATAAATAGCTTTCTCTTAATGAAAACTCTTTTAACGCATCCTCTCATCAGAACTGATGGATTTTTCTGGTGACTTGAAGGTCTTTAAAACTGTTCTCCATGCAAAAGACAATATTTCAGTAGGATAGTGTGTATTGTAGCACTGTGGGTAGGTGAAATTAATGTAGCTCAAGGACTCTGACAAATTTTTTTCTCTAAATTAACAAATGTCAGCTTTGCTGAAAAACTGAAATTGGGTAGGAGGCACTTCAGCTCCACACTGGTGTGTCAGAAGACAGCAGAAAATGCTGGGATGTAGGCTGGGAAATATGTAGGAAAAAAAAAAGTTGATATAATATAATCAATGTGAACCCACGTCTCTACCTACACCATTGCACCACAGCTCCTTAATGATTGTTTAATTTTATGGCTTCTTGTGTTTGAGACACTTTGTGCACATCAAATAAAAGGAGGCGCAGTTGAAGAATTGTGCCCTCCCATGGTGGCCCCTGGGGCTTTGAGCACATTGGTGTCAGGCACGCTTTGACTTGTCTTACTCCAAAGCCAAACCTCAGAAACCTTGGGTGAAACCAGAGCAGTGCTTGCCTCTGCTGAGTGCAGCTGAGACTGTTCTGGGTGGTGGGAGTCACTTCGAAACCGCCCCTGGGGCTGTTTCAGCAAAGCAAACTGCAGCTGCTGGGGCTCGCTCTAGCTGGGTGTTCTGGTGAGAAGCGGAACCTCTCTGGGTCATCTCAGCCAGGAGACTCTACAAAGATAAAATTCATTTGATTTGTCATGCTATCCTTGTTTGCCAGTTAGAACACAGCAAACCTTCACGTTCATTTTTGTGGTTCAACTTTGTTGCTGCTCATCAATATAAGCATTGGAGTTAAATGAAGTACAGGTCCATATTTATTTGAATACTAGAAATACAGAGCAATTCATTAACTGCTCACTTTGAGGAATACTATTTTAAAGTGTTGTCATTGATGACATGCATATAATACATATATATCAGCATCTGTACATCTACATGTGTCCGTATATTACTTCGAAAACTTGCAGACAAAGCTTTTTCATGCAATTCTTTTTTTTTTTTTTTAATGTTCATGTTGCTCAGTTTTCAGTAATTTTCCTTATATCTTGTGCTTATCTTGATAGCGTCAGTAAATGTTTTAGGTAAGAAAGTGTCCAGTGTAAACTTGTGCATACTGGAAGAGGTAGTAAATAAACATAATTAAAAAATAAATTTGATTCTGTTTTTTGGCCTTGCAAAAAGCAGTGGTCTTTATGGTTATGTCTATGGTTATGCTAGCCTGAAATGACAGTGATGGCATAAGATGCTGGGTTTGTTCAGTCACGCAGACCAACATCAACTGAATTCTTTTAATGATCTGGAAAATTGGTCTTAGATCATGTATTTTTAAAGTAATAATAATTACTCAAGTTTAGATTTTTTAGAAGACCTTTCAGGAAAGGCTGACCTTTGAACATACAGGTCTTACACATCAATTTCTTGATTTTCAAATCCTGGATTATTTTTCTTTCCCTGTTTTAATACCAGTAGTCTAAACTGGGATAGCTTTTAGATAATTGTGGTGATTAAAATCTAAGAGACCCTAAATAAGATTGGGGGTCAGCAGAGCTATTAGTGTGGCACTGTTTAACAACATGGAATCTGGGAAGCACAGTTCTCCTTGCATCTGGAGCAAGAAGCTTGAATATCATTTCAAGAAGGAATGTTTCAGAAATGCTCAAATAACCAGTTCATGCTCAGTTCTATAGTATTATAAATCTGTAAATGGATTCTGCAAGTCACCTCTCTAATCTCAGTGACAAAGTTAATTTTTTTTCCCCCCTGAAGACATTAATTTCACAGTGTGGGAGAGTTTAACTTGCTTCCCTTCTGTTTTAGTAGATTGGCAGAGCAGATATCACTGTCCTTGACACATCATTTTTTCTCCATACAGTACAGTGTACTTTGGGACTGTAGCACAGCAGTA
This sequence comes from Vidua macroura, assembly GCF_024509145.1. NCBI lineage: Eukaryota > Metazoa > Chordata > Aves > Passeriformes > Viduidae > Vidua > Vidua macroura. The sequence continues at coordinate 13,677,783 of NC_071571.1, forward strand.
AACTGGCCCAGGAATCACAATCTGGGCTTATTGTCTTTGTGTATCCTCAAGGAGTAATATTTTAAAGTCACTGCATCTGTTGGTACTTAAGAGCATGATTTTTACGTTTAATTTTTGCCAGTTTTTACCATCTGTGTATCTGTTTTTTGGCTCCTCACTTTAATTTTTCAGTTTAATTTCTCAGTTGCACTGGGATTGCTTTCTCTTTCTCACACATGCTCTTTTTGAGTCATCTATGAACTTACATTAAAAAAAAAGGAAATTATTTACAGCAGTTGCATAATAAAATTCTTGGCCTTCACATTTTGATTTTTTTTAATGATCTCTTTATATTGAGTCTCCTAGTAAATGCATGTCATTTTTGGAAGTGAAATAACTTATTAGACTTTGTTTAAGTTTTAAAAAATTACTTTTGGATTAAATCGAAGCATTTTGGCGGGAAAAACTAGCTTGATCACATTCAACACATTCTAGTCTTTCATACTCATTTAGTTTTTAATGCCCAGGAGGGAACAATTTTCTTGAGAAATCTGTGTTATAATCATAAACAGACATAATTCAGTAATTTTCTCATGAAACATTGGCTGAAGTTCTTGCACTAATGACTTGAAGCTCACACAGGCAGGAAGGTTTTTGTTTAAATTCCAAGAAAAATACTAATCAAATGCATTAAAATAGAAATAAAATATACATGCAGTGTGTTACAGGCTGTTTTCAATAAAAATTATGTATCTTCATCAATTGAATAAATGCCTCACAAATTCCAGCATGTTCTAGCATTTCAAGAATGTTCTGATAGTACTTGAGTCATTTTCTCTGATTATCCCTGATAATTTTCTTGCAAAAAATTACATTGTGTAAATAAATGTTTAATGTACAGGGGTAACTGTATAGCACATTTATCAAATGTTTTGCTTCTGTATGCATTTGTGAGTATTGAAAACTCCGCTGCTGCTCTGATCTTTTTCTCGATTTATGTATTTTGCTTCTCATTTAAAATATAATACATTGCTTAAGGTCAAATTTAGTGGCTTTTAAAAAGCATGCTACTTTCTTTTTAGACTCTTTCAAATATTTGTAACTGAGGATTTTAGAGTTTGTATTTACCTCCTGGTGTACTTGCTTGCTCTTAGTTGATTTTCAAACCAGAATATGGACTTGCTTTCCTTTTGATCTTTTCCCCCTCCCCCTTGGTTTCTAATGAATATTTTGTGTAGTGCTGCACAAAACACTGAGTAAGGATTACATTAAAATGCTGGCACAAGCAGGTATAAACATGTTCCTTTTTGAATATGTGTCTCTTATAATCTATAGTGCCCCCTCTCTTTGTGTGGGCTGCTTTGCATTATTAACAATACTGTAGATTATCACAAAACAAAAAAAAAAACAAAAAAAAAAAAACAACAACTTTGTTCACCTGAGTAAGGAAGTGTTTGTTCACCTTTTGTTTTGAAAGGAAATTTTGCTGTGAATTTCCAAGGAGCAGAATTAGACATCTTAGTCTAATTCTATATTAGTTCTACATTTTAACCACAAAAATCCCCTACAGCGTTACAAACTGGGGACAGTGTGGCTGGACAGTGTTCAGGCGGAAAGGGACCTGGGGGTGCTGCTCGACAGACAGTTGAGTATGAGCCAGCGATGTGCCTTGGTGGCCAAGAAGGCCAATGGCATCCTGGCCTGCATTAGGAATTGTGTGAGCAGCAGGAGCAGGGAGGTCATTCTTCTCCTTTACTCGGTGTTGGTGAGACCACATCTTGAGTGCTGTGTCCAGTTCTGGGCCCCTCAGTTTAGGAAGGACATTGAGATGCTTGAGTGCGTCCAGAGGAGGCAACAAGGCTAGTGAGGGGCTTGGAACACAAGCCCCTTGTGTGAGGAACGTTTGAAGGAGCTGGGGTTGTTTAGCCTGGAGAAGGGGAGATTTAGAGGTGACTTTATTGCTCTCTACAACTTCCTGAAGGGAGGCTGTAGACAGGTGGGGGTCGGTCTCTTCCACCAGGCAGCAGCTGACAGAACAAGAGGACACAGTCTCAAGCTACATCAGGGAAGGTACAGGTTGGATATTAGGAAGAAATTTTTCACCAAAAGAATAATAAAGAACTGGAATTGTCTTCCCAGGGATGTGGTAGAATCACCATCTCTGGATGTGTTTAAAAAAAGACCGGACATGGCACTTGGTGCTATAGTCTAGTTGAGGTGTTAGGGCATAGGTTGGACTTGATGATCTTAGAGGTCTCTTCCAACCTCATTATTCTGTGATTCTGTCTTCTGTTCTGTCTGCATACGCCTCTAGCTTTTCTTAAAAATAGTGTAATCACATTTCACTGTGTTCCAGAACTGGAAGGGCATGGTGGTTTTCCTCTGGGTATTTGAGCTTTCATTCCTACTCAATTCTTGTTGTGTCTTGCTGTGAACTTTTTAATTTTTTTTTTTTTTTAGATGAATAGTATTGTTAGTGCTTATTTTTAATTATCAGTTGTCATTAAAAAACATAGTGGTATTTTCCATATTTGCTAGTAGAGATTCACACTGTATTTGATTGGTACCAGAAATTATTTAAATTACATTTTTCCAAATTTGAATTCCAAAATTTTCCTCGGCTCTAAGGATTTTATTACTGCCAAGTTTAAATTCCCAATTTCCTGACAAATATTTTGTTATTGTAAGTAAAGAGAAAAGCTGAGTGAGCAAACTGGTATCCATTTCCTGGTCTACTGAAAGATGTGCGTGTTTTTACTACTCTGTAAAAACAGGGAGTTGATTTAGAGTTGATAATATGTAATCAAGAGACTGCTGATTATTTGTTATCCTGTGGCTTGACTCTTAAAAATTTGTGTTTTCAGTTGTGAGTATAAAGTAAGAATAAGAAGTAGGATGCTTTCAGTACTATGGTCTGTTTGAAAGTGCCAGTCCCCTCTGCTGTCTGTTTTTTCTTGCCTTTACATGGAAAGCAAGTTGTCTCATATTCTCATGAGATGGAGCTGTTATACCATGAGAGCAGAACCATGCATGCATTGGTCTTTCCATAGTGTCGGTTTACTTTGGGCTGAGAGAATTCAAGTAGTATTAAGTATTCCAAATGCAATGATGAGAGCAATCCATCTGTTTCCAGCAGCATCCCCTCTGAACTGGAGCCTTGCTCTTACCTTGAATTTTAACTAACTGTGTAAATCTAAGGATAACCTACATTTGAATGCCAGACACTCAGCTGTACTTTACTGTATATTTTACAAGGCTTGTGGGAAGCTCGATGTAAACTTTAGTCTTAGGTAGTTTCCCAGCTGACTGGTACGTTGAATTAATTGAGAATGGGAAGGGCTGGTTCACTTTATTTCCATCCCTTGTATCTCAGTCATTTTCTGCAACGATGCATAAGGATTGATTGCCATAGCAACAGTGTTTTAGCTTGTACTACTGCGAATGTGGCTAATGATAATAGAATTATCTACTCATTTTAAATCCTGTTATATTATTAGGTCATCTGAGCCATCCTCTTGCTATGTATTGAGTTATTCCCTGTGGCCTATCTTGTAGTTCTTTGTCCATGCTGCTTTTACAAGTGTTGAGCAGTGGGGATTCTGCTTCTTCCCTTGGGAGACTTTAGAAATCTGATATATCACTCCATTAAGGATTTTTCCTGATATTTAGCCTCATTTTACCTTCTTTCTTCCAGCTACATGGATTTGTACCACATGGAAGTTCTGTTCTTATCTTTTTCCCTATCCAGCATTTAATCATACTTATTTACCTGTGTAGAATATGACAGCTCAGTATTTGCGTATTTCACATAGGATTTTCTTATGGAGAAAAGCAGGTTTATAAATACATCCTTTGTTCTTCTTTACTACCTCATTTTTGGCAGGAAACTCCCTTGTATTCAGCTACTATTTAGATTACCTTAACTGCATAGACAGAAAGCTTCCAACTTTCTCATGTTTAACTCTGTTAGCTGCAGCATATGCACCACTGGATGGGTGGTTCTTCTGTGTGCATCTGTGCCTCGCTCTGCCTGATGTTCACAGTGGTCTCTGGTGAGTGGGAAGATGTAGTTTTTTTCTCTTAAAGCTGGAGAGATGTCCTTCATCCTTCTACAAGTCAGCAGAAGTCCCTTCTCTGTCTGTCCTTCTTGTGTGGCCAGGCTGACCGTGGATGAGCATTGGTATCTCTGTTCCCCTCCATATCCACAGGTTGCAGGCTTTCCACTCTGGAAATTTGCTATGTTTCTAAATCCTTTCTTCCTACATGGATTTTCCTCCATAAAGAGAAATATTTTTAGTCATGTCCAAAGAGACATACAAGTGGAAATGCAGTTGTCTTCGCCAATTCAGGCATTTGAAACTCTGTGCTACATGTAGGTCAGGCAGACCAGAAATTAGTTTAAAACAAATAAAATATGCTATTTTTGCAAACAGTGGGACTATGGGTTACCTGCCTATATATTGCATCATTGGCCCACTCCGTGTCTGCTTTCTCCAGTGTTGTTGTGGAGCTGGTAAATAAGACAGAGAAGTAATGTAATCTTTCCAGTAATCTGTTGTTTTCACTGCTACTTATGCTTTTTGACTAATTTTCTTCATTAATATTTGATGTCATACTGTTGCCCATTTTCTTTCGTTTTATTCATCTACAGTATAAAGAAGTACTTATTACATTAATATTTATCCATACTACCCCAAGAGGGCAAAAGACTAAAGGGAATTGCTATTTGAAATTACTTTTAGAGCTAAATTTGATGCAAAATTATTTCATACTGCAGTTAAAATCAGATATATTAAATATACGTCAGTATTATCACAGACTAATTATTTAATGTATGGTTATTTTTCTTGAGTTTTTTGGTGGTTTATTGGTTTTTGTTTTTGAGAGGTGCTACTTTTTCAAGGATTCTTCCTTTTGAAGCTCAGGCTAGATTGTATTTCTCAGAAATCTTTATCTTGCATTTATCCTTGTTTCAATTTCCTCAGTCATCAGGATTCTCAGTCCACCAGTGTAATATAGTGAAGTCTCACAAAACTCATTGATCATGTTTTAAAAGATTGTTTTAAACCTAAGTTGTATTTTACTGGCAAATTTCATCACTTTGTTTTAACTTAACTCTTCCACTCTTTGGAATACATGTGTGCAAGAGATTTAAGTTTTGTTCTTTGTTTTTATTTTAACCAAACTGCAAAAAGATTCTAAGTATTAATACTAAGGAATCATTCTGAGCCTGTAAATCACAGAACCACGGAATCACAGAATCACAGAATAATGAGGTTGGAAGAGACCTCTAAGATCATCAAATCCAACCTATGCCCTAACACCTCAACTAGACTATAGCACCAAGTGCCATGTCCGGTCTTTTTTTAAACACATCCAGAGATGGTGATTCTACCACCTCCCTGGGAAGACAATTCCAGTTCTTTATTATTCTTTTGGTGAAAAATTTCTTCCTAATATCCAACCTGTACCTTCCCTGATGTAGCTTGAGAGGCTGTGTCCTCTTGTTCTGTCAGTTCCTGCCTGGTGGAAGAGACCGTCCCCCACCTGTCTACAGCCTCCCTTCAGGAAGTTGTAGAGAGCAATAAAGTCACCTCTAAATCTCCTCTTCTCCAGGCTAAACAACCCCAGCTCCTTCAAACGTTCCTCACACAAGGGGCTTGTGTTCCAAGCCCCTCACCAGCCTCGTTGCCTCCTCTGGACGTGCTCAAGCATCTCAATGTCCTTCCTAAACTGAGGGGCCCAGAACTGGACACAGCACTCAAAATGTGGTCTCACCTTGGCCCCTTTGACCTTGGTGTTCTCTCTGCATCCTGACCCCTTCAATAAACCAGGAGGAACTTCAAGACCTGGACAATCTCTTCTGCCCTCTTTACCCTGCCTTGCTGTCTTGGAGCACTGCTTCTTGGGCTAGAGCTGTGATAGCTCTAAGGTTCTGTCCATGGCTTTACCCCAGCCGGGGCAGTTCCTCTCTCTCGTCACTGCTCTGGGACATCTGAGAGCTAGCCTGGGCGCCAGTAGGCAGTGGCAATTGATTGGCTCATCTAGGATTCAAATGTGATTTTATGGGAAATTGAAAAGTTCCTGTAGGTCTTGAAACCTTCAACCTGGCTTTAGCTAGTTTGTAGCTGATTAAGTGACAACTAAGAAAACCTTGTGTCAAAATCAGAATGCTTAAATGGGGAGTTTAACAGTGTTTATGCTTTTGGGATTTAGCAGTGTCTATGCTTTCTTAATCCTAATCAACAAACACTTTTCTGGTTCCTTACTGAATTTTGCTCCCCCAAATGCTACTGTTTACCTTCAAAAAGTGTTTATGTAGACATCTATGCAAAAAGTGCTATGACTGATGAGAAGCACTCAGGTACATGTTTCTCTAATATGTCTATGACTTCTTTATTTTCACCTGGTTTTGGGTGGGATGAATGAAGAGGAATTGGACCACAAGATGTGTTTCTTTTCCCTTTCTGTTCATGCATCGTAACTTTTAATACATTCAAGAAATAGGATTTAAAAGCATAGTTGTGTCTCTGTCTTAATTTGGTCTCCTCTAAGGAAGATGGTAGAATTTTAGTAATTCGTATGGTTGTTTAGTAACTGCTTATGTGGTGACAGATAAAGTTCTGCTGTAGATTAGAAACTTGCAGGGAAAAAACAAATTATGGAAAATAGGTCAGCAGTGTGCAAGGGCAAGAGGGATTTATTCCTGGAAAGCCTGCTCGTTTTGAAAGAGAGGGAGTTGCTGATGTAGTGAGTTCAGTGAACAAGACACAATTATTTAGATTAGTTGAAAATAGGTAGTGTTTGAAGGAGGTCATAAAAGAGGGATGATATTAAAAGAGAGATGGACATAGTGCAAATTATTGAATGTTGAAACAAGTGCCTTGAACTGCTTTTGGGACTGCAGATGAGCAGTATCCTTTCAAACAACAGTCTGAGGCCACAGCAGTAGAGACATTTTCAGTCATCTGCTGCTGAAAGAAGCAGTCTTGGCCATGCTTTGCTTCCTCCCTTGTGTCTCCCTAAGCTTTTATGAGGCTGTTAATTAGACTGAACTGGACCAGCCTGGGAAATGTAACCAATTAAAATTGTTTTTATTAAACATTAATTTTAATTTAGATCTTTTGTATAATGATACAAATGCTTGAATAAACTGAAAGGAGAAGGTGGACAGAGGAATCCAGTGCCAGACATGACCATCTGGGGAGGGGAGAAAAGGAGACTGCTGATTTCAACAACCCACATCTGTGGTTTGTGCTGGCCTTGCAGGATAATGAAATGCAAGGCTGAGGTGTTTTTATGGGCTGCAGGATGGAAATACAATTGCTTGGAAATACTGTACCACCGTCACGTATACTGAATTCAGTCCCAACTGCTCTGACTTGGTGTGGAAAATGAAGGGAAAGAATTGCAAATGGAAATAAGATCTCTGAGAAGAAGTTTAAAAAGAACTAATTTTATTGAGGAGCTGGGATCTCTTCTGTTGCCACAAAAGGTAATAAATGAGTTATTTCTTGAAATGCCCTCATTTTTGTAGCAGGTAGTTTGTGAAGAGCTTCTGGAGCTGTGCTTGTAGCAGTTGTGTGATGTTCTACACTTTGTTCCTTGGGACATTTTAGACAAAGAGATTGTCTTTGATGGTCCCTGGATAGCTTAGTGAGGTGGTGATGATGAAGTTTTGTGTTTCATCACGTGTTGTGTAAGGGTTTTGCATGGCAGTGAGCAATGCACATGTGCTGGTGCAGGCCCAGGACCAAACTGCTCCAAGGGTGCTGTTCCCAGCCTTTCTCCAGCTCACCCTCCAAGAGGTGAGGGGGCCTTCTTGGTTAAGTTCAGGAGTACATGTACATTTACATTTTTTTTAAACTGAGGCTCTGTGTATCCCAGAGACATCACCCAAAACTGAAAGCATTAAAGGCTGGAGATGAACCTCAAAATGTGGGAGAAAAATCTGGTACCTCAGTTTCCTTGAATAAATAATTTGGAGAATAACCTCTAATCTTCTTCTTGTGGGTGCAGTGAAGCTAAAGTCATTATTGTCCATCAACTGCTTTTGCCATACTGTGCTGGAAGGCGCTACAGAAGTACTGAGTAGTATTTATTTTGAATCTGATTTAATGCTTTTGATTAAAAAATGAATAAAATTGTCATAGACCAGATTGTAACCCTGTAGGCACTTGGAATGGAGCATTTGTAAATGAAGCATTTACTGAGAAGTTTGAAATTGTTTTTCATGTTGATTTCAACAAAACAAATTGAGCAAAGGACAATGAAAAATGCTATAGCATTTTCTGTTATTAAAATAGTGAATTTGTTTGGTGCCTAAGGTAAAATCCATGTTGTGCAAAAGACTGAAAAAGAAAATTTTACTGCATAAGAGGGAAACTCAATTGAAGCAATTTTAGTGGAGTTTTTCAGTGGAATGAGATGGAAGAAAAAGGTGGAATGCAACTGTGAATTCAGCAAAAGAGAAGTAAAAGATGGAACTGCAAAATGGTGAAGTCTCATCACTCAAAATTTCATAGGAGCTGAGAGCAGGCTTGGGTGCCTTGTCCCTCTGCATCAAGGCCAGGTGTCCTGCATCACCATCACAGTGCTGGTGCTCCCTTCTGGGTCTTCCTTCTCTGGGACTTGGGGCCGGAACCTTGCCTGGTTTGTTCTTTTAGGGAAGGAAGAGCTGAAACAATAAGACCTAACGTTAAGAGCATGTTAGGGCTCCTTTAGCTCAGGTGTGTTTGTCCATCTACTTGATGTGTAACACAAAAGACTTCTTGAAACAGATATGTGGGTGTTTTTACTTTTAATCAGTATGAATATAAATTTAAAAAGCCATAAACCAAAGCTATATGTTAGCAAATCCTAGCAAATGAGAAGTGGAGGTAAGTCACTGTCTAAATGAGAAGAAACCCATGGATTTTTCTTGAAGCAAGATGATAAGATATTAAAATACCAGTGGAATCGAGGACATCCTCGTTGAGTTTGCTGATGACCCCAAGCCATGTGGTTTGGTTGACACTCTGGAGGGAAGGGATGCCATCTGGAGGGAATTGGATGGGCTTGAAACGTGGGCATATGCAAACCTCATGAAGTTCAACAAGGGCAGGTGAAGATCCTGAGCCTGGACTGGGGCAATCCCAAGCACAAAATACTGGCTGGGTGAAGAGTGATATGAGAGCAGCCCTGAGGAGAAGGACTTGGGGGTGTTGGTTAAGGAGGAGCTGAACATGACCTGAAAATGTGCATTTACAGCTCAGAAGGCCACACATGTTCTAAGCTGCATCCAAAGCACTGTGGGCAGCAGCGAGAAGGAAGTGATTCTGCCCCTCTTCTCTGCTCTGGTGAGATCCCTCTTGGAGCACTGCATCAGCTCTGGGGCCTCACATCATAAGAAAGATGCAGCCCTGATGGGGCGAGTCCAGAGGAGGCTGTGAAAATGACCAGAGAGCTGGAGCACCTCTGCTATGAAGACAGTGCCAGAGAGTTGGGGCTGTTTAGCCTGGAGAAGAGAAGGCTCTGGGGAAACATTATAGCACCTCCTAGTACTTAAACGGGCTTACAGTAAAGCTGGAGAGGGACTTTTTACAAGGGCATGTAGTGTAGGAGAAGGGGGAATTGCTTCAAACTGAAAGATGTTAGGTTAGATATTAGAAGGAAATTCTTTATTGTCAGGGTGGTGAGGCACTGGAACATCTAGAGAAGTGGGTGCTCCATCCCTGGAAGTGCTCAAGGCCAGGCTGGATAGGGCTCTGAGTAGCCTGATCTAGTTACAGGTGTTCCTGCCCATGGCAAGGGATTTTAACTAGATGAACTTAAAGGACCATTTCAAACAAAACCATTCCATGTTTTTTATGGTTCTTTGGCAAAACTAACAAGGGGATTGTTAGTAACACAAAATCAAAAGCTTTCAAAGTTGCATTTTCTAAAGGAGACAGAACTCAAAGAATATGTCCTAAGTTTAAACTCCCACCAATGTATAGACTTCTGCCTTACTGGAAAACAGATATTTTAATCAAATTTTTAAAGAGCCAAGTCTTCAGCAAGCTTTCTGATGTAATTTCTGAACGGTCCTGAGCCATGCTGAGAAAAATACCCGGAATTGAATTTTGTTATTAAGATGCCTGTGTGAGTAAAATGATGTTTTGTGTGATGGGGAACAGAGTGCTATACTTTTACCTTGCTTCTAAATTGACTCTTACGTTCAGTGCTCCAGGGGATTGAACTGTTCTGTACTTGGCTGAAGCTAGCGAAATCCTTGCATGCTGATACAGATCTGCAAATCAAGCAACAAGGGACCATTTCACATTAAAAAAAAAAAAAAAAAAAGAAATGAATAAGGATAAAAGAGCTATGAGACCTGTTTGAAAATTGCCTAATGACAAATTCAAGTTGCTAAATAAGAAATGCTTTTTGTATGCTTTTGAAAAAAATCCTCAGAAGAAAATCACGATCTTTGAACAATGTGAGGTGAATAATAATATATTCAGGAATGTTACAGGGAGAAAGTGAAGTGATTAATACAGAATTGTCTCCTTTCCTTTGTCTCAATATCAAGGGGAAACTATGTCACTTCTCTATAATACATCTCTGCAGAAGTCTTTTAGATCTCCAAACTTATAGGTGGAGGCAGGTACACTTGTTTTTTCTGCAGGGAAAGTGTGTCCCAATTTCATGTTTCCATTGTCATATTTTTTGGCATTTAAAAATCACGCAGGACTTAATAACTTCTTTTTTTTCCCTGGTGTCTGTATACAGAATGAACTAACTTGTCAGATTAAAGGGAAAAGTATTTAAAATTCTATTGCTCTACATTAGTTACAAGCAGGTGAATTCAGTGTGGATCTATTTATAGGAGAACTAATGGATGTGCCTAACTTGACCTACTTTAGACTACTCAACAGAAAAAAAACAAACAATGTAGTTGTAGCACTGCCATGTAATCTGGTTTTTTCCTACCTTAAGAACAAAATGATGTCTTTGTTGCTGTGGCCTTCTAAATACAGATGTATATTTAGAAGCATATCTATCTATATCTAATCTGTATCTATATCTATATATCTATATATCTATATGTGTTTATTTCCTGGATGCCATAGTAACAATCCATGTTAGGAGTATATTATGGAGTTTTTTTAGTTCCATAAACATTAACTTCTCCATATCAAATGAATGCTTCTGGTCCTGAAATCCCAGAACTTTATTACCTGGCATTGTGGAATAGGAAGAACTCAAGTTCTAAAAGAAAATTAGACTTCATTTAGCAAAAGTCACCCCTGTTGTGAAGAAATTCAAGTGAAGTGCCCTCTACCAAAGCAGGGGCAGTTTCCCCTCTGTGGGCAGGTATTACATGAATTAGCAAGGGGTCATCTATAGGAGCAGTGTATGTATCAGTTACCACAATAAAAGGGAAAATAAATTGTGTATGAAGACATCAACCAGAGTGCGTTTGTTACATGCCAAGTGCTACACTTATGTTGGTTCACCATATGGGGATGTCACTGTAATTGAGGTAATTCCTGCATCATGCAAGGTAGATGATAACCAGGCCTGGCCTTTGGGCTGAACTTTGCAGGGGAATTTGATTATACATTGACCTATAATTGTAGCCTTGTAAAGCTGATAACTATTTCCTTTAAAGATACTTCCCATGATTCTGACATCTAAGTAAGACTTTGAATCTGTATTTAATATGAACCCTAATATTTGTTTTACACTGGCAGATCTTGGTGGTCTGTACGTCAGTCTGTGGATCATATGAAAAGGGTATAAAATTTCAGAGATTTGAACATGGAAATATTTTGTAGATAAGCCTTATTTAAAACAAACAAAGAGCAGACTTACACCTGTGAAACAGATATGTTTTGAGTCCCGAGGAAAAACAGAAAATGGAATAAAGACTGTAACTAGGCAGTTACACAAAATGAACCCATTTTTAAGGCACCAATCAATTTGAGGTAATTTGTTATAGTTGTACATGGGTCTGTGAGAGAGTTACTTCTCTTTGTAATACTATGGACACATCTATAATTGGCTATTGATTAGATCTTCAGAAAGCTCTTTGGATGCTTCTCTTAATATTAGAAATGTGACAATCCATGCTTTATATATTTCAGATATGTCGCACATGAGAGGTCAGTGCTTTATTGTTGCATCTAATCTTTTGGTTGATTTTATCACTGCATTTGGTTTTAAAGATTAATTTTAGTGGGCTCCCCAACAGGCAGCACTATAAGTGCTGGGAAGCCTTGTCTGGTCCTGCCAAATCTTTTCTAAAAAGCTATTCTTGTTAGCTGTGGTTGGTTTTACTTACAAGCTGCTCTGGAAGTGGTCTGACAAATTATGTGATGAAATGCCTTGAGTTTTCTAGTTCTTCATATACTTGGCATCTAATAAAATGTTTAAAAAATAGGTTATGCAGTGCAGGTGTTACTAGGTGCTAAGAAAAGGAAGAGATGAAGCACATCTGGTATCTTTGAACAAGAAGCGTTTTGTGGCTTAGCATCCTAAGCTGCTGCTGAGACATTTGAGATCCATTTTAATATTTCTGCTTTTCAAAGTGTCACATCCAAGAGTCTTATATTTGCCTTTGCAAGCATGTAATATTATCCCCAACATGTTAATAAGGAAATGCACTTTTGAGTGATTTTTGCCACTATCATATAGGAAGTCAGTGTAGGAAATCAGAAAGGACCCAATATTGCCTTCATTTTAAGTCCTCTTTAATATAATAAATATATCATTAAGGTACTTTTTAAAGTTCAATTTGGCAACATTTACCCATTTTCCAGTGAACAGAAACTTAGGGCACTGTTTTGTTATCATTATATTATTTTGTAATGTGCTATGAATGTTGTAGTGGTGCATATTATATGTGGACTTAGGGCTGTTGCAAAATGACCGCAAAAAGAGTTTTGTGCTCCAGTAATACTTGAGTCTTCTCTAAAATGTCTTTTAAATATGATCTGGTGGGAACAGCTACATATTTTTGTTACCCACTTGATACTTGCCATCTGTAGAGGAACCTAGATGTATGGATTTGTTCTGGTAGCTATCACTTTGCAGCACATCTCCTTCCTCTGCTTCCCACCCTGGACTGTCAGTGGTGCTGGAGAAGTCATTGAAACAATCCAGAGTGGGATGACCTCAGTCTGGGAAAAAAAAAAAAACCAAACCAAAAAACCTGTAGTTTTCAGGCAAACAGCAAATATAGTCTGTGAAATACGATTACAATGTGCACTGTGAAATGCTGGAGAATCAGTGGTGCTTTAGACCTTACTGATGGGCTTTTTTCTGTCGGATCCCATTTGGTGCTGTTTTCCTTGTATGGGGTTGCCAAGTTGCATGAGTGTTTGCAATTTTTGGCTAATAATTTTTTCCCTTTTCCTCAATACTATTTTCTCTGCTGGTAGGCAGAGACTATTCAGATGCATGAATTAAGAAGCACGTTTGATCAACAACAAAAAAACCTTTTGACTTTTAATGCATTTCTTGCTGTTTGTTGGTAAGCTATCACTGTAAGGACAGACACAGGATTTTCTTGACTATGAAGAAGCAAAAGCAGCAAAATGTGTCAAGTTAAATTCACTAGCAGGAAAACCTAACATACTAAAGCTCTTAAAAGGCTCTCATACTTTTCTGTGCTGTCTGCAATTCCTACTGTAAAAAAGAATTAACTGCAGCATAATCTAGTAAAAATCTTTTTTACTGGATGCTCTGCTACGTGGCCAAGCAGTATTTGTGTTGTGCACCTGCCACCAGCCTGGTTTGCTGTGTGATAAAGGTGTGTGCCACCAAATCATTACAGAACATATGTGTGTCATTTCAATGATGCATCACAGGTTGTTGAAACCCCAAAGACCACTGACTTCAGTGAACCTCTAAATTGGTACACACTACAGAATAACTGGGATACCACAGGACTTGTTCAGCTGTTATTAGTATTGCCAGGTTTTTCTTACGTGTTTTAAGAAGTCATTATGAATGAAAAAAATTCTAGTTATTCAGAATTTAATGAATTGTCACATATGTTTGCCAAAGGAAGGTTGTATCAAATTATATTCATTGGCTCTCTGGTGTTCTGTTTTTTGGACAATATGAAATCAAATTCATCTCTCTTTAAATCTGTAAAAACATTTCCTTTTAAGGCACTTCAAAACAGAAATAGTGCCATTGTAAAGCCAACCAGGCTTAAGGCTCCGCTTGATCAGTTTAATAAATGGGAAATAAGAGGTGATTGCCTGTGATAGCAGGGAATGAATTTGATATTCATCAGAGACCTGAGAAATCCCTTCCATTCTGCAATCCTCTATGTCTATATGATACCTATTCACTGATTTGACTGAGCAAGGCAAATTTCATTTTAGAGTAGTGAGGCATATAAAAACTGTGTGACTATTGTCATTTCCAATTGCAGGGTGACCATCCTGCAGAAGGACGTGAGTAACATAGGGATTATTGAGATGTAAAGAGAATATTAACTTGTGTGTGTGTGTGTGTGTGTGTGTGTGTGTGTGCATACACACACATAAGATTAAATAATTTTTGCATACTTTTTTTTGTGTTTAAGTGGATGATGATTTCATGTAAGATTTCTCTCTCCCTGGATTACTGATAATAGCAGTGCACCAAGTACAGGGCTGTTGTGAATTACACAAAGCTCTCACCTAATTATTTGTGCATATATATGTATGTTCAAGAGGGAACATAGCCTATTTTTTGTATTCAATATTTTTTGGGTTTTCCCCATGTTGTCTTTGTAACTGCTCTTCAGATTTGATTGGAAAATGCCATTCTCTGGAGATTTGGCTGGTTAATCAAAAAGTGAGAACATTAGCACAAAAGCCTGATGCTGATGTATTTGTGCTAGTTAAGACACAGGAAAAGAGGTCTCTTAGGAGCTGTTTCCCATCAAGTGTGATCATACAGAGAGGGAGAGAACCTACTTTATGTTGCAAGAACCAAACAAACATTTATGAAGCACAGCTGCCAGGAGACTAATAGTGAATATGTCTCTTCTTCCATAATCATTACAGAGAAGTGCAAGAGACTGAAAGGGGAAATATGAACAGAAGGGCATATTTTAATAGCAAAAGCTTTATTTTATTTGTGTCTTGGCTGAGGAATAAAATATTGTCAGGAGCTTATCATTATAGATAATCTTTCCTTCTCTGCAGTAAAATCTAAAGCACCTGTTGGGTGTTTGATCCTTTCAGTTTGGTGTTTGCAGGACTTGCACTCACTATGCTAAAATGTAAAGAAATTAAATGGTAGAAAACCAACAAGCCAGTGACTGATGCTTCCTGGGAAGGTGAATCTCACTGTGATGCTCACTGAGGCAATGCAGGGTCTCAGATCCCACAGCCACTACTGAGGGACTGCACTGACTGAATACCATACTCATATATGGTATTAATAGAAGATACAGAAATAACATTATCACAGCTTATCAGTATTGTATCAGCTCAATAATATCTGAAGTTTAAATGGGTCACATTCTTGGAGGATTGAGCAGAGATCAAGTGGGAAAGTGCTTCTTTGAAGATGAAGTTGTGGATTAATTGGAGGCAGGAACTGATATTTTGGTAATGGACATTAAAATTTCCAGTAAGACAGGGAAAGCATGGCTGGTTCTGAGCTTTGGAAATTATACTAGGCAGATTTAATTCAGAAATTTTCTAAGAAAATGTAATTAAAATAACTGTTTGGGTTCATATATATTGGATAAAATTCTGTTGGCAAGAATACTGCTGACATTCCTTTACTCTGCTTTAATCCTAAGTGGTGATAGAGAGTCTGTCTTCAAAAATAAAAACCCAATTTGCAACTTTTCATATGTATTTCATTAACACTGTGCAGGTGAACTGTGAAATGGACCTTTTTATAGGTAGAACTTTTAGCACTAATAGTCCATTTTGAGCAGTTAAGATAATTTTTCAGTTTTTGAGTCATTAATTTTATTACAGAACTTAGAAAAATAATGATTTCTCTTTATTTTTCAAACAGTGGGAAATTTTATACTGAGCACATCATGATATGGAGAAGTACATTGGAAGAGATGCTTAAAATTTTCCTCTGTGCTGTAAAGATGAAAGGATCTTTTAATTACTCTGATTTCAATTTTGGAAAAACCCACATTCTGTCTTTAGTAGCTGTACATTAAAAACTGTATTTTTTGATATAGCAGATATCAGTGTTTTTATGTAGAGAAAATAAACTTTAGACTTTTGGGAGCTTGCTCAAATCAGTTATTTCTGAGAAATATCTGCAGTAATATCCAAGTGGGCTCACAGAAACTTTCTTGATCTGTTAAATGTCCTTTTCCTTGTTTACCTCATCCAGGTCGAATTTGCCTTTCAGAAGAAAACTGCTTTCCAAATAAAGAAATAATTCCTTGATGCAAAGATTTTCACAGCTAGTTAGTTACTTTTCATAGTAAATCAGAATTTTAAGTCAAATCCCTCTGCAGGTGTCCAATTTTTCTCTCTGTTCACTTCAGGGTAAATCAAAATCTGTGTTATTTTGAGAAGAAAAGAGAGTCTGATTACTGTAATATTAAAGATTTTTAAAAGGGTACATCATACATCTGTTGATCATGGCAGTAGTGCTTTCATTAGGATTATGATTGCTCCTCTAAGCACCTATTTATGGGCACATGCATGTTTCTGATACGGATCTGTCTGCTGTCCAGGAAAAGCCAGACAGAGGCGTGTGGGAGCTGCTGTTTCTTAATTGCTTGGATAACTGACAGTCAGTGTGGTTCCAAAACTTGCTGTGTTTATGATTCTCGAAACAAAAGGCACAAAATGTAGATGTGATGGTGCCAGATAGCATCTGTTTTACGTAGCTTTTGATTTGCAGTTTCTGATTTGTTATACCCCAAGATTGGCAGGTGCATAGAGACAGGAGGCAGCTAAGTTGGCTGTTTCCTTCGACCCGGCTGCACTCGAGGTCAGGCAGAGGGATGCTCCTCTCTTTGGCAGGAAAAGCCTCCAGACCACCAGCTGGGACAGAAAGGAAGGAAACAGAATGTCCAACAAATGGAGAGGCCTAGGTCTGGTGGGAGCAAGAGCAAAGATATTCTCAGGGCTGGGAAGGGTGGGAAGAAGGGTTTGTACAAGGATTTAGCTCAAGTGTTGCACAGGGGGCTGTGTCCCAGGAGGGCACTGAAGGCATGGCTATCAAGAGCAAGCTCGAACAACTGCTGCAAACACTGAGTGGGGCAAGGGGAGTTTTATTTACAAACTTAAAAGTAGTCAAGAGAAAAGCTTTTGGGGCTAAAAAGTGATGAAGGGTAGGACCCAAGTGTTACTAAATGAATGATGTTTACATTGCATATATATAGATGTCTGCTAAAATGACACAGCGTAAAGCCAGACATTTATTTTTTGGCAAAGGCATATCTCTTTAGGCTAGTAATAGCTTCATTGCAATAAAAATACATAGTTTTCTACAACCAGCACGGTCTTTAACTTCAAACCAGGAAACCCGTGGTGACAGTGATTTGCAAGATGCTGTATGAAACAAGGTGTGGAATGCCTCTTTTCAGTATGAAACAGCTCCAAATGTTCTGATTTTTCTTTATAAACCTTTCTCCATGTGACTTTAGAATTGGCATAGAGATTTGAATATTTATTTAATTTTAAACTTTATGCAGAGATGCATCTAAAACTTCAATTGAAATCAGTTTCTAGGCAGGTTCATGATGCTGGTTAACCTTTGAAACGTATTACTTACCTTCTGCTTAACAGAGGGAGATGACAAGCAGGTGCATATTAATGCCTCTTGAGACACAGGATCGTCAATATTCCAAGTAGCTTGGCCTCACAAAGCGTGCTGCTTTCCAGGGTGCAGAAGGCATATCCATAGCCCAGGGAAGCCTGGTGCATCCAGCCTCCTGCTTTTGCAGATTCCCTGTGGAAATCTCAATTGGACATTACCAACTGTCTCTGCCTGCCTTTAATATCTCTTCAATACTTTAATAAGTTGTCTGACTCTTTGTGCTAAACTCATAACCTGTCATGTATTATTTTGCTGACCTGATTGCTCTGGCTCTGTCTGTGTTTGAAACCTACTGTTCACACTGTAATATTTTCTGTTTGATTACATGGGTATTTAAAAGTATAAGCTCCTAATAATTAACATACACATAAGAATGGATTTAGAGCTTCTTACTGGAAGTCCTTGAATTACCCTGATCTAAATTTGAAAGTACAGCATTCACAACTTTGACATTAAAGTTATACATTTGGTGAATAACGTATGTACTTTTTGGAAAGAGAAATTAAAAATAAAATCAATTGGTTAGCGTTAGAGCCTCACGTAGCTCTTTGATGTCAGCCTTCTCTGGCAAGCTATTAATAAAGACCTTGATAAAATGTTTAAAAAGTTCTTGGTACTTCATGGAATTACAGAAGCTGCATTTTCTTATACTATTTTTAAGTCTTTGCAAATGAGCCTCAGTGATCTGCCTTGTGTGTTCAGTCAAGCCCCCTGCCCACAGAGAGCCTGGGAGGAGTTTCCCCAAACATTGCTGATTTTGTGCTTTTGCTTGTCAACCTTCTAAAAAAATGCTGACTGTGATAGCTCCTGTAGCATGGCTTTTATAACTGTAGCAGAATTATGATATAACACTGGCCAAACTATATATCATTGCAAAAATGTTTAAAGTGACATAAACCAATTTAGAACAGTTTCAGACAGTTGTGGAAGCACAGCATTTCCACTCACATGTGGTAACCCCAATAATCTGAGAATGGTAAATATCATTACTAAAATGAGTTAATAAAATTAAATGTAGATTTATTATTATTTTTTTTTAATATCTAGGATGAAGATCGAACAGAGGAGGACAACAGCAGAGTTGAGCCTGTTGGACATGCAGACACTGGTTTGGAGAATGCTACCAATTTTTCCCTGGAGTAAGTTACTGGCAGAACATATTGTTTTAAGAAGTCTTAAGATTGAACACAGACTAGTGAAGTACTCAGAATAATGTGAGTGACACTACTCTTAAGAAAATGGGGCAATCTTTTTTAGGTCATATGTCATTTTGGTTTTAAAAAATGGATCTTTTAAAAACATATTTTAAACAGTTTAAAAAGCTTGTATTAAAGATGAGTATTGGAAACTTGACATTTATAAGTGCTGATGCTACAGTAGATTTTCTGCCTCAAAGAAGATGCTTATTTGATGGAACTTTGAAAACTTGACAGAAGGAATAGGGTCAGTGCTAGTACAAATAGATCAACAGGCAAGAATTTAAAGGGGAAAATCTTAATTCCAATAGTTCACAGTCTCTAGGAAGATGTGTCACAGTCACAAGTTGTGTGGTCAAAAACCTCATACTTCTGAATGGATCAAAGCTTGTGTTTTGTTAGCTCCACCTAATTTAAAAATACATTCACTGAATGATATTTTATGCTGTCAAAAGATACAGCAAACTTGACCTTTTGCATTTCATTGGAAAGAACTGATCCATACCTTGTTATGGAGTTAATGAGAAAATATCCCTTCTAGCCTTAAATCTTTTAAATTTATTAACTTAAATTTTAGATAAAATTAAATCTTCTGCTCCTGTTATTTTTGAATGAAATTATGAATTAGGGACAGAGGTTTTAAATGTTAGATAAAGATCATGGTGACATCTATTAGGCTGTAGAACATGCATTTTACTCGGTTCCATTTACAAAATCTGTTACATTGTAAATTCCAAATGCTGTTTCCTAAATAGAATTTGCAGAACTTCTGTCAAATGTAATGCTTCCTGGTGTTGCTTTTAAGTAACTTATTGACTTCTCATCATATGCTATTTCATTTATGTTTTGTTTTGATCTCATACTTCTTTGTGTGTTTGTTTGAAGCAGTTGGCCCAAACTTCTGAGAAAATCAGAAAGCCAGATTGAAAGAATCTCTCCTAGGGAGCTATTGTTTCCTCTTTTTTCTGTTTTACAGAATTTAACATTTGAATTTGGGATAGAATTTTATTTTTTTTTTAAAGAAAAAGTGTAAGAAAAATGAGTGGAAAGATGTTAAATGTGCATTTTGAACAAATGAATAACAACTGACTCAAGCACTAGAACAAGCTAAATGGTATATGCTGGATATGGAAAACAAGTGGTTTAAAAAAAAAAAAAAAAAGCCTTGCTTCCACTTAGGCAGTTACAGGTGCATCACACAGATTCTCACTTGTTCTCTCTCTTAACCCTTAATTTTCTTCTAAGCTAACAGCAAAGTCAGAAAAAGTTGATCACAGGCCTACCAATAGCAAACAATGTCTCTTAGAGTTCCTTTTGGAGGTCGGAGGAGTTACTTGAATCCTGTGAGCTGCTTTGCACACTAGTTAATGAAAACTTAGCCTTAACATACAGTGAGAAGGAAATGAAGTCAGCCTATACAGAAATTACACATGGAACAGTATGAAATGCTGTATTGATCTCAGTCTTAAAACATTGGTCTATGTTTGAAGAATAACAGGTTTTTGGCTGAAGTTTTTCAGCTCTCCTGGTGTTGCACTACTTTCTTGAGCTAACAGTGACAATAAGGTTGGAGACCTTCCATTCATGTTGTTTAAAATTCAAGGTAAAAATTCAGATACCAATTGAGGCATACAGCAAATGTAAAGGCTACCTTAAAAATACATTTAGAAAATTTAATGTAGGACAAACATAAAATGAACTGCAACCCATGATTTGTGTTGACTTTCCAACCATATGTGGTCTGGTTATTCTCAAGTTACAGATTAAGAGCTGCAAGCTTTCATGATGGGCCACCATATGATCAAGAGCTTATTGAAGGAAGTAGAAAATCTTTACTGCTATCACAGGGCATTTGTCTTGCTTTTTGCTCCATTTTGAGATTAAATTTTATTTGTATTCTTATGAGGAACAAGCTTTTCAATGATCTGTTTTTATATATATCTAGTGCCAGGAAATATGGGAAAAATATGTAATACTAGAGAGAGGCATAAGCCACAAATTTAGATTGTGGCTTCTGTTCCGATCTCTCACTTCCAGTTGTACTGAGAGGATTGGCTTTTGCATATTATTTTCTCATTTATGTATTTATAGCTCTTTATGGTTCATGGGCTATATTCCACCTTTCCAGATGTGGGCATGTTTCAAACGCATTAATAGATTTGGTCTAAATCTATTTCTACAATTTTTGCATGTCTCTTTCTGAACCTGTATTTTCTTCTGCTGCTTTTTTCCTCACTACAGCAAAATTTATAATTGAAAACTAGATGCATGGTTGCTTCAGGGGACGTCTGGTTGGTTTTGAATGTTACAGTTAAAACTTACTTTGGAAACTTTGCTTAGTAAGGAGATGCAGGAATCTTCCAGTAAAAGAAATGGAATTACAATAAAACAGATTAATGTGTATTAAAAGTGGAAGGATTTAGCCAATTAAAAATTTAATAATTCTCATTTGATTATGAGGTAGTTATGGGAAAGCTAATGTAAAAAAATTAGCATTGGTTCTAAGATAAAGTAAAGCATGCTAGTCCTATGATGAGCTTTTAGGTTTCTGAGGAAAAATTGTGTGAGGTATTTAAGGTATTTCTACTCAATGGTCAATTATCTTTAGAATAAGAAAGAAATAAAGCAATATGCATGCAGTGATGATGATGAGACCTATTTTTATGTATTCAGCTAAATTTAAAAAAAAAAATTATATTTTTCTTGGTTCTATTAATTGAAGTTTTTTTGATGATTGATCTCCTTTCATGCCATCAGATTAATCTTCAGGTATGTAGTATTCAGCAATGCTTTCATCACCATGACTTGGTTTCTGGAATGGTTTTGTTTTTCTGTGTATGTTTGTGTGGGGTTTTTTGGTTCCTTCACGGTACATGTTCATATTCCCTCATTGGTCATTGTCTCACAGTGATATGGTAAAGCTCGTCGAAGTCTCCAATGACGGCGGGCCTTTGGGAATCCATGTAGTGCCTTTCAGTGCCCGAGGCGGAAGGTAACGTATCGTGTAGGATTTTATTTCATTGTAATTTGCTGTGCCTTATCTTGGTTGTGTTATTTTATGTGTTGTGTGCCTTTGCCCTCTGTAGAATATTGTCTGTTTTTCAAGAGGCAGTCTCACTGATTAGGAAAGGAAGAAGTGCAAGTTTACTGACCCTGTGCTTGGAATGGATTCCATAGTTCAAAGGCTCTGCTTAGAAGGAGTTAGAATTTGGTGCTGTAATCTCGGGGTAAATTGAAGGATAAAGACATTTCCCTTTGGTTTCCTAAAATGTATAAACTTCTGCCCTAATTCAGGTGGATATTAGTGCATCATACTCCCTGTTTACTGTTTAAACCACACATTTCCAAAGAACAGCAGGAGTCTAAACCAGAGGCGTCCTACACTTTTGCTTCTTAAGAGTAGGAGAGAAAACAATTGCCACACTTTCAAAATTTCATGTTACCCCATCTGTTAGGGTTACAATGAAGTAGCAAAACCAGTTGAAACATTCTGGTTTTGGGAAAAAGTGGACCTGTTTTACAGACTGAAACGCCTGAAGTTTGATTGTCTACCCCCCAAAAAACCAAAAAAGGTGTAAAGAAAGTAGTTTATATCAAAAAATATAATGTGGGGAATGTTATTAATAAACACAATAGAAAATCTCTAATTCTCTAATGCAGAATTTTAGTATTTAGGGTCTTGAAGATAATCTCAGGGAAAAAAAGCTAAACTTTTGTATTAATTAGTGATGGATTTGAAACTTTTAAATACCTTGAAAAATGATAATTTCTCAGCAATATATGCAAATTTTATACTGGTGTTCCATATTCTAAGTACATACTGTACTTTCTCTCTTAAAGAAAAAGGGAAACAGATATATATATATATATATATATATATATATATATATATATATATATATCTTAAAAGTAATCTTTATATATGAAAAGGGGTGTTATGTTCTCATGTCTGTTGTTCCAGTAGCAATTTCAGTTTTATAATTAAAAAACTAACAAATTAACCAAAGTAATTTGCTATACAAGTGTTTCTCTCAAATATTAATATGCTATTTTCAGAAATACTAGAATATTTTAGGTATTTTTCCTTCTATACCAAATATCTTCATGGGATTTTAAACACAGTATAAGAGCTTTATTTGCAGTTGTTTCTTAAGACCCAGTGCTTTCATAATCTGAACAGTATGAACTGTTCATACACTGACATGTATTATGAGAATGTAATTTGTTTTACTTTAAAGCTACTTTTTCTAGGGACTACAAGTATTAAGAGCAAACTTCTGTTAAGTGGTGAATTCTTCTCTTCATAATCTGAGATTCAGTAAATTCAGAGTGGGGATGGAAAGGGCATGAGTGAACAGTACTTCAAACATAATTCAGAAGTAAATCCGATAGAGTTAGGCATGGTTGAAATGTTCACACAATTATCTGGGATTTTGACAGCGTGAAGGCCAAGGTAAAGACTGGTTTAAGAATGTCAGCTGCCTACTAAGTACCTGTTTAATAAAGCTAACGTTAAAATATGTATTTTGACATTTTGGATAAAAATTTTAACTTGAGTAAAATTTGGTTCCAGCCTGTGAATGTGGTTGTCAAGTCTGAGGCAAAGCTTAAACTGTTCATACATAATAAGACCATGTTAAAGAAAAAAGCCATAAACACAGAAATAAAATATGTAACTTTTTAAAAAGAAATTTAACTATGTCATAGAAAATTCTATTATAAACTTTTAATTCAGGAAAGCCAATTTTAAATATAGATGTTTCAAATCAGCACATACTGGAAAAGCATATTCTATTACAAGGGAAATAATTTTTATATTAAAATATATCCCCTTTTTCTTCATACTACTAGAACTCACTTCTTTGAAAAATGGACCATATGTGTAATTGCTGAGTTTTTTTGACCCTCCACAAAATAATCTGCTGAAGAGGGGAGACATTTGGTCCCATGTCTTGAAAGTGTTGGGGAGGATCTACAACATTTCCAAAAGTTTTTTGCCATGCCCTGTGTGTTCTAATGAAGGAAAAGCAGAGTTCATTGCTTGGGATTGATTCTAAGTGCTTGTGTTGTGCTGCTGCTTTACTGTCTGCATACCCACGCCTCTGCATGCTTTCAGGTAGGATAAACACATTTTTCTCCAGCTGCCTCCAGTGTGGACAGGGAAAGGAACACACCCAGGTTCAGGTTTGAAGCAATTGGTGGGGATCTGGTTAATTTTTTCCCCTCCTGGTTTCCCACTTCTTTGGAGCAGATAAGACACACTTGTTTCTCCTTTGCTAGATTCAGAGGGAGAGCAGATGCATGGCAGGGATCTTCTGCTTCCTACTTATTTCTCACTGTAGCACATGGCTGCTCTTTGTTCCTCCCCTAGCTGCAAAAAATAATTCTCCCTGCTACAATCAACCTACAACTCCCTGCTTATAATAACTTAATCAGGGGATGTGCTTAGTAGAAACCTAATTATAGAAAACCAAACACAGGACTGAGTAAAGACTTTGAGGGATGTCCAAAAATAAAAGATCTCATGTGTGTCGTATTTAGTCCACTGTCCCATAGTTGTTTTATATTTGCTTGCTGTTCAATTCCAGTTATGCTGTGTTTTCAATTACTTTTCTTGTACTTCCTTTCTCTTGCTTTTGAAAATATTACTCAATAGTCAATGGTTATTAAATCAATAGCTTGAAAAAGTGTAAAAAAATACTATGCAGTTCACCTTTCTTCCCCTATGCAATAAGCAGGAGCCTTCTCCCACCAAAAAATTCACACCAGAAAATCCCTCTCTAAAGAAACACTCCAAAACTATAAAAATTACGTGCCATAACTCTGGTCTTTACTTCTATTGAGAAAATATTTGGCTTTTTCATGGTCTTTGAAGGGTTTAGAATAAGAATCTTTTGAGTACTGGCTTTTGATCTTGAACAAAATCTGTAAAGGTCTCTGCCTCATCTATATAGATGCTACGAATTATTTCTGTTCCTAGTAAAACTGAGACCTTTTAAATAAAAAACCTGTATTTCTCTGGGAAATCTATTACTGATTTGTAAAGACATGGTGATACTTTAATGTATATGTTTCCTTGTTATCTTTCTGGTTTTGCCTCTAGAAATGTATCTGTCTTTATTGGCCTATTTGATCATATGATTTGTTAGCAGATTTTGTTCACCTTATCAAAAGGGAGGAGGGTATACATATTCATCACCTTATGGTTGTGCATTTTTTAAGGATAAAAGTTTTGTTTGCAAACCTGCTGGCACATTTTTGTAATGGCATGGATGCAGCATTGAGCAGAAAAGGAAGCATAAAATGAAAGTAGGATGAAGGAAGAAGAGAAGGCAAGTACCAAAGCATTCAGATAAGAGTAGAAAAAAGAGGAAATGAATGAGAGAAAAATATGAAAGGAAAGAAAATTATAACTCTGTGCAAAATTTCCATACTACCAATCCTTCCTTCTTATTAGGTGCTCAGAGACAGGGCAAACGGTCCTTTAAGAATCTCATTTGAGCAGCCTGGATGATGTGGGATGTTCTGTTGATGTTTAAGTGAGGATGCACCAAGTTCTCTGAAAGCTCAACAGTAATTATAGCATAATTTACCATTATCTGGCCTCTTCTGCTTTTGAAATCTTCTCAAGCTCTATACCCTAGCTGCTCTTCTGAAATCCTGCTATGTCTGTCTTTGGAAAGAGATTCAATTGACACAAGGAATATATGAGAGAACATCAGAAATCTCTGTGAATAATGATATGGAAATCAGAGTCCCATAGTCCCAAGACTACTCTGAAGTCTACTTAGTAAAGCAGAACTGAAAAGGATTTGGATATTCATCTGAAAACCCCACAATGAACATCCACTAATAAGTATCAGACATGTTTGATACAGACAGGTATGCACAGCTCTGCCAGCTGTTCTTCTGTTGAAGTATGTCACAAAATCCATGATTAACTGTACATCTAAAACCTGCAGCTAAAAATGATTTTTTGTTATATATCCTAAATGTCTTACAATATTAGGAAGTCTCAAAAGAAAGGAAAAAAAGAGAATTTTTGTCAGTTTAAATGACAAATTTAGCAGGTTTTATTAAAAAGAAAGAAAAACCTCAAATGGAGGTGAGCGTTTAAACATACACAAACCCTAACTACCCTTACTAGAAATCTAGAAATTTGAATTTTTTTTATACTCTTTCTGGTTTTATTTTAATTGGAAATATCCTTCATTTTCTACAGTTTATAAATTCACCTCATGCGTCACTGTAAAAAAATTTTAGTCTTGTATTCAAGGTACAAAGAAAACTAAAGTAATATGTAATGGCCATTGTCTATAGTGAGAGTCCATAATATTGCCTTCAAGGTGCCTCTCTAATGATCATATTCTCTTTGATCAAGTAGGAGGTCCATGTTGTCTGCCTCTCCATTTATTCTTCTGCATTTCCAGCCTTTTAAGTCTCAAAGGTAGCCATGGCTTTCAAAAACATATGTATGGGAAAAAACTCTCTGTGGAGTTAATGTACCATTCCCTCACTCTTGTATCTGAATTCAAACTGTGTGATCTCAGCCTTTAAGTTTTATAAGCATAATTTGAAGTATTAGTCAACCTAAAAAGCTGAGGAGTGGTTACTAAAGATTGGGAATTGGTTCTGGACTTCAGGCATGAAATTTAACTGCCTCCACAGCAGTGCTGTGATGTCAATATTGGCTAAAGGAGTTTATGTGCAATTTAACATTGAGTAGCCCCAATAATTTAACTTGAACAAACAAGCCAGTTTGCCTACTCTGACCTCTGAATCTAGGAATTTTTTACTGTGTTTATGGTCTTGTGGAACTTTTCAGAGAAACCACTGCACATCAGTTTTTCAATCAATCCTTATTTTTGTACCTTAATCCAGTTTTTGCCTTTTCATGTTAGTGACTTTATGTAAACATTTAAATTGGCTATTTTCTGTTCTGTCTGATTTGATTACATTATGGTTAGCTTGCAGGTAAATAGATAAATAACTTCAGTGTGTACATACAATGGACCGTGATGGGCAAATCATATTCTACATACTCAATGTCAGTTTTTATTTTTACTTACACTGTCAGTTCTTATTAAGAAAAATTATCATCATTTTCATACATCTGGATGGCATGTGGAGAGTTCACATTTCACAAACTACCCCAACTAAGTCAGGCAATTTAGATGTCAATAAAAAAATTGCTGCTTATTTCTAGTTTTATCATTGGTTGTAATTTATACTGAGAACTGAAATGTTAACACATGTAGCTGAGTTTATTTTAATAGTATAATTAGAGTAATGAACCTTGTGGAAATACAGTGGTGCAAATGCTAATATAATCTCAGCTGCTTACATTCCCAATTAGGTATTTAAAACAAATACAAAGATTGAGCTCTGTGCTTTGGCAGTTTCCCTTCTGTTTCTGCGTCAGCTAATGTTAGTCTAAAACAGCACAGGTACCAAATTTTTATTTATAATTATTGTTTCAACAGGATTGTAGACTTGCAGAGTGTTTCAGGAAGGTTCACGTGATACTTGATCTTATTCTTGAAAAAGTTGGGAGTTTAAAAGTTTTGTAATGAAAGAATTTGTGTTAGAAACTGTGTTGACTTATTTTAACTGGACAAAATCAAGCAAAGTCAAATATACCCATACATTTGTATGCTACATGGTTGTTTTTTTTTTAAAAAAATGTGTATACTGACTTTGGTACTTTATACCAGATGAGTTTAGATGCTTTCAAAATTTATGTCTTCCTAATGTAGAAAACATAATATTGAAGCTGTAGTATAACTCCACTTTGCAGGATTAATGATGGTGTCATATGGAAGGCAAAAAAATCCAATTTGTTTTTGGGTTACTGCATATTTGCAATATCAGGTCTACTCTGTTTGTCTCCAGTTGCTGCAACAACAAACATGAATTCCCAGAAAGTCTTTTTCAGAGTCACATTCTTACATTTAACCAAAATATGCTGAAGAAATATTGTAGGAAATTGGTAGGCTTTTGTTAATTTTTGAAGAACATGCATTTTCCATAGTTCTAGTTTTCTCTGCTATGCAAACCCTCATTTGGGAAATTGTTTCTGAAATTGTGTCTAGAGGGATCTTTTGTGCCATGTGTTTATATAAAAAATTAAATAAATTGAAAGGCACTGTGAGAAGCCTGGTTTCAGGTTTGACTCAGTCTGTTCATCCAGCCTTGAATTTCCTCTCAGTGACTTTAGCTTTATATGCCTTGGTTAACCTCAATCTAACATTTGTTAAAAAGCAAAGTCCTCATGAGCACCATATGCCATGTTAGAGATGAGCAGTCTTTCATTAGCAGAACTTACTGCCTTTATTTAAAGAGATTATTTACAATTTTGACTGGTAGTTTATTTATCTGTTACATTATTCTACTATTGGTTAGGATTAGTAATATTTTTACAGATTTGAAAGCCTAAGTGGAATAAATTTAAGAACTGTCAAACCATGCATAAAGGTGCATCTTGCATTAAAAATTTGATATAAATTCAGAATGTGGGACAGTAGAAAGCAACATTTCAAGAAAAATGCAATGTCAAAACTATTGGTAGAACAATTATTTTGTAATCATAAGTACATTGAGACACTGGTATGAAATAACTACATTATTTTGTATCATGTATTGTCATTGTATTAACTTAGATTGTTGTACTTTGTGTAGATATTGTTTTGATATTTTGGTGTTTTTTATAGTTTATAGTTAACCATATAAACCAAACACCTGTTGCTGTTTCTATGTATGCTCTTGTGCAAGCATTGCATGCACATCCAAATTCTGAATTGTCTTTGGGCATTGCAGAGGAGAACACCTGCATCAAAGAGCTTGTGGGCATCAAGTGAAAGAAAAGGAAGAGTAGACACAACTCCTTTCTTTCCTGCTCAAGTATTATGTTGGTTTTCTTGTAAATGTAACATTCCCTATTTTATAATATCCTTTGCCTATCTCCTCCCCATTTAGAGTTATGCTCTTCAGTAGCTGCCCTTTGTGGCTCAAAGACAATCTCTCCAAAAGAAAGTCATCAACTCACAAGTGAAGAAGTCACAGACTTGTTTTCTAACATATCAGTTTTCTATGTGTCAAAATTATAATTCTGATAAAAATAATGTAGTGAAGCCATATAAGCATTTTTCCTTTTTACTATTAATATAACTGTTTGGTTCTTCATGGAACTATCGAACCATCCATAATTTCTTTATAATTATTTATCAGTTTTACAAATCTGAGACTTTCAATACATTTTTTTAGTGATCAGAAGAAAAAAAGGGATTGAATAAATATTTTAAATTTTGTTTTGTTTTCCTTCCTGTGACTGCATAACGTAATAATGATCAGAAAATTGTAGTGCAACATGGTCGTTAGGTTAGTGGGCCACTGTTGTGGACTTGTAGAGTTTTTTGTCATGCAAATGTCTGACTCAAGCTTCATTTGATGAATTGTGTTGTTAGAATTTATGTTGTGTTTCTCCTCATGGTCTGTTTACATGTATAGATCCTTTCAACATCATATCTTAATGTCTCTACATGGTTCCAAAATGTAAATACTGCTAGGATCATTCCTCCTACTCCTTCATCTATCTTGTAGGAGAAAAGGGATGACTGTTCTGTAAAAAAAAAAGGAATATTTGCTTATGCTGGCGATAAATTGGTAAATGAAGAATTGAAAGTGGAAGAAATAAGTTAATTTTGCTTTTTTGAACTGTTTAATGAAGTGCTTAAGTGCGTATGTAACTTCTAAGCACACGAGGAGTCCTTTTAAGCACCATTGACTGCTCATTTACTTTGAGGTATTATGTGTGAAAGGAAGTGCTGTGATCACTGAAAGGTTTTTGCTTAAAAGACATGTGTGGTCTTCCAATTCCTGCTGATTTGGACCAAGTATTTTTCATGCCATGCCCTGAAATGAATTCTGAGAAAAGTAATGCTGTCAACTTGGTTGAAGTGAGTTTGACCCACTGATACATCCTGTGGGATTTCACTGTGAAGCTGATCTTCTTTTTTAAAAAAAAAAAAAAAAAAAAAAAAAAAAATCAAGTCCAGTGTTGATGTAAGAATAATCCTGAAGATTGAGTTCTCCTTTGGGTAGAGAGTTCAGGTATAGAAACATAGCAAAGTACCTCAGAAGTCCTTCAGGATCCTTTTGCATAATTTCAGGTTGAATATTTGTCTCTTTAAATATGTCCTTAAGATGATACCGTGGGTAAGCACAAAACAGAGGGGACTCATTGGACAGAGGCTATCAAATGGAAATTGTCTTCAGTCAATTAATTTAAGATAAGATTCTGAATTTAGAAAGAGCATTTACATTTTTTATTTTATCTTTTTTGATTTATTAAAAAATGTCAAGATGTAGAAATAAAAACATTTAGTCCACATGAAATTATTGAATTCTCTATCCATCCCCTTATTACAGGCTGCTTATTACATGAGATGACCCCATGTTTCACTTGCACAGAAGGAGTGGTGAAGGCTGTGGCATTCTCTTCTAATTCAGAAATTCAAATTTTAAGTTAAACCTATTCAGCTTCAGTTAACTAGCAGAAAAGATATCTTTTCTCAGATATGTGGTGGTTCTTGGAGTTTTTACTACAGAGAAATCTTGGCCTTTTTCAAGAATGGATGTGCTGTCATCCCACAGCCTGTTCATTCTTACTTTTGACATGTTTGATACACCTAGGCCTTTTGTTTTATGGAAAAGGGATAATAAATCAGGTAGTTCTTAAAGTTATTTGACACTGTGCTATCCTACTTCAAGGTAAAGATGGTTTAAAATATAGTTTCTGTAGTGATCATGATAAAATATTAAATCAATAGGGTTTTCTATGTTGCAAATTATTCAGACAGTAATAATTTGTAATCTTAATGTTCCAGAACCCTGGGGCTGCTGGTGAAGAGATTGGAGAAGGGTGGAAAAGCTGAACAAGAAAACCTTTTCCGTGAGAACGATTGTATTGTCAGGATTAATGACGGAGACCTGCGGAACAGGAGATTTGAACAGTAAGTGTCCTTACCACACGTTACATTGCATTATTTGATCTTTAGCCGCTTTGAGGAAGGTAAGAAAAAAACCTCTAAGCTTGCCTTTCTAATAGAGAAGAGATACACTTAGGGACATTAGTGGTTTTTATATAGCCAGACTAAAAAAAAAAAAAAACAGGATAATTATTGTTGTTAGAGTATATGCAATTCTCGTTTGATTTTTTTATACATGATAGATTTTTTTTCTTCTTATATTGGTAATCTGTTTTTCTTGAAATTCCCATATGACTTTTGCTCTCATATTTGCAATGTCCCATGTTCAATATAAATGGACAACATGAGGCCTTTATTTTTAACATTTTAAAAATATGTAGTTTCTTGATTGTGTGAGAACTAAAGGTACTGTAACCTAAGTGAAAAGAAACTTTCTAGAGAAGTTTGAGAGACAAATATTTGCTTAGTGGTTGTCTGGACTTGGTAGAATCTCTAAATGAATCAGAAAGACTTTTAAGAGGGGATTGTAGTTCACACTCAGGTAAGAGAAAGAGAAAAATAGAAAAGAGGTATGCAGGTAATGAATGATTTCATGGATGATAATACTGTTCTGAAATCCGTAACACACTGAGGGCCAAATATCATTTGTTCTGATCATCTTATACTTAATATATATTTGAAATGTGGTTTTAATTTCTTTGACTCTAACCTGAATTGAAACATCACCCTGTACCATATGGTTGAAAGCAGCTTGTCTCTGCTTCTTCTAAGGTTCTGAATCGCAGTTTGTAAAGTCTGTGAAGAGACCTTGTTGTCTTTGTATACTTTGGGTGTGACCTTGAAGCCCAGTGTCTGTCTGTACAGGATTGAGCATTCTTTTCCTATTTTTTAATGTTGTAGTCTGATACACTACCAGCTGAAAAAAATTGAATTGTAAGCTAGACTGGTTGCAAGACTCCATATAATCAGAAAATTGTGGAATACGTAGTCTTTTTTAATTAGTCATTTTCATTCTAATAATTCTGTTGTCACTGTGGTAACAGTTATCGCAATTATTGCAATTATCAAGGTTCAAAACAAAAGGACACTGCAGTCCTGCTATAGAACTGTCTGCATTTCACGACTGTGGTTAAAATTTTTGCTTTTCTGAATCCAGTATTTGCTACATTAGTCGTTAAGCATATTTAACCATAGTGTTGCCCTAAAGCAGTAAACCTTAGCGAAAAGCAGATCAAATAGGCGAGTGAACAGATTCAAGTTTTATGGTTTATGCTTGAGTGCAATGTGTCTGTCAGCTCATGTTGCTTAATTAACATCAGTAATTATGCTTATAATGTCTCGTAGTCTGCCAGTCCTAATTTGCTAATTTTCTGTTCCCTTTAAAACCTAGAGCACAGCATATGTTTCGCCAAGCCATGCGTACGCCGTTCATTTGGTTCCACGTGGTCCCTGCGGCGAATAAGGAGCAGTACGAGCAGTTGTCCCAGAGCGAGAGCGTGTTCTACTCCAGCCGCTTCAGCCCCGATTCCCAGTATGCTGATGGGAAAAGCATGAACAATTCTGGACTCCACACGTTACAGAGAATGTCTCGAGCGGGTAACCACTCTGACCAGACAGACTCCTACTCACAGCTACCTCATAGTGTGAACTCATCAGGGAAACCACCCTCCGGCCTGGTACCGTCACCTCAGAAAGTTCTCACCTCCACTGCCAACAGTGGCTATAACACCAAAAAGATAGGGAAGAGGCTCAGTATACAGCTAAGGAAAGGTAAGGCACCAGTGTGCTCCTCATGCAGTAGGAGATGTGCTTGTAGGGTATGTGTGTGTGCCCAGTGCCACTGCAAATGGGTTCATTTTTGCAGCCAAGGCACTGAGTTGTCTCTGAGAGCAGGCCCAGGAGACCCACCCTGCCTTCAGCGTGTGCAGCATGCTTGCAAAAGGCCATTTAAAAGAGTGCTTTAACTTTTTTTTTTGTTTCTCAGCTAATAAAGTAGTGCAGTAAATGCCTCAAATTCTGTTAGCCAAGACCCAGGGAGTGGTGAACTATTTAATATAAACAACTAAGCAAAAATGGCCCATGTTCAGTACTTCACAGTTAAGACTTTTCAAACTGAGTTTTACCTTTAGATTTTAAGAGTGTTTTGAATCCAGTTGGTAAATTGGACATTCTAATTTCCAGCTAAAGCTTTCATTTTTTTCCACTGAGATGTTAAAACCTTTGGTTGAGATGTAATGTGATATTTCCTGTCTTGGCCCTTATGCTAATATAATTTGAATGGGGGTGAGAGATGCTATTTAAAGTAGTGTGTGCTTATCTCAACATCTGTGTTGTATGTGCACATGTAGATGCACTGGTACATCCATGAAAGTTTTATGATGTGAGAAAATTCGGTATTTTTTTGTAGTTAATGTGTAGATGGTTTTAAGATAGTTGGAAGTATAATAAAATGACATTTAGATGCCAGTATTCTTAGCTCTTGGGAAATGATTTTTTTAAATGATTATACATGGTGTACGCTTTATGGTACATGAGCATGTTTAAGATTAGCTATAATTTGATCTCTAGCAACAAGAACAGTATTTACATTGTACAGCAGAAAGTTTACTCATATGACAGTATTCTCCATGAACTTGGGCTACATTCCCCTTAAGATACTCTATGTGCTTAATGATAATAATATTTATTAATTAATCTTTTTATTGAAAGACATTGAAGACAGTGCAATGAATGGTAGAGATTTTACAGTTTCACAGGTAGCAGGCTACTTGTCACATTATCGTTATGCTTTCCTTTCTATGAACTTCACATGAACCACCAGATTGCTTCTTTCTGGTTGCTGAATTTTAAGCTCTACAAACTTGGATGACATAAGGTTGAGTTGACAGTTTGCTTCTGTTGTTGATGCTCCTTCAAGAATTTCTCTAGGCCATCAGCTCAGATCAGCCTACTTGGAAAAACTTGCTGTTATTGGTTGAGTAAGGAATCAGTGTGCTTATAAATATGCTCTCAGTCACTACAGTGATTTTTACCTGGGTTTTTCGTGTTTGTGGAAGTCTTTAGAAGTATTACTTGGACAGTACATCAAAGAATTCTCAACAAGACATGGAAATAAGCATTTCAAATAATTAAAAAGCACTAACAAATAAATATATAATTTGGGGACCACAATATTTTTGCATTAAACAAATATGGTGTTACAACTCCTCATAAGATGCAAGAATATAATTTTGGTGTGTTACGGATTTTTGACTGTGATATGATGTTCTATTTGGTCATCTTGCACTGCATGCTATTCCAGAAATACTCCCTCCAAGGCTATAATGTAATTTATCCTTGCTGGCACTAATATCTTAGGTGGGTTTGGAGTAAAGAAGATGCATGCTACCTGTTGATGAAAAGTGATCTCTAAGATGCTTTAACATCTATTCATACCAGAGGAGTTTGAAGGCTCTTACAGTAGTAAAAACTTCAAAATATATTTAGAATATATTTCAGAAATTTAAAGGGAATATTTGTTTCTAACAGTTGGCTTATTTGAGAATACTTCTTATGGTGGAATGGCATCTAGCTCAGGCTATAGATAAAGGTAGAAATTGTGTTTTATGCATGGTAAAAATAAAAAAATATATCCATAAGGAAAGATGCCTTTTTATCATTGCTGTCTTTCATTTGTTAATATCCACTGTGGAAAGAAGCATGCCCTCCCATTTTGACTTACATTTGATCACTCTGAGAACACACATATGGAGCAACGAATGCAGCAGTATGCTTAAGGATGGCCCAAGTATTTTTTTGTAAATATGAGTTCAGTAGGGATGTTGATTGTTTTTGATGATTATTTCTAAGGAAGGATGCTGTAATAATACAGCCTTTATAGATATTTAACAAATTTAACAGCTGCTGACAGGCAGCAGTTGTTTCCCCAGTTTGCATCATTACTTTAAAAACTCATAGTGGGTTACATTAAGGCATGCAAAGTGTCATCTTAAAATTCAGTTTTCATTTAACCTGTACATACTGATAATGGATGTAGTGTATGAGAATTGACTCTTTTTCAATACAGACAGACCTTGTTTGTTACAGCTGTATTTTTATATGTTGTATAAGCTTTATGATATAGGGTGACAATCATAGAAAAAACCTACAGTATGTGCTTCTGTAATTATGATTTCTTAATATTTATTGCTGATTTGGCATTTTAAAATAACCTGAACTTTCATAGGATTTAGCTCTTTAATAAAGTCAGAAGAGAAGGTCAGTCATATGTTTCAGTCAATGTGGAATATTTGCTGGCTTTTCTAAATGAAAATGGATATCTGTTTATCTTGCCTAAAAGGTCAAGGCCTGAACTTTTAGCATATAGATGTAGGGGTTATCACTGATATTCTAATGCCATTAAGGCTGTATAGCAGTGTAGCTTAATAGCTTACACAAATTAAGATAATGCAAGACATGACAGTGATCCCATGTTTATATACATTTTGGTGTAAACTGATACACAGTAAGTATAAATAAATAAAAATAGTTCTTTGCAGCTAATGAATAAAGAAAATAAGACCGCTGATACAACACCCGGAGTATTAGGACAAGCTTTGACCTCATATGCACCAGGACACTCCCAGAGTGTTCCTTCTTTGGCTGCAAGTGTTTGAGCCAATGCAACTGAGAGGAATTTAGTCCAACACTTGTAAATAATAAATAACCAATTATATAGCAAATGGCTCTAAGGCTCAGTCTTTGAGCACTTAGTAACTCACAGCATTTAGCCTGATATTCAGTAAAGCATTCAGAAGACTGCTTTTCCATTGGACATTGTGCTACTCAGATTTCATATCTGCTGCTTTTGATACTGCTGTACTAAGACAAGACTGAAGTACTCAGTCTGGAAATTAGCTTAATCTTATTTGTTTGCCCTTCAGTATAATGCTCATTGCATCATATGATTTCTATCTATAACTATGTGTTTGTATAGCTAAATTAAATATAAAATTCTGGAAGTAAAATGTCAGCACTGACCTCATGTTTCTTAAGTTGGTCTTAGTTCCACGAAATATTTTGCTAATTTTTTGTCTGAAGTATTCAGTGCATCAGGACTTGAGTCCACATCTCCCCACTTCCAGAGGGTGACTTAACCACCGACCGTGGGAGTTGTGATTATCTCTTCCTTTTTGGCCTCTTTCTTGCAAAACAAGAAAAAGAAAGGGGAAGAAATGAGTGACAGAACTGTCGGGAAAGGTGTAGCAATTACCACGTCCATCACAAACAGGACACAGCAGCTCTGTTCTAGAAGATGAGTCCTGAAACAAAGGAGGCACCTCTGCACAGTGCAGGAGAGAAAAATGGTGAAACTGTAGATGTGAGCAGGATTATGGGACTTTGCTCTTCAGAGTTCCCTGTGTTCCTGTTTGGCTTGCTGGCCTCGCTGAGGTTAATAATGCTACATCATGCATATTGAGCTGACCTGAAACTCTGCAAGTCCCACCAGGGGACTGGGCATTCAGTGCCATGGCACAGTGAGACTCAGCCCTGCTGCACCCAAGTTGCTTCTGCAAGAAGTCGTTAGAGACACAAATAAGTTGGCGTAGATAGTTTGGGAGTATGCTAATTTGAAATGGCGTTGTATTTGCTCTGGAGCGGAGCACATCTATGGACAATTACTTGCTTTGCTTGGGTTTGTACAAGAGAGTGTTCAAGACAGGACTGAACTTGTTTGTAAGATATCCTGCATCATGGATCTGAAGTGTACAGATTTATATGCATTTTTCATTATACTCTCCTGTTTTCCCCACACAGATTCTTAAGCCAGACTTTGAACTGACATTTTAAATTTTTGTTTAAAATTTCTTTTGAAGTGATATGTTCTCTTGAAACTCCTGTTCAGATGCAGAGTGTTTGTCACTTTTGAAATGAAGCGTGTAGATGCCTAAATTACTTCAGTGACCTTGAGAAATGAGATTCAAAAGTGAAGCAAATAATTTTGAGCATTATTAGTCACTGAAGAAGCATAAACTGCATCGGTTTCATCTTTCCATTTTTTAAAACCACTTCTGATCACCATTAGCAGGCTGGAGCATAAGGGGAAAAGAACGTTTCTATTAGGTTGATCAAAGATCTTCTTGAGTGGTCTGAGCTTTACATGGAAAAAAAAACCTCACTTGTTCCAAATCACTCAACTACATAAAAATGAGCATGCAATTAGTCTTGATTGTGTATGTGACTGCAGAAATTTTGTAGACAGCTGAGCAGTCAGCCTTCTAAGCAGTCATTTGCATGTACATTAAGCCTGACTACATGTGCACAAATTCTGAAAATATGGGGCTTAAACTAGGAACAATAAAATGATCTTGGCTAGTTTAGTGATGCCCCTTACAGTAAGAACATATTTGCTGTTCAAGTCTTACATGAGGTTCAGTCCTTAAAAAAAAACCCCTGGTTTCCAATGTGGAACACTAGGATAATTAGTTCAGCAGTCATCCATCTGTATCTGGATCTTCAGGAAGAATCTCCTGTGAAAAAATAAGGGGGTTGAAGTGCTTGGAAGGGCAGTGTCTGCTCTGACTATTATTAGAGAATATTTGGCCCTTATGCTTCATTTTATTATAATGTTACCTCTCTCCTTATTCTCCATCCCAGTATAATCTACTCCTTTCGTTAACTGACAATGCTGTATTTCAAATTTTTTTTTGTGATTTTGTGTCACACACTTTTTCTATCTGCAACCAACCTTGCTTATTGTTTCAGAAAAGGGAGTGTGTTCTTTGTCTTGCACGAAAAACCTACACTTTCCCCTAACAGTCCTTTAGTCTGAGGACTGTTCACCCACATGAATTGTCCTTGTTAAAGTTGCACAGAAATGTTCTCTACCTTTCTTGCATAACTACAAAAAATGTGGTGCTCAATTACCAGTTTTTAGATGTTTTCTATTGTTTTAGAAGTGAAGTTTTCAGTGTTTCTTGTTGTTATTTTTTGTTTGTAGGTTTTTTGTTTAAACTTTAGAGAGATCTGTATTGAACTCCCTGAGAACTCATATGCATTTTCTTAAATGAGACTTGAAGGAAGAGCGTGATTTACTTTTAGCACTGCTTACAGTGCTGAAAGGCAAGACAGCTGTAAGAGAAGTATCACAAGATGTTGACAGTGTAGGTCCTTCAGTTGTTCTTTACTGGTCTCTGAACCAGTGCCCTTTTGAGAGGATGAAAACACTGCAGAGGTAATCCTGGCTTTTTGTATCGTATCCGGTCTGTATTTCTACCCAGGAGCACATTTTACTGCTGAGAATTTAGACCTGTGGTTGGTGCTGAATGAGGAGCCCACAACTTTTTGTAAAGGATAGCCTTAGAAAGACAGAAGTGGTATGTCAAACACATTCTTTCCACAATCAAGAAGGTAATCCCAGCACTAGTGAGAAATTAAACACTTCTTCTCTGGGAGATAAAAAGAGTCTAGTCACCTGTAGTAAAACTTAATAAAAATTTTAACATTCTGTCAGTTTATGATCAGACTGCTTCCAAATGAAATTATGATATTCATTTTGAAAATATGTTTAATTAAATTATAGGAATGGATTTCCTCTCCCCCTTACCTTAAAGCTACTGGAATTTTTTCTTCCAAAACAGCAACTGACACATCAAATCTGTCACTTTTCTGTTTGTACAAAATAGATCTTTTACCATTGTAACTGCCCTTTTTATTAATTTAAAACTACTTTGTCTTCAGCTCAGAGCTGGTTGAGCTCTTGAGGGTAATGAGACTTTAGAAGGTGTGTTCAGCATCACATTCAAGAAAAAAGGCGAACTCTAACTTGTCGAAAGAGCTGCTGATTTATCAAAGAAGCCTAAGAATTTGAATTACACAAATTAGTGGGTAATTTTTAAATGTTATTATCACTTGGTGTAATTTGATCGTTGTCAGAGTTGACAGCTATAGAAGGAAGAAAATGTTTTCTACCCTTTCAAAAATGTATCCTTTTTAAAATCCAGAAGAGATTAAGGTGAACATAGCTCAAAAAAATCTAAACATTGCAAAGTGAAGCTCCTAGCTTTGTGTAGGGTGACTCCTGTTTTTCTACAATAGGGAAATTTCTTCTCTTTTCTATTCATTGTGGTTCTGCCTGTGTGTGTGTCCAGCCTCTCCTGTATTACTAGCATAAATCAGAGGAGCCTACAGTACGTTTGCACAGTACACTCATTATTATAATGCAGTTTTTCACCCTAAGAACTGAAAACATTTTAGCAGCAGGAAGATATTAAGATCTTATATATATTTGTATCAACAGGAGAATCAAAATGAATGGAGTGGAGAGAACTAAATCAGTTATGTGTATAAAAAAAGAAAAAAATTAAAATCAATTCAGTCACAGAAGTCATATTTATTTTTGTTCTCAGTTGGATGTATCCATTTATTTCCCAGTGTTGTGAACATCTAATTTATATATAATAAGCATAGTAGTTTATGCAGCTGTATCAGCCTGGGAAGAGCAGCTATGGGGTGTGAATGGCCAACTAAAGCAGAGAAATGGTAGAAGGAAAATTGCACCCAAAAGCTGCCTCATGCAAAGCTGCACAGAGCAGCACAGTAAAACACAGCCCAGTTGATGCCCCTTCTTTCTACAGAAATAAGTAATTAGAATTTTCTTCTGCTAATATCTGGGCTCAGTGTGGATTTGTGACGATCTGTAGGATTTGGTAAAGACTTTCTGGAGGTTTGACAGCAGAAAATGCCACAGTCCAAATTTATATCTTGTGTGCATTTGTAATGTGAACATTTCAACTTCTGTTTTTTCCGTGGAGGTTTGAAGAGCTGTGTGTGAACCAGACATCTGTAATGATGCTGTAATCAGGCAATGGGGATTAAGCTTATTAATAATGAAATATTGTCCTGGGAGTGCACTCGTGTTCTGATATTACTTTAGAAATTTTAGCAGACAAAACCTGTACTCAAAGAGAAGTATTCAACACTGATCCTTATAATAAGAATAAAGATAAATTCCATAAAAAGCTGAGATGTGACTTAAATAAACCTTATTCAGATCATCTTCACATATTGCAGGGGATTAAAGAGCTCTGTGAATGTTTGAAGCATCATTAAAATTGGGAGGTCTCCTAAGTAAAATATGGATGTTACGAGATCTAGTATTTTTTTATCTCTATGTAACAGCGCAGATAAATTTTATCTTTGCCTCAAAGTGGATGAAGACTTTCAAATAAAATGTCATCTGTCTTGAATGCTGCAGAAGGAAGGGAAGTTGTCTCAGAATAATTAGGCTAGAGAAACTGATCCATATTTCCTAAACAATAAGATTTACATGTCCTTACTGTATATACAGGAGCACTTAGTTATGTTCAAGATGAAGATTTTAAAAGCTTGTGTCACGCCCAGTCGTG
Source organism: Vidua macroura (assembly GCF_024509145.1). Taxonomy (NCBI): domain Eukaryota; kingdom Metazoa; phylum Chordata; class Aves; order Passeriformes; family Viduidae; genus Vidua; species Vidua macroura. The sequence continues at coordinate 13,718,106 of NC_071571.1, forward strand.
TCACCTGTGTCAGTTTACTTCTTAGCATGACTTCTGTCTTGATAGTGAAATATATTGTACTAAATTTTAATCAAATGCAATTGTGCAGATTTCAGAAGTCTGTATGTTGAGTACTGGTTACTATATTTGACTCCTGCTTTCTTTTCATGTGAATATTAATCTGCTCTCTAGGAAAGTAGGTTTAGCAATTGAACATAGGCAACAGAAATTAGTTAATTTACAGAAATTAAGTAACACTGTGGTGAGTTGACCATGGATGGACACAAGGTGCTCACCAAGCAGCTCTTATCACTCACCCTCCTCAGCTGGACAAGGGAAGTGAAACACAGCAAAAAGCTTGTGGGTTGAGATAAGACCAGGGAGAGATCACTCACCAATTACTGTCATGGGTGAAACCAACTTGACTTGGGGAAATTAATTTAATTTATTGCCAATCAAATCAGAGTAGGGTAATAAGAAATAAAACCAAATCTTAAAACATGTTCCCCTGACCCCTCTCTTCCTCCTGGACTCATCTTTACTCATGAATTCTCTACCTCCTCCTCCCAGCAGTGCACAGGGACGGGGAATGGGAGCTGCAGTCAGTTCATTGCACGTTGTCTCTGCCACTCCTTTCTCCTCAGAGGGAGGACTCCTCACAATCAACAATCTGTGTTGCTCCAGAGTGGGGTCCTTTCTATGGGAGACAGTCCTTCCAAGGTGAACCTTACCCACAGGCTGCAGGTCTCCAAGAACTGTTTCAGTGTGGGTCCCTTTCATGGGGTCAGTCCTTCAGGAATGGGTTGCTCCAGCGTCAGTCCCCCACAGGGTCACAGATCCCACCAGCAAACCTGCTCCAGCATGGGCTCCTCTCTATGGGTCCACAGCTGCCTGCCAGGAGCCTTCTCCAGTGCAGGCTTCCCATAGGGAGCAGCCTCCTTTGGGCATTTCCCTGCTCTGGTGTGGAGTCCTCCACAGGCTGTTCCACCAGGGACCTACATGGACTGCAGGGGGACAGCTGCCTCTCCATCATCTTCTCTGTGGGCTGCAGGGAAATCTCTGCTCCAGCAGCTGGAGCACCTCTTTCCTTTTCTTTTGCATTGACCTTGGGATCTTCAGAGCTCTCTTGCTCACTCGCCTCTCTGGCTGCTGTTGCACAGTTGGTTTCTTTTCCTTCTTAAATACATTAACACCTCAAGTGGTTCAGTAGTTGTGTGTCTTTCACACTGGGTGTGTTAAGCTTCCCAGGGTTCGTAGCTGGCAGCTGTTTCAGAAAAGTTTTGTTTCTGTCCCCATGAGATTTTACAAAGGTGTGTGCTCTGTAGCTTTTAGGGACCTACCTGATATTGCTGAGTCCTAACTGCCGGTTGCCATTGTAGGTCAGCTTAAATGTAGGCTGGGCCTGTGTATGCCTAGGAAGGTAACTTGGACTGTAGACGTGCTTTGACAGCCTCTGAGAAGTTTCAAATGCGAGCTGTGGGTGCTGACACTGTGTTGAGGGGCTCTCCACTGGATGGCCAGCTATTTTCACGCTGCATTAAGTGTCCTGAATAGGCTTGATGTGTCATGTTGAGGGGCGAATTGGCCGGTTTTTGTAGCATTTCAGGGGTTGTTGGTAACATTGGATAGATTGTATCTAAAAGAGGATCACAAAGGGGTTTTCTGTGTGCTAGGAAAGGCTTCTGTTTGTCCTCAGCTTGTGAATCCCAGAACTGATGGTATAACTAGTTTCTCTGACATACACACAAGCCTCATTTGCTGTATTGACTGGATTCCCACTCTGCATTTCTCCAGGTCATTTTAAGTGCCTCTGTTTTGCTTCAGTCTGTCTTGGCCAAGTGTAGTCAGTCACCTGGATGTGCAGCAGGACCTCAGAAGTGGCAGCCTGGGTTTGCTCCCTGCCTGCAGGACAGACAGTGAGGTGGAGCCCAGTGAGAGCTGAGGTGAAGCCTGGGGGCAGAGGAGCTGTTGACTGAAAACAGCCTGAGGTCCCCAGAACAGGAGAAATGAGACCACTGAGCTCCAGTACTGTCACCTGCCAGTGTCCACAAGTGAGCTGACAGAGCCCCATACCCAGCAGCATCGGCTGACTGTTGCCATTGAAAGAGCTTTAAAGGAAAAAGGAAGGATCATTGATGAGATCCAGATTGACAAGGGGGAAGACAGTGATAGGATATCAGATATGCTTTGTTCTGATTCCTTGTCACTCAGCTCATCTGAAATAGAAAGTCAGAAATATGGCAATGACTTGGAAGTCATCAGAACAGCAAGTTGCAGGGAGTGCCTGCTGAGCCACCTGTGCCCAGACTCAGTGCTTCAGCTACAGCTTTCTTGTAGATCTTTTGTTTTCTTTTTTTGTCATGAAGTAATTCTTGCATCTTATATGTATTTTTGTGGATTGTATCAGTGAGGTATACATACATTCTGCTTGGTAAAAATAATATGTAATATAAAATGTGCATTTTAACTAGTAATGTACATTCCTTATGCAGGTACAGAAGGCTTGGGATTTAGCATTACTTCAAGAGATGTCCCAATTGGTGGCTCTGCTCCAATTTATGTGAAAAACATCCTTCCAAGAGGTGCAGCTATTCAAGATGGGAGATTAAAAGCTGGAGACCGATTAATTGAGGTGAGGAAATATTACGTGTTCCTTGTCTGTGTTTTGGCATGAGCCCACACACTATATCACTTTGAGGCTTATAGTATTTTATGTTACACAGGACTTTTTCTCTCTTTTCCTTTTTTTTGGCTGTTTTTTTTAGGTAAGACATTAAGTTGCTGGGCATTTTCAGTACATAACTGTTTGAAGAGCTGGACCTAGACATACTACAAAACCATAATTTTACATGTCCTTACGTGAATATAGTGTCATAGTCTTGCATTGCTGTTTAGGAATATACTGAAGCAAAGCAATTGTTACCTAGTAAGTAGAATTAAATCAGCATGGAGTGACAGACCAGAAATTATTGAAGATGTTGCCAAGGATAGGAGGCAATACCCTGAAAGGTTTAGTGAATTAACTGAAAGAGACATAAGAGGAGGGGAGTCCTACTGAGAATCAAGGCCACTTCCCTCCTGAAGTAAGGATGTCCTCAAGGGAACTAAATTTCTCTTAGATAGGTGCACTGCAGAGAGCTTTCTGCAAATCTAGCTAGAGTGATGCGTTACCACCCACAGCTCTTCATTACTGTCCCTAAGCCAAATGACACCGGAGGTACAGCTGAGTCTGTAACTGCCTCTCAGGGCTCTAACTTCACTTTACTGCAAAATTGGCCAAGTCAGCTTGAATTGTTGCTGGAGGATAGCCCCCTGTAATTACTGTAATTCAAGGTAACCCAGATGACTTGGGTAGAAGGGGACTGAGATGCATTTAAGATGACAGCTATGGCATCTCAACTGTGTGAGCTGTGCTCTCGTATGAGGGGAAGGAAAAAAAGATGTTTTGCTGACTTCTGAGCACCATACTCCCTTGCTTAACACTGTTAGTTGTTTTGCCTTCATTTCCAAAATGTTTCTGAGCAGGCAAGCCTGAGATTATTCGTTCTTTCTCTGGCTTCTCCCTTACTGAAATTAGCTCGTACAGTGGGAAATGCTGCATGTGTTCCATACCTGCCTGTGCTGATCAGTGGCATGTGGAGGCCACGGGATTGGACCACTGAACAGAGTCAAGAGTAGCAATGCCAAGGTTATACAGGAAAACAATTGCTTTCTACTTTTGTTGCAATTTGTTGTGCTAAATATATTTGGAAGGTATATATAACACCAAGACACGCGGAAACAGGACCAGTTTGGGATCATACGTTGATTTTGCTGAAGGATATTTCTGCAGAGGTTCTTGTAAGAAATACCAGTAAATGGGATTAGTTGGCTTTACAGTGTGCTGGACTATACCGTAGCTGCTGAAAAGGAGGGAAGCATAAATGTCTGGCTTATTTGTATTTGCATGGCAAGGATGACCATTTAATTAGTTCTATTAAATGAAAGCTGTAATGTGAGCTAATAAGCAGATTGCTCCAATGAGAGTTTTTTAATACCCATATTATGATTCACATGACTTTTTGCTGCAAGTGTCTGCTGGTTTCTCTGTTTTGGAGTCTTCCTGATGTCTTAACATTTCCTTTGTTACAGGTAAATGGAGTTGATTTAACAGGCAAAACTCAAGAAGAAGTTGTGTCCTTGCTGCGAAGTACCAAGATGGGAGGAACCGTTGCCCTTTTGATTTTTCGACAGGAAGAAACATTCCATCCAAGGGAACTGGTGCGTAAAATAGAGAGCATCTAAGAGATTTAGATGAGTATGAGCAACTGATTTGATCTCGTCTCCTGTTAGTAAACATGCATGGCCAGCACTGAATATAAGAAAAAAGAAAAAAGCTATTTTGCTTTATTTTGAACATTTTACATGCATGTTTTTTATTTTCTTCAAGATCTGCTTTGGAATTAAGTATTTGTTGATAATGTATAAGTGAGAGCTTTATTTTGAGTGAAAATGTTTATTATAGGAGAAGCTATTGCATAGACTTTATTTAGATGCATGCAGACAAGTAGATTATTCCATATCTTTCATAAGGACAAATCTATGTTTGAAAGCCTGCCATTTGTCCCACTACCTGCTCACTAATATGTTCTCAAACATATAATATTATCCCAAAATAGGATATGTAAATACCTTTCTATCAAAAAGTGGAAAATATAAGAAGTAGTAGCCTTTTTTGAATATAAATGCAATCTCTGTGGAATGGAAACCCTGCCGTTATTAATTTAGCAGGCAATTCAGAAGATGTTTCTAAGGAATTTACATTAAATAGGAATGAAATGATGTTTCATACTGTACCTGCTCCACTTGCTAGTGTATATTTATATTTCTCTGATAATTACTCAAGATAGCTTCTGTTATGAAAAGGTAGACTCTGAATGGTAGCAGTCTCACTTTGTTCTGTACTCAGTTAAACTGCTGAAGTTATTTATTATTTGTATTATTGTAGCTTTATACAACTCTAAAATAACTTACTTGGCTGCATTATTGTGAGAAGACAGACAAATATAAGTACAATGAATTAATAACTTCATTTTTCTATTGGATTTGTGTTAGTTTGAATGCAAAGAAAATGAATTTTTGTTTAGCCATTTCAAGATACAAAACATTAGCCTTTTACTTTTCAAAACTGCCATTAAACCTAGGAAGTCAAAGTGTCAGGGAAGGTTGAAAATGAACCAACTTTTACCTTAAAATTCTTGGAACATGCCTTCAAGTACTGAAGTGAAAGCTGTCATAAAGTGAAGAGAAATAAAAATTTGAAATCCTATTACACCCTTCCTTATCACTGTAACAGTGAAAGCAATCTGTTTATAAGTTCCTGTGGTACAATTTCCATGGCATTGCTATCTTCCATAAAGGTGAATGAAAATGTTTTTTGAGATTTCTAAATAAACTTAGAAGTAAGAAAATATCTTAATTTTGTGTATATTATTTCTGTTGTAAAATGAGGAAGTTTTAATGCATATTTTGACATGAGATTTTGTTTAAATAATTGTAAACAAATATATGGTGTAAGTAATGCAGAGATTTAATAGCAATACATTATCTAGTTTTAAAATAACAAGAAGTCAGCCCCTTTGAAGGAGTTCAAGCTCAGCAGCCTCCCTGCTGTGGCTCAGGCAATAGCCTGTCAACTACTTTGGCAAAGTCCAGCATGGGGAAGCCAGACCTTGCTGTGGCTGTGTCAGGTAGCTTTGCACTGTGTAATGAGATCAGATCAGAACTGGTGTGTTTTTCTGCAGCTCCAGTTGAACAAATGGTATTGTGAGGATCTGACAGTACATGTATCTAATGATCCTCTGTTGCATAAGGATTTGTTTGTTTGCATTCTGACATGAGGAACTCTTAGGTATGCACTGCTGACTGCTGTCAAAGAGCAGGAGCAGAATTGCTGGGGAAGGTGTTGAACTAAAAGTCATCATAAAGGCTGTTCTTTCTTCTCTGGTAAGAAATAATCCTTAAAAAAAATAAAGCAAGTCTTTTCAACCAGCTCCTCTCACTGACTTTTACTGGCTTATTGAAAAAACCCAAAACAAATAAAAAAAAACCAACCAACCAAACAAAAAAGCTAAGAAAAAAAGAAAGGACATTAATTTTGAAGTAAGGAGGAGAATGGGCTGAAATCATGTCCATTCATCTTTTTCACATGCTGACCTTCTCTGGCCACTTAGGAGCAATTTGTCTTTGCATCCATCCCCTATTTCTCTTATATTTTCTACATTTGTGTGCTTTAAAATATTAAGTGAATGAGATGTGTCTCAGAAACCATATGTAGAAAATCATGTTATTTGATGTTATCCATCTTATTAAGGGCAGGACTTGCTGTTGCTTACTGAGAACATTCACTATTAAAACCATTTTTATTTGCCAACGTTTGTATAGATAACAACCTCAATAAAACAGGTGTTTGGATTTTATGTTTTATGTTTTGGGTTATGGCTTGAATGACTTTTGAAAAAAAATTAAACATCTTAGGGTTTCATTTTAAGTAAAGTGAAGGTAATAAACTTCAGGAAAGTTAAGGAGTTTAATATTGCTGTTATTATGAAAATGTGTAATTTTAGCTAAAACTTAGGGGATTGTTAAGCTGAGCCCGTTTAGGTTGGTATGGGATCTCTGAAACTTGTGTGGATCAGGTCAGGTATGTGTGTGTGATGATCCAATGCAGCAGAGCATGATAAAAGTGAGGAAATGTGGAAGCAGGGAATAAAATCAAGTTGGAAGAAGTCAGCTTTTGTAATTAGTGAGATCTGGAAGAATTACCATGTTTCTCCAGAATACTGTGCATTTTATTCCTTCCACAGTTACCTAATGCCAGATAGGTAATGTATTAGGGCTTGTCCACACTGACATGAGCTAGAGACACATTATCTCCTAACAGCCTTCCCTCCCCGCCCCCTCTTTTTATAAAAGGGCCAAGGATTATTCTCGTTAAGTAGAGCTCCTGGAGCACTGTGGTTACCTCACACTTAGAGCTGCTACTGACTGTATGAATCCTCTGAAGGATTGACTTAGGTTATTTAGCTTTTGAGCTACATTCTCAGTGCCAGCAGATACTGGCTGGCAGCATTAGTCTCCAGTACCCTAAGAATTAATATGCCCATTGGTACATGTGGGACCTTTACATTTTCCTTGTAGCTGTCTTCATTTTTTTCTTACTGGTTGTTGGCTTCAGGTTGAAGCTATTATGTAAAATTGTTTTACTGCTTTGCCACCGCATTTTTGTGCTTTATCATTTGATTGTCCTGCAAAACAGCCAAAAACAAAAATGTCCAGTAAACCCTAGCATTTCATTAGGGCCCAGCAGAAAGAAATAGCTGGTTAGCCCAAAAGTGATCAGCCAGTATTAAGGTGTCTCCTGAGTTCTCAAATGGGTTTTAATATCGGTGGGTGTGGGCTTGGAAGAGCCATAGTTCCTTATATGTGTTTCCAGAATTGGTTGTGGGATGCATTTTCCAATGATGTGTGTTTGCCTTATGTGCCCTGAGACACAGGTGGGGAATGCAAAGTACAGGAGGGTCCCTTCTCTGGTGAACTGAATACATCCTCCTCTCCTGGGGTATGCAGAGCTGTGGTTCTAGTTCATCCAAACATGCTCAAAAGGGGAATCCCTTCCTAATGAGATTTTTTTAAAAATAGGTACTTGTTTAAAATATTTGGAAGGGTTCATCTGGACTGCTGAGGTCATTCTCTGAAAACTTCAAAGTAGAAGGGAAAAGCCAGGGGGGAACTTCCCTGAATGAGAACATTCCACCAGGCAGAAAATGGTGCAAGCAGTTGTGGTTCTTCCTGGGCCAGACAGTCACCACCCTCACAAGCAGGTAGAGTCAGGTGCATGTACCATAAGGACCCTGGAATTATTTCTGTTCACTTCTCATGTAGTGATTGTTTATACAAATTTCAGTCAGGGGTGTGACGAACATGCTTCATTTTTTATTACCACTTCACTTCAGAATTAGAGATCTTTGTTTATCCCCTTGCTGTTAGATAGTATGTGTCGTATGTAGTTGTGTTCTTATTTATTTTTTTTACTTCCTTTAGAATGCAGAACAAAGCCAGTCACAAATTCCAAAGGAAACGGTAAGAGCTTTGTCTTTTCCATACTGGAAGACTCCCAAATGTTTTAAAATTGATATGGCACTTCTCCATCAAAGTTCTACAGATTCTTCTTTCACCTTATATACTGTAGATGGCTCTCTGTAGCTTTACATTTTAAATGCATTTTTTAATGTAATTTCAAATACTGTTTGAAAATTATACACAATTCTCTTACTACATATGTTCAAGTGCTATTTAAAATTACATCTCTTACATACAGCCAAAGGCCGAAAGCTAAATGATAAGAGTAGACTTTAGCTTGGGTTACATATTGAAGCTAATTGTTTAAATCATGATTATATGACAAATCTGAAATACAAACACAGAAATTAGTCAAGTGGGATTTAAGTCTTAATTGTATCCTCATAGCAAACCATTGTTATCTATTTTTAAGAAACTATATGGAAGTAGTATTAAATTTAAAATTTTTAGGGCTGCAACAGGTGATATTCCAGTGAGGCTCTAGATCGAGGTTGTGTAATATTAATATATCTCATTTTAGTCAGTGGAACATGATCAGTCCAATATACAATACACTAATACATCTAACAAGTTTGTCTAAAATAAAAGGTATACTTTATGAAATAACAACAGAGAATATAACAATAATATATTACCTTAAAGATATACTGGATCTTAGTTAAAAACGTGCTTCAAGAAACTCCATTCAGTTAGGTACCTATTTTAAAATTAAATAATAAATCAGGTTATGGAGAAATTGAGAAGCTTCATGTTGGGATTTGAAACGAGTTAGGCTGCTGAAAAACAAAAAGAGCTTGTCTAGATAATTCAGAATGTTATTACGAGCAATGGTAAGATGGTGTCTGGAATTAAAAGAAAGTCAGGACTAGGTAAAGATACATAAGAGCCAACTCAGTGAGGTAATCAGGGGTATGTTGGTTGATAGTATTAATTTTTCAGGCCAATGGAATGTAACTGTAAAAATGGGAAATTGAGTTAAATGTTGGCAATATTCACTTCTATCCTTCTGAATTTTAGTGTCCTCTCTAAAAAACATCTGCTTAAGGGCTCTCCAAAACTGTGGGTGTATCACTGTTTCAGACACGCCTTGTGGTATCTCTTTACTGCATCTCATTAGAGGATGTATATTTTTATCTTGATATTTTCTTACCACGTACTGCTGATAGGTAAGGAGATCAAAGATCAAAGCCCAGGATACTACTTCTATCTGTAATTGAATACCATTGAGAATCGAATACCATAATTTGTGGGTGCAGCCTTATAATATCCTGTTTTTAGGAGTTGAAATTCCACCCTGAAAGCTCATTAAGATAAAGCAGATTGCCTACAAGGTGTTTGTAGAAATCAGTTGCTCATCTGTTGCAAAGTTAATGTTTTGTAGCAAATTCCATGGTGAAACCCCTTCTTTGGCATTCTTGGAACCAACACTCTAACTTCATCTAAGGAAAGAACAAAATAAAATAGGTATCTCCCATTTGCTGTCTTTAGATGTGGTGTAAAAAATGCTTGTTAATCAGGAGATTGCAGGAGGGACAGGCGGTGTATGAGTAACTAGAGATTTCTGGAAAAAACAGCTAGAAAGCCTTAGCAAGCCTTGAAAATATGGAAGTGAATTGGAAAACATATGAAGACTGAGTAACATATGGTTACTGAGGGAATGAAGCTAGAAACTTGATCAATACAAAAAAATTTGGCTAATGTCTTGTGTTTTTCATTCTTTATGCGTTGGGATTTTTTGTTAGTTATTTAAAGGCTCAGAACAACCGTGATTGATAGTAGGAACACCAGGTCTCTTTATATTTACCGACTCCAGTATGTGAATAAAAAAAGGGACAAAATGTGAAAGGTTTGGGTGGGTATTTGTAATGCACAATGCTTTTGCACTTATGTCCCTTGTTCCAATCTACTTAGCTTTGGATAAGTGTGATACTTCAATTTTACAGAAATCATTTTCCTGAGCGGCACATTAATAATACAGTCACACATTCTTTATTATTATTTTTGAAAGTATTTATCTTTGCTTTCCTTTATTCTCCTTGGTCCTGCTTCAATACCTATTTATTTCTCCTCTGTCTACTTTTCAGGTTTTTGAGATTTCTAATCTCGCAATTTCTGTTTCTATGCCTGCTCTGATCTTTGTCCTGTTAGTAGTGAGGTTTTAGTCTCCAAGTGTCAAGGACTTGATAGTTGAAAGCAAAGCAAAAAAAACCCAAAACCAACAAAAGAGCATGATGAAGGCAGTGAAGCTACAGAAATGAGAGAGGTGGAATGCAAGTCTGTTTTTCATTTGAAGGCAAAGTGGTTGTGGGATTTTTTTGTTGTTGTTGTTATGTCTTTGTGGAGAAATAGAAGGAAAATGCACCTTTGAAAAAAAAAAATATGGAAAAAAGAACTCCCTTGAAAGTAGAAGGCCTGAAATAAAATCACAAAATATCAAGCCCAACTTATCATTCTTTACTAAGGGGTTACCTTCATGTAACTTACTTTGAAATGGTTTGCATGAATATTGTGGCACTTGGATGCAGTAGTTAGTCCTCAGAGAGGTAATAAAAGAAAATCTTGAAGATATTTTTTTTTCTTAATTTGTGGCCTGAAATCCTTGACAGAGTTATCCTTTACAGCCCATATAAGAAAGCATATGAATTCAGTTTTTTTATGCACCATCACAGAATACAGATTCTCAATCTTAAACTAACATATAAGAAGATTTTGTAATTTGAGAGGCTCACACAATTTAAGCTCTGCTCTCCAGTTTTACAAAAGAAATGCAAATTGCTGATGCAGCTTCAGCCTCTATCCAGTAACTGTTCCCTGGTGAAAACAGGACTGGTGTTTTTACTTTCTCCTTTGCTTATGGAGAGAGCCATCGCTCTGCTTCCTCATGAAACGAGGAAATCTCCTGTATCTTGGTTGAAAGGTTGTTTCACCCAGCCATGAGTTTGTGCCATTTGTATAGCTGATGACAGCATGGAACAGATACACCTATTGCTAAACAGGGTGATTATTTGGAATGTAGGAGATTGCCTGTAATATGAAAAAACTAGTAATTTATCATTATTACATTTCTGTTTCTAAGCATAATTATCTTAATCCTGTTACAGTGCATTGAAATGAACTGTTAATTATGCTACGTAAAACATCTGCCAATTAATTTTTTCCTCATACTCTTTGAAGGTTGATAGTGTTTTGGTAATATTTTGCTTTTACAATTGTCATTCACTCTTAGTTTTCTGAATTCAGAACCAGCAAGTTAACTTTCCTGTTAAGCATAATGCTAGAAAAATAATAATTATCATATGAGTAAGTATTTTCTAAGGAGTGTTGTCTATTGATAAGAAGAGATTCAGAGTTAGAATTCAGGATTTCATTTAATGATTATTGCACTCAACATCATGGAAAAGCTTCAGTTTTCTGTTCTCATTTGTTTTTCTGTCAAATTGCTGTAAGTGAGCAGAATGTTATGAATTTAAGTGAGTGCAGGATTCGTAACAGTGACATAACAAGAGTGGCTGGTGTGTTGGAACAATATATAAATGATTAGCAGCACTGATAGAAATTGCAAATGGGATTGCTTTTTATTTTCTTCTGAACTCAAACATTTGATATTCCAGTTACTATCTAAATTTCATTTTGATCACTGTGTTTTTTCAGATCCAATTGCTGTTCTTGCCATATTCTTCTCTGCGTGATTCTGAGTAAATTAGCTAGCTACCCTTTTTATGCAAGAATTCCTTGCCTGTAGGAAAGGGGTGATGCTGGTCAGAGGCATTTTGTCAGAACTAATGAATAGTTACTTTTGTATGCTTTTTGTTCATAAGTTTTCATATTGTGAGTATGAGAGGCAATACTAGGAAAATGCCTAGAAATACATTATTTGTATTGATTATTAGATACAAAATTCATGTGGAAAAAAATCACAGTCAGTGTTGAGCTTTAAGAGGATGTATTCTGAGTGCGTGTGTGTTTGTCTTTTGCTCAGAAGCTGTTTGTGTTACTTCAAGATACCTAGTCACTGGGGATGCATCCAGAGATATTTTTTAAAAGCTGTAATAAGTTCCCACCACTTCCTAATTAGCACCTATATAGAACTTCAGCTTGGTGGTTCAAATGTCTGAACATTGAGCCAAGATCATAGATGGACTAATGTCAGACTATACCACCAGCAGTGTTGTTATCAATAGCTACAGAATGATTTTATTGAAAGAGGATATGTCTGACTGATGATTAAGCTGATGCTGTTATTTCCTCCTTGATGCTTAGGAATGCTGTAGGAATGCATATATTTTTGTACCTTTTTACCTTCTAATGGTATGAGGCACAAGGGTGATTACAATGTTTTAAAAGCATTTTTAATGCAATTTTGAGTTGTTTAAGCTAATAATTTTAATCAAGTTTTAGATCACTGCCCATATGAAAGAAATAGGTAGTGAATGTGTGATTTCTGCAAGGTACTGTTGTAGTTTCAATCTTTTACCATAGGAGATACTCTAGTATTAAATAGCATGTTCTGGCACATTTATGACTTGAGATAAGACATTAATTCCTACTGAATAATTAATATAACAGTTAAGTGGCTCTGATCATGAATGCTTTTTGACCAGTCTGAATTTCCTGGAACATTCAGTGATAAGCCACATAAGCTTCTGCATAATGCAGTACTTAGTACTGACCCTCAGGCTCAGTTTTGACTGTTGGCAGCTGGTGATTTACCTGAGATGTGCTGTGGCACGCTTAAACTGGCTTTGTGCAGCACCATAGGGAGCCTGTGGCTGCCTTCTGAAGACTGGCATTGAAGACACTTGCTGAAAAATTCTCAGTTTCGTCTGAGACAACATAACGTGTCCCTCCACTGTGACAGGGTTGTCTTAGTGCCACCATTGCAGAGTCATCCAGAAGCCACACCCGTGTGTACAAACTTGTTGATTTGGAGCAAACCTAGTTTTATTGCATCATTGCCATTAGACTCTTGGTGTTGATTCTCCCTTGATATTAAATGCAGGGAAAATAGTGAGATTAAATGGTTTGCCATACTTGCCTGAAAGTTTGCAGCAGAAATAGATGTGAGACACAGATCCCCCTGAGGTGCTCCATACTGGCATTACTTCATGGGGAATGTGTTTCCTGCCATGGATTTCTACAAAGGCATTATTTCTTTTTCAGCTTGTTTTTCCTGTCTGTCTTTTCCAGACACTATCTCTTTCTTTAGTCTTTCAGGTCTTGTAAATCCGATAGGCCAGTGAGAGAAGTATAAGGATTTTTAGGGATCTCTGTCATTAGTGTGTTGGGCATTGAAGTTTTTCTTGAAGAAGGGATACTGCAGAGAGCTGTAACTTTATAGGCTTCTTTGGCAGAACAGACACCTACTGTGTACCTAATCCCTTGGTTTTCACTTCTCTAGGATAAGCAAAGTGTAAAGAAATGGGGTTAGCATTACAATCATATGTTTTTGTTTCAGGACATACAGTAGGAACACGAAGTTTGAATAGAACAGCAGTTTTGAACATAGTATGTTGGCCTAAATAAAGTACAGTCATTATGGTACCTGCAACAGACTGGTGCCTGTGAAAAGTTCTGAGATTAAGAACCAATAGAATGTAATTTTAATGGTGTATCAGTTTTTGGAATCTCATTTGATTAAACCAGTTTCTATGACAGCCCAGATCAGAGTGTTGGCATTAGGGAGAGTAATGTAAGAATAGACAAGCAATGGACTTGTTATAGGGAAAAGTAACAAACATGTGGATGTGCTTAAAAATGGGCTTTTACAGAGCTTTGATTTCCATTCTAAATGAAAATCACATGCTAGAATTTTTTGTGCTTTGAAAAAGCATTTAATTTCTTCCTAAATCATATCTTAATCCATCCAAACTTTTAAACTGAAGTTATTTTTTGCATGTGGAACATCTTTTTTGATATTAAATTAAATCCGTAAAATGGACATAACAGGAAATGCAGTGGGGCTGTTTTACAGTACTTTCATGAACTAGCATTTTTGCCTATAAATACTCACTAAAGTTAATCCATATCTAATACACAAAAAACTCTTCCTTGATGGGATTAAGATTAAAGCAGAGCACATTTCCCATAAAATCTCAGAATTCAGATCTAGTTTTTGATATCTAGCAGCTGGTGTTTGATTTGAATGAATGCAGTCTTTGCCAGATGTGACATATTAACTTTACTAATATGAATAATGAGTCCCTGTATATGAGCAAATAAGATTCATTAGTGTTTATCTAACATATGACAGATATTAAAATTCTTAGTCTAGGAAGAGAAAGGAAAAGAAAGCAAGCATAAGAATTCTGGTTGTTTAGTTGGCTTAAGCCCTGTATAATTTTATAATCCGGTAAGTATTCATTTAGGTCCTCAAAACCTATAATGCAACACAACCGTTTGATTAAAAAAAAAAAAAGAAAAAAGATAAATGGTCTTGTATTTCAGGAGAAAACTGGGTTGGACTGTGCATGCCACTATTGGATCAGTAGGCAGGATTTTCTCTGTTGATGGAGTTGCTCTAATTATATTTTTCTTTAATGCCTACCCATGGTGGAATGCACCAGCTCTCCATTACTCCTCCCAAGGAGATCCCTCAGCTGTTGTTGGGAAGGTGTGTTTCAGGCCACCTACATTGCTCTGTTTTCAGTACCTCCAGCAGTAATACAGTACATTTTTATAAGTACTAAACATCACCCCCACAAAACAGTTGTTGACCAAAGAAGCTGTTTTTTTTCCTTAGAGGTGTTTGTTTAATGTGTTCTACATTTGTATATATGATGGCATAGGATGAGAGTGAGTCATGATTTTTTTGTGTACCTCAGTTTAGAGGGTGGCCTGGTAAGACAGCAGTGTCACCCACTTAACTTGAAGGACAAAACAGTTTGAGTCGCCCCTGATGTTAAGAATGTCTTTGCACAATAGCTAAGTGAAATCTCCTCTCTTGCATATATCCTGCTGCATTCTGTTTTGTTACAATAATACAGAGACAAGTTTTACTGGTTTCCCAAACTATAGGGCTCATGATTCCTTAGTATTGTGGGTACCTTATCAGAAATAATTAAATAATGGATGCTCTATTAAAATCTTCTAAAGACTGAAAATATTTTGGGAAAAGCTGTTATGTTAGGTTGGAATTCCCTATTATTGGAACCCAATGACTAAACTTGGGATTTTGAAATTTCCAGTAGTATTACAGCCTACACTTCCTAGAGAGCTCTTATATCCACCAAACTCATCTTTTGAGAACTTCAGGTTTTCCATCTGGATAAATTGTAAAGAGAGAAGACACGTTTGTGAGACAAAAGGTTGATAGATTAACAAAATAGTGTTTAAACAGTGGCTAACAGGACTGTAATGTTAGAAGGCTGGACACAACGGAACTTGAGACAGGTAAATTGAATAGTGAATGGGGTCATTCAAGTTATTAGGTAGTGTTTGTGCTGTAGTTAATTAGTCATATGAATCTCATCGTTGTGGTGTGTATATATACACACATGTAAGGGTGTGTTGTATGTGTACATGCATATACACGTGCATTCAAGCTTGTAAAAGTTTTCCTGTGCGTGTGTTCATATATATAACTGGAGAGGCAGAGCTTTATTGCTTGCTCTGTGAAGGGGAACAGGAGCACATTTTTGTATACATAGTCACAAAGTAACGTGCAGACAAGTTTCAGTGACTGAATAACTGCTGAGAAGGCAGCAGGTCTAAGCTTGCAAGAGAATGCACTTCACTGGAGAGGCTGCCAGACTTGTAGCAGCAGCAAGTCACTTAGGAAACCTGTCCTAACTTGACTGCAAATTGCTTCCCCTGTTAGGTGGGAGGAAGGTTTTCTTTGCTGTTCAGTTTCTGTTTTCACCCATCTCATGCTGCTTACTCACCAGCTGAACCCTGATGAGGTCCTGCAAATGGAGGAAGTCCCAAGCAATAGTGTGTAAAACATAAACCCCCAGCGGGTCGAGAGAGGTGCTCTGCTCCTCACTGGTGTGGCCTCACCTTGGAAATTGTGTGAAGTTCTGGGCACTGCAGGATAAGAAAGTTCTGAAGCTATTGGAGAGTGTCCAAAGGAGAGCAACAAGAATAGTGAAGGGCCTTGAGGGAAAGGTGTGTGAGGAGCAGCTGAGGTCACTTGGTCTGTTCAGCCTGGAGAAGAGGAGACCAAGGGGAGACCTCATTGTGGTCTTCAACATCCTGATGAGGGGAAGAGGAGGAGCAGACATGAATCTCTTCTCTGTGGTGATCTGTGACAAGACCTAAGGGAATGGCCTTAAGCTGTGTCAGGGGAGGTTTAGGCTGGGTATCAGTCACCCAGAGGGTGGTTGGACACTGGAACAGGCTCTCCAGGGAAGTTGTCACAGCAGCAGCCTGACAGAGTTCCAGAAGCGTTTGGACAATGCTCTCAGGCACAGGGTGTGACTCTTGGGGTGTCCTGTACAGGGCCAGGAGTTTGACTTGATGATCTTTGAGGTCCCTTCCAAGTCAACATATTCTGTAATTCTGTGATACAAGGATAAAGAGGAGATGCTGTTAGTAGTATGATGAGAAAACTAATGGCACTGTAACTGTTGAAATCTATTTTAATGTTGTTTATAAAATTAAATCTGATTTTATGATCAGATCAGAACTTATGTAGACGATAATGTTATGTGGGAGAGAAAAACAATTCCCCCTCCCATTTATCTTACGGCTTTTTAAAATCTGTATATATCAAAACACTGCTGTAAGTTTGCTCTAGTCAGGAAGTTTATCTTTAAATTTACAATATATTTATGTTGTATATAAAAAGTGAAAAACTTATCTCAAATGTTGTTTAGCATAAATTGATGCAAGTACGATGTTGAAGCCAAAAAAGTCACCTACATATTTTATCACCAATCAAATTTTTATTATAAATTACATACTTGAGCAGCTTCATTCATCCAACTGAAGTCATTTCAGATGACCTTTTCCTCAGCAGCCTCTGTCTGAACAGAATATTGTTCTGCTGTTAATTGTTTTGGACATAGTGTGTGAAAAATCTTAAGGGAGTTGAATTTTGTTGTTCAGGGTTCACAGTACATAATTTTGCTTGCATGTTTACTGCTGGCCTGTCAAAATACGTGACGGAATAAATTTCTCCTACAGATCAACTAATCATGAAAATAGTGTTGAGGTGTTTGATTGACATAGCGAAGCTGTTAATTTAGAGAGTAACAAGATCAAATGGAAGCTACTGCAATTAAGAAGTGATGTGTTCTCAGCTGAAAATTTTTAATGCTGCATTTTAGATTTTTTGTGCATTTTAATGCTGTCTCATGGACATATTAGGGAATTTTTGTGATTTGTTACATTTAAATACTTAATGTTCAACACAATTTCAGTGCAAAGTTTACTCTTTTATAATAGCTGTTTTTATATTGATTGGGGAGAGTTGCTGAACATGTAATGTTTCTGTACTCTAAAGGGCTTTAGAGAACAAAGGATTCAGTCATTATGAGATTTTGCTGGGGCTTTTTTGTTTTGTTTTCATCTTTATAACTTCGGTTCAAAATATTATAGTAGCAGGCTAAAAATCTTCCTGCTCACAGTCATTCTCTGTGACTGGCTCCTTTATGAAGTGTGTTTAGGTGGGAAAAACTGTAGATACCCTATGAAGTCCCTCAAGAAATTTAGCCATAGCCTAGTAATGGTAATTTTCTTCCTTAAGTGATTTGAGCAATTTTCTCATGCTTTCAGCACTTCTGATCCAGTGCTGAGGCTGCTGTTTCTCATTTTTTCATAAGCATGATCTGCTCGCTCATGTACAGCTGCTACAGTGTAGTTTGTTCCAGGTTTTGGCCTCACATTGCGGCTGCACACTCAGGTGTATGTAGCCTAATATTGCCTTATTTCCTTATTCAAGATTGCAGGAAACAAGCAAGCATAAGCCTCACATTAAAACCAGTGCTGAACTGATAATGCATCTCTTTGGTCTCACTGAAGAGAAGTAGGGTAGAGGCCATTAGCTAAGTCTTTGGGGATTCTTGTGAGATACTCACTCCAATTGACCCTTTGTCACTTAGAAATGCACCTGACAGGCCTGGGAGACTGCTTTGCCTGAAGTTTTGGTGGATTGTTTGAAGATTAGAAAATACTGAAGGAAGAGGGAAATTGATTCTAAATTTATGTTAAGAGTAATAAAGAAAAATTCAATAAGCATATCTGCTTTCCTGGATAAGTCATACATCCTACCTTGGCTTTATTTCTCTTTTGGCTCACAAGGTTTATTCCTGCTACTATTTATTAAGGAATGTGAAAGTGATCAGTGTTACAGAAACTATAAGGTAACATGCATCTGTGTCAGATTGTTTTATTCTGCAGCTGCTCGACAAAATGTGGATTCACATGCATGCTAAAGCTAGTGCTTCTGTGAGCCAAGCAGTAAAATTAGGGTGGTAATTTTCCCATAATTTGGGAAACACCTTTTAGATAGAGTGTTTTTCAATGGTCACAATAGATAGAGTGTTTTTCAATGGTCACAATACACCTTTCCATTCCTCACAGCTAGCGTTGGTCATGCCGTTTCATGTGGCCAAGAGATGTGTTTGAATAGTGGGATTCACAACGTGAATAGCTAGTGCCTAGCTATGGCACGTTGATAGGAGATGGGTTTTTTTTTTTCATTTTTGGGGGGTTTATTGGTGGTTTTTTTTTGATGAACCATTGTGCTTAGTTATAAGCAAAACGAGTCTAGTGCAAAGGGGAGGGCTCGTGAACATTTGAAGGTTCACGCTTTTAACCAAGTGGGAAAAGATAGAGCTCCTGTTTTTCTTCCCTCAGCTGTTGCAGCTCTCTCAGCAGTCTGACTGCCTTCCCATGTGACATTTTTGCACTGCATTTCTAGGTCAGTGGTGACACAACTAGCATGCTTGTGCCCAAATTGATCATCTCAGTCTGCTGTACTCCACATGGCTTTCACATCTATCTTTGCCATAGGCTGTGTTTGCATTTCCTGAAAACTTAAGAAACAGGGACAGCTCAGCAGGCACGTGTTAACTTCTCTCATACGTCTTCTCACTCATATGAATGAGCTTTGCAAATAGATCAGTGATGTGGGAAAAGTTGGTATAAAATCACTGTCAGAAACAGAGGTGGCATGTTCCTGAGATTATGAAAATTTGGCCAGATTAATTCTTCCAGAGAAGAACTGCTGATGCTGGACATTAGTGTGCACCTTCTGCTGTATGTTCTCTTTCTCCTTTATGAGGGTGAAAAATCCCTAGCACAGTTGGGTTCACAAGCAGAGAAATGCCTTTAAGGGCATGACTTTTTTCTTTAATTGATAAAGTTATAACCAAAAATGGTTATATCTGCTTTGTTAGATTTGAAAGAGGATTAGAAACAAGTGAACAGCATCTACTGTAAGAGATAGGGCTGGTGAACAGCCTGTCCCTCCCATTCCTCCCTTTGGCAGAAGTCTCTTGGACATGAGCACTGCTCCTCAGGGCGTGGCCATTTTCATTCCTGGCTGTTGTGCTCATGCTGCTGCCCCAGGAGTGTCACTGCTCTGTGGGGACACTGCAAGGCCTCTGGTCCCAGCCTGCTGCCACCCTGAATTTGGCAGGAGGTGAAGCATGAGGCTGGTCACCTGTGCTTGTATGGCTTTTGGATGCATGGAAAGGTGTCACTGAGCAGCTCCTTGCTGGCAACTGTGGCAGGCTGTGACTGTAATTCGGGGTGCATAAAACCTGGGATTTTCCCAGCCAGGCTAAGACTGTGTATTGAGGACAACAAAGATCCAGAAAGATGGTGGGTAAGAGGACAGAGGTGAAGGGCTGAGCTGGGAAAAACAGGAAAATTGGCACTTAGAGCTGAATTTGATTATAAGCCTGGCAATAGCAGAGACATGTGCTGTTGCAGATCTCAGCTGTGTAGTTTTCTGGTTTTTCCTAACGCAGATAATTTTTTAAAAAATGAGGTGAACAAGTAATTTTTGAATTTAATTTTCTTGCACTTAGTTTCTCCCTAAGACTGCAAACCTCCATAGATGATGATGGTACTTAAAAAATTCTGTAGGTTTGCAAGTAGGAAAATATTTCTGATAAAGCTCTCTTTTGGCTAATGAAATAGCAGCTTATGTGTGAGTTAGTATTGATGATTCAGTAATGACATGTGATGCAATTACTTTACTAGAGAGAGAAGCACTTAGACACAAATTTAAGATATTTCTGAACCTAGGCGTCAACTGGAGGTGATTGAAAATACACTATTTTTACACATTCCTTCACATAATTACTGTGGAAAATATTGTGGCATTGTAGTAGAAAGCAGAGAGTTTTGAATGCTAATAGCTGTAGGGGGAAGAGAATTCCCAGAGAAATGCTATTCTATAATCCCATGCCAATCTCCCCAACAGAAAGCAGAAGAAGAGGAGCTTGTCCTCACACCTGATGGCACCAGGGAATTCCTCACTTTTGAAGTTCCACTGAATGACTCTGGGTCAGCTGGGCTTGGTGTGAGTGTCAAAGGTAACCGGTCAAAAGAAAACCATGCCGATTTAGGAATCTTTGTCAAGTCCATTATTAACGGCGGAGCAGCATCCAAGGTAAGAGGGAGTTTTCCATAATAAGTTATTTTGAAAATATCCATAGATCGAAGCAGAATGAGATCTGTAATGTTCACCAATTATGCCATCAGAGATAACATTTAGATTTCTACTCATATGTTTGCACGTTCCAGGATTTAAACAGCCCTAACAGATTCGGGAAGGAACGAGCTGTCTCTGGTACAGTTCCATTAGTATGCTATTTGAGCAAACAGATTATGATAATAGCTTTCAGTGCAAATCTGTAATTGGAATAGACATTTCCTATAGTGGCTGCAATGGAAGCTATTATTGCAGTGTTCATTTCGCCATAAACCCTTAGGACCAAGTGTAGTTGGTTGAATATTTTTCTTTTGATTTTTTTTGATTTTTTTTTTTTTTTTTTATTCTCTCCAGTAGACAAAGCTTCCTTTGTGTGTGTTTTATGTAACTATCTATAATTTTTACTTTTCCAGGATGGCAGGCTTCGAGTGAATGATCAACTAATAGCAGTTAATGGAGAATCATTATTGGGCAAAACAAATCAAGATGCTATGGAAACCTTAAGGAGGTCCATGTCCACTGAAGGAAACAAACGAGGAATGATTCAGCTTATTGTGGCGAGGCGAATAAGTAAATGCAATGAGGTAATAAGCTTTTGATAACGGGATTGACAATTTTCACTTTTGAGGTATTTGTGTTTACAGGAGATGTCATGTTTCCTCTGGGACTTGAAAAATAATATCTGAGAAGCTAAAGAAAGAGAGAACTACAGAATTATCTGAATTTCAGTGTTAGACATGCTAACATTATTACTGATCAATAAAGTTTTTCTTTCAAGTATTTTTGTCAATGAAAACAGGAAACACTGAATAAAACTATATTGATTTTGTAATTGGATCTCACTGTTTACGTGATTTTTGTTCAGCGGAGTTTTTTATGGAGGTCTATTAGATCTTTCATTTATAGACTTTTTTGTTAACTGACTTGTTTCTTTGTCACTTCCAGTTTTTTTTTAAGTAAGAGTAGAGCTCTTCTGTTTCATTATTATATTTTATCTAAACAAAAGTTTCATGTATGGATTCTACAAAACTTTGTCTTGGCTTTAATTGTGGGGGAGGTTGAACTGAATTCAGGGTGAAGTGATGATTCTTCTGATGATTTGCAACTTTTGTCTTCTCTAGTGCAATGTTAATATATTGATGTTTTCCTATATATTAATTATTTCTAATAGCTTATCTTCTGTTTAAAGTAAGTAATGCTATATACCAGGAATATATGGACATATAATGAGAAGGACTGTAGATGTTGGGGAGGACTGAATTAGACTTCAGAACAAATTGGAGAAAGAACAGTTAAATAGGATACAGCTGAATGGCATGTCAGAAAAGCATCTCTTCTTTAGAAATCTAAAAGTCAATTCTTTCATTCTTGCTAATACTAAGGCCTTATCAGGAATGTTATTTCTTGATCATCATGCTTCAAAAACTATTTGCACAAATTGGTTTAGTATCACTGCTCCTGCCTAGGGGAAAAAATAATGGTTTACTTTTTAATGCATAAATCTAATCTTTAGAAAAAAAAAATAGTCCATAGTGTATTATAAAATCATGTCTGAAAAAGGCACTAGGCATTTTTAAAGTGTTAAGCTCCTCTTGATTAACTGCTTATACAAAGGTTTTGTACTCATGCATGTTTATATATGCACACTGCTAGAAAGCCAGCTTGGATACACAGTGTGTCTTGCTTAGTGTTGAAGGAATTCTGACCTTTTTGTATGTAGTGATGTCCTTATCTAGCCCTAATTCAGCCTGTCCTTTGGAGACCGTTCCTTATTCTTATCCAATTTCAGACTCTACTACATGCTACTACATAAAAAGGGTGAAATATTTTAGATTATTTCTGTGTTTAGTTTTTTTTTTTTTTCCTAAAAGGATGTAGAAGATGATCCCTTTTCTCCTAATGAAAGTTGTTTGTAAACACAAGGGAGGTAATCCAGCAGTGATGAAACAAAGACATTTCTCCTTGAATCCAACACAATTTTTACTCACTTAAGAACAGCTTGGTCCCCTGTATCTGCTTGACATTTAGTACAATTTATTTTGCAGGAATCATGTGCCAAAAGCAGCACAGCTGACTGCAGTAAATGTGCTTCAAGATAAAATAACTGATTGTGGAAATAGATTTAGATACTCTGAAAAATACCTGCACGAGGACAGGATATGCCCTGTCTTTCTGGGCCTCCTTTACAGTTTTTGTGCATTTTCCTAACTCCTTAAGAAGATGGCAAGATGAGCTATAATGATTAGGAAAGCATTGATATGTCACTATTGCTGTAGTAATCAGAAAGTTACAAAGTAACTTTTGTAAGTAGTTTTTCCTAGGAATGATTGCTTTTATCACACTTATCCAAAGGAAATATGATGTCAGTACTGTTTGCATATTTTAATATGATGAAAGGATGACTTGCATGGGTATAAAGCTGTTTACTTGCTGAGCTGGCAGTATGCAAGAAGTCACTTTTCTGGAGGTCTTGCAATGCCCAGACTTCAATGAAATGAAAAGCAAAGAGAGTTTTTTTTCTTGCAATTAAACCCTATATCCTCCTTCAAGAATGTGACCAATTTAAGCTTTAGATGTTATTAAGCTGATGTAACACTGATAAGCTGTGATAATGTTATTTCTGAATGTTGTAGGAATACCATATATGAGTGTGGTATTCAGTCAGCTCAATCCCTCATTAGTAGCTGTGGGGCCTGAGAACTGGCTGGTGACAGCATTGCCTCAGTGGCTGGCCATGTCTTGGCTGTATTGTGCTTAATTCAACAACACAGATTGCTTAAACATGCTGGTATACAAATTTTCCCCTTGGAACATTCCAGTAACAGCCACCAGGAAAGATTTTTAGTATTAGAACACAAAAAGAAATTACATTTGACTGGCAGCAAATTCAGGAGCTTGCAGATTAGAAGCAAAAGCATTAAAAAGGCACACCCTTATCTTAATAACTCCCACCTCTTATCACCATAGAAGCACAGAATCCTTTAGACTGAAGATTATTGACTCCAATCATTAGCCCAGCACTGCCAAGTCCACTCCTGAACCATATTGCCAAGTGCCACATCTATACATGTTTTAAAGACCTGCAGGGATGGTGACTCAGCCGTTTCCCTTGGCATCCTGTTCCAAAGCTTGACTATACTTTTCATGAAATATTTTACCTAATATCCAGTCTAAATCTTCCCTGGCACAACTGGTGACTGTTTGCTCTTGTCCTATCACTTTTTACCTGGGAGAAGGCACCAACCCCCACCTGTGTAAATCCTCCTTTTAGGCAGTTGTAGACAGCAAAAAGCTCTCCTTAGCCTTCTCTTTGTTCCAGGCTAAACACCCCCCAGCTCCTCAGAAATGGGGGTTTACTGGATTAATCAAATATAACAAGAAATGTTTGACTTTTGAGAAAGTATTTCCTGGTGTTTTCTATGCTCTTCTCCCTCTTCTTGTTCTTCAAAGGAGTCACCATAAAAAAACAGCAGATAAAAATATCCTGTTCAACTGATTCTTTCCTTTGTTGATTCAGCATTGTATGTGCCCACTTTGTAGACAAAAACGTAGCTTTGTTTCTTGTTAGTCTGAACTACAGTTAAGTGGAACTAGTTTGGTGTTATTCCCTTTTGTGTGTCACCAAGAACAGTGTTCACTCTGCTCTGTTCGAGGGTATGGTCAGTCCTGCGAGCTCAGGTCTTGGCTGATTCCCTGCCACACCATGGAGCACCCACAAGTGTCTCAGAAGGGAAATCCATGTGAGGGATGATAACGCCAATGCAAAAATAATTGTGCTAAACATCTGGATGATAAAAGCAGTTGCTCTTGGATGATAAAAAAAATCCCAGAACAAAATAACAGCAAAAAGAACAAAAAAAACCCCTTTCCCCCCGGCCTTCAAGTCCAGCAATTGTTTTGCATTTGCAAAGTCAAACTGACTTCCTTTGGGATAGACTACATAGTCTGCTTCTTTCTTTGGTAAAACTGAGTTTGAATTGAACTTTTAAGGCAGTTAGTGGTATGAAACTGTTCTTTTGGTTTTAATGTCAATTTTCATAATTAGCCCTCAGAATTGCTGAGGAGGGAGAATTAATTTTGCAGCACAATTCTGCAGATTGTTGTTTCTGCATGTTTCAATTTAGACTAGGATTTTTGTGTACTTTTTGTATTTTGTTTGCTGTCTAGAAGTGAGTGACAGAACCTCTGTTGTCCTGGATTGAGAGAGGCAGAAGAGTTGCTTCTGATCTGCTGCAGAGGCACTGTCTTTTGTCAGAGAGTTTTCTTTGGCTTCTTGAACATGAAACTATTTTAAAACTTTGTGAAGTGACCTCGGATACTCCTTTCCCATGTCATCATTATTCTCAAACGGCTTCACAAGTTCTCTTCTTGTAATCTAAGCCTTCAGAGAAATTGTAGTAACAGTGTAAATGTACATAAACACCATAAGAGTATTATCTTGACTTCAGAGAGGCAGGGAGGAGATAATTTCTATCACCATCTCTTCTATAACTGTAGAGTCAAAAGAGACCACAAACTTCTCAGAAGGTAAAAAGAGATTTTGTGCTGCTGTGGTTTTGCTGAAGATTTGCCTGCAGAAAGAATTTTCATTGACTCAACAGAAGATAATGTGTAATCCATCCAGGTTTTCAAGTGAATTGTCTTGTAGTAAATATTGATATAAGCCTGGAGTGTTAGTTATGAATGAACTCTAAGCCAAAGCTGTGCATCTGAGTTTTTCTCCTGTTTGCATCATGTCTGTACAGAGTACAGCAATGTAGAATTCTGCAAGCTGCACTACTACAAACCTTGCAAAACTGTGTTTAATATCTCAGCACTCCGGACAAAATCACACACACACTACAAAATCACACTGAATTGATGGCCACTGTTAGGTTAGTGTAACAAAAGCATTTAATTTGGGATTTGGCTATATCTGAGTTTCCCTTGCCCCCTGTTTTAAAAAAGTTAAACATTCTGTTCTGTTCTATATTTTCAGCTTCCAGCCTTGAGTGTTAACTCATCATGTTTCCTACATAAGCATGGAGAGATTCTTTAAGACACATTTCCAAAGCTATGAAAACAGTGGGAAAAATGGAGAGAATAACAATAATATTGACTTGATATTCATATATGGCCAATTTTTAACACCTCATTTTTCAGAAGAGGTGGCTATCAGCTTTTTAGATCTTTAACTCAGGGCTGAATTTTTTTAAATTGCTCACATTTAAGGAGAAATGGAGTTCCCTGTGCTGTATTCTGTTAATTAGGGATACTATTGTGATTAGCCTTTATGGGCAAACAGCTGGAGGCTGCATTGCCAGAACGTGCTCAGCACTCGGGCACAACTGCCAGGCACTTCCCTGCAGCTGGTGGCTCCGTGTGCTGATTCAAGAAAATAAAGGTAATTGTTACCTTTGGAACCCTGTGCTTTTCAGTCCTGCAATCTGGACAGCTTAGAGACACAGATTGCTTGTCTGCACTCTGTTCATGTCGCAGGCAGGCAGCACTTGTCTGCCATTAAGTGAGAGAGCGTCACCATTTTCCTCAAAATGAGAAATTTCAAGGGTTTTTATTGTTTAGACCTCTTTTGTTTTTTTATTTGACAGAATGAATATTTTGCCAAACCTGCCTGAAATGAAACTTTGCAAATGATTTGTCAATCCCCAGATTTCTTCATGCATGTCTGTTTATTTTTTCTCCTGTTGAAAATCAGCAAACTGTGAAGCAAAGTCCTGATTCCAGACCGTATAAGGACCTCATCATTCATGAAATAAATTGACTGATAGATCAGTGAGATTTTGCAAATGAGTGGCTTCATTATAAAAGAAACAAGCAAGCATCTTTTCTTTTCCAGTGTGTGTGCAAGTATAAAATATTCAGCATCATTTTCCCCTGCATGCATTACTGAGTTACCTACATTGAAATTTAGGTGACAGGTTTGTTTTTCTTTCTCACTAGATTAGTCTTGTGATGACCTTTTGGAATTTAACTGTTAAAAGGTCTTTAGCATCTTCTCCAAACACAGTGATTTCGCTGTTCATTCCCATCTCCAACTCATTGATAAAGCTGTTTATCAACTTAAGCTATTCCCAGCTCTGATTCCTAGGGGAATCTACAGCTCTTCTCCATCCTGAAGATCAATCTTTGTGTCCAATTCTTCAGCCAGTTTTCAACCCAGAAAATGAAAATTTAGTCCAATCCTATGAAAACCTAGTTTCTTTAGTGCCTTTGATATTGATGCCTTGATATAGACTAGTAGTATTTTAAAAGTATCTATGTTGGAAAATGAAGCTGTAGTATTTTGGACATCTTAACCACAGTACACAGATAAGAAGGAAAAAAGAAAGCCTGGAGAATAATTCTGGAGAGAATAAGCCTGGAGAGCTTCAGCATTCTGGATGCAGTGTCATATATAGCAAATTTGTATACCAACTTCTTTAGCACCCATAATGCTTGCATTCCTGTATTTGGACAATTTATTTTCGGAAGGAAAAAGGGAGTCTGATTCTTGTTTCATTACAAAAAAAAAGTTTGTTTATGCTTTGAATATTTTGGCACTCTTCTTGTGCATAAACCTTTTTCATATTTATGTACATAACTTCAAATAGGATGTATGGTGGTGTTTAAGTAAAAGGGACTGCATTATTTGTCCTTTTATCATCTAGATAAGCAGCAGCTGGGCTAGCTAGTACAGACAGTACTTTAGCAAACAGCTGGTTTTTATCTGAATGACAAAGGGTCAGGGTAGAGCCTTTTTTTAATTTAAAAAAAATTTAATCTTGCTTCTCTTTTTAATTTAAGAGACTGGATAGAAAAGGAGCTACAGGCAGTCTGTAGCATGGGAGGTTTTATTGCATTTTTACAAATATGATCATTTAGTATAGATCAGTGCTAGGATCCAGAAAGGGAACTCTCTCTTTTCAGTCTAGAGAGAAGAAAGATTGGGGGATTTTTACCAGTCAGTGTTTATAAATAATGGATAAAAGTAATAAAGAAGTAATAAAGAATACTGATACAGATACTTCTCAGGGCTGCCCAGTGCCAGGACAAGAAGCAACAGAAGCAACAGGCACAAACCAAAATACAACAAATTTCTTTACACATAAGAAAAAAAAGGTCCCTCTTAGAGGTCAATACTGGCACAACTTGCCCTGAGAGGCTGAGGAGTCTCTGATCTTGGAGATATTCAAAACCCAACTGGGCGGGGCACTGTGCAACCTGCTCTTGCAGACCTTGCTTTGGGTAAGAGGTTGGATTAGATAATCTCCTGTGGTTTCATCCACCCTCAGTTGGTCTGTGACTCTGAACTGGCACACCAAGGGGTTCTCCAGCAGCTCTTGATAGGGGGCCATTTGCCACACGGATTTCTTTCCTTGCCGGGCCTTTAATGAAGCTAGGAATTTGTACAACTTTGTTTATATTACCCACTGTTTATCAGTCAATCAAATAAAATTATACCAAATAGCACTGAGACTGCTTAAGAGAAGGAACTAGAATGTGTAATTCCAGCTCTTTATTAGAAATGCATCACGAAGATCAAGTCTATTTGAACTGCAGTTTTGCTTTGGACTGTTGGAGTGTTTGTCTTGCCCACCACACAGTTTCCAAATTCTGTGCTTTTTTTCTTGCACAAACTTTCTGTTAACAATGTAAGGAAAAGGTGTTTTGGGTTTTTTTTTGTGACAGCCAGTTGTCTAAATTTTGGTGGTTTATAAAAGGCATTGTATCTTCTGCAAAATATTTGTGTAGCTGGCTGTCAATGCCTTTGTTTAAACCCATCTTTCAAGGTGCTAATTAGAAATACAGAAAGTTTGACTCTAGGAAATTATAATATATGTGATTAACTTTACAAAACATGGCCATATAAATGCAACACTCCTGCTATTACTTTATTTACCCTGTACTTTACTGTATTACCAGGAGTGAATTTTTATATATTTCTTTGCTTCTGAACCATCTTCTTGTCAGTGTCTTTCTGAAAATCTCTTGAGATCTTTCTACAAATGAGTCTGAAAGTTGATGGCTTGTCACACAAAGGACTGTGTGATATGGCTTACTAAAAGCTGGACACTTGTTACATAAAGTCATCAATATAGCGCTGGGAGAATAAATCCCAAAGCACTTTGATATTTTCACACCTTATTTAAAGGCAGTGAAATAAAGGGTACCATAATTTAGTACTTTCATTGTGCAAGTCCAAGCTCTCAAGCAGTCTAAAGTTGCTATGCTCTTTTTTTCGTGAAGTGTTTCAGAAGTTAACATTTCTTTTCAAATGGGCCTTAGATTCCTTTATAACAGAGTCTACAAATATTGTTTAATTTACTTTTCAGTAAAGCTGTCAGTTGTGATCTGAAATTTAAAAAAACTAATAAATCCTCATTTCACAATTTAAACCTTATTGAGTCTAATTCACTTGCACTGCAAGTTTATTATTCTCCTGCAGCTTGACGT
Source organism: Vidua macroura (assembly GCF_024509145.1). Classification (NCBI taxonomy): domain Eukaryota; kingdom Metazoa; phylum Chordata; class Aves; order Passeriformes; family Viduidae; genus Vidua; species Vidua macroura. Next base: position 13,747,243 of record NC_071571.1, read on the forward strand.
GCCTCCAATTGTAATTGTGTTGACCCTCCGATGCAGTAAATCTCCCCGGTGCTTATCAAACTGGGAGATAAGTCTACAGTTTGGAACTTCATTAAATATCTCATTTATATTAAACAGATGATGGCTTTGAACAGAAAAAATAATTTTTACAGAGTCTGTGACCTCCCAATCGTGGTCTCCTTGACTGTAATGCGGCGTTTCGCAACTCTCCGCCCCCGCGCCCCAGGCGTCGCGCCAGCGCCCGCGTGTCAGAAGTCGTCCGTCCATCGGGCTCACTTCAAAGCCTCTGCTGGGGAGAAAGGCCAGGGCTTTGTAGCCCTTGAAGCAGATTTTTTTAAAACTCTTTCATAGCATACATTTCTTAGTCGTCTGGGGAGTGCGGGTGGAGTGATTAATAATGGGCAGCTGTTTCAAAAAGAAAAAACAACCAACATGTTGCTTGTTATTGTAATTCCTGAAACTATGAACTCCTCCTCTCGTGCTTGTTTGGAGATCAGTCAGTACTTGGAACAAGCATTTCCAGGGGTTTCAAATAGTTTGCAGCATGCTCAGTATCTTTGAGTATCTGGTCCCCGCTGTATTTCGATATATATGAAATAAATGCTGTGGGATTTGTGTAAGGACACTGTTTTTAAGATTTAACTATATGCTTCAATATGAAGAGGCATGTTGGTTAGAAGAGCTATTGCTTTGATATCTGACTTCATACTACTTTTCTACAAAATACATCTATTTTTTAATAGTTGTTTACTTTTTGATAGGGCTGAATTCAGCTCAAAATGTTCAGGTGAATTGGTTTAATGGCCTTGGCAATGCACCCTGGTAACATTACTGAGAGGACAGCAGGGTGCTGGAGCCCAGGTGAACCAAGACCTTTAGGGGCAGCAGGAAGGCTGGATGGTGTGAGGATTGGGCCATGGTGTGGGGGTCTCTTATCTCTGCAGGGGGCAACTGGGCCCTGCTACATGGGGCATCCACAGTGACCTGTGAATGCACAGGTGCTCATTCTTCTCATTTGCAAGGGGCTGTGCTGACAGCAGAGCTGTGGCTGATGGGGTTGCTAAATCCAGGTAGATGATACTAAATTATTTTCTTTGCCTCTCATGGGTGCTGCGTTCCCCTGAGCTCTGATTCTCTGGGGCTCACCAAGGGGAACTTGACTTTTTCCTGTCCTCTTGAAAAATCTGAGAGGCAGCTGTAGGAAAACAAGGGATGACCAGCTTCTGCAAGCAAAGACTGGGCTGGGAAGATACCCAGGCAGTCTTCTGAAGGAGAGCAGCTGGGGTGGGCAGGAAGCTGTATATGCAGCCTTTCTCTTTCCTGTGCACGAGGCCAAGCAGCCTGTGTCCATCACTTCCACCACATACTTCATCTGTCTTGTGATGCCCTGGAGAGTTTGGCCTCAGTTGTGGTGGGCAGGGACCTGGCAGCTCCAGGGGTTTGAGGGCTGGGGTGTAGAGCACCTCAGGTCTTGCCAGTGCCGTTTTTTGTGTCTCTGCCTGGATGCTGCAGCAAAAGATTAGAGGAGCTTCCAGGCTGAATGGAGCATGTATGACCTCTTTACTCTGCAGTCAGAAAAGACAGAGCAAAGAACTCAAATGAAAAATAAAATTATGGTGAAGTATGACAACTTTGTGTTTTTTCTTTTGTTCTTAACTACAAAACTTTGGAGTGTGATGATTTCATTTGAAAGCAAGTTGCACCACTGTGGCAGCAGCAGTGCAATTCCAAATGAGAGTTCCTGTTCCATGCTCCTGACAAAGGCCTTGTTGTGTGTTGTTCAGCTGTCAGTGTGCAGAAGATGGCCCAGCTGTCTGCTGATGGTATTGGAAACAGCCCAACTGTCTGTTTAAGAAATTATCCAACAAAGAGACACCAAAATGGAATGTTTTTTTTTTTGCCAATTGTCTGCTGAAGGATTTCAATTTGACAGGGCACCATGGGGGGTGCAGTGTAAAGGGGTTAGAAAGTTGGTCATTAGGCAGAGCTGTCATTGCAAATTATCACTGTCCAGGATGAGAAGTTCTAGCTCATTTGGTGCTCAGACAGGTCTAGGCCTTAGGCAATTTGTTACAGTTCTCCCATGTGGTTAAGGGAACTCCAGGCACTAATTTCCCCCTCTCTTTGCAGTTGGAATCACCTGGGAGCCCCTCTGGGCCAGAGCTGCCCATAGAGACTCTGCTGGATGACCGGGAGCGGAGGATTTCCCACTCCCTCTACGGCGGGATCGAGGGTCTCAGCGAGTCTCCCACAAAGAACGTGGCATTGGGCAGGATAATGGGTGAGTCAAAGCAGCTCTGCTAAACAGGGCATGATTTTATTTCTCTCTGTGATTCATTGAAGGGTGATCAATGTGTTATGTGGGAATTGGGAACATGGAGGTTGCACTGACCAACTTAAAATGCGCCTTAAGATTCTTCTATGCAAGCCTTCTGGATACGTAATGTGAGGAAGAAGGTAAAGTGGGATTCTAAAGTAAATTTTGCATCCTGTGACAGGTCATAAAATGAATAATAGTAGCATTTAAAATGGTCTTTCAGTGTCTGGTTTGGGACAATAAATTATTGGTCGGTCTAGGCTTCATGTTGCATCAAAGTCAGTGACTCATGGAAATTCATAATTTTTTTTCAACTTTCCTTCTCCTCTGTTTCAGTTGTACTAAAATACAAAAACAAATAGGCAAACTTGCATCCATTTATGCTTATTAGGGGACTTATTAATTTATTTGAATATTTGCTTTGTAGGACACCAATTTTAAAACCTCATAACTAATTATAAGCATCCCTTGTGTAGATTCTGTGCCCTGCCATCTGCATTGTCCCAGTGGATAATGAGGTTATTAGCACTTGCTTTGCAGCAATTCAACTTCTGATGTACAGAGCTAGGTAATAAAGACTTGCCTTGCCACAGGAGTGGCTGGATTTACTGACTAGGATGGGATTAGTTTGAAAGGATTTTCAAGTTTAAACACAAAAAGCAGCTTGATGAAAATAACACCTGACAGAAGACGTGACGATTGCTCGCTTGAGTTGCAAGTTTTAAAAAGAAGACATGGCTATTAAATCTAGGACTACTTTAGCATATTAGATACACAGAATATATTAGAGGATGCTGCTATAAACTTGATATGAAGCAAGGCATAACTTAGTTTTCAACTGCTGTTAAGTAGATTAGTTTTTGGCCTTAGAAAATTAGTCTACCACTTAGGCTTTTCGGTCAACAGTTTGTGTATATTTTTCACCCTATATTTTTTTTCATTTTGGTTGGGTTTGGGTTTTTTTTTTTCACCCACATTTTCTTTTTTAAATAATTCCTGGATTTTGGATTTTGCATTTTCTTTGTGGTAGCAAAATAGGACTGTTGTTAACTCTCTGAAAATCCACAAGTTTGCTATTTAGGGTATTTCTTCTAAGAAATACCTAAATACCTTCTTCTAAGTCTTTTGCCCTTTTTTGTGCATTTGGGCAAAAGTAATTAGAAACATATCATATTCTGTTCTATTGCATTTCATTTTGTGCAGCTTGGAAGAAAAAATGTGCACATGAAAATCAAGGCAGTGTGAAACCATGTCACCCCAAGTCATATGCTCTTAAAGAGAAAAATTTAGAAAAAATTGTATTTGTTTGTCAACAAATTTAAGGAGTGATAAAATAATTTGAAGTCTTTAGCACTACTCTCCCATAGAAAGAACTAGTTCTTGTGGTGTCAGAGCTTTAGATAAAACATTTGCAAAGCACTGCCTTCTGCTTTTTCCATCAGTGCTGCAGAGGATTTACACACAGAGCTCATATAAACAAATTATCACTTAAACACGTTGTCTGTTGATTGGAGAGGGAGCCCTGAGAAAGTGCACATGTATCAGCAATGCAGTTTACTTCCACATCAGAGGAGCACAAGACTTGCCATGCCAAATTGAACTAGTAGTTCATCAGTCTACTATTAGCAGTAGCCAGTAATTAATGTTTAAACCACAAAAAACCAAAAAAAGTATTTCCAAAGCTGTTAACATCTAATACTTTTAGATACCTTTGCATTGTATACATAGAAAAAAAAATTCTATCTTTCATTTTCTAAGTTTCTTATAACCTGACATTAATGTTTTGATTTCCTGTGCGTCATTGCTTTTCTGGATTGTTTTCAGGGACCAGGAACTATGTAAAAAATTGGTTGGTTGTGACTTTAATTCACTGAATCTTTCATGGAAGCACGTTAGTGGAAAATCAAATTGTGCCTGAACCTCATAGCAAATGTGATCTAGCGGTGTGTAACTAAAAACTGGTCTTTCCAGGGTTGGACTGTTCCCTTCTGCAATCACAGCAGCTTCACAGACCTGTGATGTTTAAACCCAGATTTTGGGGAATGGTCAGTTTTCTAATAAGACTGTTTTTTTCTGAATTAATCAGTACCACTAAATTAAAACTGCAGTGTTCATAATCTTTCGCATGCAAGTTTTCTTGCAGTGCCATACAACAGAGAAGTATTGCCTGTTGGGAGAGATAGGCACAGTTACTTGTTTCAGAATAGCTAACATTTTAAAGACTCAGTCACTTTCATGCAGTGGAATCCCTGTCTTTTTTGAAACTGGTAATGAGAAAAAAAGCAGGGCTTTTTTTATTTTCCTGAGAATGTTTGTTTGGTGTTACAAGACTCTCTTGAAAATTGGCCTAAAAGTGAGGATTAGTCCTGAGAACAATCTGGCTGAAGAACACTGGAGGTCTATACCTTCCCACACCAGTCGTGCCCATGAAAACAAGCCCAAAGGAGTGCTTTATGCAGTGCTGCTTCCCTTGAGTGCTCTCCCCATATCAAGAACCCCTCTGATGAGCTCTCTGAATCATCTGATGTCTTTTGTTTTCCCCCTCAATAGATTTAACTGTGTAAATTTTTAGTACTCAGTACTTTTTAGTGAGGAGATGACAGTTTGTTTTCATGGAAGGAGTAGGTCTTCCTGCTGCTTTTGCTCTTGGATGGGTTTGAGTTTTCTTCCTTCCTAAGTTAAACTATTCAAAAGTAACAATTTCAAAGTCTGGAAAGTGCCTGCTTGTTTTAGTCACTGCTTAAAGTCGGAACAGAGATTTCGAGAGTGTTTTGTTCTTTTAAATACCATTAATGTAATTTCAGGAAAGGTATTCAAGAAAACTTCCTTACTCCTTTATAACTGACAAGCAAGAACTGGCTGTCAGAGCCTTGCTGTGAGAGTGGGAATAAAATACCAGTTTTAGGAAGTGATTTAAATTATGTAAAATAATGTTTGCTTACTGCAATAAGGCTACGTGAATCTTTTCATGTTTCTGATGATTCTCATGTTGATCTACTTTTCTAGGTGGTTATTGCTATTACAGATTTCCTTATGCTTTTTCATTTGATAATATTTCACTGAAAATTTCTGATGGAGAAAAGATACAACTTTCTGTATTCAGATTTGGAGGAGATGGGATATTTTATTTATATAAATTGGGTTTTTTAAGAATTAGATGGCTGTAAGAAACCCTTATATTTATTTATTTTATTTCCAGGGTGCATGTTATTCAGGAAAACAACTGTGTTATACTGGATTCCTTGGCTCTATAATTAAAAATTCAAGTCTTCTTCTGACATACTGGTCTTGTATATCATGCATTATGCTCCTGAGTTTTGCAATACACAAACACATAGCTGCTGACTATATAAATTATTCTTATTCAACAAACAGCTTAGTACAAAGTCCTCTTTCATCTCCTTTTTCTAGTTGCTGATTATTTTTTTATGAATGTGGTGAGTTTTGTTGCTAACGGTGACTAAACAGAAGATATTTTTCGGGGGGTACACAGAATAACAATCGCTTGCACTGAATCTGCTTTTCATCCTGAAAGATCCCTCAGAACTTTGTGAAGTTTGATGGTTCCTACACAACAAGAAATACTCTGTTCTCTACATAAATAATTGCTGTCTTAAGGGTAGAATCAGAAGGAAGCACTAGTAACAAAAATTTAGCTAGAGATGTAGAGTGTGTGTCTCAGTGAAATGAAAATAACCCTTTACAATCAGAATGTAGTTCCTTGGCCAGGAATCTCATCAAAATGTGATGCTCTTCTACAATAGTTGACAGATCTGAGCACTTTTTTGAAATCCAAGGCCTTTATACAGTGGAGAAATCTTTGTTGTTAGTCATTCTCCAGGCATTCATTGTACTCTTGGTCTGAATCCCACAGTATCGACATGCTCATGAGTCATTCATAAGGTAATGCTGGGTTTTGAACATACGGTGAGAGTGTTCAGCAGATTTTGTAGACCGTCCTTTAAAGAGAAAGCAACAGCAAAAGCCCAAGGATCAAGCCAGAAACAGTTCCATGACAATGCAGTGTCAGTATGGGAGCCAAGTTATCCCAGCAAAGATATTAACCTAACTTCAGGGAATTTCAAGATTCGAAAGGACATGGAGCAGTTTAGTTCTTCATGAATAAACTTGCTATTCATACTATGTACTGTGTGTGATCAGAGATTTTTTAGAGGGCTCTATGTTGGTGGTTTAATTCAGGTACAATTTATTTTCTGCTGTATTATAGGTGTATAATAGGTTTGAAGGTGTATAATATTTTTTGAAATATGCTGCTTGGCATATTTTTCCTTGTAGGATGAAAATCCTCATAGACCAGGAGACCAGCCATTTGGTACCGGAGTTCTGAGCCTTCTTTTTCTGCACAGACAGATGGGAACCCTTTTTACCCAATAGTTTGGTGTAGTCCTCAGGCTGTGCTTCTTTAGATTGGTAACTTGTCCAAGAAATTTGAGCATCATTGTTCTGAGATGAGAAACATTTGAAAGGGAGAATGTTTTACGTTGCTTAGTACAGTGTCCAAAATACTTTATGTTATTACGGATTACCTCACTGAAGTTGAATTAATATATGCAAAACTGGACTTGAAGTGTAGTCAGAGTCTAAATTTCAGAGTCTAAATAGCACTTTTCCAGCCCAAGGGAAAATTATTTCCTTGAAGAGTTTGTAGAAAGGTTGAGCAATGCATTAGATTTGTAGATCAGTCAAATATACTGAAGATTACTGGGTTTGAAGTTTCTTTGATGTTTCCTTGTAAGGTTTCTCACAACACTTGTGGAATTAATTCTCCAGGGGTATTTTCAGCTGAGTTCTCTACAAGGCATGTTTTGAGTCCAGTGCTGAGGTTTGTCCAACCATCTGCTGGAGGTGAAACCTTTCACCTGTTTTTAGCTTCATCTGCAATGAAAAGCACAGGCATGTCAGATGGGTTTTCTCCTTAATTCTAAAGCAGCTGTTAAAATGTCAGTCTTCACCCTTGTCAGATATAAAGAAGGGTAGTGAAAAGTTAAAAGTGTTACTGAATTACTGTAGCCTCTCAAATGGGAAGTTCAATCTGCCGAGTGCCATAAGGTTATACCTATTCACAATCAATTCTTTGGAGACATTATTAACTACAGAGTTAACAGTCTTGTAGGCATTATGTTTGGAAAGAAGTACATTACCAGGCTAAACATTAACCTGTCCATCAAAGGAACTATTGCTGGGCAGAATCAGCTGTTATGCAAACTGCATACATTCATTTCAGTTTGACAGTGATGAAATATCAGTACCTTTTTCTTCCAGCACTTTTTCAGCCTTCTTTAGTGATCCCTTTGTAGCCAGTTTTCCCCTCTTTGGAAAGATTACTATATGTATTATCTAGTGCAGTGAGGATTTTAACTAGCTCTTTACACATAGGGGTGTGTTTGTTTGTTTATTAATAATTGCATGCAAAGGTAGTGATGGTAACTGAAACCTTTACAGAGAAGAGGAAAATCTTATTTTCCCCAAATTGTTCACATTTTTTCCATACCGATAGTGAAAGTAAAGTATGGAAATAATTGATGTGGCCATAGAAGCAGTTTAAAATATGGAAGTAGAAGTTTTTGATATATTACACTGGTGCATCATAGTTTTAGAATAATTTTCAGTTTGTTGTCAAATTAATGGTTGATTAAGCTAGTGTGTTTCTTCTCATGAGATGTGACAATTTTACGAATTGTTTTAGTAAGATCATGCCATCTTTTAACTTGTACTCTCACAAATTTACCTGATGAAGTCTGCCACTGAACATACTCATGTTGAGCCTTGATGTAGTCCCTATCATGTATGTGATGGTTCTTGTTTAAGCATTTTAACAAAAGTGTTAAAACTTACTTGAATTTGTTGATAATAGAATTTGGTAATTTTTTTTCTCCAAATTTTGCATGTGCCCACTTCCCAGCATCTCTTAATAATTTCTCATTTCATGAGGGTCAGACTGATCAGGAAAAGTGATGGCCTCTGTTAGTCCTTGTGGAACACATTCTTTGTTAACAAGGTGATACAAGAGGAGATACTGTCTTCTGGGGGAGGTGCTTTTGAGCAGCTCCTCAGCCAGGGCTTGAGACTGTGGGCACAGACAGAAACATGGGAGATTCCTCTGAACATCAGGAAACGCTTTTTCAGGGTGAGGATGACCATGCAATGGCACAGAGTGCTCAGGGAGGTGGTGCAGAAGCACTACTCAGAAGCAATTTGTTTGGAGTCCTGGGTACATGGCTGTAGGTGTCTCTGCTTGAGTGGAAAGGGTTGGACCAGAAGAGAAGTCTCTTCCAAACTTCAACCCTTCTGTGACCTTGTGGTCTTGCAGTAGGCCACAGAAACAACTGGTGTGCATCACTTTTCAGACCTCTGCACAGGAAGATGGGTACAAAGTGAGCTATAGTTAATTTTATTATCTGCATTGTGTCACTCTTATCAGTAGCATTGCGGTTTGACATAACCTTTTATCATCTGTGATGAAATATTTTTCAAGGCACTCTCTGCATGCTGCTGTTATTTAGTTTTGGATTTTTTTCTCCCTTATGTCCAGGTAAATATCAGCTGTCTCCAACAGTGAACATGCCCCAGGATGACACTGTCATTATTGAAGATGACAGGCTGTCAGTCCTTCCTCCTCATCTCTCTGACCAGTCATCATCCAGTTCCCATGATGATGTCGGGTTTGGCACTGTTGATACTGGTGGATGGGCTAAAGCTGCAATTAATGAGTCAACAGACTGGTAAGAGCATGGATTAGTGGAAGAAAAAAAGAGAGAGCTGTAGTTGCATCTTTTCCTTTAGTTACATTTTTGGCTACTGCTAATTTTAATTCTTTTTTTGTCACATTTAGATTTTACTATTTTCAAACTGGTAATTGTCCCTGTTTCAGGGAGGAAGTCTATACAAATACCTCTGGTTGCAGTTTTGTGCTGTGTTAAAGCATATTTGTGGAAATGTTACTTAGTATATAGCTATGTTATTTTGATGATCTAACTTTAATTTAATTGCTACCTGACCTAGCTTTTAAAAAAAATAACTTACCAAAATTTAAACATTTGAGTTTATGAAAGATGAAAGACTGATTGGAAATTGTAGTTTAGAAACATCACTGTAAATATTTCAAAGTTTATAAAACAAAGATTTTATTTTTATATTCCATTGTATATCTAGGAGCATCTCAATACTTCTGTATACTTCTTTGCTTTTCCCAATAATGTACAAATCTTTTAAATCTACTTAGAGGTCACAGCTCTTTGATTTGCCTCGGTCTAATGCTTATGCAAAAAGAGCTAGTTAAGATTTCTTCATTATGTGTGAGGAACTACTATTCATACTGTTAGATGATTTGCAAAGACAATGTACTGTAATAACTCTGAATTTAAATATACAGAAAGTAACAGTTCCACATTTAAAGATATGGAAAGTAACTTTATATATTTAATCCATAGTAAAAATAACGTTTGTAAGTCTTAGGTTGACTCTCCAATTACTTTAACACGTCTTAACGTAAGTGCCTTAATGAGAAATGCATTGAGCTCCATTATTGACTTGCTTAAGTTCCTGGCAAAGAAATACTGTTTATTGCTTAGTTAGTACAATTAATACTGATCTAAGATTTAATTTACAAGTCCTGTAATTATCTATAGTAATAGCAAAATAAAAGCCCACCTCTGTACGCTGCTACTTCTTGAAGCTGGATAATTACCACAAATGGTGTGAAGTACTAGAATTTTCTTGTTTTTCTTGTCTCTTGAGCCTGTTATGAATGTGTCAGCAATATCTTAATAGAACAGCAATAGCACCTGCTGGCTGATATGCACCTGTCAGCTTCTTCTCTGCTTTAAACTAGTTTATTTTATCTTATGTCCAGGAATTGAATTCTGTATTTTAAGCTCTGTTTTAATGATTGTATGAAAATGTCATTTTTTCATTCTCATTTACTTTTTTTTTTTTTTTTTTTTTTTTGATGTTGCAGTTCTTATGGACTAGTCATACCTGTAATCTGGGTTCATGAAAAGTCCATTTGTCTTTTGTAAAAGCTGAGAATCTGAGACATTTAAATAGAATCGTCCTCAAGCCTGCACATAATAGCTTATTTCTGAGGGAGTATTTTTAGATTAATGTGAGCAAAATCCTATGAAATAAAGTTAAAACCCATTTGAAAACTGCAGAAGCTTTTACTTTGACTTCTACAGTGTGTCTTGCTATTCATACACTTCTTTGTAAATTAAGTAACAGTAAAGAAAACAGGGATTAGATATTGTAGAATTGATCACACTCAAAAAAAAATTAAGTTTGTGTATGAGAAACTGTAAAGGTCTTCAGATACAATGGCACTTAAAAGAGTTGAGGCACTTAAAGCAGTGTTGTGCTTTAGTATCTAATGTATTCTATTTGTAAATAAAAGTAAATGGCAATAGAATTAGATTGTTGCTACAATTTCCTGTTGCTAATGGATGAAGGAAGACTTGTAAAATGAAGGTGCATTGTATGATTTTGCTGGAAGGCACAAAGGGTAAAACTAAGAATATGGATGAAGGGTTATCCAAACAAGAATGGCAGCTGTTCTGAATCACAGAAGAAAATGTAAGCTTTTTCAGCCTCACAATATCTCCCTAATCCTTGATGAAAATGTTATGAAAACAAAAGGCCAATAAGACAGGATTAATAAATGGAATTTTAATAACATTGAGGGTCAGAAGACGGTTACATTCTTTTAAGGATCAGCTGTCATTCCAGAAATCTTATTTGTTAAGTATTCTAGAATATAGTAAATTGCATTTGGCATTGCTTAATGACTTGCAATAAATTCACCTCTGTCTGTTATTGATGTAGTTGAAAAATATTAAAATGAGGCATTTTTAGGGACATTAATTCCTCCTCTGTGCTCATTGGCTTTTGCAGTTGTGGCTCTTCTTGGGGACTTCTGAATACTTTTAGACAATGTACATGCATTCAGACTCCTGTGATCCACTCCTTCCTTAATTACTGAAACACACTCATGGGTTATTAATAATAGAAGTAAAACAAGACTTAAAAATTCAGAACTCTACGTAAGGCTCAAATAAAGGCACTAAGTAGCACCTTTAGGGTGCAGGATACTATGCAAACGTGTAATAATAATTCCCTTAATAAGTATGTGTGAAAGGGAGGTGTGACAAGGACAGATAAGGGAAGCAGAAAGTCTTTAAAAGTGGTATAAGTGGAAATGCTGGATTCCAACCTCCCAAATTCCCAGTTGCTGATGCCATGTGCAGACCCTACTGCTCTCTCTGGGACCTGTGGTGTCCTTTTCAAGTTATATTTGAACTGGAGTTCTAGTCTGTTCTTAGGACTTAAAGTTCAACATATAAGTGTGTGCTGTGTTTACATGGAAATTATATTTTACTCTACTAGAAGTTTTATATAGGTGGATCAAAGCAAGCTTGTATGAGAAAAGAAGCACAGAGCCAAAACAAATAATTTTATAAGTTCACTTTTTCTGAAGAAAGTGTCACAAAATACATTTTGTTCGGCAAGATGAAGCCAATCACTTTAACAAACGTGAGCCTGTGCTAACAGATGTTGCTGGAAAAAAATTCTCACTTAGTAAAACCACATTTTTCTGGCCTTCAGAGACACAGGGCTGACTAGCAGGGAGCCAGAAACTTATGTGTGGCCTTGGTAAAGTCAATTATGATCTGATTATGAAAGGTGTTGAAACCCTGTAAGTTCAGTTGGAGTCACTTTGGAGGACATTTTCAGATTTAGATGGTTCTTACTCAGCTACATGTTGCACTGCTATAAATGCTAGAAGTGTATATTGGCCTTGTCTGTTTTATCTTTCTATCATGAGGAGATAATTTTTTCCCTATTTTGTGGGAGTGAATGTTAGGACTAAATAGTTATTTTTGAGTATGGTCTCTGATTCATCAGAGCTTTTAAGCATATGCTTGAGAACATTGCTAAATTGCGCAGACATCTCTGAAATAGTTACAGTAATTAAATGTAAAACATTATGAGCCTGAGCCAGAAACATTAAAGTCAAAAGGCACTTGACATTGGCTTTATTCACATAAGCTCTGATCCTGCTCACACTGAAGTATTATATGCCAGTCACAAGCACATATCTTATTATTTGTAAATCTGCCATTACTAGACTGAATTTCTTTTTGGCTGTCTGGCAATGAGGATAGTGATTTTCATCTTTTATAGTATTTTATGCCTTTGGACACTTTCCTTACCTCTTTTTCTCTGTTTTGCCTAATACCCAGGTGTTTCTTGATCAAAGATACTTTTGTAAATTAGAGTACATGGCATACATAAACATGTGCATGTTACAGAATTTAAAAGTATAATTTGTTTTTTGCAAAAATTCACCATTTGCCTGTTTCTCACTAGGAATGAGATGTGTATTATACTTAGCCCTTACAGTAAAAACAATTCTTTAGAAACATGGTACTAAACAGTAAGATGGTACTAAACAAAATATCTTGAGTGGCATTTAGAGATCTATTTAGAGATCTCAGTGACAAAATATTTAACTTTTTTTATCTTGATGTACAACAGCGTTCAAAGAGGGGATTTTGAGGGATCATTTACCTATAGGATAGATAACAATGGTCTAAACCACTGATTTTTTTTCAGTATTTTATGCTTTTGATTTCTTTTTGTGCCAGCTGAAGTAGAGATCTATATTACTACCCCCTTTTCTAGGAGCCAGAAGATCTTTTTGTAAATTTCCTTTCGTATTGTTTATTAGCAGTACGCAATCTTGCCTTTTGAAAAAATGTTTTTAGCTTGTGCACCAAATTTTGCCTTCATTCTTGCACTCATGATTTTGCCAGTGTTCGAGCACCATTAATAAATCTATCTTCAGCATGTTTCTGAGGCAGCTCGCTGAAAACCTGACTCCCTGAGCTGAAGTCAGTTTAGAAACCCACAGAAGAAACAAAAACCAAATACAGTTCTCCCCATTTCTGATTAGGGGGTAGATCTACTGTGGCAAATACTTGCTCTATGGGGAAGCAATGAGTAAATATATGGTTGTTTGTCATAACCAGGCTAAAAGCAAGAGAAGCTATGAAAAATCTACAAGAAATTTCACATATGGAGAGAAATTTTAATGCAGAATTTTTAAATTACGAAGTTTCAAGCTTTGTGGGCTTCAGGCAGCACAGTTTCTATTTATGCTTTACTAAAAACATTTTCTGATAAAGACAAACCAGACAAATTTCTATCAATAGAATAAATTTGTTTCTCAGGAAGAAAAAAAGAACTGTTTTATTCTCCTGCAAATTATTCCTGTGTTGGACTTTATGTTCTGATAGAATATGTATAGTACACCAGATGTGTATATCTTTTGTTAAAACTGTAAGTGAAATTCTTGGTACTTTTTAACTAGAATTGCTTAATGCAGTAAAACAAATCCATTGTGTGTGTAACTGAATACTTGCAGTGGTGTATTTAAAACTGTGAACTTAATCGTTGGTAGAAGTCACGTGCTAAATAAATGGTTTTCTCTGAAGAGTGAAAGGTTGCGTGATCTTGATAAATGTTCGCATGATTTTTTTCCCTTCCTACAGCACTCTTAGTCCAGATGTTGATCCAGTACTTGCCTTCCAGCGAGAGGGTTTTGGACGCCAGAGCATGTCAGAAAAGCGTACAAAGCAATTTTCAGATGCCAGTCAGTTGGAGTTTGTTAAAACACGAAAATCCAAAAGCATGGATCTAGGTAGTGAGTGATGTTTTTTCAATTTTTTTTTTTTTTTAATTTGAACCTGATTTTCATGTTGTAAGTATATAGATTTTATAATTCCAAACAGATTGTGTATGTGCAGTAGTACTGCACACAATGTCTACTTGTGGGTAGTAAAGTACTAACTTGAATGGCCAAGTGGCCTGGGTGTTGTTTGTAAATGTCCATACATTCAAATATCATAGTCCTCTGGATATGTGGTTATACCTAAATGCAGTAAACAGTATTTATTAAAAAGGAGGTGAAAAATGCATTTACCAATCCATAGAGAATGATTGTGTAAAACTGTACCACACTGTGGTTCTGGGTAGCCGGGTTTATTCTCAGTCCATGATTATAATGCAGTTAGCCTTAAAGATCTTTCATAGTCTCTCATTTTGTAGATGAATTCAGAATTAGAAAATGGTCTGACATCTGTTTGAGACCCAAGTTTTAATATTTATATCAGAAGCCCTATAAAGTAGCAGCGGCTAAGACAGGCAATCACAGTGATCATTTTAACTGATAAACCAACTGAGAATAAGTAATTGCTAACAAGCCCATCAATTTTTCTGCTATTGAATTTAGATTCTGAAGTACAGACTCTAGTAACCTCAAACAGTGAGTTTTGATGGCTTAAACACACAGAATTCCCTACTCAGGATAATAAAATATAATGCAATTCCCTCCTTTACAATAGTTGTGAGTGTCGTGCCTACAATCCCTAATTCACAAACATCCTCAGGCTGCAGTCAGATTGGAGGTGTTGACTTGTCTTGACTAGTGGCGTGTGCTAACGTGTCAATAACATATTGTACCTGCCTGTGATGTGAATGACTGACTGCATGAAGGTTACTAGTTTGCTGCCACTTCTACCCAGAATGTTTGCTTACTCTTGCAGTTTATTTGCATGAAGTAGGACATTTCTAAGGTCCCCTAACTTGAAAAGAAAATATGCAAACCAGGAGGAATGTTGAGTGCATGTGGGGCATGGGCACTAACTGGGCTAACCGTTATGCATTTACCTTTTAACAGTAGCTGACGAGACTAAGCTCAGTACAATGGATGACCAGAAAACAGGTAAGAATTGACAGTAAGGCTGTTGCTATAGAAACCTTGGTCAAAGCAGCTTACCACAATTACAGAACTGCCAGTCAAATTGCATGAAAACATGAATATTCCAGTACTTGCATGGCTGCTTTCTATTGTGAATAATCAAGTCGTACAGAAAAAGGAAATTTTTCTATAGAGATAAGTATTTAGGGTAGCATATTCAGCCAGGTCATGCATGTGATTGTAGGCAGACACCTGTTTCTACACTTTAAACTCATAAATATTCAGAGTTGTTTGGGATTTTTTGTCCTTTCAAAAAAATATCTTGGAAAATCTCCTCCTAGCTTCAAACTGTAGTGCACAGAGAGATGATTTAGAATAGTCGAGTGTTTGGCTATTACAGTGCTAACACAGTGCTTGAAAATAATTATTTTAATTAGAAAACTGCTGCCTTTTCCTTAAGTGGTCATCACATACATGTTGTGCATTGAGTTGAAGATTTTTTGTGCAAGTTGATTTGCTTTTGGAGCTGAAACATGAGCATCGTAACAGAACAAAAGAATATGTAAATAGAATCTTTTCCACATACCATTCATTGTAATGTTTCACAAAATGATAATGAGAAATAGCTTTCAAGGCATATTTTTTATTAGTAATTAAAATAATGCACCAACTGCAATTATGAACCTATATGATTTATTAATATAAGTTAGCTTCTGACCCATAGAATGCTATTTAATTAGGCTAGATCCAGAGGATACCATAACATTACTTAGCTCTAATTAGGAGCAATTCACCTTTTTAACCTGAAAATATTATTTATTTTAGCATGATTTGAGGAGTAGTGCATTCAATAGAGAATTTACATTTACTAATTCACAACCGCATCTCTGTTTAACTGGACTGTATAACATGAGTAGGAATACTCAAAAGCTGTAAGTAATCAAGTGATAAAACTATAATTTCTATTTGAACAGATAAGTCTTCTAGCTTTTAAAACATTGCAGAATATGGCCATAGACTTGCAGCTTTGCAAAAAAAGAATGAGTAAACAAAATCAAAATGCATGAATGTTTGGAGGATTAAAGCCATCAGAGTGTGAATGTATGAATAGTGTTAATGGTTGTGGTAATAATTGGTGCTTAGGAACTGTCTTCACCTCTAAGCATTATTCACATAAAAACAAGTTAAAGCCCAAACTCAAAATTATTGTAAATTATTTTTCATTTTCTTATTAACCTGTGTAGTTGAATGGGATGTGATTAGAATGGTGTAAAACCCATGTGTTTTAGAAAAATACAATACTCAGTTATTAAAGATGCATAGTGGTTTTGGTGGTATCAGTAGAGCGTGGTATGAACGGAGTGTAGTTTTCCTTTATGTGTAACACCTGGATTAAATTCCAAAAGAAGGAGACAAGTTGGACAACTTGGGTGAAAGAGCATGACCATGCTGTCTGGACTAGGCAGTTACATATTTCGTGCACAGCAAATGTGCTGGAAAAAAAATTCAGTGGCTGGAAAAAAGGAAAACACCTTTTGCTGTACTTTTATTTTATTTATTTTGCGTGCTTTTAACCAGGTTTTGTTTATAAACACTGGATATCTCCCATTACTGAAGATGGATGTAGCTGTTAAACAAACCACTTACTGTAGTTTGGCTTAAAAATTGTCTGGTTCTAAGAAAAAAAGCTTCAAATGTGTGGTGAACTATGCTTTAATGAACTCTAGAAGCCAGAAAACTTCAGCAATTATTTACTTTAGAAAAGATAAAAACAAACTCTGTTACTGTCACAGTTGGATTTAATAGTATTGGCTGAAAAGGAGAGCATAGAACTCCCCAGCTCTGGTTACTGTAATAGTTTTTTAATTATTTTTCTTTCTATAGTTCACTTGAAGTACCTAATCCTTGCAGTGTTTACAGTTCATCCTAGAGGTTAGAAGTATATTCAGTAGCAATTGAGCATGGCTCATTTATAGAGTCCCAGGCATACTGTAGCTCTAGGTGGTTATTTTTCCATATATGTTATGAAAATGAAAAAGAAAAAAATCAAATATTTAAATTATTTATTGATTTATTCTTACACAATGCTTTTTAATTAAGCTTTTATTAAACAGAATCAAAATTAAACTGGTTTTTATGCAATTTCTTGCTTTATTCCTCTCCTGCCTTCCCCAGATGAAGTGTTAATCTCTTAGTGTCTGAACTGAACTAGAAATGGAAAAATTTATCACATGTAATGGAGCAGATATTACTAAGTAAATAGACTCACTGATAATGTCCTTCAAGAAGGTGTTTAGAAAGTAGACTTTATGCCTTTGCAAAACTGGTTTAATGAAATCCAGAGAAGTTTTTGGCATCAGTTGCAGGTAGCATTTGACTTGACAGGTCATAAAACTAATTTTTCAGAAAGAAAAAAAAATGTTATTTTAAATGATTTAAAAGAACGTGCTGATGAAAAATTTGCTTTATAGACTAAAATTAGCCACTGGACAAAACATCATATATCCCTTGACACTGTGGGCTCTGCCTTTGCAAATCACCCAAGCGGATTGGTGTCACTGTATAAATAATTACCTTGGGGTGAGATAAGGGGAGGCACAGTGAGTTGTTAAACAGTGTCAGCACAAGGGAGAAACAAAGGACTTGGGATAGGGAGCAGCGCACAGGCTTTGTGCGATATCTGTGTACTCAGTGTCTCCTAGGTGTGTGCGCCGTGGGAGAGGCACCTGCGCAGTCATGCATGAACAAGGGGTGGCTGCATGGCTGGGAGGGCAAGGCTTGGCCCTTGTCCCCAAGGACTGGCCAGCTGGGGACACAGGGAGTGGAGGGACATGTGTGGGGGACAGGGGCTGTGCTTGGCAGGTCACAAAGCCCTTGGGAGAAGGACAGGGTGTGGGCACTGCCGAGCTGTGAGGAGGATGCATGGTGGCAGTCATGGCAGGAGGGCTGCTGGGATACAGAGGAATGAATCTACCTCAAAGGGTATTTGTTAAGAAAATCATTGGAAAGGGAGATTTTGATAAACTTCAAATTTTAAAAATGATAAAAGAATCCCTTTCATCTTCAGTCATATAAATATGCTTTAGGTAGATGTGTCTTTTCCTCTCCTTTTTTCTACTTTAAATTCTGGTGTCAAAATAGGAGTAGAGCTCATTCTGAGCAGATAACGCTTCTGATGATTACCACCAGTGCTGTAAAGGCTGGAAGAAAATGCTGACATTTTTGTATTTAGAAAACAGCGTTTTGATGTGACTCATAAATTTTAAACAGAATCCATTTTAAAGAAAGTTTGCTGGTGTTTACCAGATTATGGGTAAACGACTCACTTTCTGACTGGTGAATTCCAGTAATAAATTCATAACACACTATTTACAGGGACACCAAACGGTATATTTTTAGAATAGTAAGATTTGCTATGAAGTAGCCATAGGAGATAGTGAAGGTATTAAAAGATACATAGCTCTGTGATCACACTGATAAAATTGCTTGTGAGAGGAGATTTCCCCATTTCAGATTCTGCAACCTGTTCACATTTGTGTTCATGGCCACCCAAGTTCAATAAATATTCTTATCATTTATGTAATCCATTATTAGTTTTATGGTACTCAACATTAGGTCATATCCCAGATGGGACATCCTTTGGGAAAACACAGCTTACATAAATAGAGTTCTCACAAAGGTCTATATTGGGTGTCAGGAAATTGAACTTTTTTTAATGTTCTTTATGAACACAAATGGGCACATAAATGCCTTCTTTGTAATTACTGTTTACAAAAAGAGCCACTCTGATTAGGAAGAGATATATGAGCATTTCATTTGAAACATTACAAAGCAGAATGTGGAATAAGGAAGTTTACAGTAAGTTGCTATGTAAGAGGACACCCTTTCCTTTTGTGTATGAAATTGGATCTGTCAAACAGCTGGTTTATATATGATTGTCCCATTTCCTCTTTTTTTTTCCTCCAAGATGTTACATCCTTTTTTTTCTTTCTGTCTCATAGACAATTAAAAAAAAATACAATCTTGAAAAATAAAAAGCAAATTAAAGTCTCATTTCTTGTATACTGCAGGCATTAGTGGAGGAATAGCAGATTTGACCATGGACTAGAAAGTGGACAGTTTTATAGGGCACTGTCTAATTTGGAGTGCTTTTACTTGGCAGAGAGAATGTTCTGTAAAATGCTCACCTTAGACTTCAGGCCATTTTCAGAAGTTTGGCAATTCCAGACTGCAGCTTGTTTGCACAGCTGGGAAGCCACCGACCCTCTCTGGTCCCAGCTGGCCCTGTGCTCTGCCCAACCATCCTCACAACCCTCAGCCCTCTAATAAGTACAGACTGTGTGTGAGAGGGTGGCTTCTTCTGGGAGGTGGGAATTCATGAAGAAAACATTTCTCATTTGTTGGGGTGCATTTATTTCTGACCAAGGGTCCAAGCAGCAGGACTACAGACTTCAGGGGAACCAAACTGCAGGAGCTGTGTAGACCTGGGAGGGTAGATTTTTCGTTTGTTTCTGTTTACAAGTTAATCTTATCAGTAGGGCAGCTGAAGGGAAATACTTTGACAGCTGCTGTTTGAATTTATTTGATCTGAGGGATTTCAGTTTAATGTAATTGCTCAGACTTTTAATAGCTGAATAGAAATTGACAGCATTCACTGCCTTGCTTCATCTCATACCAAGGTAACAAATGATGTGGAGAAAATTTGCCATGCTGCTGTTCAGCATCTCTTCTGTCGGGGACAAACACCCCCCTTCCTCCCCAACTAATACTGAATAGTTTTAGTAGTGCAGTAGCAGTTTTCCCCAATTTAAGGTAACTTCACATACCTTTCATGAAGAGCAGTGACAGATGCTGTCTCCTAGTATCTACCAGAATAGAGACCATCTTCAGAACTCTGTATTATTCTGAGCTGAATGCTTAAAAGAGGTAGTTTTCCTTTATTACACCTTTATTCACACCTATGCTTACTAATGTACTGTTAAGAATTTCGGTATTCCTGGGGATTCAGGCCTTGGCTCTGGCTCTCAGTGGTGGCTGGCTGTGAAATTTATTTTTGCCAGATAAGGATGCTGATGTCAACTAGTTAACAGCCTACCACCTGGGACTGTTGTGGTGCCATAACAGTTCTCTTCTGTGCTCCCTTTGGGTGGAGAAAAAGTGCAAATTTCATATTACAAATGAAGGCTCTGGTCTCATAATTTTAGGAAATGTAGCCATGATGATGTTGTTCCACCTCATCTTGTTTTCCACTCCCAAGTCCTGTGGAAAATCTAGCTAAGACTGTACTTGCACTTTTGAATAAAATCAATAAAATGGGGTGTGTTTTGATTTTTTTTTCCCCTGAAAGATTCTTCCTAGTTTTAACTTTAGTATGAGGTCTAATTGTGCAGTTGTGAGGTGATTTGCAGTGCGAGTGGTAGTCTAAGAACAAAGGCTCTACATTTAACCCACAAACCTGAGAAGTGAAATCTGGATGGAGAAAGGCTGTTGCAGAACACTGTCTGAGGCTTCCTTGGCACATCTCTGGACATGCTGCCCTCTTATCAGTGATAAGAGCTGCCCTCAGCCCCAGCTGTAGTAGTGCTGCCCTAACAGTCACGCGTCATGACTGCCAGGAGTGTGTTTATTTTCCAACTGGATAACTGGTATTGCCCATTTTACTGGGTCCTTTCCACAGATTTTTGTTAAGCAATTTCACATAATCTGGGCAAGTCAGCTGATACTTCTCAGAAGCATTTAATTATGAAATTGTTAGCAATTTGATGCAAGTCTTTAAAGCTCAGACAGCATGTTCCTTGAAGCTAGAGGTCAGGCTACTTTGCATGACTGTTACACTAAACATGGTAGGATTCATGCCCATAATCTGCTCTCTGTTCATCAGTTGCTAGTACAGAGGAAATTTTCTGCTCAAACCAAAAACAGTTAATTGTTTTGTAAGATACTGTTAGATATGCATCTGTGCTCGTTGTATGAGCTAAGTTTTTAAAGCCCTGTGATTTCTTTGTCATTTAAATTGTGTAAAATAATAGTAATGGATGTTGGTCTCTCTTCACTGATTTGAAAAGCCAGACATTGCTAACATTGTCAGTTCCGTTGACTGTGACTTGACATACTCATTTGCTTCTGAGACCAACAAATCTGTGGAGAATTCCCTACAGATTATTGAGAGATGATGTGAATAATGTTAAGTGTGTCCCCAAAGACTTTCAGGATGGATATGCATAATCAAGCATGCTGTTCTCAATACTAATTCTAATTACTTTTTTCCCCCCTTTAAATCACTAAGGTTCCCCAACCAGAGATGTGGGGCCTTCATTAGGTCTGAAGAAATCCAGCTCCTTAGAAAGCTTGCAGACAGCCGTTGCTGAGGTGACTCTGAACGGTGACATTCCTTTCCACCGCCCACGCCCACGAATTATCCGAGGACGAGGCTGCAACGAAAGCTTCAGAGCTGCCATAGACAAATCATACGATAAACCTGTAGCAGATGATGATGATGAAGGCATGGAAACTTGTAAGTAAACTGTTGTTTTGCATAATGAGTGTTAGTGGCATAGGTTCATTCCTTTAGAAAGTGACTAAAGTAGTAGAACATAATTTTAGAATTTTAAAAGAATAGAACAAACTTCATCAATATTTAGGCTTTTTCCCTTCATTTGCTTTAACAGATCGCTGCACTCTGCAGCTTTCTTCCTTTCTAAAATAAGAGAATAAGATTATTGGGAATGTGTTTACTTAAATTACTGTGAAAATATTCTGTAAGACGGCTAATTAATGTACTAATGTAAACTAGAAAAAAAATATAGGTAGAAGGGCAAACCCACTAAATTTGTGTTACAAAAATATAGGCATCTAACTTTGAAATAGTACGTTTGTAGTGTTGGGGGGGGGATAAAAAGAAATCACTGTCCTTTAATTAGAGTGAGTGAGGTTGGCAGATCTAATAAAATATAAAGTTAATGATCAGCTATTACCCACCCTAATGGGCATTCATTTACATTTTCAGTTCTTTAACCCGAAGTATGACCCAACATGTGGAGAATGTCATTAACATAAAAGAATCACTTCAAAGCTAACCTTATCATTATTGAACTATGTAAGAATGGGCTGGTAAAATGACAACTCATATTGAATGAAAATAGTATGAATGGTAAATTACCTCAATCAGGGGTTGTATTAAAATCATTGAATTTTTAACCTTCATGTTGTACTACTTTCAACTTGTCACACACCAGCAGAATTTTTTTTTAATCAACCTACAGCTAGTTAGAAGTTTATGAATGAAGATGATGATGGGGAGGTTGAAGTAGTAAAGTATTTAGTCTGAATTTAATGAAGGCTTGAAAAGAATTTTCACTCTTTTTAAAGTTTTTTAGTTTCAGAAATTCTGTTTCATAAGCATCATTCCCTATTACTCTTTTATAAGTTACTTCTGTAACCACTCTTATTTTTTAAAAACTCTTGGCCTTTTTTTTTTTTTTTTTTAATCTGCCTCTTTTTAAGAGTGTTCTGAGGCTGCAAGGGAGATAAATTTGCTAGTCACTTTTCTTAAAGGTAGCTACAGATGGAATTAATTCTGCTTTGCTTTTCCAGCACCTAACAATTTCACACAGTAGTGAGGCTAAATGCTGGTGTGGTGCTGCTGGCTGTCAGTCTATTTCTGGCCAGTAGAAGAATAGGTGTGAGAAAATGTGTGATGATCCTGCTTATTCTTACAAATTGCGTGCCTGTGTTCTTTTGGGACATAAGACCATGTTTTTATAGAAGACCTTGTTGGTGTGAGCCCACTGATAGCAATATCCTGGTTTGAGGCTTCAGATATCCAAGGTTTATCCAGAAGTTACAGATGGTTAAATCTCAATTGATCAAAAATATAGCGAAACAGTTGTCATGAGGTGAGTATAGGTTTATGAGATTCTGGTAAGGGTTTTTAAGCTTGTTGATGCAATGCATAGAGAGTAGCAAGGAAATATTTGGAGCCCTTTGGATCCTTCACATGGGAGCAGCAGTGTTGTGGCTTAACTCCTGCAGCAGCCAAACCCGAGGCAGCTGCGTGCTCACTCCCCCACCAGTGGGACTGGGGAGAGAATTGGAAGGGTGAAAGCTGGAAAACTTGTGGATTGAGATATAGTCAGCTTCATAGGAAAGCAAAAGCCACACACACAAGAAAAGCAAAACAATTAATTCACTGCTACCCATGGGCAGGCAAGTGCTCAGCCATCCCCAGGAGAACTGTGCCCCATCATGTGTACTGTTACTAGGGAAGACAAACACCATCAAGACATCACTCCAAATGTCCCTGACTTCCTCCTTCTACCCGCAACTTAATATACTGATCACGATGCCATGTGGTCTGGAATATCCCTTTGGTCAGCTGGGGCCACCTGTCCTGACTGTGTCTCCTCCCAGTCTATACATCCTCAACTTCCTCACCACTGTGGCCATACCAAAAGCAGAAAAGACCTTGGCTCTGTGTAAGCCCTGCTCTGCAATAACAAAAACACTTCTATTTTATCAACCCTGTGTTCAGCACAAATCCAAAACAGCCCCATAAAAGCCACTGTGAAGAAAAATAACCCTATGCCAGCCAAAACCAGCACAAGCAGGGACCAGACAAAGCCTGCTGGCTGAAATCAAAATGTCATGGGGTGAGTCTTAGCCCTCATCTCTGGATGAAGTTGTCTTGCAGCACTGGACCAAGAGCCAGCTCATGAGAGAGCAAGAGCAAGGATCCCACAGATAGTCAGATCCCACATGGTAAAGTAAGGATCAGCAAAGTGTGACCAAGTTATATATGACCAAGAACTATGCATTTTGTTGTGTTCTAATAGCTTCCACATACGGTAATAAAACATCTAAGAAAGATTCCAGAAGTCTGAAGTGCCAGATTCATAGAAGCAGATATTTACTTCTTATTGTGGTCTACACGGTCATGCATTGTTTGATTGGTAGCTCCACTTAGTCCACGCATCTCTTGATTGGTAGCTCTACTTTGTTTATGAGGCAAGCACACATCTTTTTCTTAATCTAATTGGTAGATGCTGTAAGCATCACTTTACTCAAACCCCATGTTTGCTGACAAACCCCATGTTTGTCAGCAACTTTTCTGCTTCTTTTTTCTTCCTGCAACATCAGCTTTTTTATCCACAAAAATGACTTCATTCTTTAGCTCCAGAAGGTTCAGCTGGTTCCTTTAGTACATGTCCATTTTTCTGTAAATATGATCCTACTCTTGAGGATTTTTGCTTCTTATGGTGACTGTGGGAGCTTAAGAGCTGTTCCAGCCCTATGTCACCTGTCTTCATGAAAACGTCTGTATCTGCACTAAACCTCAAACACTGCAGTCTGCTCCACTTTGTGTCAATTCTATATGGACTTAGGCTTCCAGGGAATTTACCAAATGGTGTCTTCAGCTGGACAAAGTTTGGGCACATACGAATATGTAGGAGTTTAACAATCTGGATCTAATGTAACTAATGCCTCACTGCTGCCATAACGATGTTGCCTAAGTTTTTTTGAAATTGTATTTAATTATTCCATAATTGTTTGAAATTAGAATGTGACTTTCTCTCATTATAAAACCCAGACAAACATGCTGGTGGTCAGTTTGGTGATGCCCTTGAGGCTGGATCCATTTGTCTTACTTGAATTTTTTTGCCTTTCTCCAAGTGTTTCAGTGCTAGAAGTGTTTCTTTGTCTTCCAGACAGTGACCTGCTTTGGATTAGCAAATAACAGCGCTGCAGTGTATTGTATAGAGGAGTTCCTAACATGTCATCATTCCATACACAAAAGCCATAAAGAATACAGGTAGCATATATGACAAAGGGGCTGACTCTTCTAAATGTCCTTGGAACAACATGCTATTAAATTACTAAACGTAGGATTAAAATCAGATGACACTGACTGGTTCTGAGGTAACATTTTAAGTATTTGAGAAGATGTGTGTGAGTTTTAGTGGTGGTAAAGAAGGAACATTTGTGGAAAGAGGTGTGGGTGTTCAGCTTTTACAGATAATTTTTCCTGGTTTTTTTTTTTTTTGTTTTTTTTTTTTGTTTTTTTTTTTTTTTGTTTTTTTTTTTTTTTTTTTTGTTTTTGTTTTTTTTTTGTTTTGTTTTGTTTTGTTTTGTTTTTTTTCTTTTTTTTTTTTTCTTTAATACTTGAAATAGCTGACTAGAAGCAAAATGTTTATCTTTAGTGGCACGAAGAAGAGCAAGGCATTTTGACTGGGAGAGATCAACAAAGCTTTCTAATCTTTTGCTGAATCTTAATTGCTGGAATCTAGGGCTGTATTAAATATCACAATAAGAGGCCTAGAAGCTTAGTGGCAAAATAGTTTCACATTAAGTAGCTTTGATTCCTCATGTGCATCTTTTCCATTTTATGGGCTAATTAGGAGAACAGCTTCATAATACCTGTTTGTGTAGTTCTCCATACTGCAGTGTGGTTCATGAAATGACACTAGTGTTCAGTTTAATTGATGTTTAAAGTATACTCCAATTTAATTTTTTGGCTTCAGCATCCTGAATTGGGAAGCAGGAGGTTTCAGGAAAAAAAGGAAATAACAGCACCAAAACAAATACATCCTGCGTTTTGCAGTAACCTAATGTCATTACTGCAACATAACAAAAATTAGAAGTTTCATTTGTAGCCTGGGTTTGAATTTTAATTGAGCAGCATTTGCATTTGTTCTAAACACTAGTAATTATATGTATGTTAATTGCAGGATGACTGCACTGCATAAAAGTGAAACAAGCTTCTTCATGTTGGGTCCTTTTAAGAGATCTGGAAATCTATTTAGTCTAGTAGAGAGACCAGTGTTTACTCCAGGAGAACAGGTATCCCAGTTTACAGGCCTCAGTCTAAGCTACTGGGTTAATTGCAAGCAAACTGTGTATGATAGACAAATATTAATTGCAACACTAATGTAGAAATGAGACAATGTTCTTCATGGAATGTGCAAAATTAATAGTAAGTGAAAGCTTTGTTCAAAAATAGTCCTAGTTCTGGCCAGGACAGGGCTGACTTTTGCAGTAGCCAGGAGGGGACATGGCCAGGACCCAGAGGTTATTCCGCACCACTTCACATCATTTTCCAGGGACGGGGACCAGGTGCTGTAGAGTAGTGGAGGAACCAGTTGGGTGCTGTCAGGGGTGAGAACTTGCATGCCAATTCTTTCTTTGTGTCCTCTTTCATTCATAGTGTTACTGTTGGTTTTCTTGTTGCTGTTTCCTGTAAACTGTTCTCATCTCAACCCCTGATCTTTACCTTTTGTGCCTCCAGCTGTCCTCTCCATCCTGCTGCAGGGGCAAAGGGAAGGGAGGGGGAGCGAGTGGGTGGCACATGTTTTGGAGAGTCTGAGCAGGAGCACCACGCTGGGGAGTACCCTTCCTAAACCACAACACACTGTTATGACAAGTTGTTCCACAGCTCAGCACAGCACAGTAAACAATACATATATATTTATCATTTATTTAATGTATTGTTATGTGAGTATGAACAAACATAGGTCAAAACTGATTCATCTTTAAAATTCTACTAGTGAAATTCCAAGTAAACAGTTGATCTCAAAATTTGTCAGAAATTTCATACAGTTGTTTTTTTTTTTGCTAATTATATTCATTTGCAAGTACAGTCTTTTAAATGTCTAGTTAGAACAGATTGTAGCTATAAATTAACATGTAAAAAATTAACATTTCTATTCCAAAGTGTTTTTCCACAATTCTTTTAATAATAACTAAATATCATTCCAGACACTGATTAAAAAGTGCTGGGACCAAAAAAAGTACAAGAACAGCTAGTACAGAGGCATGTGTAGGAACTATTAGTTTCCTAAAATACAATAACATGAATATTAAAACAGTTTCTACCGTTGAGAAGCTGTATGATCTGCTTTACTCATAGCAGTCCTGAATTAAATGCCAAGGCCCGGCCACTCTTGTGGTTTGTACTTCAGAGTGCCAGTTAAGATTCAAAAATAGTTAATAATGTTGAGATGTATCTGACATGGTATATTTTTCTTGAAATATGTCTGTGTGATCATCCAGGGCTGGAGAATATTTATAGAAAACTTGATACTTGGTGAATAAGTGCAAAGTCTATTAGACACATCTGATATTAAGGAATAAAGAGTATTTTGAAAGCAAGTTTCTAAGAGAGAGAAGACGTCATATTGAATGGCTTTCAGTCAGTGATTTGTAGACTTTTCAGGTTCAATGATTTACCTGTAAGGTGAAGATGAATGATGACTAAGAAAAGCAAGTTTATATTCTACAGTAGTCTATAGATGAAAAATTTCTGAAGAATTACACTCTTCTGGTGGCTGTAGAAGAATTGCTGAGATCTTGAGAAATATTAGCAGAGTATTAAGAAGTAGTAAACAGAGCTGAAACTAAAAAACTTTTTTTCCCCTTCTATAAGCATTGACC
Organism: Vidua macroura; assembly: GCF_024509145.1. Classification (NCBI taxonomy): domain Eukaryota; kingdom Metazoa; phylum Chordata; class Aves; order Passeriformes; family Viduidae; genus Vidua; species Vidua macroura. The sequence continues at coordinate 13,774,761 of NC_071571.1, forward strand.
ATTTCAAAATCTTATAGAGTACAATTTTTTTTTCCATAGACTGTGTATATATAAAGCAAGACTGTATTTTTTCAAATTTTACTGCCAAAAGTTGTTTGGAGCCTTTGTATTCATTGGAACTACAGGAGGCAATTCTAAGTATGCATCTGTGATCTTAATTGCTGCTTTGTGCAGTCTGTTGGAAAGCTGGGAGATGGTTGGAGCCCTCCTTAAATGTGATGATATAAAATGTTAGAGCTCATGGAACGTCCCAGCGTCACAAGGCATGCAGTGCTGTGTTCTGACCCACCAGCTTGAAGTGTTTTATTTCTTTCTTATTAAACTACTGAAGCAGTTTTCAGGTTTTCAGTGGATTTTTTTCTTTTAGTAATTTTTCTTTCAAACTTTCTGAAATACATGTGGAGTGTTAAATCTAACCTTGGGTGTGCTTTAGTACTCCCGGTCTTGAATTAGAAACAGAGAAGGAACATGTTATCTGCGTTTAAAGTATTTTACTTATTCCACTGGGTGAAATCTCCCCACCTCAACCTCCCAGGCTGCCCCATCTCAACCAATAATAATACCAAAAATAACAATCATTGTGCATGATGTGTTCTAAATGGCTTCAGGAAATGAAAAAGCATAACAAAACTATTATGTTACTTGCAGAAGAAAAAAAAGTCTATTACGGCTTGTGTTGAGGGTTAACACTCCCTAATGACTTTCATATTTTTATGAGAATATTACTAAGAATTTATGGACAAGGCATGCTGCACTGATGTTGTTACTTCTTGCAGATATTTCTAAATCTCTCCTCAACTGATTTAGATACTGAAACAAAATGGGCCAATTAATATCACTTTGCTAATCCTCTTTATTAATCCATACATTATCCAGAGTACCCATAAAGTGCAAATTGTGTTTTGCAGAGTGGTCTGCAAAGGTGAATTCCTGGCTTTTATGAGTTTAATACTTCTAATGAACACTCTCAGAAAACCATGTAAGCAGATACTGATTAAAAAAAAAAAAAAAGAGTTTATTGTGGTTTTGCATATATCTTGCTTCAAAATACATTATGGAATATACCAAAAAGTCTGCCCTTTTTGTTTGTTCTTATGTCACTGATGTTTCTTAATATGTGCTTTCAGTGGAGGAAGACACAGAGGAGAGCTCAAGATCTGGTAGAGAATCTGTGTCCACAGCAAGTGACCAACCATCCCACTCATTAGAGAGACACATGAATGGAAGCCAAGATAAAGGTGACAGAAAAAAAACTGGAAAGGAAAAGAAGAAAGATCGAGATAAAGAGAAGGATAAGATTAAGGCAAAGAAAGGAATGCTGAAAGGCTTAGGAGACATGTTCAGGTAGGTACTTTGCAATCAAATGTAGAATGAATTATAAAAAGAAGTTTCTTTTTCTAATTAGTCATTATATTGTAAATTCTTGCTGAGGCCATATTTTACTATGCAGATCCATACACAATGTATATAGGCTGATCTCTCAATTTTTGAGCCTATGGGTGGTGTCATAAAAGGGAAGCAGCTCAGAATGAAAGCAAAGGAGATGCCTGGCAGGCCAAAGGAAAGGCAAGGCAAAGGAAAAAGTAATTTTAAGCCACAGACTGCTTGGTTTTGAAAGAGTCTTTGGAGATGTCTAAGTCATGCACATATCCTTTGACAACTCAAAACATTTGGGTTTTTGTTTTATTTTTCTTCTTTAATGCTATACCCAAAGCTTATGTGTTGCTAAATGAATGTTTTTCTTTGCTTTACTATTAAGACTATTGGTATCATGGAGGCATGATGTGAAAGAGATTAATCAGTCTGAGATTGAGAAACAGCATCCTTCTCTCAAGGAAGACAGTATCTAAGGTTGTGTGCTCTGAGAATCCAAAGAGAACGGGTCAGTGAAAGACCCAAACACTGAGTTCTTTTTAAAGGAGCCATTTCTCCAGCAGACATAAGTGATCTGAAAGGAGCACACTGCTGAGGTACTCCCTGCTGTTGTGGGTAAATGTTGTAACATGACAAACATCTTTGATCACTTGTGGAAAGGGGTGAGAGAGCAAGAAAACCAGTCCTTCTTTTAACCAGCTAGAGTAAATAAACACATTTCAAAGAAAAAGCAATATTAAAGCAGCGTTTGTTTTGTTACTTAATTTTAAAGTGAGGTACTGGTATTATTTTAATTATTTATTAAAGATTCTGCTCTGAAAACATATAAGGGGAGCTTCAGTTAGCTTTCACCCCATTACTTTCTTTATCCTGTAAAATATTAGCTTAACATGTGTGGTAACTGCACAGGTTCTTGAGAATTGTTCTGTGTGACTGAGAATGATGTTAGGAGAGTAGTAAGTAGAAAAAGTGGTTAATTAGGGAAAAAAATGTAGTTAATTAGAAAATATTGTTTTGAAATCTGCTTTAGAAAACAGTAAATAATACCAGGCTCTTAGACAGTGTATGCCATAGAACAGAAGAAGAATTATAGGAGATAGTCGCACATGTCAGGTAGGAAGAGGGTCCTTCAGCCTGTGAAGCCCATGGGGATGCCCTCATCCTCTGGACATTTGCCTGTGTCAGTTCAAGCCTGGAGCAGAGCATTGCACCCCACTCTGGGAGAGTGTGTAAGGCAGGAGATGTGAAATGCTGACTGGCTCTTTTCTGCGCTCTGTCATTTTTAAACAGCATAAATGACAAGTAAAATTGAGGCACAATATGCATGATAAATTCTTTAGGCTCTAAGTAGTAGCATCTTGGATACCTTGAGTGTTGTCTTGTGAGTTCAGTCAGAAATTGTTTACAGCATCTAGAAAGCTTGGGCAGCTCCATGGGCCAGGCAAGGTAACCTTTCCTGTGTCCTTGATATAACACTTCCGAACTCTCTAATTTGGAAACAACATTAATTTGAGTGATAGGATGATCCAATGCTTTGTTGTTTGCTCTTCATAACAGTCAACATTTTCTTGAGTTTTTTTCCTTCACTACCATTTCTGAGTGAACTTTACTTTTCAGTCTCCTCTTAATTAATGTGAGAGCAGTGCTGTCTGGATATAGCTGACTACTCCTGGATCTGTAAATTAGCTTGCACCTTGTCAGCCCACACAGGAGAGGTGTTCCTGGCAAGCAAGAAAATGCTGATTGAGAGAATTAAGCATTGTGCCTCATTTCCACTTGGTGCTTGATTTGCCTTGTTGACAGGCTTCTCAATAATGTTTGAGAGATGGGCTTTGTTATGTCTGCAAAATAAGCTACTACTTCTACCTATAACATGTTTTGTTTTTCTGTACATTTGACATATATCATAGATATCAAGTAATCACTGAAAGAAGTTGTGTGATAGAAAATAGTGATGACAGTAACATTTAAAATTCAAACCAGGATCAAAGCATAATTGGATGTTTTAGTTCTGTACAACATTGTAATTTCTTTGTCGATCTTTTTCTTTTCTCCTTTTCCACTTTTTTCTTCCTTTTCAGTGCTCTAATCTTTAAATAATCTTTCTTCATTAGGTTGTATGGTCAAAAACACTTGTAGGATGAATTTGCTATTAACTGACGCTTTATTCCAATGTCTGTATTTAGCCAAAGGGCTTTTCGTTACCTATATGCAAACTGGCATCTCATAAGGAAGAGTCTGTGTGATGTATAAAAATAAGTCTCCTTGTGTTCAGTTAAAATCTTAGGATTTGCTACTGGAATCTTCATTAAACTCTACTGTGAGATGCAAAGTCCCACTAGAGAACCCTAAGTTACCTTTATCCTTCAGCATCATTTCCAAGAAATCTCTGGATGATTCAGATAAGAAGTTAAAATCTTCTAAACACCTCCATTGTTTTACTGCTGTCAAACATAGTAAAGAGGATTGACATAACCTTGGCGGAGAGCTGCAAACTGAAAACTGCAAAACTGTGTGACTGTGACACACACAAGTCCCATTATTCCCAGAGGACCTTTTTCCAGCATTAGGCTGGAAGTTCACCCTTCTGACTGTGACATAAATATATCTGAACATGTGTGTATTTCTTTTTTCAAATCAACACACAACAGATTAATTATGCCATTTGGCTGAGAATTCTCCTCACAGATGAGATGAGGACAGAAGTTAGCCTAGCAAAGTGTTGAGCAGAAATTTTGGTCTATTGGAGGAGAGGCAGGTGCTGCAGTGCTTTGCTTATACCTGAATCTATTTGTTTTATCTGAGTATTGGACTCATTCTTGTCTTAGCCTTTCAAGAGGATCATGTGCCAAATGCTGTGGCCAGTGAAAAGTTGTGCAGTTCCTCCTTCTCCAGTTAGAGGGTGCCTGGGTGGCCACTGCCAGCTGAGCAAATAGTTTTTGGGAAGCTGATATGAAGTTCTACTAGTTTCTTGTTTCACTGCTGAGAAGCCTTCAGTAGATTTGACATCAGAAGTTTATAAAAATCTGTATGCTTCTCCAGATGCAATATGAAGTATGTTTACTTATTTTGAGTCTGATTTTATTTTTAAGTAGAGATTTTGTTTCTTGATAAAAACCTGACAAAACAATCGATAGTTGAAAAAGTTATTGTAGTGCTGCCTTAAGAAAGAGTCTTCACAGTTTCAAAGTGTGCCTGTAAATAGTGCTGGTAGATGTACATTAATTTAATGGGTCTCTGTGTTGTGCAATTCTTTGACATTCCTCTCCTGAGAGAGAAAAATGGTATATGGTACATTTTTCCCCTTCCTTTTACCCCTGTCCTATACAGAGTATTTTTATAAAAATGGATCCCCATAGGATATGAGAGAGGAAGATTTGAGATGTTATATTTGAAGGTTTTGGATGATGATGATGCAGTGACACATCTGCTGTGGTGCTGCTGCTCACTTACAATCCCTTTACTTAATTCATGCTTCTTCCCAGTGTGCAAGCTTGGATACAGTTATTAGATGGGTAACTGAACTGATGATGTAAAGTATGTCCAGCAAGTGGTCAGTCTCAGGAAAGGATGTGTCTGAGGAATAACATCTTTAGGTAAAAATGAACCTCCAAGACATTGAGAATAATGAGGAAAAAGAAGCGGCTCTGGGTTTCCAGAGGCAGGAAAGGGAATAGTAGGGAGGCCAAGCTAGCTAGTCATGTCTTGCTGAAAATATCTAGGGACAGTCACTCATTGCCTGATAAGAAACCCCAAACCTACTGAAACAGTTAACCCTTGATATGATTGGAGAAAAATGGCTTTGAAAATTCGTATGGTATGTTTAGATTTGTGTGGGGAACAGATGATGAGAACAAAAGATGGGGAATATGACTTGTACCTTAACCTGAGGTTTAAGCAAGCAATATCTGCATTGGTTTTGGAGATTATTTATGGAATAGATGTAATGCAATTTGCAGCACCTTTGGATAAGTATGTTATATGAAGTAAATAAATTTTCTACTATAGGAATTAATACCCGAGTCCCACATAAACTTGACTTTTCAATGGAGAACATAAGCACTGTGTTTTGAGTTTCACAGAGCAAGACTGTATGCTCAAAATTAATCATATGCATAGATGTTTTTTGTATCAGAGTATGCATATTTTAATATCTGGCCTGTTGATGGAAATGTAAAGTCATAATGTAGGGTAGCTGATCCTTAATTCCCATTTTAAGTGTTGTAGCATATAGGTGGGTAAATCAATGCACTGAATAACCAATGCAAATGTAATATCCCTAGATTACCATTAAAATCTAATCCTAATTAGATTTAATTACATTTAAAGTGATTACTGGGAGCCTTGCAGTGTTGTATCTTCCAGTTCAGTGAGAGGAAATAGATAATTCAGTTTGCAACCTTGTTTAGCTGAAATCAGATATACTGCTGGCTATTCTTTCCCCCCACACAGCTGTTTCCAAGGTGCACTGGACCTGTCCAGATTTATAAACATACTATTTGTAGCTCTGAATTACACATTTCAACCACATGAGCTATCTGAGACCACTGACGAGGCATTTGGGAGAATAACCTATGTGGTTTACTGTTGCTTGTTACATGACTTCCTTGTATTGCCTATTCTGGTTTTCATTTAAGTTTTCTCATTGTAATGTCTGTGAGGAGATGAAAAGCAGCTCACAAAGGTTACACCGCTGATTTAGTAATAACCTTCTTTCTCTTTCATTTAATAGCAATTTTCAGACTTTTAACTAGGCACAATATCTAAAACATGTCAGAGTTGTGTAAAATACTGGTGAATTATATCCTAATCAGCAGGACTGGCAAATACCTCAAACTTGATAAAACAAAATCTGTGGTCTGATTTCTATCATTCAGTAGCTTAAGAAGCAGCAATAATGACATTTTCCTTGGAACCATGACTAACAGGACTTTGTGTTGGTGAATGACACTTACTGATATATGGGTTTAATAGAAAACATGGGAATGAGCTCTGAAAGTTAGAGGTTTTTTTTCTTTAGTGCTCATGGAACAAAACGCCATAAATCTTGAGCCTTGGAACACAGAGGAGGAGGTTAGTGCTTAAACACCCGTCAGCTGCATCGTTTCAAACTTGGAAGCTCATTGTGTGCACACTGAATTGTGCCTGGGTTTGCTAATGCTCACAGGAGAACGTTGCTGACAGCTTGTGGTGCTTGTGCTGAGACTTCCATCAGAAACGCTGCGCTGGGTTGTTGGTCAGGTAAATGGAATCTGGGGCCGTTCGTGCTCTGGTTTTTGCCTGCTGCTATTACAAGCCAGCTGGCACAACTGTCATTAAGTCCACATCTGCTTCCCCCCTTCTGCCACCAGCTAGAAAATGCATGGCCTAGTATAATCCTGGATGCAGGGTCTAAGCAGGATATCCTTTCACTTTAGAGGAGGAACACCGGCCTCATCCTGTCTGCAAGTTGAATACTGTTGATGCACCTTTTCTGTGCTCCTATGGCTACTTTGTCCTGATCCATTTTCAAAGTTTCAGCTGGCCACTGTGACACACAGCATCAGAAAAGCCTTTCAAATTAAATCAGCCATGCAGCAAATTGTCATCTTCGATGCAGATGATTACCCAGGACTCTTACAAGGGTCTTTCAAAGCATTTTCATATTCTTCACTTCCTTCTTTCCAATTAAAACTAAATAAGGTACTGAAAGAGATAAGCTTGGTTGGAAATAACTTCTCTTTTTTGGAAAGGCAAGCAGTGCTCCTTCCTTTCTCTGTGCATTTCTCTGCCTTACTGTTTCCTGCTCTCGATGGAGGCAGTTGCTTTGAGGAGAGGCGTGTTTCATTGCCTGCAGCCCCAAGCACACCCGCTTTAGACTAAGATGTTGTTGGGGCAGGGGGTAGTGGAATGGCAAATTTATGTTTCTAAACCAAACAAGTTCACATAATCTGTCAGGGATTTAAGGAATGCGGCTTCATTAAGTGGTTAGTAAACTCTATGACTTTTAAACGAAACACAGAAAGCAGTGGTATGCAATTGTGCAAGGGAGATTTGAAGTGGGAGATTAACATAATCGTATGTGGCTTTCTGGTTTGTCACTCTGACAGAAAGCAGGGATTTTGCTCTATGTGTTCTTTACACTGGATTTTCCCAGAGTAAATCTCAACCTTATAAATCTGATGGTGGTGTAGTGTATGGGGGTTTGGTTGTTTTGTTTTTTGTTTTTTTTTTTATTTCAATAGAATCAGGGCTCTTGTTTCTAACATCCAGAAGTAAGTGTCAGGATGACTTGTTACTAGAGATGAGTTCATAGTGTCTGCTAACATATTCTCCCAGTGTTCTTCCTTTGCTTGTCAGTGACTTTAAATAGAGAACCTTTGACACCTTCAGTGCTGTCTTTGCTTGCAAAGTAAGTGAGGGAGGCAGGCAGGGTGACAGCTGAGCCCTCCGCCATCCTGCCCGGTGTTCTGCACACTTCTCTTCCAGGCCTGCTGGATGAATATAGAACGCAAGTGTCAAGGATGACACCTTCTTTATAATCTCTGCAAAGCCAGCCTTTTCAGGGAAGAATTTGTTGACAGTTCAGAGATTCAAAGTCAATTTCAGTTTAAGCTCATATAGAAATGGGATTTTTTTCTTCCACCTCATGTGATAATTGAAGACTAAACAGGCAGTGCCCTAGTCCATAACAAAACATCTTCAATAAATACCATCTTGAGACATGAAGTATTTGTTAGGTGAAAAGCTCTATTAATGACATTTGTTTTGTTATCTCTTGGAAAGCTTCTTTAGAGGTTTAATTCACTACTGATAGCACCTGTACATTGGTATATATTTGTGGATGCTGTAGATTATGTTTTTAAAGCAGAGTCATCTTTGAAAATTCTTTTTAAAAACAGGAATAGGAGTGTTGACTTAGAGGAAAATGAATGTAACTTAATATAGCTTTGTATCTGGGATGACATAGGTGGTTAAGTACATTTTCTTAAGGTTCTGAAGTTGGCAGCTGCAGGACAGCTGATCCTTTTCTAAAAGGCAAAGCTCTAACTTGCTACTGCATTTCAGTTCCCAGGAGCAATGATCTGTATTTGTGCTGTGTTGGCAGGCTGATGCCTCCTGTTAAGATGTTAACTTGTCCTACTATTGTGCAAAGAAATAATCATTAAAGACATAATTATGCAACCCTTCAGTGAAAATGGCAAAATGGGATTAAACCTGTGTTGCCCTGAATGCAGTAGGAAAATAGTAGGTATAAAGCTTTCAGAGGTCTCATTTAAGTTTTTAAATTGTTACTTCAGGAAAAACTAAGAGGAATGAAAGTTTTGTAGAAAGAATAAGAGAGAAGGAAATATTAGAAACACAGTGACAACGGGGTATAGAGGTAATATTTCCCCCACTTTGAATCTGTTGATGACTTCTGGAGGAAAAAAATAATTATAAGGAACTGAAGAGATATTCAGAGTACTGCACTTCTAGTGATATGAGCAAGAAAGGTTTTCTGCTTGGTTCATCTCCTACTCACAGCAGCCCAGCTTCAATTTCTCATCAGCTGAGTGTCATGGCCAGTTTATTTTCAAATATCTCCAAGGATGGAGAGTCAGCAGCCTCTTTCAGCAGCCTGTTCCAATGCTTAACCACTCTCCTGGTGAAAAGTGTTTGTCCTTGGTAAGACAGGAATAAGAGACATCGAATAATTGCTGGTACAAAATTTGTGAATCAATCAGCATGTACTTATGCTTCTCATGAATCAAGAACATGTGGATGTACAATAAGATTTTCATGCAAAAAATGGACATCTTAAAGGACCTTTGTGATACAGTGTTACCCTGAAGGATTGCTGCCCTCAAAGGACCCCAAGAGTATACCCGAGCCTGTGTTTAAGACTCCTTACATTCGTGACATGCTAAGTGCTAAGGAATTATTTATCTATAAAGAGGGTTTTTTTTCCATTGTGCTTCCAAGCATCTTACTCCAAATTGTCTTGGACTGGCAACTATTAGGATACTGAGCTGATTGTCTGATGTGGAAATAGTGTCTTATATAATCCACTAGCTAGAAAAGGTGATTATTTTCAACTGAGGAAGAAACAGTTGACAGAAATCTTTCTTTCTACTATTTCATGCTACACCAAGAAATGTCACCTGTTTTTAATTAAATGCCTAAAATTAGTGTTGTATTAATGCTGATACTTTTCCATTTTCATCCCAAAGTACATATATCAAGTAAAACCTCAGGCATTTGTAGTTCAGCCAATCATAAAAGGAGGAAGTTTATTTTACTTTTGGAGAGGGAGGAAGAGTTCTTTTTAATTCCACTTATGTTTGGTTGGTTCCTTAGGATTTAACATAAGAGCATAAGAATTTGGTCACACAAGAGTTAAGTGGTACCCAGGAAGTCCCTGTATCCCAGTACTTTGCCTCTGACACTGAGCAGTTGTAGCTCCCAAGGCTGGGATAGCAGAACTGGGTCTTGCCAGGCCTGTCTTCCAGACTTCAGTGATTTGTAGCTCGGGGGTTTCTTGAGACACTGCCCTTGTGCTCAAGTACAAAATACAATGTGTACACATATTCTGTTCTGGGCAATTTGTCCTGTTACTGATAATTTGGGGTGTATTTGCCTAATTCCAAAATACTACAAAATTTGAAGTGTGCCATATACAAAAATGTCTTTTAGAGATTGTGTAAATGACTTTTGTATCAAGGAGCTGCTTTTGCATTTCAAGTGCACAGACCTGATTGCAGTGCACCGCAGTCGATCTGACTCATTATGTCAGCATTTTATGGCACTCAGGTAAGCATGTTTACAAAGTAGCAGTAAACCTTTGTGATGTGCAATAACATTTCAGTAGTTAATGTAGTGTTCCACCATGTATTAAATTTTACCAGTTCTGGGCAAACTTACAATAAGCAGAAGTGCAAGAAAGGGCTATAGATGTTTATAAAATAGACCCTACTGGAATGAATTCAAGAACTAGTTTTACAGTGTATGTTTGGTCTAGCTGATGATGTGGTTAACAGTAAATTTTGAAATGTTTGCTTTTGCAGAAGACAAATTCTTAGTTTCTACAAATGTTAACACTTCTTTTAGGACTTTGTTGCTATCAGTCTTGTAGCTCCTAGTCCAAAAAGGAAAAAGAGCACAGTATAGTCTCATGAAACTACTTGGTGAACTTGACTAATTTCAATAAATATAACAGCGTACTACTGATAGACTGTTTTAAAGAGTTTGTATTTTATGTTGAAAGTATGTTGGAAATGCTGTATTGGTAGAGAAATTCTCTGTTATAAATAAATAACTAGTTCAGTCAATGTTAACTGAGTATTGACTTCATAGATTTACCTTTGTCAATGAAATCTGCATAGTTAGTCCTAATGTTTTTTGGACTTCCAGTACAAAAACTCTTGGAGTTTGGCAAGCCGCTTAAACTTTCAAGAGGAACTATTTTCTCATTTTAAAAATAGGATAGTACCTTGTCCATGCTAGTGTCTCCAGGCATTTTGATGTCCTGTGATGTTTCCTGTATTGTATAAATGTGAAATATATGTATGCTAAAAACGTATGCTAGAGCTCCCAGATACTGGTGTTGAGTGTAGTTTGAAGGTGGATGAATGCTGGATGGATGTTGGATAGATGAATCACTGAAAATGTATGTAATTTCCTTTTTCATGCTATGCTGTTATAAGTAGTGCTTGGTAAAAAACAGTCTAATCAGTGTCAAAGTTTATGAATTAGCTTTAAAGGACCTGAAAGCTTTTAAAGGACCTGAAAAAGAATATTAAATAACAAAAATACATCTAAAATCTTATCATTATCAGCAATTTTGAGTACCACAATAATAAAAGTAGTGTATTTTTACACCAATTGCAAGCGCCTCTAGCATTTTCAACACCAGGTGTGTTTAGTATGCAAGCTGAACTGCTATTACACATTTCAACAGCAGCATACCACAAATAAATCTCAAATATTTCACAATGTTGTTATAGATGCTATAATTGTCTTTAACACATAGTGCTAAAATCCTGAAATTCAGAGCACAACATGCTGGTACAAGCAGGAGTTTCAGATGTTGTGTGACAATTAAAGTATTTCTTTTCTTCGATGTTGCTGAGCAGGTAATGATACCTACAGTTTTATAATCTGTAACCATTAGGATTCCTGGTGTCATCTGTAGAGCTCCAAATACTTTGCTAGTTCTATTTGCTTTTTATAACCCCAAGGAAAAAGCTGCTTGTGTAAATTAAAGGAAATGTGAAGGAAGAATCAGTACCATTTTCATTGTTGGATTTGTTTTTTTTTTTTTTTTTTAAATATTTATTTTAGGCTATATATTCAGAAGAAATAGTGAAATGGCAGTGATAATTGCTGTGTACTGTGTACAACACTGAGCGTGAGCAGAGCTGTTATAATTTCAAGAACACATCAAGAGCCAGATATCTTTGAAGTCAAGTCTGGATTTATTTTAAACATAATCTCTCTGGGTTTCTAAATAAATACAGGCCTAGTCATTTCCTTCCTAAAGTACCTGAGCATGTAGAAATGAGAACAAAAATGTCAGTGTGTATGGGGCTGGTCCAGGTCTGAGATGTTCTGTGCTAGTAGCTTATTTATGTGGGTTGGGAAAAAAAAAGTGAAACCAAACCGAAAAAACAAACCACCCCAACTCACTACCCCACATCTCTTGCCTGTAATTAGTCCTGAGCAAGTCCTGCTTTGTACATCTTTTGAATCTGAAAAAAATCTCAGCTCACAGTTTTGCCCTAAAATAATCAGCAGTGTAAATCACTATTGATATAGTTATTTCAACTGCTTTCAAATTCTTACCATGAAGAGAGCTTAAGCTCTGACTGCTGGCAGCTACAGGATGCCAGGCATCTCCAGGGCTCCAGGTAGCTCTGGGCAAGCCCTGGAAGCAGCTGCTGCAGGGACCTGCTGTCAGACTGCTGTCCCAACAATGATCCACCTGAGTCTCATTGCATCTTCTCCAGAGATGGTTTGTTGTGGTGCTGCAAAGCCTTGCTCTTCATTCTCCACCCAGAAGATACAGCATGTGTAAACTAAATTTTCCTGCTGCAGGGCAGAATATCAGCTGATAGAAGAGACAGAGGTATGTGAAGCCAGCAGTGGCATATTAATATTTATTACTCAGAGCCTTGGTTCAGGCTAAGTCCCTGTGCCATAGCCCTATCTTTGTAGCAAACTTTCAAAATAATGTGCCTGTTATTCTTTACTCTCTGCTTTCTATGATAATGTAGATTGATAGAATCACAGAATGGGTTAAGTTGAAACTTAAAGACCGTCTAGTTCTACTAGACCCCTTACTAAGTGGGCATATCTTCCACTAGATCAGGTTGCTCAAAATCCCATCCAACCTAGTCTTGAAGACTTCAAGGACACTTAAATGAATTGTGCTCCAGGGTTGCTTGTAAAGATGTCCTGTTGACATTATTAATTTGGTTATAGAATTAAACTTTATTTTTTAGCCACAAGGAGACTTGAGTGGCACTGTGAACCCCAGAATGAGACAGGAGACCCTAAACTGTAACCTGCAGCCATCAGCATGGGGTGCTACAGCTCAGCGAGGGGAATTGCTTTTTGGTGTTGTAGAGAAGAGAATGACAGATGCACACTTGTTTGGTTTTAGGAATATTTTGTTTAGACTTGTCCCACAAGTCCTACAGTGTTGACTGTGGTCTTCTGCTGGAAATTGTCTGTGGCTTCTCTACCTCCTGTAAGTGTAAATATGTGAACGAGCCTAAAGATACAGAGGCATCACCTATTACTTAATTTACCATGCAGAGGTTATTTTCTAGGAGGTGTGTATCAACAAAGATCTCTAGTAACTGACAGAAAAAGTGCTGACTGATGTATTAACATTTCTAGGTAATGAGATCTGTAGGGAAAATTTAATCTTTGGAAGGTTCTGGATGAACTGCAACTAGTTTGATTAGTTAACTTTTGCTGATTTTGTATAGTGTAATTGCATGACTGCAAGACTTAAGTTCTTGGAATAATGTAACTGCAATTTCCTGGTCTAACTAGCTTGTTTATTACATTTTTGTCCTAATTTCTCTGCTGTTGTATGTGCTTAGTGAGCATTTTTAGTGATTTTCATGCTGTAGCTCATGTTTACCTATGGCAGGCCTATTAAGCAAAGCGTTTTGGTTGTAAAGTGGAGCTGTGATGCCTCTTAGTATTACCGAGGGATATTTTTTTCCCTTTTCTGGCAGGAAAGTGTTGAAGCAAATTTCCCTTGCAACTTTTTCTTTTTATTCTCTTTTTCTTTGGCCATCTCTTGAGTGCCAGTAAAATGAGTGGGTTTTTAGCTTTCATTAGCATTTCTTATAAGGTCTGCCTTTAGACCAGTACCCATTTTCTAAATTGTACTTCTGTAGGGTTGCAAAAAATCATGGTAACCAGATGCAGTATTTGTCTCTGGCCTGGCAAAGTGTTAGATTTAACAAAAGAAGCTAATAAAAATGTTCAAATTGACCCTTCTCATCATTTGGACTTCTTGGAGCTCAGTCAATCACTCATTATTATCAGAGTTATTCACACAGAGGCAGAAGTGCTAGTGTTTCTCATAATCAGCCCTTGAGCCAGACATAATTTGCAATTTGAAGCATTGTATTTGGAAACAATAATGCATTAAAATGAACAGAGCAGGAATTAGAAGGATAGTTGTGGAGAGAACGTGTTGCGGAGTAGCCATGGTTTAAACGCTGTCTCTAAGGATCCTTAGTAGACACCAGTAATTAGAGGCACACAATGTAGTATTGTTCATACCTAATAAAAGGGTCCACAATTTTTAAACTCCTCTGTGGAGTGTGACAAATGGAACAGCAGAGGTTGCCCACCTTGCTTCGTGGCTGCAGGGCAGCTGTGGGCAGGTGGGGAGTGCTGGGGTAAGGTGGTGTCACCTGTTTGGCACAGCTTGAGCCAGAGATGGGGGGCTGAACCTGGCACCCAGCAGCACTGGGATGTAAGATTTTACTTCTTCATACAAAAATTGTTTATGTTATAGAAGAATGACTACATTGTACTTTAGATTGTTAGGAACTTGTTAATAGTGGCAGCGGTTGCTGCTGAGAATTTGGGAAATTTTTGTTATCCCTATGTATGCTATTATGTATTGCAAAGTAGAGAGTTGTATGTGTGTTTTTATATATGCAGTCTGTGATTTAACATACTGCAGGCCTTCACTCAGGTTTTTTCAGGAGCCTGCTCTTTACTCTGTATGTGAGGCTTTATTTTGCTTTTTGCAATTTGTATTTACAGTCTTTCAATTGCTATTTAGAATCTTACTGCCCAGTGTTGCATTTTAGAACAGGGCACTGCAGTCTTGAAGGGCACATTCTGTGTGAGAGGGGTGACAGGAGAATTTCTAAGTACATTAAATCACAGTATAAAAAGATATGTTGCCAACTGAGATTATATATTTATAAAATACATATTATATAAAAATACTGGATTAGCTTGGTTGGGTCACATGTTTGAGCTATTTTCTTCAATGACAAGTAGCACACAGTGTATCAAATTTAAGCTTGGGGCAAGTAACTGTGGCCAATAACTACTCTCTTTTTTGAATACATACATGACATTAAAGAGCTTTGGTCACAAACTTTAAAATGCTTAGACTGTTATGAAATGTCCATTAAAATGTCATGTACTACTTCTGTGGTTGCTCTCATCACTGATGACTGTTAAAAAAATTGTAGCTAAGCAGAAGATTTTTTTTTTATTCCTGACTCCTTCAGGGATACCACAATCCCCAGTTTAACAGATTTTGTCTGACCACCATGAATATGAATTATTTATGGTTACTTTTACTATATTGTGGTGTTGCTTACTGAGTAGATTTGGACATCTCTGCTGTCTTGCTGCCCTCTTTCCAATAGCATCATTGTCAAATTTTTTGATACTTTCTTTGAACTTCTCAGCCTGCTTTTCAACTACAGTAGTTTGAAGTAGCTAGGGCTTTTTTCTGATTTCTTGTGTTTTATTTATTTATTTATTAGAGCTGTCCATGGCTTCAGCTAGCTTTAGGCAATCACAAGTAGCAATGCAAGAAGATTATCTTCTGTTTAGAAATTTGCAAACAGATGGTCTTTCCATAAAAGAAATCTGTTTTTAAAAGTTCCACCATTTTATGCTGGAAGTAAATATTACAAATGCTTAAGTTGTGAAAAGAGAGTGACTTGGTGTGAATAATATTCTGCCTGTTGTGTCATGCCTTTCAGGAAATGTTATCAAAACTGTTCAGGAAAATAATTGAATGAAACCTCATGACATGTCTCTAATTTGGCATCATACCCATTTTCTTCGAAGTTGGGATACTGGTTCACAAAGCCAGGCAGACTACGTTTCACTGGCTGGAAGCAGTTATGGATCACATATGTTGTTTGCACTTCTTTCCAGGAGGTTGTTGTGGGAATCACCGGTGCTGTTGTACGTGAAGCGTTGCACCGTCCTGTCTGTTCTTTTTGAGTAAACTTAGTTTGGTGAGATGTACTAGAACACCCCCTTGAATGGGGCTGAAAAATGTTCTTTTCATGTTTGGAAAGTGATATGGAGGCTGCTGGGAGAAAATATGTGAATAGAACACTGAAGACCTTCACATGCTTTACAGTATTCAGGCCCAGGGTAGGCACTTCAAAGGGCTGATATTTTGCAGTAATAGCCACTTTGGTTCTAGTGCTTTAAATATCTATGTTTGTGGCTGAGCCATGTGAGTTTGTTTATTGCTTGAAGGCAAGTATCGCTGGCCTGAAGAGATGCAGGGGTACCTTTTTAGAGTATTCTTAATTTTCATTAGTTACCTATGGCCTTTTGTAATGTGCTTTTCTTGGTTTGTGACAGCAGACTTCTCCAGGAACCCTCCTGGCAGGGGTCCTCTGCTGGATGTTGCACCAGAAGGATTGCTGCTTTATCAGTTTTAACATTGGCAAGGAGATCCATGGAAAATGAAGTTATCAATGTCTGTTTTAATTATGCCCGCAAGCTCCTGCATCAAGGTGCCTGCACATCAGTGCTTTTGTGTCATCTCAGGACAGTGCTGCTGCTGAGTCACTCCAGCAGTCATTCCACTCCCTCCCAACAAGCAGAATTGGATCTACTAATTTGATTAGTAACATGTGATAACAGGCTATTTCTAGAAATCTACTGCCAATATGTAAATGTTTACACGTAAAAATGTGTTTTTAAAAATAGCACTTGCACAATTTTGCTTGGAATGGAAGGCTTCTAAAGCTTCAGGTCATCACTAAAGAAGGTGGCTTTTGTTTGTGTGCTATGTTTTTGTTTTAGCAACAGAATGGCTTTGTGTGTCCCAATAATATGTTGCAATATAAATCTTATGATTTTGCTGATACATCAGGGTGAAAAAGAAATCATTGCAGAATCGTTCAAGCAGTGTTTACATTATGTGTGTGTCTGTGTGTGTGAATACTGTTTGCTACAAAGGGGAAAAGAGCATGCCTTGAAGCTAGAAAACACTGACAAAATAGCTCAAGACACTTACCGATTGTTAATTTTTAATGATGGTCTTTTTTCTATTAAGTAACATAATGCTACTGAACTTGTCTCAATCAATTTTTGTGTTTTTTTCATTAATCAACTAATGCATTTTTCTTCTGTAGCTCTTTATTTTAATGAAATACGTGGATGATTTGGCAGACGACAATGATCTCATCAGTAACGCATCAGAGTAAAATCCTTTTAGCAAATTACATGTGTATTATATTTGTTGTATCAGGGATGCTGATATATATTCTTTTAAACTGAATCTACTTTTGAGATAACTTGTAAATGTGGAGTTTCTGTAGTTACTTGTGTATCCTTCGTGCTTCACTTGTCCTATATGTATTTATATCAATTTATGCAAAATCATTTACATATTCTTTATGTCTACATGTGTACTTTATGTACATTTCACATATTTTTTTATATATATGGCATCATGTTGTAGCTTGAGCCTGTTCTTTAAATGTTCTGCTAAGCTGTCTTTTCTGTTGAGCCTCATACTGTTCAGTTGCTCTGATGCACTGGCCCAAAGCCACTGAAGGCACTTGTTAGTCAGTGCCTCTCTGTTCAGCATGACAGACTTTGGATTAGGTCACCTCCTAGTTGGTGGCAGTCATTCAAGCAAGTAAGCTTGAAAGTGAGCCAGCTGACAGAGAGGTTTGGGTATTCATTTTGGCTTGATTAGATTATCCAAAGTTCATGCGATTTCCTATTTGAGGGTCAAGCTTACGACATACAGGTCTGTGTTCTCATCTTTTCATTAATAATAATGTGACAAACCAGTATCATGGGCTCTGAGGATGGTCATTTCCTCTGATATGACTTGGCTGTTATGTACTAGAGATCATATGTTTAGATGATAGTCCTCTTACAATTTTTAATTTCTTCACTTACTGTGATTCCTATTGTTGACTGAATTTAAGGATTAAGTCTGTGGATCTGTGAATATGACTTTGAGCATTAACACTTATCTTGAAACTTTCTCCAAACCTTAATGTAAAAGGAGAATTAAGAACATATAAATTAAGTAGAACTCTGGAGTATCTTGGCAATTAGAGTGAACAAGATTTCAGCTGCTCTCTTTCATCAATTTCTCACACTCTTGGACAGACAGGGTATTTTTAATTTACAACCTGTATTTCAATTAGTCATAGAAGTTTTTTCTTTGCTTTTGCAGCTACAAAATAAAATTAAACTACTTTTTAGCTCTACTTTTTATAACAGGGTTTAAATGAGAGAGCTGCTGAATAAACAAGCTGTTACATGAAGTAAACATTGTTAGTGTTATGGAGAGATTTTTCTATAATCATACAGTTCATGTCCTGAATGAAGTATTAAGCTGTATCTGTGAAAGAATATTTATGAACAGAATGGTATTTTTTTCATTACTCGGGTTTTGGAGGAAAATGTGCACTTGTTTTTTTGTCTTTTATTTTCTACTCTGAGTAATAATCATCTGTGCTCTGCTTCTAAGATTGAGATTGAGGCAAGTGGTGCCCACAGGTCAGTGTTGTGCTTCTGTAGCTGCAGGTGTTTCAGAGTAGTATAGTATAGGTATATATGGTATAGCTCCAGCTTTAGCAACAGACCTGTTTTCCTCATGAGTGTGGTGACTTGGTGAGGCAGTCATGTGTGTCATTTGGCTGCACATCATGTAGTGGCCTGTGTCTCTGCATTGGTATCTTGTGCTGTGATTTAGGCTGGGCTTTTATAGCTCGCAGTCAAATTGTTGGCACCAAACATTGCAAAAGAAAAGAGTTTGGGATTAGATTCTCAAGACTGTCTGAACATCAGTGCCACAGATGATCTTTTTTTGCATGGTTTTGGGTTTTAATTCCAAAATCAGTAGTTTCTACCTTTGTTTTTAAGCACTGTCCTCCTTTTCAGTAATGCAAGGAGCCTTGCTGTGCAGATGCTGAGCGATGGAGTTTTCATGTCTGTATCAGAAGGAAAGTTTTCATTTCATTTGCATTTGTAAGAGCTGCAACAAGTATCCCAGCAGCCAGCCCCCAGCAGTGAGAATGAGACCATCTCAGGTTCAGACAAGCGCCTGAAACTCGCAAAGTGCTTGAGGCACTCTGTAACCGGCTGCACACAGCAGAGAACTGCTGCTGCATCTGGGGAGGGAGCAGCGAGGGCCGGGATCACAGCGCTCGGCTGTGTCCTCAAGGCCTTGCAAAAGTCTGGAGTCTGTGTGACACAGCACAAATGGATGGTGATTTCTGCTTTACAAGGGAGATAGCTTTGATTGCACTTTGCAACTTTCAGTCTTAGGCTGTTCTCAGTGAGTGAGCAGTCACTTCAGTGGGAGAACTTATTACGTGGGTGTGCCAGGCCTTTCAACAAAGGGATTATGGGAAAAGTAGTATTGGAAGCAGTAAGGTTCCACATTTGCCGTGGGTCATGTATGAGACATAGATCCTCATTCCATCTCTCCTTCCTTTTGAGTACCTGAGCAGTAAAGAGGGAAGGTTCACAATGATGCAAAGCCCAGTGGCTTGCAGGGAAGGTGTCAAACACATAATGTTCATGGGGCAGGTCAGGGACTAGAGGAGTTGCACTGTCAGGAGGTGGAACTTCCACATAGGTAAGCCAGATCTTTGCATTGAGCCAATACATTCAATTCAGGCTGTTGTACGTACTGGGAGTGATTCTGGAGACCTGACCCAGACTTTTGACTCACACAGCTAAACAAGGGCCAACAAACAGCAGCAGAAGGGGCTTTACCTCTGGCTGTGGAGACAGTGCACAGTAACTGTGGGATGTGTTTTTGATAGGGATATTGCATAGAGACTGCTTGAATTTTTGAGTTTTGTAGGGATATTGCATAGACTGCTTGAGTTTCAGTGGTATGAATAGTCTTATTTCTAAGTGTCCTGTTTCGGTTAATATTAATGAAAAGGAAGCATCGTTTATATGAGTAGGAAACATTTACCTGAAGAAATTAGGACAGGTGATTTTCAATATCTTGACACCAGTGTAGTCACACCACAGTACAGCTGAGCGAGTTTTAACAGCTGGCTTTAATGGTGTGCCTTAGCATTGCTGAATGTTGCATTTCTGTAGTTAAACTTAGCTTGATTATGACTGTTAAATAAATAATTTATAAATGTCTGCTATAAATTTGGTGGAGAGGATGCTGACTTGGGCTGTGGGATTCATTATGACTGTAAATCATACTTCATGAAGCAAACACTTTTAATAGAAGTAAATAACAAACACATTTATTGCTAGCAAGCATAATCTTACCAAAGACTTAGAGTGATGTTTGTAGTGGGAAGTATTGACTGCCTCTACAGAAATAAAGGAGGTGTGTGGGGGTGTACAAATGTATCTCCATCACAGTTCTTTTCAGCACCTTTCTCTATTGCTTGGTGGCTCTTCAGCATCTTCTTGAGATGCTGTCTTAGCATCTTCTCAAAGATTTGTGACTGTTAAGCCACAATTAACGCAACTGTGCATTGTGCTAGAAACATGAAGCCACAATCAGGGAGGGGGGAGAATGGTGTTTGTTTTTCCGGGTTCCAGGGTAGGCACAGTGTGGTTAACATTGCTACACTTGTTACAGGCAGTGGTGATTATGGCAGATAGATCACTTCTGCGGGTGACAAAGTCCAAAGAAGGCACCTGTGCAAGACCACCATGGTTCATACTCTGCCAGGCTGTCCACTGCTGGGATGACCACTGAGCTTGTCAGAGATGGGCACTGGGAAGTCTCCGGTCAGAGTGGGAACAGTGTGGCCACCCTCTGAAATGCCTGGGAAAGAACCAGAGCTGTCTTCCAGGATGGTCCTCAGGGGCAGAAGGAACATTAATTCCTGGACGATTGGAAGAAAACCCTGAAAGAGAAGAAGGGTTGTTGCCACAACTTGCTCATGATCAAAGCAAACTGAGCCCTGGTGCTGCTCCACGTGCTCCATGTGTGGTGCCCACCTCTGCCTCTGTGGGAATGCACATGAGCTCTGTGTGCTCTGGACCTGCGTGGTTGGATCTGCAAATTCAAACCATTGAATTCTGCTAGGTTTGCATTACATGTTAACATTAGAAATGCTCTCCTCACAATCATGCAGCCTGACCAGACATTTACTAGATTGCTTACAAGGATTATTAGAAATTTCCTGTGTACTTTATTGTTTTTAATAAGGTATTGATTTCACTATATATCTGTTCATACTTGCAATGATTTGATTTATGGTGGCAGAAATTCTGTTTTGCTGCCAAAACCTAATGGGCAATAACTAATTCAATTTTTTCTTCCCCCTTCTTCCCCATTTTTTTTTAAACAATTATTTCTTTTCAAAAATAAACTTGGTACTCCAGAGTTTGATTCCTTTACTTTTCCTGACATTTTAAATGGGTTGAGGAAGGACAGGAGACTGAAGCAAATGTGAGCATCCCAGAGATGCTCTGCTAGAGTGACACATATGTTGCTTGTCTCCTCACAGCTCTGCATGTTCTATTGGTCAGACCCATGCTGCCACCTCAGGCACTCTCTGTGTATCAGGGTAGAGTGGCTCAGTTCCACTGTTTTTCTGCCAAAACTCCTCTCTGGGCTAGAGGTTTTAGGGCTATTTTAAATTAAACAATCTCTTTTGTCAGGTGTACGACATCCAGGACTTGATTTGAATCTCTTGTGTCATATGTGTAAATGCTTTGTATAATGGTTTTGATTACTCTCTAATAAATAGGTGGATGTTTTAAAAGATACATGTTGGTGTTTTGAATTTAGGTTTCACATATAACATTATGAAATCAGAGACTTTAACTTTATGCCTTATTTTGCATTTCTTAACCCCATCATGTCCTCTGCCTATTCCCTTTTCAGGTGGTTATTAATAAACAGTTTTAGTTTTCAGATGCCTGAATTACTTTGGAAATGAGCAATCTGTGTGGAGAACAGGCAAACAGTTCAAAGCTTATGTACATGCTCCTATGCTGTATTTTTGTGTTTTGGTTTTAAAGAGCTGCCCTTAGAGCCATGATTACATAATATAAATATTATCTCTTGATTGAATGGCCAGAAATTAATCATTCTGCAGGGTGGCTGTGTGGTGTATCTTCAAACCACATAATGTCTTTGTCCTAGAATCAAAAGGAGCCTAGAATCAAATGGGAAAATATTATAAATACCTGCTGAACTCAAAATATTTTAAAGATGTTACATTAACAGGTCAGAAGGAAGCTTTAAGAACTCTGTGGTTTATTTTACTGTCCATGAGCATTTGTGGTGTCCTGTTGGCACTATTGCTAGACATGTTTGATTGCAAGTCTCAGTGCTTTAATTTCACTTTTGATGTGAACCTGAGTGTGAAGTGCCACAGACTCAGTCAGCTCTCAGATCAGCATTTGGTATAAAAAAAAAGTAGAATTCTTGCTGCTTTTGGTGTGATAAATGATGCCACATTTAATTGGTATATATACTGTTTAACAGATACGTGTTAGCCCTTCTGCCTTAAATAGAAAATTCTCATCTTAAGTTTAGATCTATTTAAAGGTTATATTGAAGTGTTTGTTTGGTTCGCTCTATACGAAAGTTATTCCTTCCAGAATAGGTCAGAAATGCCTTAAGAAATAAGAATAATTTTGTCCTAATAATAACTGACTATCTCAAATGCCAAATTCTTCACTCCCTGAAAGTTTAAAGAAAACAGTGGAATGTACAAATATGGAAGAAACCTAATATATTTGAAATATAGCCTTTAGAGGGGAAGAGGAGATGTGAAGAGGGCAAACCCTGGGTTGGCAGCACCTGTCTCTGTCTACGGCAGCCCAGACAGCTCCACCCCTCCATTCATCCTCCCACACTGGAACACCCTTGGGGAAAGAGTCATGAGTAATAAAGTTTAAATAAGAACCCCTGATGCTGAAAAAGAATAAATTGGCAGTTTTGAATGGTGTCCTCTGTGTGGTGAAATGGCCCTGCGGGGTGCAGGGGGCTGTGCTGCCCCGGGAGCTGTCAGACCTGCGGCTCCCTCTCTCCTCTCCAAGGTGGGGAAGACTTTGCTTAATGCAAAGTTGAGCTGTGTCCTTGGGCAGAGATGCTGTTCTAAAACATTGCTTGACTGTCTGTTTAAGAATAGCGGCCCCAAAATCCTGGCATAAAAGAGAAATGTGGTCCAATTATTATTTTTTTGTTTGTTTGTTGTGTTCTTCAGTGAGGAATTCTATAAACTTTTAAGAGGAGTGAAATGAAAATAAAAATTAAAAAACTTACGTAAAAAAATTAACAACCTGGAAGCAGCCTGAAAATACTAAAAATTGAGATTCTGAGATCTTTGCACTTTCACTTCCTGGTTTCCCAGAAGCCCTTCTTGGAGAACTCTCTTTGTCATGGAAGAAGGAAAATACAGTTTTGTTCATGTCACAAGTTAGATTCTTTTTTTGTGTGTTATTAACAGGTTTGGCAAACATCGCAAAGATGACAAGAGTGAGAAAACTGGTAAAATAAAAGTGCAGGAAGCTCTTACTTCAGAAGAGGAGAGAATACGAATGAAGCAAGAACAGGAGAGGTAGACTTCAGTATTTGCTTAAACCTTGATAGAGAGAGTTTGTTTTTTAAATTAAATAACTGAAGTTCAATTTTCACTGATGAAATTTTCCACATGTTGATATGTTTATTACTTTAAATAAGAAGACAAAGCTGGATTTATTTTGGACATTAGTATGAACAGCTCCTTTGGCTGTGTTAAGCATCTTTTATAGATGTAGAGCTCCCTTTCTTATTGAGGAGACTGAAGTAATAAAATGAAATGCTTTCTCTATATATTCTATAACTGATTTTATTGACATTTTCAGAAAACACATATTTATATAGAATGAAGTATGTTTTGTATTTTTCTTCAGAGTTTTGCATATCTAGATTTTTCATTGATAAATTTAGGAGAAACATAAAAATTATGCTTACCAGTATATTTGTCACTGGAGTTTAGTCTATTTATGTGCCATGCAGTCTGTTTATGGAATTATATATATATATATATATATTTATTAAACTGCTAATTGTAAAAATGAGTGGTGAGCACCTCTATTTTTCCTTGCCAGCTTCCCTTAACATAAAAAATCTATATAATATATATGTCATATGCTCTTCTCAATATTTCCAGTCTACTTTTCATCCTATCTCTTGTAGTCCTAGATATTTGGGGCGTAGACTATGGTGTCTCTCAGATCAATTTAGTCAAAATCTTGAAAAGCATAGGTTATCAATTAACTTATGCTGGGAGATGTGAGTTGAGAGACAACCTCTTTGAGTAGACATCACTTTAGTAAGGAGACAAACTTTACGAAGTTTGATTGCTGAATGGTAAATAGATTTAGACACATTTAGCAGTGAAAGTGAACTATGCATTAGAATTATTTATCTAAAAATCAAGCTATAGCACACCATAAATTTAGGATTGATGCAGAAACTCTGGAGGGAAATTTTCTTATCCTTGTAGAGGAGATATCACAAATTAGTCATAATGATCTCTTTAATTGCCATCTCTATGCACCTTGGTCCTCTTCAAATAAGAACAAAAGTTCATGAATGGTGGCTTCATCATTAACAGCTCAACAGAGAATATCAGAGCCACTGTATAATAGAGAGCCACTGTAACTCTTGTGTAGACTCCTCAGTTAAACCTAAAATGGTTTGCTTTCAGTTCTTTTAGGGTTGAGTGATTTACAGTAAAGACAGGGTGGGAGTGTGTGTTTATTGGTTTAACTTGTTAAACACAGAAACTTTATCATTTGTGACCATTTGGGAATTTTTTTACTCTTTAGCAGATATACTGTCATAAATTGATGTAAAATTTTTTTCTTGTCTTTGTCCATCCATTCTGATTGTAGAAGGTGGCTGGATTACAGTGCCTGGATGTTTTTTGCTAGTCTGATTGGTTTTTATTTTTTCTTTTTTAACAAAAGTGAGGTAGAGTCATTAAATTTGTTGCTGTTTTTAAAAGTAAAGTGCTTGCAGTTTAAATGGTAAAGAGGAAGGCTAGAATTGAAGGAAATAAGTGATGAGGGTGTTTGTGCAGCCAGCTTCCCTTCTCATGGATGAAGCAGCCACAGAGCTCAAGCCAGGGGTGCAGAGCCATGGAAAGCTGCCTTGGTTGCCCTGCCCAGCTCAGTGCAGACAAGCACCACGCCGTGTCCTGGCTTCACACATTGCTGAGCCCTAGCTGGCCCTTAGGGTTTCTTAGTAACATTAGGTTCCCAGAAAATCAGCCGTATACATTTATAAAAAGAAGAACTTGACGCCTCAGTTGGTAACATTTTCTCTCTCTTCATTCTCTCTCTTGTGTCTCTCTGTGTCTCTCTGTCTCTCTCAGTAAGAATGGTCAGAGTATAGACTGTCCATGTGATGATGTAAGAGAGGTTGCAATAGTCACGCTGGGTACCAAGGTAGAATTATGAAATTATTTGTATAGCCCCCAATGCATGGAGCAAATCCTAATCCCTGTCCATCAAGTTACGCTAACAAATTTGAATCTTTCCTGGAATCTCACTCCTCATGTGTCATAAAAACAATTTTATATGTTCACTGAAACTGCAGAAAATGCATGTGCCAGAACTTCATAACAGCTTGATGTTATAGTAACATGGGTCCTTATCCTCCCATTATTCTCTTTCCCCTGTGTATTTGCTTTCCTTTGTGTTATGTCTATAAGAGAATGCAACTTCTTTGGGGTAGTCGCATGTACAACTAATAAAAGATAATAAAATAGCAACCGAATGTGTGAGGTGGTTCCTTATGTTTCTAAAAAATTCACATGTTGATTTGGTCCATAGAGACTGAATGTTTTTGCAGTTAGATTGCAGTTTCCTTTTGATCCTGTAAAATAATGATGTTAGATACATGCTGTTAATGAAGAGTACTCTTGCAGATTAACTGAACAATCCCTCAAAATGTTTACTAGGAGACAGAGTAAAATATTACTGTCAGTGTTGGCTCATAATGGCTGCTATTTTAACTTTGTTTTCTGTGGGTTTTTGTCTTCTAAATTTTTTTAACAGTGCAATTCACTTGTTCTATTTTACTTGGTATTTGATACTATATACCTCTAAAATGATGCAATGCTTTGGGGAAATAGGTTGGATTTAATGAATTTACTATGTATGAGAAGCTAGGAGCAAAAATCCTTAGGGGGGTCAGAGAACAAGTGAACAGCCCATTAAAAAATCAATCATGCCCACAATTTTATGGAATTATTAATTTTAATAGTATTGTGCTTACAGTAGTATTTTCTTTAAAACCTAGCATTCATATGGATTATGAGACAAAATAGAAAATTAATGCATTTCAGTTTACCATGATGAAATTAATAAAATGGCCTTTCATAAATATATTATTAATAATAATTTCTTGATTCTGTGATTCTTTGATTAAGGAGTGTCTCTCTTAAGCTGTGTATCTCTTAAGCTACATCGTATATATGTTGGATATATATGTACATGGTACGTGTTTACTGACAATCTTAAAGTAATTTTGAATGAAAAAGGAAGTTATCTAGTTGAAAATACAGCCAGCTTTCAATAACAAGGAATACTGGAACAATTAGAGGTGTACTTGATGAGACCACCCACTAGTCTTACCAAAAATTCTGTAAAATACTTGTTATTTGTAAATCCTCCAAATGTTGGAACAACAGTTCATCCAAGGCCATAGAACATTGCCCCATGGCACTATGCTTTTACACTGGTTTACTGCACAAAAACAAGTCTGCTTGCATTATCCTTGAGTATCTGCCAAGCACTCGTCTTAAAATCTGGCTGGGCTCTGCTGTGCTGTTAGAAAGGGTTCTCCCCAGCAGTGACATCAGTCAAAAACTTGAGGCAAGACTGGGCAATAAACTTTCTGACTGTGGCCTTGAGACTCCTAAGAAAGAGTCCATACTGCAGTCTTGAGGAAGCTGAGTAAGAGCCAAGTTCAGTTAGGTCTGGTCCTATGCCAGATCACAGCTGTTTTACATATATGCTAATTTGGAGCCCCTTGTTGCTGTGTGGTCATCTTGTCTGTCTATCACTAGACTGCTCAAACTGAGTACCACTGAGATGCTACATTCACATGGATGGGCTGAGAAAACAGCCCTGGGTCTTTGTGGTTTTGTTATGGAAGGTCTTTTATCAACTCCAGAGTCTCCTGATGTACCTGTAGTTTGCACATTTTCCTAAGATCTCTTGGATTTTGCAGACTGGAGATGTGTAGCATGTCTTGAGCTTTTAGAGATGCTTCCAAATGCTTATAGTTCTACACAGGCATTACAATGTTGGATAGACTTAAAAGGAGATTTTGAAACTTTTGTCAGTGACCAAGAGGAATCAGTTCATATGGATGGTCACCTTGTGCAGTGCTGCTGCATCTAAACCTCTGGAAGCCCACAGACCTTTCCAGTCTAGAAACCCCCTACATCTAGTCTTTGAGGGCCTCCCAGAGTAGGTTTGCTCAATATTTAGCCAGTGTGTCCATTGATATCCTGCAACCTGATTGCCCTGAAATGTTTTCTGAATTCTTCAAGGCTCTTTAGTGTAGTCTCTTTCTTAGGAGATATGAAGACAGAATTGCTCAAAGAATCTACTGCTTTTGTCTTCCGGTTGTTATTGGTAGTCTTTACTGGAGAGGGACATCTTTCCAAACAGCAGGTTCTGATACCTTTGTTTCTTCCTCTTCCACACCCTTGCATTTTCCCTTCAGTGTAATTTTTTTTTTTTTTTCCCTTATTTCTCTTTCCATTTCAACTTTGTGTTCATTACAAAATATATTCTCAGCAAATCCAAAACCTTTCCCTGCGGTCTTTCCTTCTTTAGCGCAGGCATGTGCAATTCTTGGCACGCATGGCAAGGCTCTATGTGCCGGCGATCTTCAGCCTTGGACTGACTTCCTTTAGCAAAGAAAGTTCTCCCTGACCTGAACAACTTTACTCTTTGTACCCGAGTAGTAGATAACAGAGGAATGAATTAAATGTGAAGTTTTTAAGAAATTCATCTGAATCCAGCATGCTTCAATGCTGGATAATGCTTAAAAGATGAAAGTTGCAATTCTCATGTAATCTCATGATTCAGAGTTCGTGATCCATCTACGGGCAAACAGTGTTTATGCTGTAATCCGCCTCTAGAGGCACTTCTCCTCTTGGAAGCAAAGTCTAGAGGATATTTTCTCTGTTTGGTTAATACACAGATTTAAGAGCTTTACTAATGTTCTATAAACCTCTGTGTTACCATAAAAGTGTTTTAATCTCAGTATTGTATTCTTCCTCAACTTCCACTGAAATGGATGCAAAATCAAGTGCTTCATTAAACACCTGTGTTGGGAGGATCAGTCTTGAGGAGATAAGGAGAAACCTTTTGGGAGAGAATTAAAGTGTTGTGCTGGTGGGAGTGCTGTGACAAAGGCTTCGGAGATGCTGGGAGGGTGATAGAGCGGTCAGATGGGGGCCTGTGGAGCCGGGGGCTCGCTCTGCTCTGTCGCAGCCGCTGGACAGTCGCAGCCTGTGCTGTGCATGCTGCAGGACAGTTAACGCGGGCTACGTGCTTGAGAATAGCTCCCGTCTGGACCAGAAGCCTCCTGCTGGACTGGTTTCCCCCCTTTCTGATTCGGGAAACATGACCTTTTGTTCCTCTGGGTTACAAAGGGATGTACACGATTCTGCCGTCGCTGTGCCCCGAGTGCCGCCAGTTCCCCGGCCGGGAGGTGCCTGGGAAGCGGCGGGGCCGGGAGGGGGAGCTGCGGGCTCGGCGCTGCCGGCCCGGCCCGGCCCGGCTCCGCCGGGATCGCTCCGTGCGGCCGCGCCTGGCGCCGGTGTCAGCTGGGGACAGCCGTGCTGAGCCGCGGGGATGGCTTTGGGCGGCCGGCGATGGCTTTGGGCGGCCGGGCAGGAGGCGATGCTGCCGGCGCACGGCGGCGAGGGCGCAGCGCGGAGGCGCTGCCCGGGGAGGCGGGTCAGGCGTCTGTCCTGCACTGGCGGATTTGCTGTTACTTTTGGAGCTCAGTCAATAGGCTGACAACACTTTTTTTTTTTGTGCGGATGTAAACAAGACTGCGAGTAGAGTGGGTGTCGTTCGTGCATTATTTGTCCTAAATTTAGAGGGAAACATTCTGCCTGTTCATTAATAGTTAAAATAAGACTGATTTTTTTTTTTTTTTCCCCCCAAAGGATTCGGTTATTCCATAAAATGCTTCCTGTATTATATTTTCCTAAGGGTATATGGGTCTTTATCTCTCACATGTAATAAACTTCTCTTCATCCTTCTCTAGTACCATTAAAGCCACAAGCCCTTTGTTGTAAAAGTATAGTAATGAATAGAAATGTTACAACAAGAACAGAAGTCTTGTGTTTTCCCTTCATCATGCATCATCCATTTTAATTAGACGAAAGGGTGGTGAGTACTGTGACAAGAGTCTGGAATTAAAATCATTAATTGATGTCAAGCTGACGAGAGACTGCTAACATGAATTTACTGACAGCAGGAAAGAAATTAACCTTATTACTTTATTTACTACATTGGGACTATTTATTATACTTTCCTGTGTAAGTTCAATGTGTTCTGTTAATGATGATAGAGAAAGACAAATAATTAATAAAACCTACGTAGAGTTTTATTACTTCCTATCAATGACATTGGGATGAAAACCACATCAATAATTTACCAAAAACAAACCCACCACATCCTTCTAATAATTGTAACTCATCAAAACTGTTTCAGCAATATTTTTGATATTTTAGATGAATATAACAGGCTATGCTCTCTAACCAAGTAGAATTGCAAAAGTGATTTGATTTAAAACCGTGCCTTAGTTTCTTAATGTCAGTGTTGCAAAAAATGAAACATATTTTCTTCAGCAATGACATTGATTGGAATAACTGTCTGGTTTGATCATCATTGGAAGGTCAGCCTAACAAAGATGAGTTTTAATGTTAAGCATCTTTATTCTTTAGATGAAAGAGTACAGCAGTGTCTTACAGAATGACAGCAGCATCCTATAGATAATTTGTGACCCAAAGGTCATAATAAAAGAATAGAGGGAAGGTCATCCTGTAGTAAAGGCCATCTGGAACTGTTAAAGTATCAGATGGAGTAGGGGGCTGAACAGCAGGACACTCTTGGTGTCTTTCCAGATTTCCCAGAGAGACCATAATATTTTTATTGGAAAACCCCAACTTTTTTCTTCCTTAAGCAAAATATTTTCATCGAGCAGTTTCATCTTACTTTAAGGAAAAAAGACAACATACTGGGATAAGGAAAGGATTTTTGCTTCTTACAATGTCTAAGAATTATCTGTGTTTTCGAAATAACTCAAAGATTCAACTTTACTTTTGTTGCTGCTGTATTTTGATGCCACTTAACAGCTTTCAGAAAAACTGTTTCCTCTGAAACTATTATTACTACAAACATTCGGAATATAAGTAATTAGTAAAGTTTTCTGTTAAAACTTTCACCTTCTTCCCATCCCATAACAGAGGAGAGGAATAATTCCTCAGTGATCAGAAAATCAGAGCAATATGTTTCTCATTCTCACTTATTTTGTGATGGGGTCTGCTTGTCTCAGTTTCATGGAGATTTGTAGCATTGTTTTTCAGGCCAGTTCCACTTCATAAAAATACTGACTTTGGGAGCTATGTAAATTGAAGCCTTTGTAGAATGATAGTTACTGGAGTAGTTTTTCAAGCAAAACACCACATAGCTACATATTGTAATTATGGAGATTTTAAGACATCATGCTAAAAGTATATTTTCTCTATTATTTTTCTGTAGTGATTCAACACATTGCACTGGGCAAGATCTAGCCAAGTCCCTTGCAATAGATTGAAAAAAGATAATTTAGGCGGTCTTTATAATATTCTCTGTTATAAATTAGTTTAAGGTGTCTTGTAGATCATATAAATTCAGTACTCTCTTAGTATCAGTTCAAAGTAAGAGCACTAAAATGTTTCATTTTAGAATGCCAAGTACTTTAGGCTAAGGCAGCAGCATGTCTTCTGATGTCATATGAATTCTCCTTTAGTGGCAGAGTTACTGTGGCAAAGACTTATTTGCGAATTAAAATAGCTATACCATAGTTACTAACTTACTGAACTTACTCTTGCTGAATTGAACAGAACTCAAAACCTATCAGGTTTTCCACACTGCACTACAGGACTCTCTTTGACAGTAAAACAAGGCACTAATCCTACTCCTTTTTCTAATACTTAAATGTAGCACCAAGTATTTGACTAGCCAGAAAGACACCTGATGATGCATTTTAACAGGCAGATCCATCCTCCCTCCACACCACAGCTGCAAACTTTATTTTGTAACCAGTTACCAGAAGAAACCTTTTATGAGTTATGAGACAGCTGGCTCTTGTTTCTGGCCATGCTAGAGATTTGTGCTCTCAGTACTGTGACCCAGTAAGGTTTTACAAGTGCATCCTCAGAAGTGTTGTAGGTGTGAATTTGAGGGTCCTGAGCTAAGATACTGACTTATAAGCTATATTCTTTATTGGTTTGGGTTTTTTTTTCTTTACCTTTTCTTTCATCTTCAGTGTATGAGATTCACATAATCTTTGCTTTGTTGTGAGATTTTTCATTGCTTTTTTTTTTGTCACTTCATGCTGTTTCATTTTCCAACTTCCAGATTAGGCTATTTTATATGTAGTACTCTAGAAACACAGAACAATGGACCTGAAATAGAGCTAGCAGCAGAATTTTGTGCCCACTTTTGTTACTAGACCTCAGCTGGAGGAGCATGACTGGTGGATAGGCTCAGTTCAACCAACTGATAAGAGTATTGTAGCTCGACCTCCAGTTGCTGCCTGCAGTATCTGGGAATGACTGATTTGATTCATGATATGAGGTATGGTACCATTTGAAATGTGGTATGCCTATGTCATTTGCTTCTTGCACACACAGGAGCAGCTGCTCCTTACACATCTAACTGCAGAATTCTGATGTTACCCACCAGTGCTGCTTTCTGAAATTGTTCTCCAATTGGGGGGAAAAAATGTATGGGAAGAAATGGTCCAAGCAAGTCTGCATGAAGGAGGAAACCAGAGCCCCTAAAGTGAGGAGGGAGGAAAGCAGGAGCTTCTGTTTCAGCAATGTCATGTTTCAGCAGTAGTTGAATATAATGA
Source organism: Vidua macroura (assembly GCF_024509145.1). NCBI lineage: Eukaryota > Metazoa > Chordata > Aves > Passeriformes > Viduidae > Vidua > Vidua macroura. Next base: position 13,806,727 of record NC_071571.1, read on the forward strand.
TATTTTCCTTTCTACTTCAGTCCAGCAGAAGAGCTAAATTGGAGATTAGACTTAAGATAATCTATTGATGAGCAGCCTGTTGTCATAGGTGTAAGTATCAGCCTTTCTGGCCAGTTTTGTTATGCAAAAGAAAAACTAATTTCCATTTTACTTTCAGACAGCGATGATGTTCTTTGATGCAACATGGTTCCCAGCACGGTAGCAGTCTCATTTGCTCATTTGGGTGATCCTCCACTGCTGGGGTCAGTGATCCTTGGATCAGACATGAAAATAAGGACAGAACATTTCAGTGGAGGTAGTGTTTGTTTTGGAGACAGGAGGACCTATGCTGCCTGTGTACCTGCAACATTCGCCTTTGGCTGAAACATATTCTTTAAAAAAAGCACAGCAGGCAAACCCTCCACCCTAAAATGTGGCAGACTGTTAACTGCAAAGTAGGCTGAAAGCTCCATTGAAGCGTAAGTAAGATAATTTGCAGATTTTTTAACCCAAAGTAAGCAAGGATTTTCACTTGTTTACTGCAACATCCGAGAAAGCAGGTTTGAGATACTGACAAACCTGCTGACACAGACGTGTCTTCACTTTGTAAAGACAAAGGGTGAATCAAGAAGGTCAGATGATAAGGAAGGATGGGGGTGAAATATATGAGAGATTCCACAAGGTTAGAGGAAATAATTTTAATGTCTCCTTTAGTTTCATCAATGTCACTTGATTTCAAATTGGTGTTTGCACTTCACCTGCTCATATGCATAATATTTACTTTCTCTCCTGCATTTTTTCATTCTTTACGTCTTCATTTGTATTTTGCTGCCTTCTTTAATAGCCTTCTTTAATATAACTCCTTATAAAAATGAGCATAATGTTCTCTCCTTAATATATTAGGGCACTTAAAGTAATCACCTTATCACCTTTATCCTTCACCTTTTTTTCTTTTTTAACTGCAGCCCTCCTGGGTTGTGGCTCATTAAACGTTTTTGAAATTCTCATGCATCTCTTCTGATTTGAGGAGGGGGGATCTTGAGAAAGACAGTAAGTACTATCACATATTCTAATTGGCAGATAGGCTGTGATTGTTGAAGGAGAAAGAAAATTAAGACTGTCTGATTATGTAGATACATTTCTTTAATTTAGAGATGATGGGCAGCCTTTTTTAAAAAAAATGTAGTCCTTGTAATATTTCTCAGCTGTTGTAGAACCAATATGTAGGAAATACATTATGTAAAATTTCAATGTTAGTGCAGAATTATAGATCTTTTAAGAGAGACCATATCACTTTTTCAAGGTAGTATCTGCAGGGTATGCCATTCCTGCAAGATGTTTGCTTCATCCTATTTTTTATGGATTTTTTTTTTTTTTGTGTTGTTTTTTTTTTTTTTTTTTTTTGTTTTTTTGTGTTTTTTTTTTTTTTTTTGTTTTGTTTTGTTTTGTTTTCCTTAGTTTACAAAAAACTCTACAGCTTCCTATGGCAGTCTTTTCCACTACCTTTTGTTTAGGAAGTTGCCCTGCTCACAGTATCTTAATTATTCTTGCTTCAGTTAAATACCTAATACATTATTCTTTTCCTCTGGTGTTTGCAGACTGCTGTTATGTCCCCACTCTGTCTTTTTCTTCCCCAAACAGCTTGATGTTGCTGACTCCTATATGTTACCCAGTAGAACTTCCAGATCCATTCTTGAAAAAGCAACTCACAGATTTTTTCTCTACTTTTAATTGATTGTTTATTTATTTGAACTGTGTAAATTACCTTCTAGTTGCTGTTATTTAAGTTAATTCTATTTTTGTAGTCTGTATTTCAAAAACATTTGAAATTTTAATCCTTTCCTCCAAAGTTCCTTCATTTGGGTTTTCTGCAGATTCAACAGTGTCCTAATTAATAATGAAAAACCCTGAGTAAATTCAGAGTGATCCACATAGAAAATATCTCAATCTGTCCAGTCTTGTGACTGTGAATCTATTCTTTGGATAGTCTGTAGGAACAGCCTTGCTCAACCTATTGCATCCATCCCATAGCTGTTTTTCTTAGCCTGGGACTGTTCTCTGTTCTCTGTTCACAAGGCCATTTCCCGTGTTTTAGAAGGGAATCTGACTGACTTAACCACATCTGTTCTTGATAACTCTACGGTGGCTACTGCTTGTCCCATTATCTCCTCTGTGCTTACGAGTAGTTTACTTAAGAAGGGATTGAAGTTAAACTCATGAGTCTTTAATTCTTCTTCTTCTCTGAGGTATTGACTTTTCCTAGTTTTTCAATATTTTAGCTGTCCTCAACAAGTTCTCCTAGTTGCTGAAAAAGTCTGAGGCTGCCTCAGACAGTTGAGTGTGTCAGATGAGCTTCAACTACCTTAACCAGTTTCTAGCTACTTTTTTTGCTGGTATATTGAAAATATTTTTGTTATTGGTGGTAGTCAATTATGCTGCATCTGCTTGCAGTCAACCATTTCAGTGAAGACAGATGCAAAGGGAAAAACCATTAAGCCTTAGGTTTCCTCAGCATCATCTGTCAATATCCTTCCCTCTCTGCCATGCAGGGGAGCAACCTTTTCTTTGCTCTTCCTTTTACTGCTAATGCAATTACTCAATGATTTATTGTCATCTTTAAAGCTCCCTGCTACTTTTATTTCACATTATACTTTGGCCTTTCTGATTTTGTCCCCATATGCTTGTGCAAACTGACTACATTTTGCATGTGTTTCCTCATGTGTCTGAGGTCCGAGGATGATCATATTTCAGTCAACTGGCCACACATGTATATCTATAGCAGATAAGGCAGAAGTCTTAATATTTTTCTTTTAATGACTTGAAGAAGTTGGGTCTCTAGGCTTTCAATTTAAAAATTATAATTACATAGCAGTATTTTCTGACTTTTTAAAAAATGTTTTTAAGTTTTGAATGAGATGGGGGAAAATGAGGAAGAGGAGCTGTCTTTCTTATTTCCAAGCTGTGGCTGTTGGTGGCCAGGATTATCCATTGTGCACAATGATCCTTCGGAATGATTTTCCCAGGAAAGCAGATGGCTCTGCTGAGCGGTGGTTATAACTGTGATAACTGACTAGCTCTAATCATGGCAAGAAAAGCTAAGTGTCATATGCTGGTTCAGAGTGAAATCACAGTAATGCCTATAATCAAGGTACCCTCATTAGAAGGGTAGTTGTCAGAAAAATTCTGCTTGGCTCCAGACAAAGGTCAAAGAAAAATACAGGAGAGGACAAACTCCCATATTGATTTGATTGCCAAAAATTAGAAAAAGGGCCATTAAAGCCCTGAAGGCAGTTGAGAAGGTTGGGGGAGGAACAGCGAGACCTGGTGTGCTGTGCCTGCAAGGTATTTTTCACTAGCAAAGAAGGAGGGGACAGATTTGACAAGATCTGGCTGCTGGCCAATGCACTTTCTGACCTCTTTATTAGAAACGATATCTGGCAAAAATCGGACTGAATGTGTTCATCCCGCTGGACTAACTTGAACAAGCTGACTGGCTTTATAAACGTGTTGTTGTTTTTCTCTGTTTCCAATCCATCATCCCAGCGCATGCCAGTCTGATGGTAGAAGAACTGAGAACTGGCAGCCGTGAATGGCTTGTCATTAAGCTTCTGTCCTTACACAATGCTGTTTCTATCCTTAATAAACATTGTCAGCCATCTCACATATGTGGAACTGCAAGCGTTCAATACTGATTTTGTAAATGAGTGAGTCTCGGTGGAAAAGACGAGGGTGTGGATTATCACTTGGGCAATAGCTGAATCCTGGCAGCAGCAGGAGGATTAATTGAATTGACCAAGCAATTGCACACCAGAAACAGCAGCCAACTTTTTTTCTGCTCTTAGGGGAGGACATTGCTGCCATTGCAATGGCAAATGGAATGTGCTAGCCATGAATATCTTTCCCATGCTACGTTCATCAATTAAGTAATGATTTTTTTGCAAGGACCTAAATCACTAATACGAAAAAATCCTGATAAAGGAGACTGAAGGTCCCAGGGGATTTGGGATATATTTATATTTTACTCTTAACTTTATATGAAATTAGGGTTGATTTCTTTTGACAGCTTTGCTTATTCACTTTTACCAGCAACGGCTCATCCAGCTCCATGGATTTGACTTTTCTGTTGCTGAAAAAAGTTAAACGTATAATTCAGAGAACTGCAGTAAACATTTAGCTCAGGGTGTAATTGAATCCTACATTAATACAATTACTTAGTACCCACATATGAGTTACATGGCTAAATGCCCTTTGTGGTCAAGGAAGAGCTACTCAACACAATTGGTAGAGCCTGGAGAAGGGTTTGGCTTCACCTTAAAATGTCCATGTTACAGATGTTCGACTGAACTGTGTGCTGGGCCATGCAGCAGCTGCCTGATGTGACTGAATCTTGACCAGCTCTCCTGGGAGTTCAAAACATACCTTGATATCTAAATTTAGGTGTCTAAAATGGTAGTTGCCTTCATCTGAAAGCTGAATATTGCTCACAGTTTATAAGAAGGGAATGAGGTAGCTGCTGTTTCCTGGGGACAGCCATGCAAAAGCTTTTACCTTCTTTTTGCGACCACCATTTCATGTGCATAGGAATTGCTGTACAATGGGTATGTCTATCATTACTGGATTAACTTGCAATGAAAAGCTCTTCTAACAATTATGGGAAGTTCTGCAGCTAACAATATTGTCATTTGAGGCAGTTATCATTAGCTTTTGAATTGAATGGCACATAAATGCATGAGGATAGTTTATACTGAACATTATAATTTGATTCTCAAAAGTATGACAGTGCATTGTTGACATTTTCTGTGTTAACACTTCAGCAGGAAGGGTTTAGAAACTCCTTGGGATAGCTTTTGTATTTTTAAAAGTTCAGTTTAAATACTGAAAAATTGATTAGCAGTTTCTGCAAAAAGTCTTTGACAATGAAAAGAGTTACATGAATGTTAAGCATTAGTATTATTATTATTGTTATCAAACCACCACAAAATCCTTAGGATGGCCATAAATCCTCAAAATTAGCTGATTTGAAATCTCAGACATGTGCGTTTTTATTGTGCCATGTCATGAAGGAATACAATTCAGTGAAGACAGCTTAATAAACTTATCCACATTATGAAACCAAAGCACTGTGGTCAAACACTTCTCCAGATATTGGATTTCATTAACGAAGGTGTTGCTGATTAGGGCTGAAGCAGAGAGTGAAGTTCAGGTTCTCATCTGTGCTGCCCAGTGTGTTTACATAACCATTTTAATTTTCCCCACAACAGTCTGCACTGGCATTTCCCATATACATACTTGATGTGGTATGTGCTCACAAATGATTTAGGGCACATCAAGCATATACACACATGAATACACAGAGGGGCCAGCATAAAATATAGCATCACATTAAGTTCAAGTCCTTATATAAAAATATATTCAGAGTTAAAAGCTATTAAAATTCAAAAGGGATAGTGCAGTATTCAGCTGAGAGCTCTTACTCTTTTCAAGAATATGCCTACATATTTTTCCCTAGTCGTTTGGTTCCTTCAAGCCAAAAGACATAATGTTTAAATGTGGTATGTCCTTGAAAAGGCAAACCCAAACATAGTTTAAACAATACTCAAAAATAAGTTAAGCGATTGAAGTACGTATATTTTTGTCATGTGAAAGTGGTAGCATTTTCACACTGACTTAAATGTAAAGCACAAAAGAATAATTAAGAGAAAAAAATCTGAACATTTTGGGTTTCAGTTTAGTCAGACACCTTATACCTTTAATTTTAGTGTTATCCTTTGTTAAATGTTATTGCAAACACTTACTGGGTACTTTGTTTATAGTTAACTGGAAGATTAATGTGTTTAGACTCTCATTTTTAATACTATGTATGTGTATTAATACATTGTATTAGCAATTTTAGAAAATACTCTAAAAAATTTCCTGGTGGATGTGAACATAATTACTTGCATAACGCTTCATCAACCAGTTCTTTCCCACTTGAATTGGAATAAGTATCCCTCATGGAGCCATGCGTGGAAAAACCTGAATGCTCTGGCTGCAAATGGCTCAGCATACAAGCCATTAAAGAGCCAATAAGCAGATGCAGGAGAAAAGGTGGTTCACGTGAAACAGGGAACACTCATGTCTGCACCTGTGGGGAGTGATGTGAACTTCATGGTCAAAAGTCACAGAGGGTCACTGCCCTCTCCCATAATAGTTTGTGTAACAAAGGCAGATATCACCTGTAACCACCAGATAATTCTGTTTTATAAGCACTTCAGGTAACAATGTTTTCTTCTGATTAAATTACTCTCTGCCACATTATTGTTATACTGTCTGATTTCATGGACTGAATTTTGGTTATCTAAAATACATGGATTTGTTTCCTTCAAATTGGTGTCAGATAGTGTTCCCATATGTGATGATAAATTATCCATTTAAAGGAAAATTAAAGCTATCATTGTCTAAAAATTTCTGATTTCCTTTGCTTCTCCCATTCAGAGGACAAATATCAGTAGATAAATACATTTCTACACAGGGTAATTAATACTGGACTACAGATTGGGAGGTAAACTACAGTGAGAGGAATCAACATGCACAGGTGATTTTCAGACCTGCTTTTCCTCCTATATAGGAGGAAAAGCATACCTCCTCATACCTTCCAAATGATTAAGGCTGTAACACTTCTGAATTAACAGCTTTGGGTTTTTGGAGAATGGTAAAATATATGTTTTTATTTTAAAATAGACCTGCAGAAACCCTGTTTAAGTTTGAAATTACTTTTGCATTTAAATTTAAGTCCCTCTTCACTGTAAATTAAACAAAAAACAATTCGAATCTAATATTGCTGAAATTGTAGAGGAAAATTCTCTCAGTTGACTATATAGTTATAGCTTTATAGTTTAGTCTATAGTGTTACTATAGTTTTCACTTCCATTTTTCCCTATTAAAATAAAAAGCAACCAATAAAGAAAATAATTTTAATATTTGCAATATTAAAAAGATATGTTAGTTTAAAATGAACTTCTTAAATTTTTTTTCTTTTCACCGTGACTGAACATGGGGCATGTAAATGGATCATTGAACCATCAGTGTGTGTTGAAGGTAATTCAGTCAATGAGTTGTATCCCAAATCACTATCTATGGTCAATACTTCCAGGATTTGTGGGGGAAAGCATGTCTGTGTATCCATGGCATCTCTGTATTCCCTTATTTTTTTGGTGATCTTTGTTAGTGTAAAGGTACAGTTTGCCCAGGACTCAGTCTGAGGAAAAGGCATTTCTGATATTCACATACCAGCTCAGGGCTGGATTCACATGCTTGAACAGAGATGACTTGTGTCATTTGGACTGTCACAGTCTCTAGGACTTCAGCATGACCTGGAGGAGTCCTTGCCCAGCAGCCACAAGTCCATCAAGATTACCTGGGGATGGCAGGTGGCCAGAGCTGCTTATGTTTGAGCAGCTCAGTCAAGGCTGGGTATCCAAGCTCCCAAGGAAGACCTGAGCAACAGCATCAAGAGTGGCTCTAGAGTGACTTCTTTCATTCTCTGACACACGGATGGTTCCTGACCCTGGAGTCTGCTGCCAACAGCTCCTGGCCAGTGTAAGGAGAGCCTGCACATGTGGCTGCTCTGAGCTCACCTACTGCTGGCACTAGGATTTCATGTCTTTATCTGCAGTCTGAATCCCACCCTTTGTGTATCCCTTTTTGTTTTTGCAAATCTAATCTTGAAGGGGCCATTTTAAAATTTCCAAGAATGTCAAAGTTACCTAGCTTTAAGGCTTTTCTATTTTCAGAAGATTCGAGGCTTGCTTTCAAAAGAGACAGATGCTTTGAATAGCCTACTCTTGTTGAAAGTTGGCAAACAAGATGTCTTTGGAAAAGGCACACAACAGAGATTCATAGAGCTGTAGTCTGCATGGATGGATGCTGTCACACTGTAGCCATGGCTGTATTAGATGAAAAAGGAGCACATTTTACTAATGGAAGGGAGGAGACAGCTTCATTTTGCAATGATGACAGAGCATTAAACTGGTCTGGGGTGACAGTGTAAAGGGGGGGTGTGGTCAGTTAGCTGTGCATATGTGTGTGCAATACATCAAATTTTATAAAATACCAAAGAGACTTCGAAGCCCAGATCAAATTTTGTAATAGCTTTATGTCCTTTTGAAAATATGACCTCTGCTCGATTTGTGCTTGTCAGATTCCTAAATGTCATCTGTTTCTATATATCACTTTTTATCCTACAGCTAAATTAGTGCACATAGATATAAACCCTGCCCAGCATTACCTTTCATTTTTAACTTTAACACAAGACACATGTTTTTACTTTCTGAGAAGATGCAGCCTGCTTTTGAGAGATGCCAGATTCAGTTTGTTTATATTTTTTAAAAAGCATGTACATCTCAAAGGAATCATACAAAAATCTGCTTCTGCTGTTTACTGCATGCATGCAAACATAAATATGTCCATCCCTATCCTACCCCTACACAGTTTTTAAATTCTGAAAAAAAAAAGATTTTTGTAGTATTAAACTAAGAAAGTACATTAAAATTCCTCTCTAAATGCATGCATTAGAACCATTAAATCTGGTAAGTTTTGATGAAGTACAATATAATATGAATGGTGTCAGGCCAGGTAATAGCACAGGCAACATAAGAAGCATGAAACTATAGATTAACTCTGTTTACCAGCAGCTATGGCTAGTCATTATTTAGCTAATAATGAAACAAAAGACAGTGGATAATCAGATGTACTCCTTAAATGTTGTTTCAATCTAGGCTTCAATGTCCAAGGTAGACTTGAGACCTCATGGCAAACTGAAACTGGAAACCTTCACTGGTTTCCATTAAAATAGGCTACCTAAAGTGTCTGCTAACTGCTGCATTCAAATTTCTCAGGGGAGACATCCATCGGTTTCAGCCTCCTTTTAATTTTTCAGAATCCAAGCGAAAACTCGAGAATTTCGAGAGAGGCAAGCTCGGGAACGTGACTACGCAGAGATCCAGGATTTCAACCGGACGTTTGGCTGTGATGCGGATCCAATGTACGCTGGGATCGCTGCCTATGACTCTCCAAACAGCGGCACAATAACACTGAGCGCCCGACCGCAGAGCCCGAGGGAAGGGCAGACGGTGGAAGCTTTGTACGCCCAAGTGAAGAAGCCACGGAATTCGAAGTCGTCACCTGTAGACAGGTAGGCACCACACATCAATCAATACACCCTCTCAAAATCTGCCCTTGTATTGCTTTTGTCATGGGAGATGGTTGTCCACATCAGTTGGAAAGGCAGAGCTGCACTTTTATTAATGGCTTTTTAAAGCTTTTATGTAGAAGAGTATTGAACTCACTCAAATAAACCTGTTACAGAATGGGATAGGAAAGTTGTTTTCTGCAGAGCAACTACATTTCTTCTCCTTCTTCAGATGGTTTGGAATTTTGGAATCACTGTTGGATATCATTAGAATTAAATTCAAATTTTCAATGTAATCAGGTTTATTTCTCAAAGCTCTAGCAGGTATGTTTGTGGAATACGGCATTTCCAATCAATTTACAGCTGTTACAAAATCTCTAAAAGGTTACTGTTGTTATAGCAAAAATGTGTTAAAGCTTACGTGCATTCTAGTCCTACTATGGTCCTGAACTTCAGTCTATCAGGTTGAGATTTTTGATTAAGTCTAGACCAAGTGAGCAAATTCTAAGCTTCACTCATGAGTTACTCATTGGGTTGTAGCTTATGAGTTGTACTCTTCCTGCAGTTACGTTATCTAAACTGTGTCTCGCTTGTTTTTATGCTGAAACTGGGCAAAATTCTGGTTTCTGTTGATGGAGTTCTGAGTTCATTTGAAAACCTGAAGCTAAATCAGGAATGTAAACTAACATAAAGTAAAAATAGTGAAAGGCAGAATTCACAGGGTTTATTTGTGCTGTAACGGTGAAAATACCTATTTTCTTGGCTTACTATTGTAAATTTATATTTCTGCATTTTCTCAGCATTACAAAAATTAACACTAAAATCCTAGTGCAAGACATATTCACTCATTTGGAAGTTATTTATTTAGTTCATAGTAAATCCATTAATTTTGTTTTCTACCTCATTCTTTCCAGCAGAAAAATACTGAATTTTCAGTAAAATCAGCAAAGCAATGTCTTCGTGTGCAGTGTTTGAGATCTGTATAGCTTCTACATGAGCAGTGGCATTTGCCTTGCATATTCTGTTCTAGGTCGTAATGGAGTAATTTATATTTCAGCTAAATATCTAAAACTCTTTGAAGACTGAGAGTATTGTATTTGACCCTCCACTTGATCTATTTTGGAATGCTTCTTTAAATAATATTGATAAATATACATCCTCTAATATGACAAATAAGAAAATCTCAGCTGCATTGTGGAATGTGTACATTTTTACTAAAAATCAGTTGCACAGCTGCCTTTTTATTTTCTCAATCAACTGTTCCCTTGCATTGTGTAAAAGGTCTACTTTCTATAGTAAATAATTTATATATCGCGGATGTACGTACATTATTTCAGTGAAAGAAGCAAAATAATGTTAAAAGATGACAGCATCTGTGTCCTTGGAATTTTGCATTCCTTAGCCTTATATTGGCTAGCACTAGTATACCCAGGTGCCTGACATTTCAGCACTTTTGTGCCTTTGGAAATCAAGATAGCTTGGCTGGATATGTCTGCCACATGGTGACTCTCATGGCTGTTTTTGTTAGACCAAAGGCAGTGTTTCATGCTGGAGTTGAATGGCATCAATGTCACATCAACAAAAAAAAAAGTTCTTTGATACAAACCTGGCAGAGCAAAATAGGAGACCTGCGTGACCCGGTTAACTCTGTGTGGTGGCTGATAAAAGAGCCAGGAGAGAGTGAGTAAAGTGGAAGATAATGGAGTACCAGGGGAATCTGATGTTAATCAGGTGGGTAGGACTGAAGAGCAGTGCAGTAGTTTTGTACATTCAGGCTGCTCCTGGAGCACGAGGGTCCCGTCTCTCACAGCTGGATCATGCTGTGACAAAAGGAAAGACCCAGCACACACAATGGGCCTGAGCAAAGGGATAAAATGCAGGTAGGGTACCAGAAATGGGGCATGAAAGGGCAACCCAAGTCCTGTGATAAAGGGGGCCACATTTGACAAGAAACACCCAGAAAGAAATATTGAATTCAAATGTAAAAATATTATTATTTGTTATAAATGTACTCTGAAATACCTCTTCAGGGGTTTGAGGCATGAAGATCTGGTGTATAGGGTTTTCTTTCCTCTCTCTCCTCACATCTTTATCAACAAGCGAGCTGTGGAGACGGTGAATCCCCCCTGCTTCCAGGAGACCTTCTGGGGAATGTTGCAATGATGTGCACAGTCTCAGGCTCAAAATTACCTCTCCCAGAAGCTGAGTCTGTACTTCGGGCCTAGTGATGAGAGAGTGTGTCACAGAATCATATAACAAATAGTTTGGATTGGAAGAGATTTTAAAGATCACTAGGTTGGGCATGGAGGAGGTGTAACAGCTGTGAGGGAGCAGCTTTCAGTCATCCTTGAGGTGTGTGAGGGATGTCTGGGAGCTTGACCTTTGTAATGTTCAGTGTGAGAGCCTGGGTTATGGCTGAGGTGCCTTCCCAAAGGCTGCTCTGTCTTTTACGGGCTTTATCGTAGATATACTAAGAAAGCATCATCTGAGCATTTTTCTAAGAATCAGTTGTGACTCTGTGGACCTGAGGTGCTTGTTAACTCTTTGTTTCCTTGTCTGTAGAATACCCATCTCCTCACCTCATGTGCATTGCAGCCTCTTTCTTGCTATCCCTTTCCAGCAGTGAGACCTTCCTCTTTAACTTGGCATTGTGTGTGATGCCCCTTTTGACACCAAGCATCCAAGTTCCTCTGCTCAAGGCTCTTCTCCATCTCTCTTTGCAGTCTGATTTATTCTGATAGAGCTACAAGAAATTTGATGAGAAATAGCTGGTTGCAGTTCTCCATCCTTAAAATATTGTGTACATGAGTGTTCACCCGTGATAAGTGTTATTTTCAGTGTGTTATACTTCTTCTCCCTCCCATCCTTTCCTTTCTTCTGGATGTTTCAGAGGTTACCCAAGTAACTGCTTCTAGCCATTGTGGATGGTAAGGGAAATAACTCAGTGCTGAACTGCCTGGAAAGGGAAATCACTCAGTGCTGAACTCCCTGGAAAGGGAAATCACCCTTGTGCTGAACTGCCAGGAGCTGGTAATGGCCAGGCTGTCTCAAATCTTTAGCACGTTCATATTAAAAGCAGCATTGTTTATATGGGAAATGTTATTTCTATTGAAGTTTGGTGCTTAGTGCCAAACAAAATTTGACATTTAAGTATGTCCAAAAGGTTATTTAAAAGTCTGTTACGAAGGAGCCTATAACAAAATGTCCCATAATAGTTTGCATACCATTGCTGAACACTTATGACAATTTTTTTTTTGCAACTTGCAAGAGAATTACTTTGGCTGTGTGTGAGGCCTTGTCAGGGTTTGTTTTCCTTTAATATTCCCTCAACTTCTCTATTACTTTCATCAACACATACCACCAACTGTTGAAAGTTTAACTATATCATGGCAAAGAGTGAATAGCAAAGTGGAGGACAAGTATGTAAATTGCTCATCAGTGTAGACAGATAGTACAAAACGGTAGGAAGCACCTGGTTATTCCTTAAATTTTTTTCTTTTCATTTCTCTAAATAGAAAGTAGATCATATAATGTCAAAATACAGCAAAGGAGAAAAAGATATTAACTCACTCACTGGAGACATGCACAGCTGGGTGTGTGTAAGTGACAGTGTTTTACCCAATTTTACCAGCAATGGCTATTAAAAAAACCGAGCCTGTAAATAGTAAATGCTGCTCAAATATATCCTTACAGGACTTGAAACTGGTTTAGAACTACCTTAATGCAGATTTGTATTGCATCAGAGTTCAATCATTAATGGATATTGGTGGAGTTTAGAGGGGAAAGTGTTGCTTGGTTGGTTGGTTTTTCAGTGATTATATCAGTTACAGATGAAACACTAAAGAAAGTTGTTTTCTGTTCTTTATCCTAGAGAATCAAAGCAGATAGTTTTCTTAACAGAGGAGTTTATTGCTCAGAAGAAAGGAAACTCTAGCAATAAATAAGTAAACAAATAAATAAATATGTTGGAAGAGATTGATGATCAGCCTAGCTCCATATACATGAATTGCCCTTGTGACATCAGCTCCCTCCACTGCACTGACAGCAAATAGAGACGGGCTGCTAAGAAGTTTTTCACTTCTGTGTTAGGCATTGATGGAGTGAAGCAGAAGTGGAATGTATAATCTATGTTTATTTTACTATTCGGGAAAGAGGTGTCTCAAGAACATAGTGCTTGAGAATAAGGCTTTCAGCTTAGCTGAAAAATGTCTCTAGTATGTTTTGCATGACACAGAAGAGAAGCTGAACAACTGATCAATACTGCTTTTCATGTAGATGACAAGGATGCCATACAGTGGGGCTTTATGGTAATCACCTGACATCCATAGCTGAGCACGATGTAGAAAGACAACTCCTAATGGCTGTCACTCTTTAATCATTTCCCACCAAGAGTGCATTGTCCTGAAATAAAATTGAAATAAAATAGGCACTGTGCTGCTGTAAATCTAAATAGCTTGAAAATAGTAGGTTAGACTCCTCCAGCTTGCTGAGGACATTTTAATGGAAACATAAATACCATAATCATATGCTTTTTGCATGCATTTTGCCATTAAAAGAAAAAACCTTCATTTTAGAAGGGAGACCTTTATGAACTGCTTTATTTTCTATCAGGAGTGGAATCAAGTTATGTCAAAGGAATATCTGGAAACTGAAAATAACCCCACTTCCTTTAACTGTCATCTGCTCAGTGCAAAGAGGCAAGATTGTTTTTTTTCAGGTCGGGTCACATACTTTCTTTGCTGCTTTTCCAAAAAGAAAAGGAGAACATTTTATGAAGTTGTTAACTTTGATTCTCTCTGTAATATCTTTGTGCTTAAATTGGCATGAGAGTAATGAAACCTGGAAACTGCATAGAAACACTCTGATATAATAAAAGAATATGTAAAAAGTGAAATAAGCAGACCTTGTCTTTCTAGTATATATAAAATAATTCTTAGCAATAGCAGAATGGTCATGAAAGCTATGAAATACTATATTGCTGTGCTTGGATAAATATTTGTTTAAAAAGCAGGCTCTTGTGCAGCTGTATTAAACTTCTTTATTAGTAGTGTCAGTCACAGGAGTGTTCTTAAGTCTGCGGGATCGTTTATGCGTGGGAATTTGAGCTTACTGCCAGGCCCACCAGAGATAGAGATAGGAGTTGCTACTTAGGGTGATGCATCCTGTAAATGCTGGGATGTTTCTCAGATGAAGAGATTTTTTGGTGGTTCTGGAAGTTGACTTGAAGAGCACTTCCAAGAAGGGAAAGGCCACAGCACTGCAAACCATCTATCCAGTGACATTTAAAACCTGCAGAGCTGTGCAGAGGGCTAACAACCTATATTGAATAAGATTATGAGTAAGCTCTTCCCTCCTACCTCTGTTTACTTCTCTTTGCTGATCAGGAAGTGTTTTCCTATCTCCTGGATCCCATGTTCTTCCCTTTTATCACCCTCTGCCATCAGAGCCCTGCAGATACCATGCTACAGGGGAAGGTACCACTCATGCAGGTGAATATGTTGAGAATACTCAAGTGGCAAGCATTTTGGAGCAGGGCTCCAAAATGTTTTGCAAACTCCGTAAGTAATCAGTAATGTTTCAGAAATTAATAGTCACGGGTTTTAAATCCTTACCTTCCAGTCAGTGTCACTCTTTTGTGGCATTACAAAGCTTCATTCCTGTGAGAATCTGACTTCTGGAAAGACTTTCCTGGCCTAGGAAATGGCACATATGCTATTTTGGAATAATCAGACTCTCCAAGGCAGCCTGCCTGGAGAGCAGTGGGTTAATGAACTATTTGCAGTTCTCTAATGTGTAAAACTGAAAATAATACTTGGAAGTCATTGTGGTATTTTTCCTCCTTGTCTGTTATAGCCCAGAGAAGGATTAGTTAGAGCCTCTGTGAGACTCTTCATGGGGTTTAATTTCACTTTAGTGCTAACACATTGGGGTTTTTTGTTTCTCTACCCTTCATCCTATAAGCCAGTAATCCTTGCCCCCAGGACTGCCTAAAAATTAGCTTGGTCTCTCATAGACCCATATATTTAGAACCCAATAGACACTATTAGCATTGGCATTTTATTATCTTAGCTTGGTTGTTTTCTTTTGTTCTTCCATCTTGATAGAATATAAGACAAGTTTTAATATAAATTCATGAGGATTTATGTAGGCTCCCTATTGTGAAAGTATGCAACTGCATTCTCCTGTTTGGGTTACCACTTTAGTGGAATAAATGGCAGACTTACAGTGAACTCTATTCAGGTCTCCCATTTTAATTACTTGGAAGTCCTGGTCTCTCTCTGAATAGATACCAAGCACTGATACTGTTGTGAGAACCACGACTCTCTCCATTTACCACAGCCACAGCCTCGCTGAAACCCCGGAGGTTTCTCTTCCCCTCTCCTCCGACCGGCTTGCCGTGCAATCTGAAGTGTGACAGCTATTTGTTTGTTTTCACAAAAGCAGCTAGGGTTAGTACCTCTACAAATGGTTTTGCAGTGGGCAAATGCACAGAGAGATAAGAGAGGTGAACTTCCCTCTCTGGGTTACAGGACCAGGAGGTGAAGAGGGGCCCGCCCAAACGTGCCCTTGGTGCCCCTGCTCTGGGAGACTGCAGTGCTGGAAGCTGGCAGTATCTGCATAGCTGGGTGATTTTCAATTCCTTTAAGTGCAGTTGAGAGACTGTTTATAAAAGGGGGGGGATCAAAACCTGTCACTTCAGTACAATATATTAGTAATTTAAATACGTTGTAACTGAATTTTGCATAGTATTTTTTGTTGGTGTATTAGTACAATTTGCACACAGATATAGATCAGTTGGGTGTTTTGTTGCTCGGATTAAAAAAGAGAAAAACCTTTACTTTTTCAGATGGTAGAAGTTAATATTTAAATGTTAAAAAAAAAAGGAGAAAGAAAGCTATAATTATATATCCCAGTATGAAAAACTATGATGCAAAAGCTAGAAAAGGCCATGTCTCATGCATCAAATGGTTGTATGGCTTGAGATTGCAGTCCAAAAACCCAGCTGTGTGCATAACATGCACACCTTTTTTTCCCACTAATGCCATCAATGCAACTTGAAGTTCTTCATCCTGAGAAAATTATGGGGAATATTTGAGTACACAAAGCTGAAAAAGCAAAGGCTCTCCCATTCATTAAATCAAGTGTTTTGATCCTACTGGTGTAAACTGCTAAAATCTGTTCTTTGCAAGTCCTACTAACCAAAATTAGGATTGCAAACTGATGTTGTGCCTCACTTGAACACCATAATTTAATCAGTTTAATTTGTTGTTGCTGTTTAATGTGGCCCTTTCTAAATAGAATACAAATTTATGATCTTTTTGTCTTTTATGTCCCTCCAGTCAACCCATCTGTTCCTCTTTGGTAAAGGATTCAGGCTTCTACTTTCCAAGCATTTGAAGAGCTAGAGGTTTTTATTTTAGATTTGTCTGGTTATGGGAGAGGGCTGCACAGGAAGAGCTTGAAGAGAGTCCTGTGTTTCCATGAAATCTTGGCTTTTTACTTGCTTAAATTAAATATGCAATTTGAAGTTAGATCTTTAATGTAGTTTAATGGATGAACAGTAAAATGTCCTTCTAATGTTGGAGGGTTTGAAAGCATTTTCCTTCTTTTCTATTTTTATGAATGATACCTCCTTCACAGATGGGACAAACTATATTTAACTACACTGTTTATCCTTATGGCCTGTCTTGTTTGTTTATGTGACCCACAAATCATCCCGCTTATGGTCAAAGTACTTTGTCACTGGAGGAAGTGGTGGAGTCTAATTGTGGGGAGGAATCCTCTGCAGTGAACTTCAGGAAGGAAAATAGCATCACTTCATATAGGTTGCAGGGGGAAGTGGTTAATTCCTTTTAACATATTGTAAACTCATCGAATGAAACATACCACACTGGCAACCCTGGAAACTGAGAAATTGCTGAAAGATCTCATTTCAGTTTGTTCTTGGTTGGAAAGCTGAAAAACAGTGCTTTTCCACTCATCACTCAGAAAACAGTGTATATTCCTGCAGCCTTGTACTTCATGATATATTGTTAAAGAATTGGTTTATAAGGTGTTAGAAATCTTGTTCCTTAAGGCTCAAACACTGTGATGTGAAACATTGAAAGGTTTCTTGCATGACCTATTTTATATGATTAGGTATTTCTGAAGAACATCAGACTTATTTCTAAAATCAGACTTACTTGCTATGAAATTTTTTTCATTCTTTAAAATACTAGTGGCATTTAAATAGCTTTTCAATTTGATGTATTCATAGCACTCTTTCTCACATGATGGATATATCAAATGTTATAGTAAATAGATGGCATATTTGTAATGGATAGGTAATTTCATCTACCCGGAGTTTAGACAGTGATATAACACATAAGACTTAATTTATGAAAGAAAAAGCAGAGGAGCAGATTTTGCTTCATTTTAATTTGTGTGCATAGTTTTGTAACAATGCATGGCATGCCTGAGCTGTATTGCTTTCTGTAACGAAATGTCTTCTGTGTGCAACAATTCATTGTTTAATGCAGCCTTCCCTCATTCCTCGGTTTCCATTTAAAAGGAAACACAGTGCAAACTGGGATGAAAAGACAACACATAATTTCTACTCCCAACATTTTAAAAAAACAATTATAGTTAGACTTCAAGGGATATGAGAACTAATGTCCTTCAGACTTTTCATTTCCACTTATCTTTGGGATGAGAAGAGCTCTGACCTGGCAAACAAAGAAGACAGAAAATATCAGCATCGGTTTTTATTTCCCAAGACATAGTTCATGGCTCATTAACAGTGGTAGTATATGTTACTATGCTGCAGAGAAAACAAGCAGAAGTTGCATGTTGTTACTTTGTGATTGTGTTAGTAGATGTAGTGTGAAAAAAAAAGAAAGAAAAAAGGAGAAAAAGAAGATCTAGCTGTGTATTATTTTGTACATCATCTTAAACTGTGCTCTATCTGCCAGCTTAAGATAAACTCTATGCATATTGGCTATAATGTCAAATTAACCCACCCGTTTTTAGGATTGCTAAATGCCCATCAAGGAATGAAGGGTTGTGCTGAAGCTATTTTAATTAGCAAAGTGTGATTTAAAGGTTGCTAAAATCAAAAAGAGCTTATTCATTTTTCATCAATAATAATTTTTCTTAATATTTCATCAAAACCTGCTGATTTGGAGACCACCTTCTGGGCTTTGATTCATTAGGACTGCAGACATAATTTAATTTTTTCTCCTCTCCTCATTCTGTGATATGCTCTTTCATCTTTGAGACATTGTTAAGATGTTTCTAACATTCACAGATTGCTAATTGATCCAACTTTTTTTAAAACTGTACTTAAGACAGAGGCGTCTTTTCTCTGGAAACAATTTTCCAAGCATTTGCTTTTTTCAATCTCTACATCTGATAAAAGTTCTCAAACAGATATTGAAAATTGAGGACTTTTATGGTTTTATATATGGCAAGTGAGGCAAAAATATTGGAGACATGACAGAGGGAATTTAAAAGACTTGGTAGAGTTATTAAGATTATGTAGTTACTACGTTAGGCCTTTGTAGTTCATCTAGAACTAACTTGGTATTAAAACAGTGCTGTAAGTAATGTTTTTTTGTCTGAATCTTTGGGGGATCATGGAGAAGAGCAATTATGGGAATTTATGCAAAGGCATTTTGTGAAAGGATGTACAATTAAAAGAAATTGCTCCTTTCTCTTTAGCAGGGCTGTTCATCTAAGTTTTGTCTATGTTATCATACTCTGGTAATTTCTAGTCCCCAAATGCACTTCTGTTACTATTTTAAGTTGAGCTTCATAACCTGTTTCTTCTTGGAAGATTTCCCTACAGAGATCTATCTGGAAAACTTTCCATTTGGGTGCCTTGCTAGAACAACAAGGGGCTGGTTACTCAGCACAGTGGGTTGGAGCAGTCCAGGTGCCATGGGCTGTACCCTGATCCTTTTCTGTGAGTGGCTGGAAAACCGTCACAGTCTTCATTTTCCTTTGCTCATCTCAGTTGTGAAATGTGTCACAGTGGGTGGGTGCACCTGATTCTGTGAAGGCACAGTGAATTAGAGAAGGGCCATCTTTTTCTTTTCTTCCGTGAGGCCATTTACCTCAATTCAGTCTAATTAGAATTTCAGGAGCGTCCTCTACGTCTTGCTTAGATGGCCAGAGCTAAGTTGTTTGTCCTGTGAAGCCACACTGAACAGTTCATGCAGACTGAATTTCATTAGCTTTCATTAGTTGCACTGCTATGCTGTAGTTAAAATTGCTGCAGCTCAAGATGTCAGAATTTAGCAGGAAAATACGTAACGCCAACTTACCATTCAGTGTCAGAAATAATCCTGCTTTATTGGAGCTCACACTTACATTTTTTATTTATCTCATGGCTCAGATGCCTCCATCTTTTTATGTAGCATGTCATATGTGTGTGTCCACATTCAGTAGAGCACATGCCCATGTGCAGAATGAAATGCAGATACAAGGATGTGTTTAGCTGTGACAGAATTTTTATGTGCATGTGCTTATGTCTATCTGTATGTTTTTGTGTTTAGAAAATCTCTAAAATTTCCTCTGCTCCAGAGGAAGTGACCTCCAGAAGTCATCTAGTCCAACCCCCTGCTCAGAGTGGGTTTGTTCAGGTCAAGTTGCTCAGGGCTGCAGTTGTGTCCTGAATAACTCTGAGGATGGAGATTTCATTTAGCTCCCTGGGTGCCTGTTCTAGTATTTGATCAGCTTCATGCTAGCTAGAAAAACAAAGACAAAGAGAAAAAGCTTTTTATGTTAGAATTTCCTGTGCTGCTGTTTGTGTCCATTTTCTCTCATTCTGATGCTGTGCAACTCAGAGAGGAGTCTGGTGTGTGTGTAAAAAATAAGCTAAAAACCCCAACCAAAATTAATGAATCACTTAATGTACTATTTGGAATATGAAACAAGAGATTCAAAATTTTCAGGCATCAAAAGAAATCTTAAAATAATAAGGATTACCTTATAAAATAATTGTTATCATTTAACTTCTCCTTGAATAATTGTCAATGTTGGCTTTTTTACCTATTGTATTTTCATATTTCTGAATACACTTGACTACGTCTTGTTTCTCCCAAATTATTTTGAAAACGTATTTTTTTCTCTACTGCACTCTCAAAACTTGAATAATAAGTCTTAGAACACAGTATAACTCTTGATTCATCTTTAAATAAAGGAAGCTGCATAGGAAGTTGCCTTTTGTCCTTTAATTCACAGGTTTTGTATTATGCTTCAGCTCCACCAAAAATGATGCATCTTAAAGTACCCTTAAAATGACTCAGAACTGTGTGTGTTGTTGGATTGCTTCTTATACACACTTAGTTCTGCTAGGGCAGGATTGCTGCAGTGTGGGACGTGTGGCTCTGACAGCCTTGCTTTTGCTAAAGGCTTTTCTGTGTTTCTCTTTTAACACTGAGGTTCTGCAGCTCATCTGCACAATTTCCTGGACAAAAAGAGATCATAACTCCCAAAGAAATGATACTGTGTTGGCAGTGAATTCTGAAACAGAGGCTTCTGAGCATTTCTCAAAGTCCTGCTTGCTATGTTCATTCTGAATTTGCAGATGGTGAATGCATTGCAGGAATGGAGGCTCAGGAGACCTGTGGAGCTGAAGGGCCACACCAGAGGACAGAGGGGGAAATGAAGCAATTCTCCTGTGGAGATCAGGAGTGCTGCAGGATGGAGATCAGGGAGAGGAAGCTACCTGCTGAGCTTGCTGGGACAAAGGGGAGCCAGCTATCCTCTCACCTGCAGAAAAAAAAATAATAGAAAAATCAACTGCCCTTCTTGTAAGGACAGGTGGGGAATAGGATGGTCTGTGCAGGGTTATCTTTCAACTAGAGAGTATATTTGCAAGGAGCCTGAGGAACTCCATAACCTTTAATGAGACTTGTAGTTAATATAACTACACCTTCACCCCTCAGCTGATCCCCTCACCACTCCCTGCACTGACACCTGTGCAGTGACACACTGCTGTTCTTTAATTGCACATAAATCAGGGCCAGAGAGTGGAGACAAGCCAGAACAGTATGGAAGGAGAATTTAAGTGTAAAATGTAATTACCTGGGCTGAAACATGGCCAGGGCACCAAGGTTAACACCTGTATGCTGGTGAGAACTGCCTGTTGATATTCTTCCAGAAACCATTTTCTACAGAGTTACAGAGAAGACCTTGTTAGTCACTTGGTCTGATCTCCTCTGTACACAAAACTGGTTCTTACTGTGGTATATTCTACCACTTGTGTAGTGCACATTGAAATGGGATGTGTTCAACAGCATTATGTGGGCTCGTTCTCTTACAGGTCTTGTTTGAGAAGACAATTGCCTAATATTTAATCTATTTTTTTTTGTTTTATTGTCTCTGAATGTACTAAGGTCTACAGCAGAAAGACATAAACCACCTGAGATTCACAGTACCTGAGAGTGTCTCTTGAGATACTAAGAAAGGAGGAAAAAATTATTTTGATGTGTGTTCCTCAGTCACAAAACAGCAAGTTAACTGCTGCTGAGAACTGAATAAAGCTCAGCTATCACCACATCTCACCAGAAAAGACACAAAGCATTATCATCTTCCTTTCCTTCTTTGTTTGTAGACAAATGCAACATCACTCCTTTTGTGTGCTTAGTTTAATCATATTTTTCATATTTCACTCTCTTTGTCATTATTCCATCTTCAGTCAATTTATATTCTCTGGGTAGAACACAGGAGTGCCATTTCAAGCAACTCAGCAGTCATATCCTTCATCGTTCTGCCTGAGCTACTCAAATCTTCTCTTCACTGAGGCAGTACTGAGAGCAGAGCTACCTCAAGTCATTCAAGAACTCTGAAAAGTGGTTTCAGATTTCTTCTGTCAGGTATTCATCCCATCTTAAAATCCTCCCTACTTTTATCTGAAGGTAGCTATCTCTTGAATACATATCTCTCTAGTAGGAGGAGAAATAAATTTTGTTCTGCTCTTGACCTTGTTCTTGATGGGTGTTTTTCATTTGTAAGAGGCCTACAGCATTTCAGTAGTTTCTGCAGTCTGTCCTGATTTCATATTATGCCTGTCAGTGTTACCTGAGCATCTTTTCAGAGGAGGCCTACAGGACATTGTGTCTATTTGTCATATGAGGCTGAATGTGGACATCCAGAAGGAAAACTGTCATTCCTACAGATTGAGCCAAGTCTTGGTAGCTGTGGCTGCAATATTTTATTCCTTACAGACAAGCACTGAAAAGGACTTCTGCACATTCAGCAGCTGGGTACACAATCTAGCATTCAAGCTAGGCAGTGTAAGATCAGATTTTTATTTTGTTGTTATTGGTTTTTATGATTGATAATATAATGATCATTAATATTTCACTGGAATTTATTATAAAAGAGAATTATATTGTAATGTTAGAGGGAAATGTTGAAACTTTTATGTGATTTTAAATTGCTGTGTATCCAGTCTGACAAATTGTGTTAGTGTATAGGAAATAAAAGGAACGAAGAGAAGTTAAAACTCATGTGAGCAGAGGAAGGCCATTTTATACAGTAAATAAATACAGTATTAGGAAGGATGACATGAGGGAAGTGTTGATGTGAGAGGAACATGTCAAAATAGGAGGAAATGAAAGTTAGAAGCATCATGCTGAGGACTAAGGATGAGAGTGAGGTTGTGTGCCCAAGGCAAAAAGAGCTCCCAGACTTTGGACTTGGACATGACAAGAAGGTGGGATGAAGATGGCTATAGGGGGTAAAGAAAGGTAATAATTACATTTCAGCAATATTTAATGTATGTCAGGAAGGTCCTTGGCTATGATATAATTCACACACAATTGACCAGAATGCAATTAAATTCTGTTGTTATAATTTTTCCCCCCATATGAGCTCTCTTCCAGGATTCACCTGAGATTAGGCAAAGATACCTGAGCTTGTTTATTCCCACCCTGCAACTTCAGCAGTGCTGCAGATACGAAAATGAAGCCTTGACTGCTGCATCCCGTTTGGTACCACATCAGAACGATTTAAGGAGGCATAAAACAGCAGGAGCTGCAATGTAGGTGTTCAGGTTCTTGCTGCTTGGCCACATTAGTATCTCGCTGTAACTGCAAGGGTGTTGCAAACTTGATTAAAAAAATTAATGATGAGAAACAAAGGGATGAGCAAAGAGACCAAAAGAAAAAAGTGAAGAAACCGTGCAAGGAGTTTATTGCATGCAAGTCATCCAATTATCCTCAGAGCCCACATCCCTTGTCTAATTGCCTAAGTTGATCTTTCTTCAGGACTGAAGGGATTAAATGAAATAGCAGGGCTGGTGGAATGCAGCCTATGGGAGGCATTTGGTGAACAGGCTTGCATGAACAGCAGAATAGAGTTTCTATTTGCTTCTGTTTGTCTGGGCCTTCTGTTATCAAAAGAGGAGCAAAGAATGAAAAATATGAGGACTTTTGATTAGTAAATAGTCCCTTTGGCTCAGAGTTGAGACACTGGGGGATGCTGCAAAGCCTATCCTGATACTTTTTATGCTGTGCTAGTCTGTATGGTATATCTCTCTCTGGGATCATAAACTCTCACTTTACACTATATTAAGTTCTTTTGAAAAACTGAGGGAAAAGGAAAACTTCTTCAGAATATCTCACTAAAAATTCACTAGATACTGGAGAACGTCAGGGTTGAGCTGGCATTAAAATGAGAGTCAGTGGCAACCTGGATCCTTGTTCAGCAGTCACACGTGCCGAACTCACAACAGAGGAAAGACAACTGTCAAGTTTAATGTACCTTAAAGGACTTCTGTTTAATACATTCCTCTGCAAACATACCAGATAAGAAAGGGTCCTGTCTAATAGTTTAGTAGCTCACCCTATTCTGATAAATATCTCCTGCAATTATCCCCTCTAGACAAAATCCGTCCCTTTTCCTCCTGCAACATTAGGGGTAGAATGGGAATTAATAATTCCCATTATTAAGGGAATGAAATAAAGAATATCCTGTAAAAGAATGAAAAGGAGAGGAAATCAGTCTTCGTCCAGTCTTGTTTCCTGTTGTCCAAAACCTTCAGTTTTGCCCAGTACATTGCCCTGTGAAAGAGTACATTTATAGCACAAAAAAATCCTCAAGGGTGATGTTATCTTACTTTTATTTGTACAATTCCATAGAGTGTGGTGCAGTATTTTGTAGAGTTTATATTAAGATCAGGTTGTCTGTCTTACAGTTGTTATGTGAAATGTTAAGATGTAACACAGCATTAGAAAGAAAGGAGGCTACAGAGATGGTAGGTGGTTCATTTGGATGTCCTCGGGTGACATCAAGCTAAGAAATTAATTTCCTGAGAGAAGCCTGCAGCAGAATGGAAACATTATCTGAACTGGAAAGGGCTTAGCAGAGGGGGCAGAAAAAATGATGTTTTCTGAGCAGTCCTAGACCTGACTTACACCTGCTTATGCCTTCCTTACTTATACCTCAAATTTTATTTAAAAGTAAGAGTTTTAAAAATTTCTATGCAGTTCTTTATCAGGACCATCTTCCAACTTGCTCTGTGGTGAGCACTGAAATGATTCATGCAGTCATACTGTTCTGACTGAATAATTAAAACATTTTGACAGCCTGAATGTACAATGGATTACATATGCTTCTCTCTCTCTCTCTCTCTCTCTCTCTCTGTGTATATATGTATATATATATATATATATGAGATAATTAACAGGACTAAGTCTTATGTCATATTATTTGATGGTTCAATGAACTGAGCTTTCATACTGCACTTAAGAGTGTTGATAGTCATGATGGTTTATGGATCTAGCTGTCAAATTAGAAAATTTCACAGAGCTAAAGAGAAAATGTTTGTGAAATATAGAGAACTTAAAGACGTGCCACTGGTATGTTTAGATCCAAAATTTTTCATTCTAAATTCTACTCTTAGCTCCTGGAGGATGAATGGATATCTCTGAAATACTCTGATTTAATGTGGTTCAATTGGGCCTAAATCTGTCAGGATGTGTCCTAGCCAAAGCTAAGCAGTCTCCACAAAAGAATAATTCAAAGTTTTGTAAAGGAGCTTATTCATACCTAAATTAGAAAGCCAAGCTATCTATATAGCCAAAGGAGAGAGCTGGTATCCTCAGGAGTGCAATTCCAAGCATCTGAGTGAGATAGCTTTAGGCAGAGTTGCAAATGCTCCCTACCCATACATATTAATCCTGCCCTGAGGTCATTTAGTTACCAAGTTGATATGAACTCTTAAAGTCCAGAGTCAACCAAGCTTCCTCTCTGGGCATGGTTCAAATGAAAGTCCATTCAGGGAAGGCTTGGCCATCTGTAGCTCTCCAGGGCATTGTCTGGTTTGCTCTGATGATGTTTTATGATCCTGATGTTGTGGTGAATCAGCATCACTTTTGCATCTGCCTTTACAATCTTGGCATTCTCATTAAATGGAGGCACTGAGGAGGATGTTCACACGCAGTATGGGTATTGGGAGAGACAAATCTATATAGTGCATAGAGATAACCTCCACAGGGAAAATCAAAGCACTCTAGGAACATGCCTTTCTCTAATGCCTGGGACATCTGATTTGCATAACACATGTTCTGAAAACTAGATATGTGACTATCCCATGAAAGGCAGATGCAATGCCTAAATGTAAATACTTGGAGCAACTTTAGATGTCCTAAAGGTCACAAATCCAGCCTATAGCTCCAGTCAAGAAGGATTTTCAGCTGCTGTAGGGCCATTTAATATTTGCCATTTCAATGGAAATAAGTCTTTGGGTCACTAAAGTGACACTTAGATTTCCGTGTTTAGGCATCTGAGTTGATGATACTCATCAAGTGACTTGTAGCTACAATTACAGTAGTCAGGGGGGAACTTAACCCTGATTCGTATACATGCAAGATCAAGCTTAAAACCTCTCCACCTTCCTGCCCTTTCCTGTTGGTTAGATCAGTGTCTGTCCTCATTCCTGTGCATGAAAAGGCAAAGTATTATGTCTGAATTTGACAGTGTCTGGACAGCTGTTGTGTACTTTCAAATACTCCAGTGTGCTTAAATGTTACAAGATTTAAATACATGTAAATTCTAAATATTTGTATGTAAATAAAATACTATGTAAAGGAATTAATTTATAGGATTATAATAATCAAGTACTTGCATCTATTTCCTTTCATCATGAAGTGTTTTCTGAGGCAAGACTATATGCTATATGCAAGACAAAAAGCAGTGAAGATTGAGCTCACTGAATCTGGCCAGTTTTAGAATGTTTCTGGGCTTATATTCTTCTGGAGACTCTAATATTGTTAACTAAACTGCCTGTTTCCTATTTCAAAGCTCATTTTTTCTTGTAACATGACTTAAATGCATGGATATTTGTTATCTCTAACTAGCTGTCTCTTTTTGATGGGTATTTAAATATCACAGAGCCATAGATATGATTACCAAATTGATAAATAACTGGGGTTTTCTTTTTAAGAAAGGTAGTGTTTCCATATTGTACTATAAAATTTTATATGTTTCAGGGAAAATAATGCCTGAGTTGTTGGATAGTGTCTATTTGTAGCTTTTGAGTAAACTCTCCTGTGCAATCTCTACATATGTGAAGCTGAATTTAAAAACTAAATGCTGTTTACAGAAATTTCCTCAGCATTTTCAGTTGCATGTGATAGCTCTAATTTGGCTGCTAGAGAAGAATTTGCCTTTCAGGGACAAAAAACCAATTGTATACAGTCATCTACTTTTACACGTTCCATTAATACCATTTACTCAAGCAAGACAAAAACCAGTTTTGTAACCTATTTTGAGAATCTGTCAGACTATAAAACTTTTTGGTTTATGTTGATAATATATGATAGATTGGGGGAGACATTGTTCAAAGAATAATTTGAAAAAGCATATAAGAATTTTGATGTTTCAGCAACTGCTATATTGCTTAAGAAGACATGGCATTATGTAGTCAGTCCCTTAATATGCAATAATAGATTATTTTAATATTTGTAATGGATTTTTTCTCACTTGATTATTATAATTGGCTCAAATTTTAATAAGTAAAACATTTTTAAGTTTTTATAAGTAAAACATTTAAAAAAATTTATGTTGGCAGTGCCAGCATGACAAAGGACTTCCTTTACATTAGAGTGTGCAAACAGATGTTGTTTAACTTCATAGGCAATAATTATTAATGGAAAGATGTTTCATAAATGATTTTCAAAAGGAGACACATCTTTTCAAGAGGTGGTCTTTACTGCTGTCCAACTCTGAGAGACTTCTTCATATGATGTAATAGGTTTTTTAAAAAAAAGGAAATAGCTTATTCTCCCTGTTTGCAGTGGACAGGACAAAAATACTGGATTTACAGGGGAAGTCAAAAAGATATTTTTATCTAGTGAGAAAGAGGATGAAGCAGAGGAAGTAGATTACTTGTCAAGACTATAGATTTCTCCAACATCAGAAGTCTTTATGGTCACGTGAGATTGGAATAACCAGCTAAAGCTCATTTTATGAGAGCAGGACTTTCAGGTCTCTTTCAGCCAGGGAAAACCATTTGAATTCACTGAGCATTTTTTTGAAATCTATTATATGGTGTTTTATAGAGGCCCCAATGTAAACTTAATGATTTGATTTTTTTTTTAGATAAGGACATTATTCTTTTTCTGTTAGTCATGTAAGATTTTGTGATTTGTTTAGGAATATTTGTCCTGGTAAAATAATTTTTTGTGGCATGCTGTTAGGTTTTATTATTAATAATGTTATTAATATTATTGTTATGTATATGTGTATATGTATATGTGTACATACTAGTAGTATGTACACAGAAATTTGAGAGAATGTTTTGCTAGGACTAAGAGGACCAGAAAAGAAAAGAGAAGCATGATCCTTTGTGCTAAATAGTTCAAAATATAGAAAATTACCTGGCCTTGACATAAGCTCAATATGTTATAGGAACTTGGAAGTTCAAAGCTAATGCTTTGAAAATCTGTACAAAAGTATCTTTGCAAGAGAGTCAAATGTTTACTTTTTGTGTGTCTGAAAAAGAAAACTATAACTACTGTGTTTAAACTGCTGTTATAATAAATATTTTTAAATAAGTATATTGCTTTGGCTTCTTTAAGAAACACCTCATTATTACTGCAGTGATCTTCAGGGTGCTTTTAATCAGAAAATCATGTAAATTGGCATACTACTTGGCAGCTAATAGGCTTCAGGCTTTGGATGAATTATTTTGTGCTCATACAAGTAATAGGCATATTAAATCTGCGCATTTCATCATCAAATCTCTAATAAAAGTGAACACATTGAATAGTCATACTTAGCACTTGTAACGTGCTTTGCTGCTCTGAAGCATCGCACAGACAATTGCTATTGGAGCCCTGTGTGTTGCTATTGCTGCCTTAAAAAAAAAATCAACCCAGTAAAAAGCAGTCAGTAATGCACATTGCATTGATGGGAGGTGTGTATCAGAGAGGCTTCTTTATACATTTGTACTCCTCCCTGGATATTTGCTGTTACAAGACATGGAGTAAGTAGATGGACCTTTTCTGTGATCCAGTACAAGTGTTTTTGTTTCTTTAAGGTGGCAAATAATTAGGTAAAAAAAAAAAAAAAACACCAGAAAAGGGCATAAATAAGAAAGCTATCGTTTTGTGAACTCATTTGCATATGCAGTTCGCTGACTCACTGACTTCTTGAATTCACTTGCAGGCACTTTGTGTGTTAACCTACAAGTTTTATTACAGATGTCTCTGTTTTATTAGGTGAATCCCACTCTCTGTCTGACTCCAGGTACTCATGAAGTTGCTATTTCAATCTGAGACAATGTGCTCTTGACTGACAGTGGTGAGAAAACAGATGGTACTTCATGGTAGCTACATGCCCTAGAACTGCATGTAGTTAAGTTACCATGCAAGTACCCAAGTTTTATTCTTGGGGATGTTGAGTGAGGTGTTTTTATTAAAACACAAATGAAGATGGGTGGTAGAAGATGAAGATGGAGTTTGGGGTTGGCTATGGGGGTGACCAATTTCAGCAGCTGTGGTAAAAAATACCACCACTTGCAAGATGTCTACTATTTTTTAGCACCTCACTTACTGCTTAGTGTAACATTGTTTAGGGCTGTGGAGGGGAATGTGAATTATGCAGCTTGTATACTAAATTTTTGTGGCCAAATATTGTTCACTTTAGTTTTCTGACTGCTTCATATTAAACTTCTCTAGCCTCATTTTCTACTGCTTGCACCACTTGCATTCCAAAACATCAACTACATCTGAATCTTTTTCCCTGAATTTGCTGTCAGATCGTGGTGTGAAGGCTGCCTTGGGATCCCAGTGCTGAGCACATCCCATGTGCAAAGTGTAGCTTTGAGCTGGGTGTGTTGCTGTTCCTGCTTCCAGATCAGGATCAGGTTTGTGTCACGCACATAAGTGGTTTGTGCTGCTTTAGATTAAATTACATTCCATCAGTGCTCTAGATTTTATTATCATCAAAAGAAACATTCAATTCACCTGCCATTTAATCTCCCCTCTTCCTTCTCTCCTGTTCAAGACTGAGAACAAATGTTGAATGAAATTATTTTAAAATCACACATTTGAGACATATTAAACTTAATCTTTTTTGTCCTAGGATGTTTGAAGTTGTCTGCTTTGTCAGTTATCAACATATTGGCTTCTGCTGGACTTCATTCAATACTCTTCTGTTTCATTATAGAAAAGTAAATTAGAACTGTGGGTTTAGCATACATTTTCTCTCTTTTTATGCAGTCTTTCTAAGCAATATAAGTTTTATGTTTTTAAATATTCAGATTTTTAATCTTCAACCTACAATTTGTCTTTCAGTAGTGGCAAGGCACATTTCCTTATGGAACTCTGCAGTGTCTCTTCAAGACAATACATCCTCTACCCTAATGTATTGATATCTATCTATTAGATTTCTCATATTAAATGAATAGGGATCATTATAACATTCACTTTTTTTAATCACGTATTTAACAGCAGGCAATGCTGTTTTTCGTCCATGAGCTTTGCTTATCCACCCACTTCCTTTTTTGTCATGATGAATTTCCTTTGTAGTTGATTATAGTGATTTTCTGGTTTGACATCCCTCAGGCTCTGCCTTGTAAATCAATATCTTTCAGTCAATGTTGTTGTCATGAGCTCCCCCCCTCTCCAATTTAA
Organism: Vidua macroura; assembly: GCF_024509145.1. NCBI lineage: Eukaryota > Metazoa > Chordata > Aves > Passeriformes > Viduidae > Vidua > Vidua macroura. The sequence goes on from NC_071571.1 coordinate 13,837,003, forward strand.
AGAATACTTAAGAATAACCCAAGTGAAGATTTTTTATGATATGTCAATTTACTTTCTCTTCTTATGTCTGTTTCTCAGTCAAATCTAAATAAATTACTGTCTAAAGGTTTCTCATTTTCTACTCTTATAAATTGCTACAGTCCAGATTTTTGTTTTCCAGGCTGGCATTTATCTTTGTCTTGTAGCTGTCCATATTTTGAAGTATACAAATACCACAGACCCCTGATGTTCCTTCATTAAATGTATTTGAGGTGTTGACCAGATTATGGAAGTCATCAATTCCCTCTTAAGACAGAAAATGCATCTCAAGTTCTGTGGAAGAGGGGGAAAAATAAACTCTTTGTTTGCTTACTCATCTGGGAAACTGCAGTCTGTTGCCAAAGTCAGTTATCATAAACTTTGATTAGAAACCATGAAAGACAGCTGCTGAAAAACATAGTGAGAAAGATTTTATCTGCTTAGAGAAGAGTTCCTTTGACTTTGGAAGAGCAGAGGGACATTGCTTAGGGAATATGAATATGCATTGCTTTTAATATGTAGATGGCTATGGATGTAGATATTCTAGCTTGCAGTGGTTGTTGTTGTTGTTGTTGCAGTGTCACTCTTTCTCTCTCAAGATTCTTTTATGACCCGAGGGTGCTTTTTTCTTTAATTTTAATTATTTGTGTTTCATCCATATGTGCAGAGTTCTAGTATATCAGATTTTGCAAAATGTGCCCGTGAATTCATTTGGCTTTAGCTGAGTGATCACAAGTTTGCTAGTTTAAAGTCTTCCAAACAGACAGAAGAGGGAATTCTCTACTTGTTTAGAGATATATGGTTAGTTGCTACATTTCTGAGTGGTTTTGTTCATGTCATTCTATTTATCTGGTGATTTTCTCTTCTCAACACAAAATTTCAACAATAAATTTTTAGTTCAGAATCTAAGATACTTTGCTGGAAAGGCTTGTTAACTTATGAAGCTTCTTGACTGCTGCAGGTTTGGATGTTTTCTTGATTTTGCAGTTTTTCCAAGTTGCTAAAGGATTTTGTATGCAGAAGTATTGTGTTGTTGACAAAGTGAACCTGAGAACGTCACTACTGATGTTAATATTTCCATACAGATCCACTTCCCTTTCCCAGAGCTCTGGTGCTCTGCTACTGTAAACAACTGGGATGCTGTGGTGTCTCACCAAAGAGAGGAATGTTTTGTTGCCTTTCCAGTTTCCTCCATTTTGGATGGTCTGACCTCCTCCCAGTGGCAGGTCAGGAATCACAGAACCATTTGCTGAGCCAGATATGCTCATTGGCTGCACAGAAAACTCTTTTCTACCCAGGATAATTTTCTGCTGAGCCTGAGGCACAAACTAGTCTCACAAAGTGCCTGGTGATCACCAGAACTGGTGAAAATGGTGTTAGTTTATGAGGATGGGTGTGGGAGAGGGAAGAAATGCTCATGGAAGAGGCACAAACTGTAATTCTGTGTACTTGGATGGCATCACCTTTTTGTCAACTGGCAGTTTAAGGTGGATGTGTGTCGTGCTGTGCCTTTCCCCCTTCAAACCTAGAATGATATAAAGAGTTTCACAGACAGGAATCAGACCTGGCTTCTCTCTATAATAGTTCTATGATATTTGTACTAACTTTGTTATGTGCATAGCTGACCCTGAAGTAAAGTACAAAGTAACAGTGTTTTAAATCCTGTAAAGTTTTGCAGGTTTTTGCTAGGATTTTGGTAGGGATGATTAGCTCAGTTGGTTAGAGCAGGATGCCAGTAACACTAAGGTTGTGGGTTTGATCCTTGTACAGACCATTCACGTAAAAGTTGGACTCAGTGATCCCTGTGGGTCCTTGGCAACTCAGAATACTCAGCAAGTCTGTGATTCATTCTCTGTCATTACTGTAATTGACAAAATAGCCATCTTATGAGGCTTGTTTCACCATTTCAATTTAAGAACTCAATGTTTAGAACAACATTTTTCAGTTTAGGTGCTTAAATTTGGACTGACATCCATTTTCTGTGATCCACTATGTTTTATTTTCAATGATTATCTATGATTTTGAAACATGTACCTGAGGTTTTCTGCATTTTAAATTTGGTGCCTAAGAGGAGATCTCATCCTTGGAAAATGTTGACTACATAGTCAAGATTAGACCAAGATTAATACATACAGACACATGTTTATCTAAGGTGAACAAAAGGTGTTCTTAGCATTTGTGAAAGTGGATAATATGAAAAGAGAAAATGAGATTACATGGAAAGAAATAGTGTAGTAACCAATCATGAATCTTCTGAAATCTGAGCACAATAGCAGTAAAATGAAAATATGAGGATCAGCTTTGACAGAATGACTAGAAGAGAGCTCTGAAAAGGGTGAAGAGGTTATTGATACTCCAGACAAAGAAGGGAAGCCCGAGCAATGTCAGTGACCCCAGTGGGAGGAGATCTAAAAGGAAGATTTTGGACACCTGAGCCTGGGTTGCTCAGGCAGAGCAGATGTTTTTAGTTTCACACCTGGCTTCTGCTCAGGAATGGCAGTGTCCATGGTGTAGATGCACAAAACTAATGTGAATGTAGCTGACATGTTTTTATTCTTTTATTGTAATTGCCTGGTTTCCTTTACTCCACTGTTTGAAACAGCATTGTTTAGAGCAGAGAAGCAATAGTTCAAATTCCATTTTTAATTTGAAAGCAATGGGATTAAGTTACCTGGCAAGAATTCAGTGGTCAGAGTCTTGACATTTAAAACCATTTGTTTTACAGGATTAGACAGATTTCTTTTTCATCTTTAGTCACTGAAAAAAATAAGCACATTCCTTGCATTAACATTAAACCCAGTGCCTATAGAAATGTTTAAGGAACTCTTTCATGACATCCTTAAATTTTGAAGTTGGGAGGTTATGATCCACTTTATAAAAACACTATTTTTTCAAAAATTATAGTAATTTCTTACAAAATTGTATTTCTATTTCAGTTAATTTGCACTCTGCCTTGCAGTATCATTGGCAAAAGCAAATATAAAATGTATTTCTGGTATGCTAGTGAACAGAGTGTTATGTGGGGTGCTGCAGCACAGCAATGAATGGAATGTCAGTGTATTTTGAAGATCAGATATAGTGTATCAGGTGTGAGGGTACCTGACTCCAGATAAGAAGGGCTTCTGGAGAGGAAAAGATGCTGAGAAATTGAGCAGTAAATTTACCACATTGGGTCTTCATATCCTAGTAGAGACTTCCCTGAGTTCATGAGATCCTCAGGGAGACCTGAATGAGCCTTTTTTTGAATGCCTTTGCCTAAACCTTGCTACTGTTTAACATGGATATTGGAGAAGCTCCATGTAGTTTAAGCTCCAGTGTTTTGGGTGTATCTGTATAGCAAATAACTAATTTTGGCCCCTTGCTGCTTATAGTTAGGGTGAGACAGAAGCAAGAGTAAAGCCAGAATGAGAGAGAAGGAAAAATATCAGATAGTTACAATTTTTAGCAGAGTTCACTTGGTGGAAGATTATAACAGCATATTTTATACTGAAGAATGTGAGTATATAAATAGGGATTCTATGTATTTTGTAATTATGGGGTGTGATTATGTGATACATTTTGTTCGTTCAAGGACATATTAGGCATTAGATAATTATACAGCAATGATGCCAAATCTGACATTAAAATTAGTGCTTTGAGATTTATACCATTTTTTTTTTTTAAGAAAGACCTTAAACAGTAAGGCCTTCAGGTATGTGCAGTGTTTACTGACTTGTTAGGGGTAAAGATGCTACTGTGCCCTTTCCTGAATCTGCTCATTTCCAAAGCTTAACTCTTTAAAATATTCTATTCAGCTCATTACTGTAGCAAGCTGTGGCACTTAAATAAAACAAAGATTGCATTCTCAGATCAATGACAGATCACACAAAAATGCTTTTTTCCATCCTCGCTTCTGACCATATGTTTTAAAAAGTCACAGGAAGCCAGCCTGTAATCTGTGGTTAAGAGTTTAAAATCACATGCATTTTTTGTGACACATACATGTGGAGTGCTGTATAGTTTGTATTAGCTCTAAAGGCTCTGTGATTTGACCTTGACATCTGTCAGATATCCTCTCTCACACACGCCCCCACCAAAAAAAAAAACAGCTGGGGGGGAGGGAGCGGCGAGAGGCATTTTGGAGCTCACATATGTGTATGTGATTTTACTTCCCTTAAAACTACTTCCCCTGGTTACTTTATATTTTAACTGCTGTTTTTTAAAGCCATCCACATATATTTGAGTGTATTTTCCTGTGTGCTAAAATTCTACATATGATGTATATGAATATTCTTTTCTTTTTGAATAATTTTGGTCTGAGAAGTCATATTTCACACTGATTCCTCAATGCCTTCAGCAGATAGTCTTGAAACCTAGAGTGATGCTTTAATCGTAGCTTTTACATGGAGGTTGAACAGACCTCACACAAAAATTTCTCATGAAATCCTGAAACAGCAAGGAGAGAAAATTGTCCAAAACGAGACTGCAATACCTATAAGGAAATTTGAGGGGATTGTATTAGTTTCTGTGACAGATGAATGTTGCCTCTGCAGCATTGTTCTCCATACCAGTATTACCAGGCTAACTTTAACTGACTTAAAATTTAATGCCTCAAATAATGGAATATCCATTCTCATCCTAAGAAAATTTCTGCATAATAAAATGCATGTGAACCACCTGATTTTTTGACGATGACTGTATCTGGCTTATTTTATAAGTCAGCACAATACCTGCAAAGCTGCACCAATCCCATTGAAATTATTTCTGGCTTCAGTGGATAGACTTGTACATTCTGTTCAGTGTAGCCTGTTAGTGTTTAGAGAGAATTGTTTTGCAGTCGCAGAGGAGAGGGAATGATGTCTGTAAATATTCTAGGCATATTCCAGTCTTAAGACAGTGTCTTGACCCTTGAGAATATACTCTTAAAATCTCATTTTTTTAACTGCTCCTTTAGTCACTTGTATTTCAAGGATATTGGTTTCTCTGATTTAGCCGTTTGTGTAAATTTTATGGATGGACTGCAGTGACACATAAATCGTCAGTACTTTTTGGCCCTTGGATAGATAAAAGAACATAAAATAAGAACATTATATCTTACAAAAAAATCTGAGAAATTTCAAGAAGTAAGTTTGCTCAAAGAAAGACGCTGATTTAACAGTGCTGTGATTTATGTATCACCAGTGGGAGGTGGCATGTTTAATATTGTGTAGAAGCATAAGGCTCTTATTGTCTGTGATAGTATTTGAAGTGTATTTTTCCTTTCTAAATTTGCAATCCATAGCTATAGCAACAAATAAATATAGCAGTCACATTTACAACACAGTTATTATGTTTTACATTTGCTATAAAAGGTATATTTTAAAATAATTCTCAGAAGATAGATTATCACAGTTTTATATCAGGGTTAGCTTCCTAATGGGTCCTCAGAGTGAGAATGTGCAGCATTTGCTGTTTATTAAAATGAACCAGTAAGTTTTCTAGACCTGGTGTTAATGTTATGAATTGCATTAGGAATTAGATTTTCAAACTATGCACGTGATTGTATTTCAGAATACTCTGTTCTTTTTTTATATCAATTATCTCAGGAATTTCATGGTTAACTACAGTTTGCCACAGTTATAAAGCAGGAACTCTTATTTATTGGTCAAGTACTATATTTATGTTTGAACAAAACACCTTTTGTTTTACTTTGCTTATCAACAACCACTACTGTTTTCAGCTAAGGTTACATTTAATAATTAGGTTTTCTAGGGGCAAGAAGTCAACTATATCTTTAATGAGTTCCGTGACATCACTAGGGCTGCTTATGCTCCTTGGCAATAGTCTGCTTTGTGTGAGCAGATCACATTAGCTTTAAGAGAGTAGCACAGATGCCAAGGTCAGGGCATTGGTAAGTAAGAGATCTTTGAGTAAAATAGAGGCCTAAAACTATCCAAGGCAAGGAAACAATGAACTGCTGTTCAGCAATATGGTAGCAGCTCTCTAAAGTTATTTTGTTCCATGTTTGAGTGTTTCCTATATATCCTTTGCCTGTTACAGTTGGGTGAGGAGCAAGGAGAATCATGAAGGTTTGGGCTAAAAGTGGTAAGAAGAAAAAATATGCTGATGCCATGATAGTACTGCCCTTTCTGCTGTTTTTCATGTTTGAGCACTCCAAACATGGTGACACCTTTAATCTATGATGCAACCCTCATAATCAATTGGAAATTTATAAAGGAGAATTTGTGGTGGAACTCTTTTTTAATACCTGGTTGAGAAGGCCTGCTTTTGTAGTTGATCTGTGATTTAGCATTGACAAACAGAAGTATAGTGCAAAAGGCTTCATCTCTGTTCAAAAAGTGAAATTGGCAAAATCTCACCCATTTGTACTACATATTCCTATAGATTGTGTATAGAGGAAGAACTGGACCTGCTTTTTGCCTGAAGTCAGAGAGGAGACCAGGGGACAGAATTAGTACAAAAAAAATGGAAAGGAATACAGTGAAACAAATCCCTGTAGAGAGTGAGAGCCAGTAATGGGTGTTACAGCAGGTAGAAAAGACAGGAGAAAATGCTGAAGAAAAAGAGTCTGAACTGGAAATAGCCTTCAACCAAGAGTGTTCACAGAGAGAAGTGGTGGAATAATACACAGATATCTGTATGAGATTTAAAAATTGCGCATCCCATCAGGCTGAGTAACATTCATCCATGTGTTGCATACTTCGGAAATGTTAATTTTTTTCCCTGGCACTTGCCAGCTTGCTCTCATAGATTCAAAATGCATCCTCTACTGGTTGAGTTAGAACTAGCTGAGGAATAAACATGCCAAATTACTGAAATATGTCAGACAAAAAAGATGCCATACATAGAATGAGGGGAATAGGAAGATTGCTTTTCTCTCAAGGGGATTGGCAACAATAACAGTAAAAGTTAACTACATTCATGCATTCCAAGTGATTTAAGAACTTAAAACGTCACAGCACATTTTTTTATGTGATGGCTTTATCTCATTGCCAGGGCAAGGTCCCATTACTGCCAGCATGTAGAGCTATGAAAGCAATCACTTAAAGCCACAGCAAGACCTACCAGCTTGGAATTTCCTTAATGACTAATGCCTGAAAAACGAGGTGCCTGGACTGGGGAGGAGGCTTCATGTTTAATTTGGGATTGTTCGGTGCCCTGAGCTCTGCTTCTGTGCGTGACCAAAGCCGAGCTAATCCAAGTAGCTTGACATTTCTCTGCCTACTCCCATCTGTGTGCGCGGAGCACAGCGAGCGAGCACTGACTCAGCTGGAGGCCTCGCACAACGTGTTGCGGTGGCTGCTGAAACAAAGGGGAGCCAAGCTCATGATCTGACACCAGAGTGGGTACAACAGCATTTAGCAAATGAAAGATGGGAAATTGTTTTTCACCTTTTTGTGCCTCATTTCTTCCTTTGTCACAACTGTGCCATTGTAGAACAAAAAAATTCCCTGGGACAGAAGACTCTTCTTTCCCTGAAGTGTATGAGGTCTTGCTGAGGATTCCCAGCTGTTTATGCCCTTGCCTTTTTTTTATTCTGGCTGGTGACTCTTTTAATGTATATTGTATAAATGGATCTCCAAATTGTTTGAACTATATCTTTTATTATATGAATCCCAGTTCTACAAAGCCATGGGATGGCAGAGCTGAAATGATTTCTCTTGTCATGTAATGTCATACTCAGTTTTTCAGGTGCTGTTGCCTTGTATATTTAGAGAAACAGCTGGTTTCTAGGGAATGGTTGGAGGCCTGAGGAAGAAATTGTTTCCCTCTAAGCAGGTTTATGGGAGCTAGTTTGCTGTGATTGATTGTGAGAGTCTAGGTATCTGAACACCAAAACAAAAGCAGGAAGAAAAAGGTGGGGGGAAAGGAAGAAAAACTGACATCTGAGAAAACAAGCTGTTCAATAAATACAAGCCCTAAGAGCTCCTTCATTCTGTATGCAGCTTGCTCAGGTTTCCATGAGAAAATCTTGCCAGTAGGAAATGGCAATACAGATTTTAATCTGTAGGGAATAGTGAGAGTGCCAGATCAAATACGGCACAAATGCCCACATGTTGCTGTCTTCTGGCTCAGAGACCCAGTCACTGTCTTCAGCCACTGCTCCCAGGTTAGTCCTTTCTACCCATCTCAGCACACTATGTTTTCCCATGCAAAGTTTGCCATCAGTGCTTTCCACTCCTGCTGAGATAATGCTTTTTTTCTGTATGAAATGGTAAATGGAACTGGTACCTTGCATCCTAAACAAAGGAAAGCAAACATCTTTGAGATCCTCTCCTCATGAAGAAATCTCTGTTGATTAGCATTATTCACCCAAATGTGCTATCTCAGGTAGTCATTTCAATGATTCTCCTGGAGCTCTTGGGATACTTTCCTGAAGCTTGCCACATATTAAGGTTTTCCTGCTCAGCATCCTTTCCTGACAGAGCTCTTCAATGCCCTGTCACTGACCGTGTACCCCAGAAAAGCAATGCACACATCACATGCGTTGGGATTAGGAAGGAGCATTTATGTGATTTTGACTTTTAATATAGTGTAACAAATACTCAGTTTGGACCTGTAACAATTGGCTTACAGGACACCTTGTTCATGCAGTAACATTTAAATAGTGCATCCATGAGATAAAAAAGGAGCTGGTCCAGCAGACAGTGCTACCATTTATTAAGAGCTCAGTGCTTCCCTGAAACATCATATCTCCATATATGCTATCAGACATTGATATCAGATATCATTAATATCAGATATTAAATAGTGTATTGTTAGCATCACAGTCTTTCTTCAAAGCCTGTTCATGGTTCAGGCTGATGTTTTAACTCCAGTGCAGGGATTCCACTGCTGGACAAACAAACCTCTTACTGCTGTGGCATATATGCAGTAACTGTATGCCTGCCTAGCAGACCATAAATGTGTAGCAGCTACGAAATCCAATGAAAACTGAAATTAAGTAATTTGCTTGGTTTATTCTCTTTTGGAGTATCAGGAGCTCAGATCTTGAAAACTTGGTGATGCATCATCCCATACTCTGCTGCTGAAAAGCAGCATTAAGAAAGTTGTTGTTTGCCAACTTTTCAGAAGTGTGCTGTCAAATAAACCCGTATCTTATCTAAGATAGGAATTGCATTAGAAACCTCACTAAAATGTAAATTAGATTTTACTTCCTTCTAGACAGAGCTCATTCCTTAAAGGTATGTCTTTCCCCTTAGAAGTACTCACTATAGGTTTTTATTAGACCCTTGATCATAGTTTACCATGTCTTCCTTTATGTTTCCAGCTGCCCAGAGAGTGTGGGCTCTCTGTGAAGGATCTGGTGCTGAGTTTGATGGGTAATCTCAGGAGTCCTGTGAACTGCACAGGTTAGAGCTGGGAGAAGTTCAGGTGTGACCAGACTAGCCATGTGTCACGGCACTTTATGCCTGCATACACTGCACCAAATGCAGTTATGCAATGGAGAAGAATATCAAAGATGTTTTGAAGGTTGCAAATGGGTTTTATGAGTGAGAATCATCCTTTTTGTTGCTTACAAAGATGAAAGCACTCAATTTTCACACACATAAAAAAAAAAAAAAAAGACTGTCAGATGTTTTAAATGTAAAAACTGCATAATGTGGCGTCTTGTCATATCTGTGGTTCCCTTGTGGATGAAAATTTTAATCAGATGGTTTTGTACTTTAAAGGCTTTTCATTTGATTTACAACTTGTAGGAGTGGAGTAGCAGTAAGCAATCAGGGAAAATGCCATGAAGAGGACAAAAGGAAGGTGAAACACAGTGTTAATAATTTAGTTTCAATAACCTTAAAAGGTTTACCAGTCACTTTTAACCTTGTATCAGAAAAGAGAAGAGCACAAAAAGCAAGCTACTGCGGTGAATCATAAAACGTTTCTTTTAATTTGTTACTCATTTATCTAAGTCTGGGTAGAAAGCAACCAATACATTTGTTAAACACAAGGGCCAGAAAGACACCTAAGCATCAATCTGACTTAGTCCTTTTGGAAGGACTGCCTGCCATTTCACCAGTCACTGAAGTCATGAACGGATGGTGACTGTGGCTGTGGAAATGTAGCAGTCTTATGAGTATTCCAGACTAGCCAAAGCAATATTCTAAGCAGGCAGTAGAGTTTTCAGAAGTGCTTAAGAGGTTAGGCACCTAAAAGTTACTGATCTCAGAGGGAATTAGATACCAATTCAAAGCTTCACATACTTTCAAAAAACTGGTAAGCACCCATGTTCAGGTTTCTTGCCTACTGACCTGCAGGGTCTGAATCTCTATCTGGTCTCATATAAGCCAGGGTAACATAAAAAGTGACATCTTCATGTTGGTTGTGTGGGAGTTTTTAAAAAAGGAGTGTGGTTTTGGTTTCTGTTACAAAAGATCAGGACATCATAAAAATTCATGTGGCGTTTGTATACATAACTTCTCAGCTGAACAGTTGTGCCTCCGTCTCCTGAACATGTACATTTCAAATTTTGCCGCAAATGTGCTACATGTATTTCAATTTTTTGGCACAATACTTTAAAACCATTTTTGTAACTCTCTGTCTTCATGGTATTAGGCAGTTTGTACAACACTCTTGAAAATGTTTCCAAGTAAAAAATTGAATTCCTGAGATTCGGGGTGGGGAACCCAAACTTTGGGACCTACTATGATCTAGTCTAATTTTAATAAAAGTGGTCCAACACTTAAATGTCCAGATAACTGGGTTGTATCATGAATTATAGAGTATTTTTTGTATACATGTACCAAGTATGGCACCACAATAATTATATTTTAATTATTATTTATTTATAAGGTTCTCCATAATTTTTTATACAGAAAGCCTTAAATACTCATTTATCTGTTTTCTGTGTTCTTTTCTCTCATAAAGCCAAGCTTTTAAAATTATTTATCATTAATTATTCCACTCAAAACTGCGAGATGTGCTCTCCTTTTTTGTCAAGTAGACTTGTTGCCATTTGACAGCAGGATTCTATGCATGCTCTTGTTTTGCAATTTGATGTTAGAATCGGGAAGATTTTTCTTACAGATCAGGGGAATAATCATTTATTTGCATTGCACAAATGATCAGTGACTTCACTTGTAGGTATAATAGAAATGCATGTGAAAACAGAGTCCCCTCTCCACAGAGATAACATATTCATTTATATTGAGAAGTGTCACGTAAATGTGGAAAATAGTGATGACTGTATCATTTTCACTGTTGCTGAAACTGATGATTGAAAAGAATCAGGTTACTTTTTTTTTTTTAAATATATGAGCTGGTAAACTGGATTATTTCCATCTTGTGGCATTGTTAATTGGCTAATTACTGTTTACCACTATAGTGGCATTCTTTTTAGGAGAAGTTGAGTGAACAGTGAGGGATGAAAACCCACAGTTTAATCTAGAAAAAGAAAAGATGTCATTAGAATAAAGTTGAAATTACTAACACTGAGAAATCCACAAATGGAGATTTCCATGAGTAGGTCACTAAGATAAGAAACATGTTCCTGTTCTTAGCTGCCTTTGGGTATGATGGTCTCTGCTGAGACAGGTAATGGTGTATTAGGGATTAAAGTAAGGTCTTTCTGATTTGTTTGCATTTTAATGAGAATGTAATTTCTTAGTCTTACCTCCTTGTAAAACCTCCACACTGTCAGAGTTGTAGGGATATTCATGAGTTTAAAAAGAATGGTAGTTAATTAGCATTTGGAATATACTATAGCTTTGAAAGTGTGGACCGGGGGTGGGATAAGTCTGAAACCAAAATAGACTAGCATGCCGTAAGTTTCTATTTGAAGTGAACTAATTGAACTAAATTACTGGGTTTTACATTAATGTATAGTCTGTCTCCTGATTTTTATTATTTTTACTAAATTGCTCCTTATTAGAAATGGCTGTTGTTGAGTCCATGTATTGTTGACAAAAGAATCTCTTCAACTTTGCCTTTGATTATTCATGGTATGCTGTTGATCTTTGGAATAATATCTGTAGTTTAGGCTTTTAGAGCACAAGAACAAAACTTTTATAAACTGAAAGAAGGCAGGTTTGAAGAGATTTTAGGCCATGTATGCAAACTCTTTCCTTTTAACTCTTTGTTCAAGAGAGTTTTGTTCATAAAAAAGCCGACAGATATTGAGTTGACTTTTAAAAATTTTGCTTAAAAAATCTTCATTTCCTCATCTGAGGTATGCAGTGTGTTGTGTGTTCCAGTTGTAAACAACTTGTTTGTTAAGTAATGTACAAGTATCTAAATAATAATTGTTTCTTTTGCTATTTCTCAATCTTAGCCTCAGCTGTATTGTTCCTGGAATCCTTGCTAAATTTAATTCCAAGACACTAACTCATGGGAGCAGTCCCATGATTTTAAGCTGAAAGACTTGAGCAGGCTTTTGTAACATTTTATTTATGGAGTTCATTTATTTACTTTTCTGTAATGCTCAGCACTGTGGTGTCTGAACACCTCACAGACACTAATGCTTTGAGTATCTCAGCACTCCAGCGCAGTTGGGAAAGTTTTATTTTATGGATGGGGAGTTGAAGCACTTAAAAACTGGCTGGCACAATCACACTTGCACTTTGTAGCAGAGTTGAGGAAAGAACCTGTATTGTCTAATTCCCTCTCCAGCACCTTGAGTGAAACAACATCTTTCCTCTCTAAACAAGTTTGCACTTGTTTTCCAATGACAAATAGACAGTCAAAGTGGTTTAAAGGTCTGTCATGGTTGGAAAACATCAGCTGTGATTCCAAAGTTAACAAGGAGCTTAAATTTCCCCTCTGCTGGCAGTGGCCATTGGCCACTTGAATTACGGGCACCACAAACCCCCTGGGGATGCACCATGACTTTGTCATAGTTCAGCTGAAATTGAAAACTCGGAGTGTTTTGGGACATGGAACAGGCACCAGTGAACTGTGAATTCTATCTATATGTATGTCTGTATTTTTGCAGGGAAAACATTGAAAATGCTGTGAAGGAGGAGGGAGCAACATAATTGCTAAAAGAGAAGTGTTTCCATGTGGGAGCATCATCAGAGTGAAGGAAGAGTTTTTGGGAAAATTATTCTGATCACCAAAGTTTATTTGAGTTTGGTACATCTGTACAAATGCAATTTACCTTTAAGTGTAGTTGGCTGTTGTGCTGAGCTCCCTGTCCACTGTGAGGAAATCACCGTTATGGCTTTCATATGGGAAGGAATTCAGGAGTGCCTTGTTTACATTGCTACCATTTATAAAACATTTAAAGCAGCTATTCTGCTGAATAAACATTCAAGAGCCTGAAGGATAAGCATATCGCTTAAACTTCTTAAGACTAAACTTTCCAAGCCATTTCCTGCCAGAGGGACTAGCAGTAAAATTGCAAACTCTGTGTTCCAAGATGAGATAGGCAGAATTAGATTAAGCAGCTTACTGTTGACATGTCTATTGATCTGGGTTCAGCGCCGTTTCCTGTCTCTGCTAGCAGTTAGATTGCTGTGTACAATAACACAGTGGCCTGGTTTATGTGAAATTGGGGGACTCCGAGCATCAATTACTCCAGGAAGGCAGTGGCACTGGGAGATAAGGTTAAGCCGCTCACAGTGTTTAAGACTGCTGAAACCCAAGCAACATATTTGCTGTCTAAATTGCTGCTTATAAATTTGACAGTGTTCCGTTTATGTTGTTGATTTTTTTCCCCCTCTCCAAAGAGAGATCATCCTGTATTATTCTCTGCAGGTAGCAGCTTGGTTCTCATTATAAACACGCATTGTTCGTTAGCCTTCACTTCCTATCAGTCCTTTGTTAAAAGTTCCAAAGCATCACCTGGATATTTAAATAGAAAATACTTACACATGAGGGAGAAAGGCATGAAATGTTATAGAAAATACCCATAATAAACAAACAAAATTTTCATGGTCATATTGATTCTGGTATTGCAGTAAAGGTATTCTTTCTTTTAATTTTTTTTCCTTGCTATTTAGGAACACAGCATTGAATAACAGCAGCAAAAAGGAAAAAAAAAATCTGAATTTCTCCCTTGAATTTCTCATTTACTGTTCTGTTTTTTTCATAAGCAATTCTTTCTTATACTGTATGACTTTTTTCTCTTTCTCAGAGACTGTTAACAGAATCAGTTAGAAGCAAAATGATGCTTTTCACATTTAAAGAAACCTGTAGAGAATTGTTTCAGGGGTCTGCTTGTGATTAACTCAACCTGGATTTTTTTTTCCTCTGGAAGAGGGTCATGCAGAAGAGGTTTTCTCCAGGGTGCACCTTTTAAGTCACTTTACAGGTGGCTATTTCAGTTTTATGCCACACGCATTTCTATTGTCTTAAAATCAACCTTCAAAAAGAAATTCAGTATTCCCATAGAAGTATGAGCAAAGTTGTGTCAGTTCTGGCATTGTGATGGGAGATCTGTGCTGTGAAACTGATGAAAGGAAATATTTTAATAGTGACATTTGAGTTCATTTATCATGACATTTTAGGGACTTGGTGGTACATATTTTTATCTTTGAACAATCTCCCAGCAGTCTACTGCCATTAAAGTGGGGGAGGGCACAACTTCCACAAAGAGCACAGTGCTATAAAAGTCCAAAAAGATACAGCAGTCAGCTCTGATGAACCGAAGTAGTTCTAACTGGTATGTGACAAAAAACAGAATTGTCTCTTTTTATTAATTTTAAAATATCTTGACATGCTATAATTAACATTGCCCTATGCTAAAATTGCAACAACATCTGAGCTTCTGTATATTGGCTCATACCTTGATGCTATAAATGAATATAGGAATATGGGAAAGCTAACAGAACATATTTCAAGTATGTTTTAGCATTTCACTGGCATATTTTTGAGTTTTATTTTAATGAGTTGCTGATTGATGTTCTTGTTGGCAATGCATAAGGGGCACTAAAGTACTACCAGCAGGTGGGCACTAATAAATACTTTATATTGCTGAAGATTATAACTATCAATACAAAACCTATTCCAATTATTGCAAGGAGGCTGAACCCAAAAAGTCCTATGTCACTGAGGTTTATAATTCCATCCTCATCTAATGCTATTGTGCAGGTACATGTGTGATCTTTATGGGGAGTATCCACTTTCAGACACTGCAGTGCCTCATCACAATAGGTTTCTGTCATTTAGTGATTTAAATTACATCCTTTTATTTTGTTAACTCCTTTAATAAGTGTTTTAAACTGCCACCTTTCTGCTCTTTCTTTCTTGTACCTTCTCCCTCCTGCAGAGTCTCCTTGCAGGCTTGCTAATTCTTCAGGAGTTTTCCTGACACCTTCCTGTCCGTCAGTCCTGTACAGTTAATCAAGGGAACCAGTGAGCATGCAGGGGTTAGCCTGGAGCAGAGTTAATCGGGTTGGCTTTGACTTAATTGTGCCTATTGTTATAGGGGAAATCAGCACCTGGTGCAGGGGGCCAGTGCTGCTGATTGCTTGAGAGGCTCAGCTTGCAGTACTGTGTACAACATGATGACTTGCCCCAGAGTTGCTTCTAGTTGTAAAGAAAGAATTCTAACATTCTTAGCCTAGAAAAACATGAAAGTAATAGTTTAAAAGTAGATAAGCTTATACCCTGGGAATTAAAACAAAGAACAAATGAATAATACCCATTTCAGCTACTCTTTTTGGCTGCTAAAATTGTATTGGAAGTGAATTGGTTGTAGCACATATGTATTTAACTATGAACACTCTCTAGCATATCTGTACATTGTCTAGCATAGCCATATAGTAACAAGGAACTATGGGAAAGTGATGTGGAGTGACACAAATCAATGTCTGGAGACATCAAAAAAACATGTTTTTTTAAGGTCCAACACAGCTTTATCACAGACTGCCACTGGTTGTAGTTTAGCTCATTTAACACAAAAAAAATTAGAAAAACAAGTGTTGGATTCCCACTGAAAGTGAGCTCATGTTACGTGAAGAACAGTTGCATCTGTGTCATGCTTTGATTGAAAAGCAAGCTAAGAATAAGGAGATTTGGACAAAATAAATCTTTTGAGTGTTGAGTTGCAGATACCTAGATGACTACAGACCTTGCTATAGCTCTGCAGTTGTGTCTCTTTGATGGTGTTGATATTACAAAAGGAACTCTTACAGAGTAAAGACATATCAAGCCACTAAAAGCCACCAGAAAGCAGTGTAAAACCCAGGCAAATTAGAAAAGGATAGAAATGGTTCTGCAGATGCTGTCAGATGAGCTGTCACCCAGTAGCATATCAGCAGAATATTTCCAGTTCAGCCTTACAGACCACGTTTTTATGTCACAGATTTTTCATAGTTTCTAAATTCTCCTGTGTTAGGGTAAGATCCAGAAGCCACAATGTCTTCAGTTATATGTGAGGTACCTGTAGTAGTGTGATAAATAGCTCACATATGCCACAGGGTGGATGCACTTTCTCTTTTCATGATGCTAGTGATACATTGGTGTCATTCCAACATAATAGTAAGGAAAAAAACACATAAAATTATTATTTTCCTATATTTAACATTTTTTTCCTAGCTACGTATAAAGTAAATTAAATCTTTTTGAGGTTTTCCAGATGACAAACTGCCAAATAGTATCAGGGCTCTCAGCATCACAAAGGAATGTATTGTAAAAACTTAAGTAGTGTTTTAGTAAATCACTGGATTTTATGAAATTAATTTGAAAATGAATTTATAATTCACTAAATAATTACAATTACAATAAACACTCCTGAAATTATTTACATTTTCTTCTCATTAGTTTAATGTGACCAGAGCTTTAAACTGAAATAAAATCTTTATATTTCTCCTTAGATCTCTGTTTTATTATATGTAAGACTTGAAATCCAGTGCCATTTTCACAGTATAAAAAAATTCTTTTATTCAATCAATTTGATTGTAAACCTCTATTTAGGAAATCCTACAACTTTTAAGTTCTATCAAAATAATTTTTAGTGATTTTTCTTCCATTTGAAACGGAATTGTTTCTTAAGAGGAAAATTTGTGCTGTTCTAAAGACATGGAAAAATTGCACATATGACAGTGCTGTTCGTGCTAACGTTTTGCCTGAAGCTCTCATGATGGAGTCATTTACAATTTTACTTCTTCATTGATAAGCCATTATCTCTAGACTGTTTTTATAACTGCAGGGTTTTGCACTTTGCCACAGAAGAGTAGGACTAAGTTCCCAGCAATCTATTTCCCTAATTTCTCCATAATGCACCGTGACCTTTCCCAGGATGGTGTTTCTTTGTGGCAAGATTAAGAGGAAGGAAAATAAGAGTTTGCCCTTTCCAACTAATTGACCAATGTTTTTCTTTAAAGGTAGTGTTACCTTTTTAATACAGTTGTTAAAGATAAAATTTCTTTATTCCTTTGTTCTATTGACTCCTCCAGTACTCTGGAACATACCATAACTGCAGTCTAAAGCTTATTATGTAGAAATTACAAGTAGAGTTCTATTCAGTCCATTATTCAGTCACAATGCTTACAAGTAATACCCTTGGTAATGTTTGTTGCAATATGGTGATAACAATTGAAGTAATTGTTTACTAATTTGTTCTCTTAATTGTGTTTTAACATTCTGATCTTTAAAGGGTGTCCTATGGGAGGAGGAGTAGTTTTTTGAGTTATGTATTATGAAAGAATGGAAAAATCTTTTCTTTATAGGTAATTCATTTTAGGAATAAAAGTTAAATAATATTCTATGAATAAAAATGTAATAGGCAATAAGAAAACTTCAGGGTTCTTGTGTTTTCATGAGGAAAACTTATTTTTGTAAAATGTTCTCAGGAAGATGCGTGATCTGGATTGCACAAGCAGCTATAAAGTGAGACTCAGTGAGGAAATAAAGGCACTTTGCATTTACTGATTCCGCTCCCAAGCCATATGTTTTAGCATGCATGGGGTTTGTTTTGCTGTTTCAGGGTGGGGAAGCAGTAAAAGCAAATATTCACATATACATGCGCAGCAGACTCTAAATTCAGCTCTTTCTGAACATAAATTTGCTATCCTCCAAGCAGGAATGGAAGGTTCCCTGCGATGTGGCAGAAGCTGCAGCGCGTGAGGAACAGTCGTACACTGGATAGAGAGACATTCTCAATACGTCAGACTTCTCCATGCTCAATTGGAAAAGCTATTAAGCAGTGACTGCAGGGCAGTGTTTTTACTTTTTCTGTGTCTTGGCTTGTTTATGTTAAATCAGACCACAGGAGGTCTGTTGCGTTTCTCTGGCAGTTATTGCAAGGCTTGCTGTGGCAAATTCTATTTATGACACTTGCTGTATCCTAGGTGCAGTGAATCTTGGCGGACAATCTGGAAAAATTCCCATCTTTGTACTTGCAGGATATAATATCTCAGTTATGGTGTGACTGTGGTGACTCACTGTGAAGGTCCTAAGTTCAACTACCACAGTAGCCAAAAAATCTAGACACATTTTAATTGCTGGCATGACATTTGAAGTATTTGCTTCATCAGTGGATGTAAAATATTAAACTGAAACTCCTCCTGTTTTGGCTAGAGTGTATTCAAATTGAAGACAAGATCCAAGAGCAGCATTTCAGAGGTGTAGGTTAATGGCTTTTGGCCAGCATTTTTTTTACCAATGTTAAGAGCAAATAATCTTACATGTGTGTGTTTTGGCACTACAGCTATTCTCACTGATGTGTGCACTGTCAATCACATGATTGTCCTACATAAATAACATATTGATGATTACAGAGATCTGGGATTCTGTTACGGTTCTGCAGGAGTGTAAACAAGTTGTCAAAAATCATTTATCCATCCACTAAATGCCATTGGTTATTCCATTTTAAAGTCTCACTTTAAAATCGCCAACCAGCTTTTCTTAAGGGAAAAGTGAACCTTGTAAAATCAGAGACCATTGCAACCTTTTGGTCAATATATTTCATGTTAACTTAGGGAATGTAAAAACACATGTAATTTATTTACAAGAGAGTAAAACAACATGACAACGAACGGTTGAGCTGTGCTCAATAACTTTCTTCTGGGTCTTTAGAGTCTTCTGCTGCTTTTAAAACCTGCATCTCATGGTCAAGCAGGGGGAAATTAATCTTCTGTTTATGAAACAAACCAAGTTACAGCCTCAGACCCCATTCTGTAGAGTGAGAATAATGATTATATAGATGGCCATCAAAGGGCCAGTGCTCATACGACCGCTGGGTGAATAATAAGGCTTCTGTGGGGTTTGTGGTGTCTTGTCTTTGTGTTGGGCTGCTGATGCAGTTTGATAAATGCGTAGAGCTGGAGGATCCATGGGATAATTGGCACAACTGCCACAGATCTCTGGGAGGCTGCCTGGAGCATCTGCCTTGAAGCTGAGAACCCCGTCTCTGGCGATGCCACAGACCTATTTGCCATCTTGCCATTGTTTCCATGTAGTGACAGAGCACATGGGTCCACTCAGTTGCTTGTGGAGGCTGCATCAGCATGGAAGCACGGACTAACCTTTTCCTGGCATCTCTTTCTTTTGTGCCATATTGGATTTCCAAATTCTCATGCAGTTTCACGTCTGTCATTGGCATGGAAGTGTTGACAGCTGCTACATGATGGCAAAGCAAATGCATCCTTGCCTCCTTGCAGTCCTCCCACTTGTGACTCACATGGGGTTTTTTTAAGGGAGAGTATAAAGACTTTAAGGACAAAGGATTTCTCTTAGCGTTTTGGGGGGCTTTTTCTTTCCTGTGCTAAGAACCATCAGAATAATAAATTTTGCAGTAGGGGATGTACCTTCTTTATAAGACCAACACCTGTGGACTGCCAGAATTAATGTGTGAATCTAAAAGTTGTAAGAGAAGACAAAAGAAGTGAAAGAGAGCTCAGTCTTGTGCTTCCCAGCTGCTGATGCCGGTGACTTCAGGAACGAATGCCGATCATGCCAGAAATGCAAACAGCATGTGGATGGGTTTGTTTCCATTGTAAAGAGATAGCATACTTAATTCATTTCATGAGGCCTCTGGGCTGCTGTTGACAAAAAGTGCTTACACCACAAAGTTTGGTTGTGGGTTAAGGGTAGGGTTAGGGAAGGTTTGAGGTGCTGATCCCTAGACTCAAATTACCTTTAATGATACAGATACACTAGTTTTGCTTAATTACACTTTGCAGTCTCAAGCAATCTTTCCCTTGAGTCACTGACGGTTTTATTGCAACACTTTAATCTGATTATGAAAATTAATATACTTGTACCATCTTTTAATTTGCACAAGTAAAATCTCATTTTTTTCACATTTCAACATGATTAGAAGTATATAGTAGAGACTTGTGAGTTTCAAATGTGTTATAAAGGCAATATAATAAAAAGTAGTATATTACTGACCTGATGAAAATGAGTAAAAAATTATTTTTAAAAATATTTAGGAGTTGAAATCATGTAAGTCAAACTTAAGAAATGCGTATCTTGAATCACCCAGGAGCAACTTGGATGAAACATAGAAAAGCACACATATAAGAAAAAAGAGTGGGAGGAATCTTGAGCAATGATCATGCGAGCTTGAAAACACACATTTTGTTTCCTAGCACTTATGTGTTTGGGTTTAGTTGAAGCAGAATGTATAAAGTATCTTCCCTTTTACTGTTAGCTTGAGGCAGCCCTGCTTCTAGGATATTTGTGTTCACAGTAACCCTGGGTTTTGCCTCTGTTGCCTCTGCCCTGCAGAGCTGGAGTGCCCCAAGGCACCCTGCAGAGGTTTGAGCGCTGCCTCAGGGGTGTCACCCTCGCCTGGCCACCCCAGGCATGGGGTCACTGCAGGATGTGCCAAGCACACGCTTCTGCTGCCTTCACTTGAGCTGAGTTGAAGCCCTTGAGGGGTGAGTTATCCCTGATACTGCGCTGTGGGTTACTGACACCAGGGATATGGTGAAAGCTGATAAAAGTGTCACTGTGGCTGACAGTAGCATGTTTAGCAAATCCAACCCATGATTATTTCCAGAGACCACTTTTGCACTACAGAATTTCCTAATGTGCTGCCTTAGAAAGCTCAGCTGTAGGATAGCATCTGCTCCATGGTTTTATCTTTCTTTGCCTTTTCTGCAGTTCCTGATTTTACTTGCGTGTTGCAGAGGCATGGTGGTGTAATAGAGGACACAGGTTGAATGTGATGGAGAAATAAACTAAAAGAGTTAAACTGTGTGCCATCTCAAAGGAATGAGAAGCCATTGGCCATCTTAATGCTGAGAGCAGATATGGTTTAGTACCAGCTGATTAGGGGTACAGCTGGCAGCCAGAAGGGCTGTGGCTGCATATCAAATGGTATCTTTACAAGACTAAGAAAATATGCTGAATGTAAGTGTGAAATTACAGAGAATTTATTTGAACACATTTTAACATCATCTAAGAGATAATCCACAGACAGCACAGGACTTAAGATCACTTGAATTTGTACATGCATGTTACACCATTTTTTCATTAGGGAATCTGTACTTTTTCCCTCCTGAATCTGGCAAAGACTGAGGCTTAGAGAATTAATAGAATAAAAATTCAGAGAACACCCAGAATATATCAGAATGGTGATTCACTGTGTTAAGAAATTAAATTCTCTTAGGGGGGAAAAGGTTGCATTTTGCATGTCTCTACATCAAAAATGTTGCTGGATTATTTTCTTAAACCTACTAGGTGAAAAAAAGTCACCATTTCTGAGAAGTGCCATTTGATATTTTTGAAGATATTAAAAGCAATGTCATAAGTAAGATAAAATAAGCATTCAACATGTTTTTTACAGAAATAATATTTTCATTTAAAGTCAAAATGATGGATTTCCTTACTACCCTTTTTCAGCTTTTTGTGCAAATTGTATGTAAATGAATGCAAATAAGCAGCCCTCACTACTAAGTTGCTTAGAAGTATAAAAATGCATAAAATTAAGGTGTTCAGACAGAGCTGTGCATCTCATGTAAAGAATGTTTAAACTTAAATATTTAAGTTTAGGGTTTTATAGTTTCAGGTAATAAAATGCTTTTTTGTGCATTACAGAAGAAGTGTACAGAAATTTTGTTACTTTCTGAAGACCTATTAGTGTATATGGGAGTTAGCCCTTTGTCAGCCAACCTAACAAAACAACCAAACAAATAATCAAACAAGAAACTAGGAAATAACTAAGAGGTCAGCACTGCGATTTTGAATGCTTTCCACCCAAGTATGAACTAAGTTTTCGTGACCTGTTTTTGTCTGCCTTTCATGACTTGTTTTTGTCTGCCTTTCTAGTTAACACTTCTGCAGTGGATAAACCTGAAACCTAGTGGAAAAGAAACCTTGAAAATCAGAACCACAGAAAATTTTCTTTTTTATTCAGACCTGTGTAAAACCTGGTTCTACAGCCTGCAGACTCCCCACCCAACTCTAATGGGGCTATCCAGCGTGAGAAAGGAAAATTCTGCTTGATTTTCAATAAGATACCAGACTTGAGTAATGCCTGTGGTGCTGTATGGGATAACGATCTCTGTGCTATTTATAACGAGGCAAACTAAAATGCAATTTTTAGAGAATTATTGGAATTTTATTGTGCTGCCCGGCCAAATTCAGTGAGTAGGACTCATTAGTGTGTAAAACAGAGTTAATTTGTACTGAATATCCCCCATCTTTGGATGGGAGCTCTATGTAAATCATCTTTTCTGGTCATTAATTTGGGCTGTTTGCATTTCCTTTGCTGTGGGAGCATAAGTATGAAATATTAACTAAACTTCCCTGGTGAAAGTGCCCCCTCATGCCTCATACTTATTGTGGAAAATGTTCGCTCTTCTTGCAGAACTCCCCTGTAACTGAAGGGTGAGAGCTGTATTATGCAGTTGAAATACCTAGTGATAATTGGCATTTAAAGCAAATTTCCGTAGCTCTAGAAACAGGAAACCAGGGTATCTCTAGAAAGTCATTTGATGGACACTTCCGAAATATTGGGCAAAGTGTAAGGAATCTTTGAATGATTGATTCCATCATGATTGATCTTAAGAGTTTTTTTTAAGTAATTGATGGTATTTTTTTAGTTCAGTCCGTTAATGCAAATAATTATTAATCAATATGCACTCAGCTCTTACTTTAGAAGATAATTTTAACACATGATTTATTCTGAACATTTCAATTGAACTACCTTTACAAGGAGAAAATCAATTGGCTAGTGGTCTAAAGCACTTTAATTATCTGAAGAGCTGTATTCCGTTTTAGGGGGGGGTTTAGGTTGGGTGGTTTTTTTGGTTTTTTTGATTTGGTTTGGTTTGGTTTGGTTTGGTTTTTTGGGTGTTGGTTTTTTGTTTTTTTTTTTTTTTTCTCCTTTGTTTGTTTTTTTTTTTTTTAATTCATTGTCCCATTGTGATATAATCCTTCTGCTGGGCTGTACCTTGCTATCCTCAGAAATACACTAATTCTCTATTTCAAGTTATTTAGTCTCAGAAATTTTCAGTTCAATACTGAAAACACTACGATTAAACTCTAACATTGGAAATTAAATAATGTGCAAAATGAAATAAAAATATAGCTTTTTCCAGATGAGAAAACAGTTGATTGGGTTTGTTGGTTTGGTTGGGTTTTTTTGTGAATGTGTCAGCACATTTCTAATTTCTTTAGATGTTTTCTCATTCATAGCAAGCATAGCAGTGGAAAATTACAGTTAATTTGAAATGATAGTGTGATGCCAGAACTTAGGCAGAGGTTTGAAACAGTACAGGACAAAAGGTGAAATCATTAATTCATTTGCAGTGAATATTAAATTCCTGAAATATGCATTACTCTCTCATTATATTTATATTTATGTGCTTTAATATGCCTGTAAATATTATTGTGAGTCTGAAGGAGCATTTGTGCCGTGTCCATGAGCATGTCAATACAGCCTTTCAAAGTAATTTGCACTTGGGCTGAGGTATAAGGTTATGGAGCCATCTGTTGTCATGAAAAATCATTAGAATAAAGAGTGTGGTACAATTCCACTCATGTTCATGATACGTTGCATTTCAACACCACCAGTACAAACGCTTCTCTCAAATACCCTTCATAGGCCTAACAGGGAAACTTGAAAAGAGTCTTGTGAACAAATGGATCAAATGCCAGTGGATTCACACAGACCTAAGACTTCAACCTGCAGACAGTCTTATGGTGGCTCTTTGGGATCTGGGGTGGGTTGCCCTGAAAGTTCCAGGGGAAGGGTTTCTGCCTCTAACAATAAAAGGAGTTTATGTGTGTTCTTGAAATGGCCTGAAGTTAATTTTTGATTATATATCCATTCTTTATTGCATTTCTGGTATTTCTCCCAAATTGGACAATGAACATATAATCATAAACATCCAGTTTGATTTCAATGAGATTATAGTTCATTATGAGATGAGATTATAATCTCATTTCAATGAGATTATATTAATGAAATCAGTGAGATTTTAGGAATTGTTTCTCAGTTCTCATGGCTTTCTATAAAGCTGCAAGAGATGAATTGTTTGTTCCTTTGGAATAGTACAGGATTTTTTTTTTTTTTTTTTTTTTGCTTGGTATACCAGAAAAGCTATGTATCTTCAAAGTAGGAAAGTTTAGATCTTAGGGTTGTATTTTGCTGGAAACATTCCTTAAGAAGATTCCTTGGAGGATGTTAGTAATGTACTTGTAAGATTTTTAAAGAAGCCAATAATAAAGAGACAGCACTACAGTCTGAGGACCCAATTACTGAAGCACTTGTACATATGTTTACTTTTACATCATTAAGTACTGTGCATATGGAAAACATCATGTCCTTCATTTCTGAGCCTTGATCTTCAAATGTAAGTGTTGTAGAAGCAGGGTTTTTGAATTTTATCCTGTTAGATGCTGAGTACCTTATTTACTGTCTGATCTACTGGGAGATCTGCTTGCTCGATAGCTTCTAGCAGGTAACTTTGTTATCCAGGCAATCGGAAAGGAAGGAGTGAGTTTGCTTGAGGGTGTAAAAATGTATTTTACTTGATGCTAATTCCTATATCTGACAGCATGACGGGCTCTGAATGACCTCCCAGAGGATGTCCTGGAAGGAATGCTATGGTAGTGTGTACATTCCTGCTAAGAGCCTGTGACAGACGATCATACTTTAAATTATGATTCGTTTGAGACAGACAGAAGCAATAACAATGTGAATATTAGAATAAACCTCTGCTCATTTCAAGTTGATAATTAATGTTGTCAGTGGCTTGATCTGAGATCAAGATTTCTATAGGAGTAAGAGGGAGGTCAGACTTTAGACATATTTGCTGCTCTTGTTTGGTGTCTGAGAGTCTGTATGCTATCTCCCCTTCTGCAGACATAGCAGCTCTTTTGTTTTCCTCTGTAACGATGCCTGTAATCTGAACTTTTGCATTAGTATATGTAACTAAAGTTATTAATGAGAATTCTGACCTGGTTCAAATCAACCAGATTTTTTTCCTTTCAGTTCAGTTAATGGCCTTTCTATTTTTTGCTCAATAGCCTGTTTGAAGAACAGCTTTTAAAAACCTGGGATTGGAAGCAGTGCTATATCGTCTGCCCTATGAGAAAACAGATGAAGAAGATGTGTTCATGTAGCCAAATCAATGGTTTTTTAACCTGTCTGGTTTAACTATATATTTTTTTTGAAGATTATCTCCAACACCAGATAGTCTGTCTACTGGATATAGTAAAGGTGATCTCTTTTAGGCTATTTAGTTCAATTTCCAACAGAAGTGGACTATTCAGGAAGTGTATTTAGAAAAGTCTATTTTTCAAGAGTTCTAAGGCTAGAAGAAAGGACAGGAGATCATGATGGTGTGCTGGTAGGGCTGCCACACACAGAAGTACAATAGCGAGCACCTCTGACTGCAGAGGAACTGTCGAAGCACTGTAAAATCAAGTTGCTGTGTGTGAAAGATCAAGCAGGTTAACTCCTGGGATTTTTTTCTGTCAAGATGCTTTCTTCCTTCCATTCTGTTGCCTGCTGTCTTCAGAGCACAGTGGTATTGAGGCTCTGCAGATTTAAAACATCTGTCTTTCCATCTCCAGTGTACTAGGGAAGGATAGCTCTCAATTTAGTTCTAAAGAATTTAACTGCATGTTAGGGTGCCTTTGCTTTTAGGAATTTTTATCCTTCTTGAGGCTAGAGGCTAGGCAGCTATTTTCTACAGTGTTTTCTCTATAATGACCCTATTGTTATTTTTTTAAAGAGTATTTTTAGGCATTATTACAGAATTCAGATCTATTTAATTAAGTCCGGATTGGGAACCTAAATTATTTTGTATTCCCCAACTGAGTGTTTTCTTATGTGTCTGAATTCTGTTTTTTGAGATGCATGAAAACAATGGCAGGCTAGGTATTGTTGTAAGGAAAGAGTCCATAGTGTTGTTTTAAAACATATTTGAAAATAGATACTTTTTATTAATTTTAAATCATGGATAATGCACTCATATAAAACACTGGACTTTTCATATTGCAATGAATTTGATTAATTTGGCTCATTGGGTACAAATAAGTCTGAACTAAAAATGCAAATACATTTAACATCATATGCAGAAGTGGGCATTAAAACCAGGTCTTGAGAAAAATGATGTTTACGTTTTCAGGTTATATGATGCAAGTACAGTTATAATGTCTTTATAGGTACTCACCACAGGCTTAAGCTTTCAGGTTTGAGCTCACATAAAACTGTCTTAATTTAAGAGCTGTGTCATGTTGGTGTTAGATAACTAGCTAGAGGATAAATCTGTACTTAATACAAATCTATCTGAGTTGGTGATGTTGAATATAATTTATATAGAAAGTATAGGTTTTTTGTAAGAAACAGAGCAGTTTTATTTGATAGCTTTAGTTGTAGGCATGGTTATTATCTTCTGTTCTTGCATATATTCTCAGGAACATTTTTTTCCTTTTGCACCTTACTTAGCATTTGAGGATTTTATTTTTTATTTTAGTTTTCTGCTTACTCACAGTGTGTTGTTGTGCTACAGTTTGGAGGTTTCTATTGCTTGTAGCCTTTTTTGTAATCATAAAATCACAGAATTGTTTGTGTTGGGAGGGACATTTTAAAGGTTATCTAACCCACTCCCCTTGCAGTGAGCAGTGAAATATCTTCAAGTAGATCATGCCAAGATCTTTGTTTAGATCTCTGATGTCTGCTGGTGTATTAAAAGGAGGAAGGAACCCACTATGTGTGGTGATCATGTAGTATAAAGGCAGCCAGAGAGGACTCCTTCATGTTGCTTTCTGGGAGGGCAGGACCAGAGGCTCATGGCTTATTTCAGAAGTCCTTCATTAACTGGATGTAGGATGAACCACTCTCATAACTGATGAGCATGATATGCTGCTCATAAATAACATGCAATTAGGATAGGTTAGTAATAAGCAATATTCAGCTGAAATGTCAGCATCCAAGCAGCTTAGACAACATCTGTTTGAGCAAAACATTCAATACACATTCGACCCCTGTTTTACAGAGCATCACTTGACCAAAATTCTTGGTTAACCAAAGTTTGCTTATCTCTCCCAGAGTTGTACAGCACACAGACATTAGTCAGCTTTGCTGAGCATAACCCCTGTAAATCTGGCATTTAAGCCAGCTGGCGTATTTCTACTGTATTCTAGGACTGAGAACATGAAACACTGTTTGGAAGGAGAGGAATCCAGTGAGCCTTGGAAAAGCTGAGAAAATATCTTCCTCACTGATAATATAAATGAGACTTTAGCTGAAGGTTTTGATGGTCCCTCAAGACGTTTGACTAAGCACAAAGATGGAGGTGTAGAAATGTGTGCACTGTGGCATATCTGCAACTCTCTCTATATGATGTATGTGTATGCTCCCATATAAATAATGATATGTGGGTGAAAATCACAGGAGAAATTATGAATTCATTTCTAAATATAATATTCTGCCAGGATATTAAGTCCCTTTTTCAAGAACACCATAAGCTTCTATGCACTAATAATTTATTTGAGAAATTTAATAGCTCTGTTCTGTGTTTGTGGTGATGTGCAAACCACCTATTTTTTGTAGGGCCTGTTTTCAAAGTTAACTTTTGTTTCTGATTTAAGACCTTCTTCCTCTGTGTGTCCAGAGTATTATTTATTTGTCCTTATTGCTCAGGCAATAAGTTCCGTGGACTGGTAGCTCTTCTGCAGTCATTAAAACAATTCCTTTTATTACCAAGCCTGTTTTTCTCACTATTACCTTGACTTGAAGAATGGATTTGCTTCATTGTATTAGAGAGAATATTTTTTGACAGCTTTTGAGTACAGATCATTAAAAAATTAAAAAATTACCAGTTTGAAATGTTGACTTTTGTCTCTCTCTTTTTCTTTTTTTTTTTTTTTTTTCAAAAATAGCTTATTACATCTTTCAACATTCTAAATAATTAAATCTCATTGAAAACTCATGGGAATTCTATGTTGGATAGTACAGGTTGTAATTAAGTAGTTATTAACAATTTTGTTGTTGATAAATTTGGGCACAACTCTTCTCTTGCAGATGCCAGTTGACTTTATAGGCCTGAACTTTCTGCACAGAGAAAGACTGATGTAGTCTGTGTACTGCTGACACTTTTACACTGTTGTAAAACCAGAGTAGCAGAATACAAAACTGTGCCAAAATCATGTGGTAGCTATATGAATAGTAGAAGATTTATGGTATCTTTAGCTGTCCATTTCTGTACATTTAATGGCTTCTGTTCTGGAAATGATGAGCTAGTCAAGTGTTTCATTGACACTTGACAATTGACACCTAATTTAGGAAATTAATTATATTTACTCTTTTCAAATAAAACAGAAACTTGGCATACTCTGGAGTTTGTCCAAGTCGAAGCCATGCTAAAAACAAAGACAAAGTTCTGTTTAGGAATTGTCTCTGTTGAGCAAAGGATGTCTTAGGATGTTTAATCATAACCATCAGTATCAAAAAAGAGCATCACCATTTCCCAGCCATGCTCTTAATGGTAAGCTCTTAATAATGGATTTCCAAGAAAACCCAGTTATTGTTTTGAAGTTTGTTCATCAGCTACCTTAGAGCCCCAGAGATTTGCATTTTGCGTTATTTAATTTTTTTCTCCTTCTCCCATACCTTTCTTTTGTTCAGTTGATTTGTCTGTATGAAGATCTTCCCAATTCCAGTTGAAATTACTGAGTAGTGTTTTCTTGTGACTGGTTAAGTGATAATATTTTGTAGAAGAGCAGAGCTGCTAATTTTAGTGCAGGGACATCCTTCAATTATATCTCAGTTTTAAGAGGAAGTAACTGAACCCGAATCACTTCACTAGAGCTTTGCATGTTACTTTATTCAAGCCTGAAATGACGCTCCTGTAAAAGAAGATGTGAGAAACTGCAAAGGTTGCAGCCCCTCATATTTTTATTTTTACACCTTGTATTTCTGACAGAGTCAAACCAGGCTACAAAACAGGACATTTTATGTTTTTGAAAGGAGAGCTTTTATGCAGCAGAAATGTGAGCTGTGCACAGAAGTGCATGCTTCCCATGCCGATTAGAAAGGTAACCAGAGCTTCATTGTAACACATGGGGCAATTCTTCATCCTTACCTTTCAGTATTGAATACTACACAGAGGTTAGTCTTCCTCAGCTGTTTACTCAGTAGAGAAAGAATTTTGCTTCCCTAAAAGCCTGTTTTCTCCTCCATTGAGACCAGCCTGCTGAGGAACAGGAATATGTTCCTGCTTCTGCATCATGCCTTCCTTATCCCGAGGCAGTAAAAAAAGGGTTAGTGTAGCTCAGGACAGAAGTGTAAGTAGTCTGAATGTGTCCCTCTGAGGGCAGAGAGGGGCTACCAAAGTACCTCTGGTGTTCCATTCAGCAGACTGACTTCTTGCAATTTTAGAGGGATTTTGTTGTTCATAACATGCTACTAAGTAGGTAATAGTTAGATTGCAGGTTAATGCAGGGGGCAGTTTATTTTTCCAATGGATTAAAGCTTGCAGAAAATAGATAGGCAGAAGAGGAAAGATCAGAATTAGTAGAGGAGAAGTATCTTTGGGAGCTTTTAATCATTTTGCCTGAATTAAAAACTATCTGGTATTTTTTATTTTTTAGAATACATAAGACAAAAAACAAGAGTCAGTTTCTATCATGGATTTATTTTTCTGCTTCAGCAACCAATATTCAATTATTTATAACGACGTATCCGTAGCTGTGGAGAGCTCAGATTTAATATGGTAATGGCAGTATTATATCAGCATGCAAACTTTAAAATGAGGTGGAATGAAATATTTTAAAGTAATGTTTTAGTCTCTTCTTTCTATTAACCCCTCAATAGCTTCAGCTCTTCTGTGCAGATGTGAATTTTTCTAAAGAACAGTTCAATATGAGTCTGTGGAGGTTCATTCTTTCTGTAAATGCCCTATAAGGTTCTCAGGCATAGATTAATGAAAATTACAAAATAATTCTATCAAAAGGTTGTGCGTAAGCAATGCAAGTCCTTGTCCCATCTGTTCTGACCAGCAAAGCAGGTATCTTTCTGATTTCCAATGTGTTTCGCAGTGAATGAAGGCATAGTAAATGGGGGCAATTCAGACCCCATTCTCAATTCCTTGTTTATATTCTCTATGGGGAAATTCTCCTTCTGTGTTTCTCTGAGCATTGCATCTCAGATGTGTTCCACTTTTAAACAAGGATTTGGCGCTGTCATCTTTTTGATGTTATTTCTTACATCATGTTATCGATGCTTACCATTCCAAGATCATGAGGGTGCTCTAAAGAAGTCTTGAGATTAAATTTTTTCTGTTCTTTAGATGCATGTTATTGATTTTTGAGCCTTTAGAGATTTAGTGGCTTCTGTTTGCAGGCTTTTCTGCACCAGTCGTGTGAGTAGGTCTTACTTCAAAGGAGAAAAAATTATTTTTTTGAGTAGCAGAACTGAAAGTCTTATGTCCTACAGATTTTTGTCCTGTATTTTCTAAACTCTTTGTTTCCAGAAAGATACCAGCTCCCTTCCTATTATACTCCCACCTGAAAAAATAGGCACCAGTTGTACAAAGTTCAGCAAGTCTAAAGCTACACATGTGCTGAGTAGCCAGGATAAGAATGTTGGTTAACCAGCTGGCAGCTCCACAGCACTGTCTGAGGGCTGAGCTGTGACCACAGTCCCAATGGAGAGGCCACCAATTTCAGTTTCTGTCCTTGACCCAGACAGTGATTTGTATAAAACTTTAAGGAACTTAATTATTTTTGATACTTTTATCCCTAATTGTATCTTAAATCAGGCTGTAGTTGGTAAGAAATTCATAGTTTGAAATACAGACCAGCATGATCATAAAAACTTCCTTTTCGTAGGCAACTAGATTAAAAATGCAAGGGATGTGTAACTTCCATCACTTGGCACTTTGGGAAAATACATAAATGTCATAAGAGTAAGGATTAAATTGTGAGACTTGGATAACAGAACTGTTCTGCTCATAAACTGATCTAATTTTTCAGATATAAAATGTGTGATCGGGCTGTGCAGTTTTGAGAACATTTTTCCTATTTACCATGGCAGACTATTGGCAGGAAGAAGCAAAACTGCCTATTACATAGGCATGATAAAGCTGCAGCAACTAAATGGAAGTTGAGGTGGAAACTCCAGACAGGGGACTTTAATTAGGAGAGTAAACAGCCTCTGCTCTCCCCCAGCATTGCTATTCACTTCATATTGGTGATTTTATAATCACAGAAAGCTCTGTGAATTTAATTGCTGGAAGTTAGCTTTTATTTCTTTTACCAACATCTAAAATTCATGCACAGGAGCACCAGTCAGTCAGGAAATAAATCTTTGCTCCAAGTTAGCCTTTACAGGTGGTTTAAAGAAAATTTAGTTCCTTCCCACTAGGCCATACCAACACCTTATCCTCTTGATGAGTTCAAAGTGAAAGTCTCCTCTGAGCTCACTGTTGGTACTGATTGGCAAGCCTAGGGTGCTAAACAGCTGTGCAGGTGGCAAGCTTTGCCCCTGAGAGAAAGCACATCACCTCTGTGCCTATTATTTTGCCTGAAAATACGTAACTGCACCTTTCCCAGAAGTGGCAGCAATGAAAAATTGTACCACTTTCTGCATCAGCAATTTTAAATGCTAATTGTACATGCTAGTGGATAAACATGGGGGCTTTTCTAACAAGAACATAATTTATCTTTTTTATTCCTTTATCATTATGTCCACAGTGTTCTAATTAATAGGTTTACTGACGTCTATTATATGGTAACTTTGTGGTATTTCTACTGTTCGGTGTATTTTCTACAATAATGTGGAACTTTGTGATGTCTTCCTAGGTTTTCTGCTTCTTTCCTCTGAACATATGTTATGCCATTTGTCAAGTGATTTAATAGCACCCCTTGACCTTAAAAATAAAATAAAGCTAGATCAGTGTATAAAACCATGAAAAACTTTAAAAGCAACTCTACTGCAGCTTTTCTCACTCAGTCCAAGAGCCATGAGACAGAATCATTCATTACTTGCTGTTCCTGCAGTAGGTGAAATGACAGGGTGTGTTTCCTTATTTATCACAATGTTTAGTTTACATAATGGAAGGTTTAATTTTTGGTAAGGAGAAGTTATTAAAAGAAGGTACAAAAAGAATCAACTGTTACAGTAAAGAATTATTTATAATGTACTGAGTGTTAGCCAGAAACACTGATTACTTAGTCCATTGCAAGCACCTGTACCACTATCTTATGGTGTTCTTTATCACTGAACTAACAGAGATCATATTTACATTAGTGCTTAAATTCAGTGGGAAAAAACAATGTGGCATGAATTTGACAGATGTACCATAAGAACTAAAACACCTGTTTTTTGTTTGGTAATTTAAGAGCTTTGGAAAGCACAAGCACAATGCAGACCTAGGGCGTGTGTGACGAACAAAATTTCTCTTTAAGATTCTCACTCATCACATAAAAACGATTTTTAAAAAATGTTTAGGATTTTGGGGTTTTTTTGCAATATTTCAACTTTAATCTTCTGCTAATGTGAAACTGATAGTTGTTAGTAATGTCTTAAAATTTGAGCAATTCCTCAATCATGTAGCATGAAATACTGCAGTGCTTGAATGCTCGACTTCCCCAGCTCAGTAATTTGCAGAGAGGGGCTGCTCTGTCTGCTCTTCAAAGGGGAAATTCTTTAGACCTATTTGCAAGTGTGAATCCGGAGCGGTGTCTCAGAGGTCAATGCATTGCCATATGGAAGCATATTTCAGTCTACCTTTCATCCTTTCTGCTTGTGCTGGCAGGGTCTGTATATGAGAAATGAGAGCAAAAAGAGGTGGGTGGAAAGGGGGATCACATCACTGATATCACAAAAGATCAGGAAATGTATAGTGAATAATTTTAAGGAAGGATACTCTGCTCTCTGCTCTATTTGCTGAATTAGCTTTTGCTTAGCATCTGAGGGGCCTTTCTCTAATTCTTTACCCTTCTCTAATTCTTTGTGTTCCTCAATTACAATGCCACCTTCATGTGCAAGACACGATTTTTAGCAAAGCCATGGGGAAGGTTCTGTGGTCAAGTTCAAGAAGTTGTTTCTATCTATCTGTGGGTCATTTTTTTATTTTTCTGAGATTGCAATCGGTAAAAAACAGGTAAGACTTTCTTGGGACCAGCTGTAATCCTGTGTCCCTGAGACAGCTGAGACCGAGGGATGCTTTCCTCCCTCCTTTCCTCTCCCCAGCACTCTCACCTGAGGAGAGAAGTTCAAAGGGAGTGACAGCCTAAGCAGTTTGACTTGCTGAGGAATCTGCCACACTAGACATAATTTCAATTTACTGCTGTCCAGTACAAAATGGAATAGAGCTAGAGATCTGCCTCATGTCAGCTAGAGAGCTTTGATTCTAAAGGGAACTCTGCAGTGCTCCTGCAGTTGCACAGACCTAATTGTGTGTGTACAAATACACAGCCAAACACATACATGCTGAGGAAAGTAACTACAAGGCATAGCAAACAAAAAATTTTTCTTTTTTTTTAAGTTTTCCTATCTGGAGCTCATTTGCTCATCTAAAATAATACATGTATTACTTTTTGCAATGAGGGGGTATTATCATGCAGATTCCACAACTATTAGCAAATCTTTCAGCAAGAAAAATTAATTCTTACCTTACTACTGCTCTTGGTTGATTCATAGGTGAAGTAAATAAAGTAGGTACTTGCATAGTCAAGTGTCTCTTTGGCTTCAGAAATTCTATGTTAGGATTTATCTGTTGTAGCTGGGAACTCTGGGCCTGGTCTGAGCCAGGTGATTTTTTGAAGGTGAAAGTTGCTTTGCTCACTGTTACACAGAGCTGATGCAGGCTTGTTCCTATTGTTACAATCTTGTTTACAATTTGGGTTTCAGTCTCTCATTGAGCCTGCAGGCTGCATTGGTCCCTGGTAATGTCAGTGGTGGTTTGAACCATAGTTTGAAATAGTCTCATTTAAAACACAATAGAACTAATGAATAATATTGAAATGCAGGAGATAGAATCAGTAAACATAGAAGAACATGTGTTTATTCTCTTGTTTTTTGCATTGAAATAATTTTACAAAGAGCATTAAAATTTATTTCAGTCACACACCTCCTGTGAACTACAAAAGCATTATCAACACTGAAAGGATATTTTTCTTTGTGCAAAAATATATTCCCTGTGCAAAAAAAGGTTTGCTGGTCTGAGTTTTCTTAATCAGTTCCTCTTTTCCTTCTTCAACGTGGTATTTCTAATCCATCTAATTTCAATTTTGGGTTTCAGATGAGAGAAAAAATAACTGCATATACTGTAAATTATTCCAAAGGTTTGTCACTCTTAATGTATATTCTGTTCTTCTAATAGACATTCAGTTGAAAGTGTGGTGACAGAAATTGCAGATTGCTTTCTTTTAATGTTATCAATGTCACATGCAGATATATGTGACTTTTCTGCTCCTTCATTGCACATCCAGGTGCAAGAATCCACTGAATACACAAGCTCAGAGTTGCCATGTAAGAATCCATTTTCTGTTGGTTGTTTATTGGGATTACTAAGATATTTTTAGTCATCACTTTTGGCCAGAATTTTGTTCTGAAGGTTTTCATACATACCTTGAGTTTGCTGCTCAGTCTTGTTGGTTCTTCATAATGCACATCTTTACAGTGTCACCAAAGAGGTTCCCAACTAACAAATTGTTTTTCAGATTCTCAGTGTTCTTTAACATGTTTAATAAATGAGCCATGTTGATTTTGTGCCGTGCTACTTTTTCATCAGAGAGATAAAGGGAGAGATATTTATACAGAAATTAAAGCAAGTATTTTCAAAAGTTATCTTTATCTACTGAATTTGTAATATCATCACAAAATGGTATGAAATTTCCCAAGAAGACCTGTTTTCTATTAAACAGTGTTGATTGGTATTAATCACGCTACCACTCAATCCGACTGATTGCCTCTTTTAACACTATTTTCACAATTTTTCCTTACAATGAAGTCATGTTGAGATGATCCCATTTATTTCCTTGAAATGTTGGCACATTGTGTTTTTTTATAGATTTTAGAATTTCTGCTGTTTTACAGTAGACATTACACTTCAAAGTACTTATCCAGAGAAAACCCTCAGACCATCTCTTAGAAATTGTAAACCACAAATAATCTACTCTTGCAAATTTGAAAAAAAAATTATGTAGGTGTTTACTCTTCAATAATCTTATTTGCTATTCAATTGACAGCATTCTTTCTCACCGAATATTAAAAAAAATTCGTTTGCATTATTGCTAATAATTTCTGTGAGTAAGGGACATGAAGATAATTTTCATTTCTTCTATGGCCTGTAATTTTTTAAATTAAAAAGATGTCTCTTTTCTATAATTTAATACAAAAATTAAATGGAATGATGACAGAATTTGCTTTTCTATGCTTCCATGAGTTTGGGATGTGAAAGATATTGCTGTGGAAAACTTAGCCCACAGTAGAAAGTGATGTTTGTATATTGTGAAATTTAAAATTAATGCTACTTCATCATGATTTTCCTGTATTTCAATTAACTTTAATACAAAACTGATCCAAATAGTTGTAAATTCATATCCTAAAGAAAACTATGAACATGAAAAAAGTGGTTCAAATGCATTTTGAAATTATGTTGCCCAACATTTGGTAACAGTAGCATCTCCTGTATTTCAAAATGCATGTGTCTTGGGTACAGTTGAGTCTATTTTGTTTTAAAATACATTTAACGCTCAAGTTCTGTTTTTCTGGTGTCTTACATCTTCTTTTAAATTTTGTTTTGACATTGACAAACTGAACGTACAAATGCCAAGAGAATTCTCATACTGTGTTCAGAAGATTTTTAGTAGACCAGGCAACTGTTTGCCAAGAGTTTGAAATGCTGGAGACTCTTTTTCCATTGAACAGGACATTTTCACACTCTGAAAAATTAGAGCATAATTATTTTTAGTTTTAAGTATAAGTCCAACATATTTGAATTTTGCATCATAAATTCTATTTCCTTTCCCTAGCAAAATGACCATGAAGCTTTCTTCTTGCCTAGGTTAGAAAAGAATAAGTTATGTAATTCTTGTTTGCTTTGGAGAGCTATCTGGATTTTGAAAAGGCAACACTTCCAGATTGCCTGGTTTGAAATAAAGGGTAATAATGCTCTTGTAGTATTGAAAAAAAATCAAGGGACTCCTAATGCTTTTATTGTTCTTGAGCTTGTTCCTGAAAGGAGAATCATATCCATACTTTGCAACATTTTGCCAGTTTCCTTAAGGCTTTTTGCAGCTGCATTGATTGTTGCTGCTAATTGGGAAAGTAATTGGAACATGCCTGCTTCTTGTGTTTTACAGCCATGCCCTGTCATTAGCAAAAGTGATGCCCTCTGACCCTGACGGCTCTCAGAGGTCAAAATATATCATTATATTGGAGTGCAGTATTTCATAACAAAGGCCATAGCAGTAGCATAGCTTAAACATTTGGCTGTTTTTTTTATTGAAAAGAATAGCTTATCAAG
This sequence comes from Vidua macroura, assembly GCF_024509145.1. Taxonomy (NCBI): domain Eukaryota; kingdom Metazoa; phylum Chordata; class Aves; order Passeriformes; family Viduidae; genus Vidua; species Vidua macroura. Next base: position 13,873,818 of record NC_071571.1, read on the forward strand.
GGAAAGAATGACCTGCTAACTATATTTATCTTACACTTTGAGTAACTGCTGGCAAAATACAGAGTCCTGAGACGTGCTGTGTAAATATTTTATGAAGGAAGCTTCTCCAGCAGAGATGTTAATAATTTAAAATATGATGTACTACATACTGAGTTTTAGGCATAGACATTTAGTAATAAATTTGTATTTTGTATGAAAGACTAGTAAATGACTCCCTTGCCACATATTTTGTGTTACAACTGTGTTTGCCTGTCTTCCTTCATAAATTATGCCTATGTATATATATGTCACAATAAACTTGGATTTTTCAACCAGACATGATTCCAAGGTCCATTTAGAAAGGATTAGGAGTCACTCCTGAAAATTATGTAGCCTCCAAGTTAAAAGTGTCTGCCTCCAAGAATATATTGTTGGAGTTTTACATTTATTTTAGTTTTCCTTCTGAAACTTCCTATGCAGTTCAAGGGAGAACAGTCCCCCAGACATGCAACTATTGTTTTTAAGTCAGGTTTTATTCTGTTAAGCATGGCTGCAGCAAGGGTAGCATTCCTCTTTGCCTTGACAGTCAGTCAGTTGGAAAAGCTGGCCAGGAAACTGAGGATACTTTGTAGATACTTTTCTGTTCTCATCTGATTTAGCCACATAACTCCTCTGGACTGAGTTTTAAATTCACTTCGTTTAGAAAACTAATTTATGGTATTTGCATACTACTTGAGTGCTTTGGCTTGTTTCAGAATAATGTTGTGGTGATAAATATTCACATTATATTTCCAATTTTCACAGTATTCATGCTGGGCAAACAAAGTAGATAGACCACACAACAATAAATCAGTGTAACGACAGTCTTATAAATGTGTCAGTCAAAATATCTTTTAATTCTTCAGGTTTAAAATTTTATTTTCCAGTTCTGCTGTTGGTATTGTACTCTTATCTTTTTGTCCTTAGTTGCACTTGCTACTTTATTATCTCATGTTTTTTTTAATAGGAAATTAGGTCTCTGTTCTATGTAGAATTAACCAGAGAGAGCATCCAGAGCATGCAATTATTTTCCAGTTTGTCAGAATAGGTTTGCCATTTCATACATGTATGGTGTTTATGACTGCAATATAATAAAATATTTAAAGTTCAGATTATAACTCTTCTGTACTAAAATTCAGAACATCTTCTGTCAGGTAGAAGTATTACATCTCAGCATTAACTCTGTCTCTCTGCATCAGATAATGCTCTCTTATTTGTGTTTGTTAATAAGTGCTGACATTCATACTTTAGTACCTGATGGGGATGTAAGAGACAGAATATAGATTTTTTCCCCTAAATTAGAAAATTATCTGAACGGATGGTTGATTAATAATCATTCTAAATTGAAGTGCTTTCATAAGCTACCATACAGAACCTCATTTTTAAAAAATCAATCTTTCAAAGCTGTCACTTTTGTCATTTGTTAAGCATTTGTTGAGGAGAAAAGAGAATATTTGTCCTAATTCTGAGCTCCCTAAGCTATGCCAAGAAAAAAGAAAAAAAAATTAGCCATCCCACTAATGCACTGTATTGCAACAGAGATTAAATTGATCAGTCTGCTTAGGCATTTCCAGGGTGTCCCTTGCTGTAATATCTGGGCTCCGTATTGATGTGCTCCACAGTGCACTAATAGGTAATAGAAGATACTTCAATAGCTAGCAATATATCTAATTCCACAAATGACTTTTACCGTGGTGGATTATTGAAATCATAAGTGGTGTTTGAAAGGGCTGAGACTTTGGTGAAATGCTAAGAAGAAAGGATGAGCATATTTCTCAACTTGTGACAGCCCATTCTGAGTACGTGATGGCTCCGAGCTGGCCCAGGAAACTTTCCCACAGAGGTTTATTGCAGGGCTGGGACTGAGAGTGAGGGTGAGAGACAGTGATTTATAAGAACTGATCCTGGATCTGTCATCTACTCCTTGAGTGGTTTTAACACTGAATTCTGCCGCAATTTCCTCTTCTTAATGAGCCAGTGAGGATGAATCACTTAATGTTTGAACGTATCTTTTAAAATGTTACAGGCTGTTCTTTGTCGACTTTCATTAAGCTTTTATTTTAATCTAAGAAGACCAGTCAAACACAAAAGATATGCAAAGTACTTCATATTTTGGCAAAGCCTGTTTAGAATACTGTACATGGATAAAAGGAAAGAGAGAAAAAGAGAAAACTGGATCAAAGAGCATTTAAGTGCATTCTCTGAGCTCATGTCTCCTGGTATGACTGCCCTGAAATACCTAATGCTGAAGCTTCTTGTAGAGAATCTGATCCTGGGTCTCGAACAATGTGCAGCACAGAATTTGTAGTTTTGCTGCAGGTGAACTTCCTGTCATAATGGATGTGTTCAATAAGCTCTAGTTATTGAATTTAAACAGAGTCTCGGTTCTTAGAGCAATTCAAGGAGTTTTGAACACTGAGGCCCAGCAAATGCCACTTTTGACCTCTTAATAAATTATAAATACGTGACTCAGGGGCTCAGAGCATAGATGCATTGCGTTTTCTCTCTTAAAAACAGGGAAGCTGACTCGGGGAAGGGACACTCAGCTGGGGAGAATTGTTCTTTGTTACTTTCTTCCTCTGTAGGTTCTTTTATTGCATTTAGACATGCTGTAAACAAACAGCAATCTCTCTCATCTGTCACATTAACTCGCAGGCTGCTCAGCAGTCCTCAAAGTCTCACAAAGGTCATAACATTTCTTTAATCATATCTAGTTTACTTTTCCTGTGACTGCCCATTTTCCATGCTGTTGTCTTGAAAATAAAGTATGTGATATTAACCTTTGGGTCTTTGATTTGTTGGTATTGCCAAGAGGAAGTTGAAAGCAGACAAGATCACAGTTTGTTGTTTGTATCTGTTGTTCTGAATTTATGGTATATTTAATTAATCCCATGCTTCATGTCATCCATTATTCACCTGAAAGGCCAGAATTACTTTGACTTTTCAAGGCAGGTGTTTGGGGACAGGGCTTTTGTCTGAAGTTTCAGAGCTTAATCACCTCTTGGGAAATGCTGATGCTCCTTATTGCATTGACAAACACTGCTCGGGTACTTCCCACTAAAACTCAAGGATGGCCTGGACACCCCTTTTGAAGTCAAGACACATTTTCCTAATGTCTTATTGTTGGGAGACCTCTATGTGAAAGGGAAAGGTTTGTTTTCATTGTAATGTGAAGTGTAGTTCTCAAAGCACCCACGTAGACATTTTATGTAGCCTGTCTTGCTGATGCCTGTAGTCTCTGTCTGTGGCACAATGAGTTTCATATACTTTTACTGTCTTTTTGTATGGAGAGTTTTAATTTTTTTCTCTAGCTTTACACTGTTCCCGGCTAGGAGGTGGAAAAGGAGGATTTTTCTGGAGTAGTTTTGCTAAGCCTGAGGCTACAGGGTGCAGGGGTTGGTGGATTTTCCTGAACTTCCAGTCCTATGCTGTTAGATGTTAGTCTTCTGAAAAGGAAAAACTGCTTTTATGCACATACTGTTTTCAGACTAAAACCAAAGGAACACTGTATTTCCAAGTATGAAGGCTGTGATCTCGGAGGTGAAACTTTCTTTATTTCATTGCACATTCAAAAATTGAATGAAACCAACTTTCTATTAGATCTCTGCTCCTCAAGTGTTTCTTTCCTCTGTTAGCTTTCCATCGCTGCACACTTGTGTGATTTGTCCAGTGGTTTGTCTCCTCTCTACTTCTGCCTTCACTTACCTTAGTCTGGTTCTCACTCAGTTAAAACATTTGTCTTCACCTTTTTAGTCTTGTTCTCATAGACTTCGAGTCTTTTCTGAAGTTTGACTTCTTCCAAAGTCCTCTTATATCAAGTAGAAAGAAACCTCTCTAGGGGTCATGTCCTATGGGATCCTTAAGTATCTAAGGTAAATTTTACACCCATCATTCATGGTCTCTGTGTACTGATTTTTGTCCTTAGAATAAAAACTGACAATGTTTCACTCAGAAATTTATCTTTAGATGTCTGAAATTTAAGTGAGATGATTCTCACATTATTATTTATAGCTTCTTTATAGAATCCCTAAACCCCATTCTTTTTTCCATATTTTCCCAGTACCTTCTCCAGTAATATTGTCACATTTTATTATGCTATTCTCTGTCTCCCCTTCAGATTTATGCATAAGTATTTCATCAACCTTTAAATCTCCTGGTATCTCCATAAACATATGTTTGTTCCCCTTCTTCCCTCCCTGAAGTTCCCTTAAGTCTCCTCTATTTTAAATTTGCTTCTCAAAAATTTGGTTTCTCCCATATGAGTTCTCCACAGTCTTTTTCACTTCATTTCTGTAATAGGTGATCTGCAGAAGAAAATAAGAGCTGAGAGGCAGAGTTGTCTTGGATAACGTCTTCTTTCTTTCTTTCTTTTGTGCCAGCTAAAACAGGATTAAGGAGTACTCAGCTGGTTTTCACTGCTCTGCTCTCCTCGCTTTTCCCCCTCCCCAGCATCCTCACAACCCAGTTCCGTTGACTTTCTTCCTGCAGAAGGCAGGTGGTTGGATGCCCTGAAAGGAAAAACCATGGAGCTACACTCTTGAAGAGCAGATGTGTGTACTGACCTGCAGTAATAGCCTAAAACCTCTAGAAATCCTTTTCCTTTACTCAGAAACAGCTCTTTCACACTATGGTCATTAACATTTGCTTCCTGCAGTGGCCTATTATTGTTTAAAGTCTCTGACACATAAAACCAAAGTCTCTGGGAGAGAGTAGGTAGGGGAAAAATGTACATTCCATTCAGCAAATTTGGTCTACTACCATATGTTTTTACTTGGCAGTTTATTTTCTTGACTTTAAACACCACGGTTGCAGGAGCAGCACCTGCCTCTCCCAGACTTCCTATGAATACTCCTAATCATCTCTGCCTCATTCCCCCTTCATCTCAGACACCCTTTGCTTGCTAGTGGAGAATGAAGCAGGAGGTGAAGTGTTTCTTGTTTCTCATCTCCCTTACATGATCATACCCGTACAAAACTCTCACATTGTTTGAACAGAGGAGGGAAAGGTCCTTGTGAAGGGATAGATCTTAAACAAGCTTCTTCTCTAAATTCTGCTTACCAGCCACCAGCTTCACAGTGCTCTATGTGCCATCTGAGATGAGCGTTGTAGTCCTTTAATCATAACACACTTCTTTTATCAATTCGGTCAATAAATGAATTATATGAAGTGTCAAGGTTTACAAACCACTGAACTCTGTTCTTGTATACTATTGTTCTCTTACTTGCTTTTCCCATTGAAAAGTAATTGCTTTGAGCACTAAAAGTGATTACAGAAGATGACACCTTTATAACCGGTCTCAGGATCTCGTTCTGAGGAAAAACTCAGCCTGTAAAATGCTGTATGCCTCACCCAGCAATTATGCTGTAGTAGCTAATTTCAGAAAGCATAAATTGCCCATTATTTCTGAAGAGGACTGGGATTTTTTCACCAGTGATATTGAAAGTGGATGCTTTTCCAGTGGATTTTTAGATGGCTGCCACAGATTTATAAAACAAATGAATAAATTATTTATTTTTCTCACAATTTTTTTCTTTAATTTTAAACTTAATTATTTTATAATAAAATTTGTTGATGAGGAAAGTTTAGTAAACCCTTGGAACCTCCCAAAAGATATGTTTTAATTTTTCTGTATTAAAAATATTTCATTATGAACATGTAATTGTAACATATTGTAATTGCAGATCAGGCAATTCAATCCACGATAAAATATTTTCATGTGTTTAACAATTTTTTTCATGTTGATACCACCATGTAGCATGGATATGGTCTTCTGTGGCAACTTATTACTGAATGTTGTCTCTCATAAGTCAGTATATTCTTACTTCTGCTTGAATTTTTGTGGTGTACATCATGAAATACCTCATTTTACTGAAAAATCCAGTATTGGAGAATAACCAGATAAACTGCTTCATTTGCAGTCCATGAGAGCCTGTAGCTCCATTTCTGCATCCTAGCTTTTTCCAAAGCTGCTTCTTTCATGGAAGAATTTAGTATTTGACTTTTCACCCGACTCTGGATTTTGTACTTCATAGAAATTCCAATTCTTAACTGGTCTTAGAAATCAGTAACCTCCAGTGCATATTTCTGAGGCAGGAAATACATTAAAATCACTGTCTTTAGGAAAATGGTGTGATCTGCTCTTAACACAATGTCATTTTAAGAAACTTGATTAGAAGTTCCCTGAAATTATTATACCAACATAATAGATGTTGGATGAAGAAACTGTGGGACAGTACTGAAATACATCGTATTCTGCCCTCTTCCATGCCCATGTGAGGACATAAAACAGAAAGAATTTCTCTTACTCTCTTCCTCTTGCTGCTCCTATTTGTACTGCTCCAGGGTGGCAGTGACTGTCTCACAGAGACTCACTGTGTTCCACAGGGAAATGGGCCAGATTCAGGGTGTCCTGGTGTATCTTCCACCACAGGCACTAAGAAACCATAAAACAGGCTGGTTCCATTCATCACTGTTTGCTTCTTGGACCCTGGCTGAGGAGGTCTGACCTCAGAGCTTGTGGCAAAGCAGGAATTTGAGAGCGTGGTAGATTATTTGCTAGATATGCTTATTTGGATAAGAGGCACCATTGAGTCTTTCTAGCTGAAACTGGAATGGTTGTGATGACATTTGTTTTACTGTGCAAAGTGGTCGGTCTGTCTTTCATGGAGTATTAAAGGGAGAAGACTATGTCAATTTTCAAAGCAGGTCTATTTGGACAGCAGTCAAATCCAAACTAGGAGAACAAGAACATAAAATTGCAGCTAACTGTAAGGGACCATTGTGTTAACATTGGAAAAAAAAGCAGTGTCTGAAATGAAATTGTGAATAGGAAATTCTTGGATGACTGAATATCTGAACAGTTGAGCACAACGTGAGCAAATAACTTTGTGTTCCACATGCCAAAGCCTGATTTTATTTTAAAACAGAGCGCAATAATTGTTCAAGACTTTCAGCTGTCTTCATGTGCCAGGTGTGCATATGCTCATTCATGTATGGCATTGTGCATTTCCTACATAATTGTTGAGATCATCCCATTTGTTGGATCTGTAACCCCATACTCCAGCATAATAAAAGGGGAGTCTCTCAGGGGGTGGGAGAACTGAAAGAAGTGTATTCCTCTCTTCATAAAAATAAACCTACCTAAGCTCAGTAGAGTTTCCTTAACAAGCATTATTAGGAGCTGACTGATCAGCAATACTACCCACTTACATCTGGCACTGAATTTCCCAAAGATACAGCTTTTTCATTATCTTAGGGAAATAAAAACTGTATGCTTATTGGGTAAATCCTGCTCCTTTAGTGCACTGTTCAATTGTTCAATATATAATCTTTTCTGTCAGCTCTCTACACTGCAGCATTGGATGCTGTGGATCTAAAAAGTAATTGCCTGAACCAGAACAACAGAGAAGTGTAACAGATACTTTCAAATGTAGCCAGTGCCTTACAGAGTAATTCAGTTTTCAATTAATACACAGCACCAAAGTGCAGGTGGACAAAAAAATTACTGGAATTGCACGTACTTCAGTCACCATGAAATCCAGAAGAATGCTGGCTGACCGCAGATGAAATCTGACTTCTGAAATAAGGTGTATTAAACAGCTGCTTTCAGAAGTTGAGGGGACAATGACTCCTGATTATAGAAGGAAGCAACAGAACGCCTGCCGCTTTTCTCCCAGTTCCCTTATGGAGAAGGGAGGAATCAGGCAGAACCCGTGAAAAGTGACAGCTCGTGTGAAGTCTAATCCTGCTGGTTTACCACTGAGGATAGTTTTAATTTCCAACTGCCAATGGCATTTACTGTTCTGTATATAAAATTGCCCTTAGCTGGTATTTTTGACTGCTGATGAGCTTTATTCAATTACTTCCTGGATACTCCCAGCTCCTGTTGACTGCTGGGGGCACTGGGGACACTGCAGCTGTTAAAAAGGGCTCCTCAAAACATGTAAATGAAGGGATGTGAGTACTGGTTCCCCTGCACTGCTTGAAGTCAACTTCTAGCTACGTTGGTTACCTGGGAAACAGCTGTCAGCACAGTGGAAAGGAATCTATTTAGTGTGGTAGGTAGGTGATGGTTTTCCAAAAAAAAAAAAGAGAAACAGCAAAAAACCCCACCACTGCTCCATAATTTAGGTTTTTAAGTATATAATGAAAGAAATAGGACATAGGCTGTTCTTTTAAAGTTTGTTAAGAATAAATTATTCCCTGAACGAAATAGTCTGGAACTGCAGAAATGTTTAATTACTAGGAAGAGTCTTTTTATAAGGGATTTAAATTTCAGTAGTAGCTCAAATTTTGTTTTTAACAACAGTACTAAAAATAACATTTTTTTTATTTGCCAGTTACCTTCAATTAGTATGCTGCAAAGATTCCAAAATGGAGAATAGTTTGTTAGGTTGTTGACTTTTTTTATCTTCAGGATTCTTCCAGAAGCACTGGTCAGTGCTTTGCTGAAGTTAAATATTGTTGAATTTTTCAGATAGTGTTTTCTGCACCTGCAGCAGAGACAGGTTAAGAATTGCTTTTCCAAAGTGGTGAGAGTTAAGAATTCCTGGCTTATGCACTGTGGTCAGATTCACTGACCCATGTCATATCTCAAAGACAAAAGCAGAAAAGACAGTGAAATGAAAATGCTGGGTGTCTTGGCACCACTTACGCATTTCTGATGGTCTAATGATAGCAGCACCATCAAAGCTTAAGTTGTCACCTGTATAGTTGTGCAGTTTCCCTCATTTTAGAGGGGGTTTCATGCTGCTTTTTTGGCAGAGGATGACCACATCCCTTTGAGCTATAAAATGGGTAAAAAGTACATGCCTGCCTATCTTCTTTGTTCATAAATTTTTGCTTCAGCTCTTAATGTTTCAATTTGAGAAGGACTCTGAGCATCTCACCACTGATTTGTCTTCCTCATGTGAGTAAGTGGATTTCCAGACTCTCATTGCAGAGGTACTTTCTTAGGTTCCTCTTCTACCTTACCCTGGTTTCCTTAAGGCTGCCTGAGGATCTGAATACTTCTTGTGTTAACACACAATTAGTGCAGGACACCCTATGGACAAATTTCCAGTGAAAAAGCCATACTCCTGCCTTTTTCTCTGCCCCATATTGTATGTCCCTGACTGTGGTAGAGCTCACAGAGGGATCAGGGCACTGATCTACCTGAAAGCAAGCCCATTTGAAGAAAAGAATAGAAAAGAAAGAGGAAATAACATGATTTTTCGTTCAGCTCTTTGATTTGGATAACTGTAATTTCATGAGTGCTTTGTGGCTCAAAGGTTGGGACAGGAACATTCTGCTCAGAGAGCAGAACTTCAACATCAGTTCAAAGAAAGAGTGAAACACACTGCAATTTTCTTAAACAGTTTTGAGAATCTTAGCCTAAAAAAAAAATGGGATTATTTTATAGTAATAATCTCCTGTCACTTAATTTGATCCTGTAGAAACCAACATGTCTGTACCCCTACACATAGTGAAATTCTGAGGTTTTTTTCAGGACTATCTTTTGAAAAACTCCATTTAGTCTAACCACTTAGCCCATCAGCTGGAAGATTATCATCTCAATTACCCATGTATCCTTGTCTAAGATCTAGTATTTCTCAAGCTTCCAATATGCTACAAAAATATATCAAATACCATTAGTTGGGATCACAACTGCTCCGTAATGCTCAGTTTCCATTGCTAGTCTTGCTGATCAATAGCCTTAAAACCACAATCCTTAGCTTAAGTTAAATATAATTGTCCTATAGGAAAGATAGGAAGGAAAAATATCCTGGAATCTGTTTGAAGGCAACTACAGCTAGCTGGGAGCAGATGATGAGAGGAAATGATGCTAGATGAACTCAGCTTGTTCCATGAGTTCATATTTTATGGTTCCAGAAATAAAAGTATTTATCCCAAACACCATGTATATGGTTTTACTTTTGGATCTTCTTTTAAGCAGTCTCATGACAGCATTATTGCCTTGAAACAATTGCCCACCTAAAGGAACCAGCCCTAGGCTGTATCTATTGATGCAGAAGGAGAAGCCAAATTAAGCACAAGAGGTGTCTCTGAATAAAATGACGTGGCATGAAAAGGTTCCTCCGCAGAAAAGGAAAATTTCACATGGTTATAAGCATGCGTTTATGTTAATTAAGGACACATCTAGAATTGGAAGACTTGAGAAATTGATATTACTCTACAGAATATATATGATCACTCTTAAGTATGTTGTGCCTGTAACTGCATATTACTATATGCTCCACACTATACTTAGCAAGTCTGTCTGTCAGAAAGCTCTAATTGCTTTATGTGTGAGAACATTAAGCTGCAATAAATTTATATACACAGCTGTTCCATTTCTGTGGAACAAGTTTTATCTCCTAATAAATTGATGTTTCTTTTTAGTGTCAACTCAACCCAAAATTTACACCCAAGAAGGTGAACCTTAACATCACATAATTAGTTCAGTGACACCAGTGGTAATAGGGGGTATACACTGTACGTGTCTTAAACATATTGATGGAAAGAAGTTTTGACTTCTGTTAATTGTTTCATGAAAGCATAATTGTGATTAAGAGCAGCTTTAATTGGAAAAGGAAAAAGAATCATGACCTTTAAACATACATTGCAAATAGCATGTCTGCATTTACAAGGAGTTGCACCATAATGAGAAAAAAACTAAAAGCCTTCTTTAAAACAGAGCAGGGGGAAGAAAAGGCATTGTGGTTCTGTGTTGAGTCACATTTAGGTTAATGGAACAGAAGCTTAGACTGCCCTGGACTTTTGATTAATATTTAATTAATCTTCTGTAGAAGACTCTGATTTGAATTAAACTGGGTACTAATAAAGGAACCAATTCACCAAGGAGTTCACATAAATTTGACCTGCCATTATGAGAATTTAAATTAAAATGGCCAAAGTTTTGTTTTCTGCTCATTTTATGCCTGGTCTATATCAAGTAATTTACTAGGAGTGATGTAACTGGAAAAGTGCAACAGGAATTGGTCACTAGTAATAGAGCCATAGCTACAATATGACATGCCATTTGGTTTGTTTTAAGTAAGTACCATGAGCTAAAGAGTTGTATTGTTCTCTCAGTACCAGCTTTTACAGCTGGAAAAGAAGCATTCAGCTGTACACAACAAAGGGAAGTATCATTTGATTTAAAAAATGCCCAGAATGGTTTCTGGGAGTTGCTTATACTTCTACATTGTCTCTTAATCAGAGTGGCATTAAAAATGATGCAAATGAAGTAAATTCCCCAGGTGCTGTGACTTCCTTGACCTCCCTTCCCATGTGTGTAGGGGTGGCTGAAGTTTTGCCTACTGTGAAGACAGGAAGGGGTTGAACTGTCTCCTTTTTATCAATCATGATGGATTGTAAAAAGCATCTACTCAACTTCAACATAGGAAAAATGAGTTTGAAGTTACCTCACTCACAGTTTTTTTCTGCCAGCTCTTTTCATAGTCAGGGTAGATACCATCACCATCTTGTGTGCTAGTCAGCTCCTGACCTAGTGAGCAACTTTGACGTGACCATCTCCATTAGTTTGGATGACACCTAAATCCCACAGAATTTCTTCAAGTCTCATTACTAAGTACTAAATTCAGGTATTCTGACTTCAGCAGCCTGCTCTAATATCTAATTCATCTGGTTTTAGGTGTCTCCAGGGTAGTCCTGTATAGCTTGGCTCCTTTTGCAGTCAGTCAGTCACTGAGCTGAGCCCTCTCTGTATGCATTTGTTCTGGGGGAAATGAACATTTCACAAATGTGTGTGTGCCTCCATTGTGCAAGAGCAAATCTGTTCTTAAACTGTGAAATCTTTGGCTAAGGTCTGGTTGTAGGCAGTCTGTGCAGTGTCTGCTGCAGATAGGGGTCCTGCTATTTGAGTAATGCTTAATGATGCAAAAATCTGGCAAAAATAATAAAAAGTAAATAGCAAAAGTGCAGCAAAATCAGATCTTTGTGAGTCCTCCTTACTATGGGTATTTATCATTCTTTCCTTACATAGACTCTAATTCCTGGTTTTGGTTTCCCTGGAAAGCAAATTACTGTGTAGCTCAAATGGGAAAATTCGTGGGAACTGAACTTAATCTGAGCTAGCAGCATAGCAACATAAACTGCTCTCTGGAAGCTATGTTTTGCCTTAGTTCTTTTTGAAAATTCCAGTAGATACTCATGGAGTTTCTCTTACCATTTTTATGGGAGAAGTAAAGAAGGCTGGAGCTTACACAAATGATGTACAATGTCTGGTACTGCTTCTCTCTTTGCAGGATCATGGCAGTCACACATGAAAAAAAAAATAGTGTGACCTGATACAATATAACCCTTGAATTACAAAGTCAGTACTACATTATGAGCTTATTTCCAAGATTAATCTTAAATACCAGTGCAGTTTTGTGCTGATGTTTCATTAGTCTGTCATTTAACAGATCATTGCATTAATAAGCCTCATTGTATTGAAAAAGATTTTTAAGAAATTAATTGCAATTCTTATTTTTTAAGATAATTGAAGAAGCTACACTGAGTTTTAAAATTGAGGTAGAAAAAATATAGTAGAAAAAATAGTTATAATACTTTTTTTAAATAAATGTATTTGTTAAAATTGACATAGTCTTGTATATGTTTCTCTCAGACATTTCAGCCTACTAGGGTTTTGCCTAGTGAAGAACGGTCGATGCCAGTAGAAACAAGTCTATAATTCGCATTTAAATGGAACTGGCTGTGCAGTATTGCTTATGGTAATAGCTTCAGTTACTTGCTTATAATATTTCATCTTGTCTTCTGAGAGCATGAAAGAGGATTTTGTAGATATGTGTCAAATTCTTCAGGTCAGTTGGGTTCATAGTTATGTAGGCTCATAGTTTTTTAGTTTAATTTTCTTCTGCTGGCAGAAGTTCTCCTTTGCTGGAAATTCCCAAAGGAAACTCTTAAAAAAGATGTGGAGAGTGTTGGAATGTCAGGGTACAACTTAGTCTTCTGTCACTTGTTTAATAATTACACATTTTCTAGTGTTGTAACAACTAATTCCTCCTATTGGAGAGTGGTTGTATATGAACTATAGGTGGCCTGATTAGCTATTTTCCTGGAATATAAATTGTTGCCATCAGTTGTTTGAAAAACTGTTTTTATCTCAATGCTATTCTGTCATTCCATCAATGCCTTCAGAGTCTTAATCCTGAAACAAGAGAGGAAGGAAGGAAGGAAAATATCTTAAATAATGAGTTGCGATGGCAATTTTTTTGGGGAGGGTTGCTTTTCATAGATATTTGTTTACTGCATAGATCAAATGCTTAGTGTGTCCTTTGACAAGTGCAGTCCATTAAATGCTTTATTCATGAACTGGGATCAAGGGATTGTCTCAGTTCTAGCCTGCTCTCTGAAATAAGATAATACAAGCAATTTCTGTTAAGTATTATGGTTTAGGAGAGTGCGGGGAAAAGAAAATGTTCTTTAATCTCTTTGATCAGATTTGAATGGCAGTAAAATCTTATGCATTAATGCTTAAAATTCAAGATTTTATCAGCAATCATTTTAGTAAGTAGAACTTGAGCTGCTGTGCTGAATAAATATACTTCTCAGTACATGTAATGTGTTGATTTCCCTGGAGTTGCTCTGTAATTCATTGTAGAGAAAGAATGAAGAAATAGTAAATAACAAAAAGAAGAAACTGAATGATATAGCTGTAAGTGGACATGTTCCAATTGGTATGATGTGCATCTTTCTGGCAGCCAGGGAGAGCTTACCAGATATTTTCTATAGCAAATTGTTTCAGAATTAATCCCTGAATTTCATACTGGTAATAAGAAGCTTAGAGCTGAAAATTATTCATTATTTCTTCCCCCAAAATCTTGGTCAGATCTCATCCATAAATTCTGAAAGCTCTGTTGGATTCAGTGGGTCTAGACAGTGGGTTTTGAGTGGGTTTGCAGTAGCTAAAGCTCAAGCCCAGAGATGCATTTTAGAGCTCTGTACAGGAACTGGCATTGCTGTTCTTTAGTTAGAATCACATATGTAGCAATTTCCATTTCAGCAAAGCTCACAAATTAGAGCTCTCACTTTTTTAATAGCGTTCAGGAAATATTTCTGGTTTCTATACAGGGACCCATGAAGCGAGTGCACGTCAGACACTCCAACGGCAGCAGAAGGTTCTGGTTTACAGCAGCGTTTTTGCTGCTGGGCCTCCTGCCTCAAGCATCTGAAATAGAATTACAGTACAATTTATTATATTATTATCATGCTGTAGAAGAAAAGGCATTTTCATGTTTTATGATCTGAGGCCCTGAGCTGTGTGACTAGTCTGTTACATTTTGGGGTATCTGGCCAGTGCAAGTTTAAGCAGCAGTAGTGTGTGCCACACAGTCATGTTTGATATCTGCAGAACTTTTTTTTTTGGTACTTGCCACTTGGACTGAAATATTTCTGATTAAAGATGTCAGAAAAAAGCAGTATCTTAGAAATCCAACTAGGTAATGATGACAAAATAAAGTGATATCAGTTTGGATATATTTTTAACAGGATGTCAAAACACATTGTCATCAAAATCCCCAGAGACACCATTATGGTGTCAAAATGAAACGTTATCAACCTAAGACTACAAGAATAACAACGAGAAATAATACTATTGTAACTTTGTACTGCCAATATCATGCAAAATAAATTTGATGTGCTAAGTGGTATTGCTTACTATGTATGTTTCATTTCTTCCTGTTTACTAAAAAGCATATGGCAATTATGTTACCCAAGAAAACCTTATACTATTTGCATAGCATTTACTGAAGTAATGTAAAAATTGAGATACAAATTAGTCATACTGATGAGACCTTGACCACAAAAACTGTTATGTTGCAGTCCTTGGCTTATCTCAGGCATGCCTATATGCTTCTATATGCTTCAGAAACTAAGAAATTTAAGGCTTTTTTTTTTTTTTTTTCATAAAAGAGAATTACAAACAGTAGCATAGTGTACTCTGTAAAGAAACCTTAAAATGATATTAAGGTAAATGAGATCTGTTTATTGTATGAACTTTATACAGGGCTTTAAAAAAGGCTCCTGTCCATATGTGGTTATGTGAATGCAAACATGGAGAGGCTGAGCAACTTGATTTTGTTCTAATGAGTTTTTCTGCCAAAAGATTAAAGTGTTATACTGTTATGCCAGTTGACCATCACCTCCTACCAGGCATTCCTAGTACCAGATTTCTTAGAATGATTCATTTTCTACCTACCTTGAGCACAATTTAGTCATCTAGAGTGGATTCATCTGCCCTAATACAATTGTCTAAAACTGTCCTGAGCTTGTCCCTCTACTCTTCTTTGTCAATGAAAAAAGTAATGAGCTCTTGAGAGTAATAATTGCATCCAAAGACAGGTACTGTGACTGCCCTCTAGAATAACTTATTTCTCTGTATTTCCTGTAGAAAGGGTCCAGGTGAGTAGTTTGAACTACATACTTGCCTTTTAAATGATTACATTGGTTGCAAAAATATTACATTCTTATCTTTTCCTGGTAAATAAATTACCTTTACTATAACCTTTATCAGGCTAATTGTCTTGGCAAAATATTGGTGTTACAAGTCAATGTTGTATTTTGTTTGCAGTATGAGAGATACATGCTTTTGGGTTTCTGAAATCTGCACTTGGGTTGAGACTAAACAGCCCAATGGCAGGAAATATTAGAATTCAGGATTTCTAATCCAGTGTTTCAAATCATAGCAAAACCCTCAGAAATTACTGGGCATCCTGCATAATACATCTGGAAAAGAATTCCTGAGGAAAAGGCATATTTAGCATTTCCAAGAGGAAAAATAAGTTAAATAACTTCAAAATATCTCAAGTAGTAAAAGCTGAGTTCCACTTAACTCGCTAAATAACCAAGTGAATTTTTGAATAAAAGGTAATTGCGGTTTTTTTCTGTCCTTATCTGGAATTGATTATTTTTTAAATGCAACTGTAATTTCACAGCAATTTATAGTTTTAAAGTCAATCAAGAAATGTGGTGGCAAAGCATGATTAAAACATCTATTTACTAAAATCTTCATTTTTAAAGTACAATGCTGAAAGGATTTATCCAGAAATCATTTGTTTTGCAAGGTATAATACTGAGATTTTTTTCTACTCTCCATATGCATACAATATTTAATTTAAAAATCTTAATTAGTTTTTATGCTAATCAGTGTAAATCTTAGTGATAAACTTCATAAGAACGCAACAGTCGGGTGAATTTAGGCATCAATTCAAGTAATCAATCTTAGCTTTGATTTTATTTTTTTCTTGGTTGATTCATATTGTGTGCACAGGCACTGAATGATGAAATGCTTAACAGTAAGTTCTGATATAAAGTTTAGTTTACAGATTGCAAGTTATCTAGTTTGAAAAATAAAACAATGATCCCACAATTTTCTGTGTTTTATACAGTTTCTAACCTACTGCTATCAAAGGGAGTCTCCTCAACTTTCACCTAGATTTGGTATCTTTAGGCCAAGGCATTTTTGTTTGTTTGTTTTTAATGGAAAATTTCTCATTCTGCAGTTTGAAATTAACCTATAGTTAAAGTAAGATATAATGTAAAACCAATCAAAATATTATTTGAAGATTTATAAGGCAATAGCCCCTCTGTCAAAGTACAGAAATAATTATACTATAATTATGTTAAAGGCTGGTAAGGACAGGGGAAGACATGTGAACTTCGTGTAAGGTATTATTTTTTTTAATGTTCAGGCATTTTAAAGAGATGTCTTAGTCCATAGATCAGTGTTTGTCTGGCAATGTATTGCTTAATACTGTAGTTTCATGAATACTTTAAAACAAGATGTCATTTTTATTAAGGGTAAGTTCACAAGAGTCAAAAACATTCTATTTTGTTTTGTTAGTTGCAACACCCTGGTACTGTTTACTAAGTGTTTTCTCCAATTAAAGAGAAATAAACAACATAAAATATTTTTTGGGTTTCCAATATAACTTATGTCAATGCATTAAGCAAGATCTAAATACTTTTAAAGTGAGGTTTTTCATTGAAACAGAGCTTAATTTCGCCTTTTACACTATATTTTTCAATGGTGCATTATTTAAATAAACCCTTTTTCCCAAATCTGTTTTCAAATTTGGAAATTTGAAAAATTTGAATAATTTGAATAATTTTAATAGGTTTGTCCTTCAAATGGTGCAATCAGGGTTTATTTTTTCTTTTTTTTCTATTTTTCAATGTTGCTAGACCCATCATTGCCGGCTAGAGTTGGGCTCTGAATCAGATTTTAGAGTGTAGAGCACGGTGTCAGCACAGAGTGGTGAGTGGTGTAAGATGTGCTGGAGGGAGCTGGGCTGTTCCTACGTCACAACATTCACACCTCACAGGTGCTGCTGGCCATGAACAGATGTTCCTTTTTGCAAATCCTGCTGTGCTTTAAGAAGTGACTGCTCCCTAGCTGCTTCTGCTGCCCCTCTGCTGAAGGCTTCTGCCCTGTGTCTCATCCTGAGAGATCAGAGGGAGCTCTCTCTAAACAGCTTCTAGCAAAGCAG